>NC_039367.1:44668182-45868182 GCF_003573695.1 Papaver somniferum
AGAAATTTATTTGTGTATTATGGAAAGAATTATTTTACTTAAGTGTACATATTAAACAAGATTCTTTATTTTCTTTTAGTAAATTTGAATTAATAAATAACATGCATGGTTGTCACTTTATTATAGGAAATAAAATTTAAATTAGGGAATACAATTTAAAGTCAATGGATTCTTATTTGCATGTGATTGGCTTGATTAGAAATGTTGCCTTATAAAATAAAAGAAATGTTGAAATTATAGATTTAATTTGTTTATATTTCCTTTTGAGTGAATTTTATTTATAAACAGAGCGAAAACAAAAATTAGCGATCATTTTCATCTTTTTCTTTTTCCCTTTCCCTCTCTCATTTTTCTTCTAAAACAACAAAATAAAACTAAACCCTTTTACCCATCACTTCAGTACATTCTAATCGTGGTTTAATTTATATTATACAAGAAGACAAAATAAAGGCATTTGATTTATTATTCTTGGAAAAAGGTGTAGTATTTGTATCAAGATTTTCAGAAAGCTATTTGAGGTAGGGGTTTCTACCTAATATCAAAATCAAAACTTATTTTAGCATTAAAATTATACTGGTTTCTTTTTGATTTTCAAGTTAATAATCATGATGTTTGTTTTAAATTTATTACGTTATTTTCTTTGTATAAATGATTTTTATTTGTAAGTTTTATATATTGATTATTAACCATTATTGTTAAATTATTCTAGATTTTTATTTTCACATTTAATGTAGGTAGTAATGTTTTTCTCAAAATATGAAATATATTAATGCATATTTATTGAGTTTTTGAGTTGTGAAAATTGATTTGATGCATTATACTACTATTGAATGAAATTGAGTTTTGGTTTGTGAAAGTCACTTTGATGCATTACATTAGTGAATGGAAGTGAATGGGGTTTGTTTACCGGAAGACTGTTCGGGGAACATTAATGGTTTGTTTACCGGAATAACTCTGATAATTAGATTAAGAATCGTTTAAAGAAAGAAAAAGAAGACTATTCGGGGAATAATAGTGGTTTGTTTACCGGAATAACTCTGACAACTAGATTAGGGATCTAGAATTTAAGTTTCAAGATTGTGAATAAGAAAATGGTTTGTTTACCGGAATAACTTTGACAATTTTTAAATTAAAAAGCTAGAATTAAAGGTTGAAGGTTATGAATAAGAAAAAGGTTAATTATTTTTGATTGATAATGGCATAAGTGTTATTTTGAATTTGTATGCATGGTTTTAATTATCGCATCGTCTGCATGTTTTTGATTATCGATGCACTCTATTATTTTTGGAGACTTCCTACTGGGCCGTGGTTTGCTCACCCTTTTTTTTCCATTTCCACAGATAATGAAGAAAGACTAGTTGTAAAACAAATTATTATACATCAGAGAATTTGGGTATTGCGTTTTGAGTTAAATCGAGGTTGATTTGTTTTGATTTGTTCTTTTGATTATGTAATTGTTATTTTAAAATTTATAATTCTAAAAGTAATATTACATTTCATCTAGTAAAATTAATTGAGCTTGAATTATTGATTTTATTTATTGAAATCTTTTAAAACGAAAAATCTGGTCTTACACATGGTCCGGATATTTGGACTTGCTAGCCAGATCGGACCCGACCCACAAGGTCGAATCCGTGTCCGACGGAAGTCCGAAAATCCGGGTTGTTACACTTCTTTAAATCACAACTTGAAAAATCTGATTTAACAGATAGATCCATTCGAGTAGCAATAAGATTGCAAGTATGATTTGAAACCCTTTGAGTCATGAGTTGAGCAGAACTCTTAGATCGACCCAGAATTTTCTTGGAATACGACAATATTATTTTGATGTGATTTTTTCTTTGATCCTGATTTGGACAATCGATCAATAAAAAAATTGCATGATCTGAGATCATTAGTTTGCGTGCATTTAAGTTGATCTTTATCAATGTAAGAAACAGTTCTTCTTGACCGGATATTAGTCAAAGGATCAAGATTCAAAACATATCTCTTTTGATTCTTGCAGGAGGATTGTCTGTTTGAATCAAGATGTTGATGTTGTTTATTAGTTAAGAGATCCTGAGAGACATAATCACATATCTTTGTGTTAACTAATAAATCTTTTATGACTTTAAAACAATTGTCAGAACTTTTAGATTCAGTTTCAAGAGGAAACAAGACTGTATTTTCATCTTGACATATACTAGATGTGATTGAAAATCCAGGGGTACAACAACCACACCCAACAATTCGTTTGGAAATCGGAGAGAACTTACTCCAATACACTTTCTAGAGAATCAACTAGACAGTCAGACTCAATCTAGATTAAAGTATATCAAAGAGTTTAATATCTCTAACTCTTAATTCAATCCACAATCAGCAAATAGAAATCTGCGAGCCAGATTGAATATAAGAGGAATTACTTGAACGGTACCAAAGACCAATGCTCAAGTGTCAATCAATGTAAATCAACAACCAAAGGTTGGATATTCTAATTGATTGATCTTAACGCACAACCTGTGATATTTCAATTATATAACAAAATATAATGCGGAAAAGAAATAACACTGACACCAGAATTTTGTTAATGAGGAAACCGCAATCGCAGAAAACCCCGGGACCTAGTCCAGATTGAACACCACACTGTATTAAGCCGCTACAGACACTAGCATACTACCAATTAACTTCGAACTGGACTGTAGTTGAACCCTAATCAATCTCACACTGATTCAAGGTACAGTTGCGCTCCTTACGTCTCTAATCCTAGCAGGATACTACGCACTTGATTCCCTTAGCTGATCTCACCCACAACTAAGAGTTGCTACGACCCAAAGTCGAATACTTGATAGACAAATCTGTCTCATAAAGAAAAGTCTATAGGATTGAATAAATCTGTCTCCCACAGAAATTCCCAAGAGTTTTTGTTCCGTCTTTTGATAAATCAAGGTGAACATGAACCAATTGATAAACCGGACTTATATTCCCGAAGAACAGCCTAGTATTATCAATCACCTCACAATAAACTTAATAGACTAGCGAAACAAGTTATTTTGGAATCACAAACGATGAGATAAAGTTTGTTGGTGATTACTTTTCTATCTTGCCTATCAGAGATATAAAATCTTAAGACAATTATTTCAATTGAACTCAACACGATAGAAACAGCAAGATCAGATCACGCAACTACAAAGATAATAGTTGGGTCTAGCTTCACAATCCCAATGAAGTCTTCAAGTCGTTAACCTACAGGGTCTCGAGAAGAAACCTAAGTTTAAAGAAGAATCGACTCTAGTTATGAAACTAGTAACACAGATGAGGTGTGGGGATTAGGTTTCCCAGTTGCTAGAATTCTCCTTTATATAATATTCAAAATCAGGGTTTGCAATCCAAGTTACCTTGGTAACAAAGCATTCAATATTCACCGTTAGATGAAAAACCTGATTCAACCAAGCTAATATCTTTCAACAGTTAGATCGAACTTAGATTGTTACACACAAATGAAATGTACCCTCATTTAGGTTTATGTAGCCGTACCTAAACGTGTACACCATGTTGGTTCACAAATAGTTAACCGAGGTTAGCTATATGATTACTTTCATATCAACCTTATTCATCTTAAACATAACTAGTTCAAATGACTCAAATGAAACTAGTTAAGAGTTGTTCAATTGTTTAGAAAACACAATTGAAATCAAATCGGTTTGATTCACTTGAATCAATCATGAACATTATAGCCACGGTTTGCAAAGATTGCATTCCTTATGATTTAAATGTTTAAGTTCATGGAATTGACCGATTTGACAAAGTAACCAGCTTAAGTATGCGTACGGGTATGCGTACTTAAGCAACCGGTTTTGAGTTTGTGAAGTTTCCAAACTCAGCAAAAAATTTCGGTTCAAAAACTTCCGCCAGTATGCGTACAGGTACGCATAATTAAGGTGACTGGTTTGTGAGTTTTGCCACAACCAAACTCAGCAGAAATTCTCAGTTTGAGAACTTCTTCCAGTATGCGTACGGGTACACATACTTAACCTGTCTCCTTCACCAAATTCGTATACACACATATGCATACTCTTGGCTTTCGGTTTATGGACTTATACACTAATTTGCGAACACACTATATATGCTTATATCCAAAGACGGTTACATCATCAACTCTTTATTTCAATCATTGAAACATTCTTCTATAATGTTCATAGCCGTTTTCACACACTATCAACATCAAAGCAATTTTTAAGATATTGAAATAATCATTATTGAAACCTTCCAAGTCTTACACCAAATGATTGTATCACACAAACAATGTAAGATTTTACTCGGCAATTTTCTCATGATATAAGATGAACTTGGTCGAAGCGAAATCTTACCAATACATATTTCGAGAAATATGTAAGCGAGATATACTCATCTCGAAATCTCAAATGTGTATAGAGAAAACTATATCGTAACACGACTTATGTCTCAATATATGAGATAGTAGAAATAGACTTTCCAAGTGATACATAGGTTCTAGTCTCCACATACCTTTTATCGAAGAAGTTCCACAAGCTCCCCTTAGTAGTTTTTCTTCTTCAAGAGATGAACATCGAGAGATTTAAGCTCAACTACACTATGAAAAAGCGGGGGTCTAACAACACCACCCAATATTTCGCTTAGCAATCTGTATGGACTAACTCCGAAATACTTTGCTAGAGAATCAACTAGACAGCCAGACTCAATCCAGATAAAAGTATCTCAAAGAGTCAATATCTCTCTCTTGATTTGATTTTTACTCAAGCTAAAAACAATAGCGAGTCTTTATCAAATAAAAGGAATAACTTGGACGGTACCAAAGACCAATGTCCCAGTGTTAATCAATGAAATCGACAACCACAAGGTGGGATCTCCAATCAATTAACCTTTAACGCACAACCTGTATTTCAATTATAAAGATAAACAATATAATGCGGAAAATGAAATAACACAGAAACCAGAAATTTTGTTAACGAGGAAACTGCAAATGCAGAAAAACCCCGGGACCTAGTCCAGATTGAATACACACTGTATTAAGCCGCTACAGACACTAGCCTACTCCAAGCTAACTTCGGACTGGACTATAGTTGAACCCCAATCAGTCTCACACTAATTCAAGGTACAGTTGTACTCCTACGCCTCTGATCCCAGCAGGATACTGCGCACTTGATTCCCTTAGCTGATCTCACCCACAACCAAGAGTTGCTGCAACCCAAAATCGCAGACTTGATAATAAAAAAATCTGTCTCACACAGAAAAGTCTATCAAAGGATAAATCTGTCTCCCACAGAAAAACCCTAGGTTTTTGTTCCGTCTTAAGATATGAAATCAAGGTGAACAAGAACCAATTGATAATCCGGCCTTATATTCCCGAAGAATAGCCTAGATTAATCAATCACCTCTCAACAGTCATACTTGAATACACAAGAGGACGTTGAGGAATCACAAACACTGAGATGAATATGTTTGTGACTTCTTTATCTTGCCTATCGGAGAACTCTCACGATCTCAAGCCAATCAAAGATTGTACTCGTACGATAGAAGATGCAATATCAGATCACACAACTATGATAAAAGTAGTATCGTCTGGATTCACAATCCCAATGAAGTTTTTAAGTCGTTAACCTGGTTTTAGAGAAGAAAACCAAAGGTTAGAGGAGAATCGACTCTAGCGAGCGCACTAGTATCACACAAACGTGTGGGGACTGGTTTTGCCCAATGCTAGATGTCTCCTATATATAGTCTTCAAATCAGGGGCTTGCCTTAGTTACAAAGCAATCAATATTCACCGTTAGATGAAAACTTGATTTAGATTCAATCTAATATTTCTCAACTGTTAGATCGAAAACTTAGCTTGTAACACACACTTGAGATATACGTTTACTGGGTTTGTGAAAACCGTCCAAACGTGTACGTGTATGTTGGTTCAACATAGTAACCCAAAAGGTCAACCATATGAGAATTCATATTAACCTTGTTATTCTACACCATAACTAGTTCAGTTGACTCAAATGAACTAGTTAGAGAGTTGTTCAATTGCTATGAGATCTTATGTAACTACACAAGACACAATTGAAACAAAGATGATTCGATTCGATTGAATCAGCTCATGAACTTTATAGCCACGGTTTGCATACTGCATTCCTTAGTAATTTAAGTTTCATGTTCAGAGCACATCGTTAGATCATAACCCACTCAAATACACAAGCAAGTTCGCGGACTTAAGACAACCAGCAGAGTTTTCCAAACCCAGTAGAAAATCTTGGCAAGGAGACTTCCGCCAGTTCGTGGACTAAACACGCAAACGAGTTTTTGGAAAATCCCAGCAGAAATTCTCGGCAAGAGAACTTCCGTCAGTTCGCGGACTGAGTTTGCAAACTGAGTTCGCGGATTTGGCAAAGCCAATTCCTCCGGTTTCTCTCAATCAACAAAGTTCACAAACTTCGGATTAAGGAATAAGACTTATGCACATATGTGTTTCCACACAATGCTTATATCCATCATTGGTTATAAGACCTAAACTCTCATTCTAACCATTGAAACATTCTTAGAGGACGTTATGTAGTTGTTACACTATTTCTCGTCAAAGCGATTTTCAAAGTGATTGAAACAATATGACTTTCGTCATTAGGTGAAGATAAACCCGATCAAAGCGAAACGCTTTACCAACACATGATTTCGAGATATAGATATGCGAGATATACTCGGCTCAAAATATAAAATGTGTATGATCCAGTCTATATAGCATAAGACTTTTGTCTCATAAGAAGGAGGAGATAGAAGAGAGACTTTTGAGTGATAGATAAGTTCAAGTCTCCACATACCTTTTTGTTGATGAAGTTCCACGGTTCCTTGAGTAGATCTTCGTCGTTGTATGATGAATCGCCATGAAGTCTTTGAGCTCAACTACACTTTTCTATCCTAGTCCGAGACTTAGCTATGTAGACTAGAAATCAAGACTCATAGTTTTGATCACTAACATTGAGAAACATGCTTGAGATAAAAGCGCACGAGAGGTCGACCGAGCTATGCTTGTAGTTGCAGGAAATCCTACAACACACCCCTTGTATTATCATGACTATGATTTCTAGATCTAAACATATTTGATATGAAAATAAAGATAAAGATAATGAAAATAGAAAATAAGACACAAGATTTACGTGGTTCGATCAATTTGATATACATCCACGGGGTTAAGTTTCACTATGATTCATTGAATTACATATGAATTACATTGAGACTCCATTAATGAGTATTTGGAGCTCTCTCTCTGGTTTTTGGGGAAGAATAAGAAGATAATAATACCCGTTCCTTTTCTCTCTCCTACTTTTCTCTTTATATAGATATTTACATAGTGGATGACAGCTCATATGTGGTGGGATACAACTAACATTTCCGCTAATTTCGGGATCACCGTGCGATGTTCTCGCAGGCTCACGTTGGATCTTAATTTTCACACATGCTACGTTCTCTCGCAAGCTTCCCTATATTCTCGCGAGATCTTATTATTGTGCGATATTTGGATCCTACATCTTGCCTCTTTTTTCTTGAATATTGCTTGAAGAGCAATCTTTAAGGAAAAATTCGTCTTGTTGAAGTTGTTGGAGTAGTCTTTGATCTTTGTTGATGAAGGAACGAGCGAAAGAATACTGGATTTGAAAAGTACGTACTTGCCTCTATTTTTGTAAAGTTCCGGAATGTTGCGAAGTAAATAGAAGTATCATCTTTTGAAGTATGCGAAGTATGAAGTATCCTTGAAGAAGTATAAGAAGCATGAAGTATCCTTGATGAAGTATAAGAAATATTCAATTCTCAAAATGTAAGAAGTATCCGTCCTTGAATGAGAATAATAAGTATTGCCTTTATTCATGAGAAATTATTACTCCATTTTTGGTGATTCTTGCCGAGAAGATAAAGAACATAAAATGTTTTCTTGGTAATCCATAGTTGCCTTTGTTCTTTATCTATGAGGGTAGAATCTTTGAGAAAATGTTGAATTGCGAATTGTTTCTTCATTCTCATCTTTCCTCTGTCTCATGTTTTGTGCTCATGCAATAGTATAATCTCTTCAAGTTGCTTATAATTGAGCGAAATGATCATATCGTTTGGAATAATCACATTCTGCGAAATAATCACATTCTGAATAGTCCTACGAAACTCTGAATAATCCTACGAAATTCTGACACATTCCATGAAATTCTGAATAATCCTGCGAAATTCTGACACATTCTGCGAAATTCTGAAAAATTCTAAAAAATTCTGCGAAATTCTGAATAATTCTGCGAAATTCTGAAAAAATTCTGCGAAATTTTGAGATATTATTGTGAAGTTCTGCAATATTATCCCGTACAGTTTTGTAAAGTACTTGTGCGAATATAATGCTTATGTGATGATTATGTTATGAAATTTGTATGCGATGTTTATGCTATGAAATGCTTATGCAATGCTTTTATGATGCGAGTATGATGTTTGTATGATGAGAATGCTTATGTATTGCAATGTATAGCTAATGTTTGCGTTACTTAGCTCATTTTGCACGCTAAAATTGATGTAGATTTAAATTGCCTCCATTCTCCATTTCTATGGCTTTTTCTTTAGTGTATGCATTCCTCTTCGTGTAGTTATTGTTCCTCACAAGTTCTTACTTGTGTTTCATCTTTCCTTTTTCCTGCACTATTAGTATCTCATAACAGTATGATCATAATATCAAGTTTGCGGCATTTTCACAGCCTCAGTTTCATTTCCATGTACATATTCGCAAGCTTGTTTGCTTACATATAATCATTCTCGCAAGCTTACTTGCTTACTCATTTTATTATGTGGTCTTATTTTTCCTTCCTAGTTAAAGGTATTATTTTGCCACCTCTTGTCATTGCGACAAAATCGCAGGACGTCTTTGCACTTTCATGCAAAAACCCATTGATCTTGCCTTAACTTTCTCTTTTGTATTATTGCCTCTTCAGGATTGTTGCGGCAATATGACATGCCTAAATATTCTTGCGAAAATAAAGCCCCATGACATTACCGTCTTGCGACGAAATCGCAGGACGTCTTTACACTTTCATGTAATGACCCATTGATCTCGTCTTATCTTTTTCTCTAGTATTATTGCCTCTTCAGGATTGTTGCACAAATATGACAAGCCTTAATACCCTTGCGAGTAAAAAGCCTCATGACATTTGCGTCTTAAGACACTTATCAGCTACCTAATGGAGGGTGCCGCCCTTATCTCCCCCTGGTTGCCCCTTCAAGGAGGCGTACTTCTACCATACAAGGTTAGATACTCCCATCAGGTCTTAACAACAACCAGTTGTTTTTGCAGCCTCTTATCCCTTTTACCTATAGGGATTATGGTTACGAGACTGCACCCTAAGTGGGGTTTTCTTCGGGCCGAGTGCAGTATAAGCCAAGACTTGTCAAGAATGGCAAGGACGCTTCAAACGCCCCTGGCACTCTTGACTCAACCGTGTACCTCGGCGCCTTGATCAGATTCCGCACTCCTTGGGAGAGTCCTTATTACCTTAGTCACCCAACCTAAGTCATATGCTTAGGCTGAGAATCCAAGGTGCCTCTCCCGGATGGGCTTTATTGACCCCAAATCTCCATGACTCAGGTTCCAGGGGCGGTGTAACCTTACCCTGAGTCACTACAGGTATCCCCTTCTATGACGTACTTTAGGTGTTACATTTGCCTCTTGCGAAATTTTATTCGCGAACTAGGGTGTACGCCATAAAGGTTCGCCCCATTCTAATCTTAGATTTTTATGGATCTTAGATTGTCTCTTGCAAAATTTTCGCGTTTCTTTGTTCTTTTATTCTTTCATTCATTCTTTCATTCTCATAATATCATATCATTTGAAGCAAAGTTAAATATTCAAGAGAAGTTCTAATACATTATAATTCTGAAATCTTTGTAATTGTGAAATCTTTGTAATTCTGCGATTGTTTCGCATTTTGTAAATCAAATCAAAAATCTTTTTATTCTCTGTAAAAGAAATATTCTAGAGAAACATATAAATTAAATTTTCTCAGTTTTCTGTAATTTTGAAATCTCGCAATCTTTGTAATTTTGAAGTCTTTGTAATATGGAAATCTTAGTAATCTTTATAATCTTTGAAATCTTGAAATCTTTATAATCGTGTGATTGAATCGCTTTTTTGTAAATAAAATCAAAAATCTTTTTATTCGTTCTTAGTATAAAGTAAAATGTTCAAGGAAGTGGTACTTATCTTTCATGTGGGTCACTGTTGTTGTCAAAGAAGTGAATAAATGCCTTGAAATGTATGAATTTCGCGCAGCAAAAACAAGTGTGAGAAGTGAGACTTGAACCCTTGATCTGCTTCTTGGATTTTCTTGCACCATACCAACTGTGCTAAGCCTCTTTTGCGAAATAATCAAAGTTCTTGCGAAGTAATCAAATTCCAACTGTGTAAGAGGCAATTATGTATAAATTTCGCATAATAAAAATAAACATGCGAGAATCAATAATTGATCCCGCGACCTGCTGCTTGCATTCATGCCTCCTGACCAACTGTGCTAACCCTCTCTTGCGAAATAATCAAAGACTGTGCGAAGTATTAAAATATCAACTCTGCGAAATGAATATTTGCGAAGCAAAAATTATTTGGTCGCAGGGAGAATCGAACCCATGTCCTCTAGTTTGCATACTCCTTCTCTGACCATCTGCGCTGCTTGTTTCTTGCGAAAGAAACACACAATGTTGTACTTTATTCCATTTCTTCGCCTTTAGGATTTCAAAAATGTGCGAAAAATTAAGCTTGATGAGGGATTCGAACTCGAGTCTTACAACTCACTCTAGCGAAGCTTGACCAACTGTGATACCTCTTGTTTGCGAACTAATGAAAAAATATTGCGAAATTATTCATTTTTTCGGTATCTGTAAAAAGAAGAAAACTATGCTCGCAGGAAAGTTCGAACTTGCGACCACGAACGTACATATTGTTCTCTTGACCAACTGTTCAAGAATCTCTTTGCGAAATAAACGCACAATGTTTTTCTCTTATTCTTTTATTCTCCCATGCAAATGAGAAGAAAATGAAAAATATGTATCTCTCCGAAATTCGAACCCGTGACCTATCGCTTACTCGCTCCAGCTCAAACCATCTGTGCGAATTTCTGTTGGTGATAGAAATTGCAGCATCTGCCTTTTATCTTTTCTTCTTCTTTCCTTAACTTCTTTCACATTTTCCTTCTTCTCCTGAACATGAAAATCTTCCACTGAAACTTCCATTTTTTCCTTAAATTTCACCACAACAACTAATTTTTTTCTCTCCCTCTTTTCATGTCTTTGAATTGTTGATGATGTTTACTCCCTGAAAGTGTGATTTCTTCCATAAAATTTCCATTTTTGAACCTAAACTTTGTAGATCTAGAAAAATATGAACAGTAGCTAATCTTCATGAAAATTTCTTGATCCAACAAGTTACAGGAAGGATAAATCCTTTACTCATTCCCTGTTTCTAGCGCCATTATGTAGTTGCAGGAAATCCTACAACACACCCCTTGTATTATCATGACTATGATTTCTAGATCTAAACATATTTGATATGAAAATAAAGATAAAGATAATGAAAATAGAAAATAAGACACAATATTTACGTGGTTCGATCAATTTGATCTACATCCACGGGGTTAGGTTTCACTATGATCATTGAATTACATATGAATTATATTGAGACTCCATTAATGAGTATTTGGAGCTCTCTCTCTCTCTAGTTTTTGGGGAAGAATAAGAAGATAATAATACCCGTTCCTTTTCTCTGTCCTACCTTTCTCTTTATATAGATATTTACATAGTGGATGACAGCTCATATGTGGTGGGATACAGCTAACATTTTCCCTAATTTCGGAATCACCGTGCGATGTTCTCGCAGGCTCACGTTGGATCTTAATTTGCACACATGCTACGTTCTCTCGCAAGCTTCCCTACATTCTCACGAGATCTTATTATTGTGCGATATTTGGATCCTACAATGCTCTAACAATCTCCCCCTTTGTCAATTTTAGTGACAAAACTATTAATACATATGGAATACAAAAAAGATAAACTTTAGTGGCTCCTATTCCATAGTCTAATCTTCAATGTTCCCTGAAATCTTCGTCCTTCCAAGTACTCCAATGATCCCAAAGGTTGTAAGTTTAGCATCACCGTTGTTGAAGATCCGTAGCTATAAAAATGAGAGAAATCGAGATTCTCGATCATCATTATACAGTGACATAATATTATTATGTAACATCAAGGTCCAATTGCATCACGACTTTAACAATAATACTACGGTGATATGTATCACTCCCCCTTAGTCAATACTCCATGTCACATGGAAAACACTCCCCCTTACACAATGATCCGAAAACCATATGTATATGTAGTAGAACTACACATTAATTCTCCCCCTTTTTGTCAATAAAATTGGCAAAGGTACAAGAACGGGTTCCTAATGAAATTTCTGAGAAGAGACGTTTCATAGACTAAAGAAAAAAAAACATACCAACTTAATTTAGATGCAATCATAAAGTCGAAGCTAAATGCATTCATCAAGGAGTTTTAAGATACAAGATAACCCCTATAAAATTCCACAGCCGCACACCCCGCAAGATATTACCATTAAGCACAAGTTCAAAAGAACTCTTCCCCATTTGATGTCATTCTCGAGAGAACAACAAGAGCGACCTTAATTTCGAAAGATAAGAAGGATTTTTAATTGGACACCAAAAACCATAGGAAAATGATTTTCTATATCCAAAACTCAATCAAATTAATCACAAGTAAACCAATGATTAATTTAATTGGAATACGCAACTAAATCAAACCACAAAAGTGATCAATTTAATTGATTGTGCTCAACATAAGTAAACTTACGGAGCTACGACTAAGGTAATCATACGGAGATGACTAACTTAATCGTTCACATACCCAACATAAGGAAAATCTTACGGAATATACGACTACATCAACCAATAGAACATAGTTAGTATAGTCGTTCATATACTCAACACAAGAACTTGTGGAATATATGAAAACTCAACTAGACTAATTACAACAGAACCCATAATTAATCTGATTGGAATACAAACAACCAAACTAATCACGAAGGTAATCAATTTAATTTTCAAAAGTTTTGCTCGACAAAAGAAGACTTTCGGAGCAAATAACTAAATAACCAACCAAGATGATTAATTTAGTTCATAATGCTCAACATATAGCATCTTATGGAACAACCAACAAACCCAATAAGAATAATCGACTTAGTTGTATCGTGCTCAACATAAGACACACAATGGAGCCTTCACGGTAATACAAAAAGAATGGATCATGAAGATCAATACCGTGGAATACATACAAGGATATATTCTATATTTCCATCACTATATGCATAATGACATAATAGACTTTATCCTTGTCACACAAAAGATTTTATCCTATCTTCCATCAAGTAAATGACTGCATAGGCATAACTTTTGTATTTGTCAAAATTCCATTCGTCCTTTCATTAATACGAATACCAATTCATGAACGAATTTACTTTTGACAACATATGGGACCTTCAAGTTCACGGATGCAAACAATACATATCCCATAAAAATATTGCAATATCACAAAATCATAAAAATTAATACTGCAATAACATCATCCTCCAAATATTTTTAGAATTTAAAACCAATAAACCTAAAAAATAAACATAAGAAGATGAAAACAAAATATCTATGTGTAGTCACAATCTTCGCTATCCAAAATGCTAGTTATTCTTCCAACTAATCCAAAAAGAAGACATACTAGGCAACAAACTAGAACCAAGATCAGACGAAAAACTAAATCATGTCTGCAACCAGGGATTGAACAAGAATGAGTTCCTCAGTTGCCTTCCTTAGTTTGCCTTTTAGGTAGTCAAGGTTCCTCGTTGCAATACTGAGTTCTTCTCGAACGACCTTAAAGTCTCCAAGAAGATTTCCTACCAGTTGTGAAGAAATATGAACTAGTAGTTTGTCTTCACTTTCATGATCAAGAGCATGAAAGCACGAGATATCAATAGGACAAAGCTCAACATCATCAACCTTGTTGCTTCCCTCCATTGTGCACCAAAAAGACTTTTAGAAAATATTTTTGCACTTCTGGAACACATTATATATATAAGGAATTCCATCAAACCCTAAGAAACATACCGTTTGTGAGGGTTGGTGCGTGTACTGGAGAAACGGGCCTAAGATAGACCAAAGAATCCCAAAACGTAAAAAGAAATAGATGTCAAGGAGCAAACGGAATAAAGTAACATCGAATGCAGTACAATCCTGACAGCTTTCTCAAGATGAAAATCCTGAGAATCATGAGCATCCCTTTTTAACTAAACATAATTAAAAGAGATGCAACATGAACATGTCAGGGTGTAATAAGATGAGCATCTTGCTCATCATTATTTACTTCTTCTTTTTCCTTTACATCGGTATTTATCAAGTTACCAGGTATAGTTAAAGAAGAATTATCAAGAGAATATTTAGAAGTACCTGTGTTAACATCATTCCATGTTTTCTTGATATTCCGTCTTAGGTTGTTTATACAGATCTTCATATCAGACACCCTATTGTTGACGTGTAGAAAATCTGAGTTGGAAGTCTTGAATTCACAGTCCTTTTTGAGAATATTAGAAGGAATTAACTCGTTTTTCTTTTTCCTGTTCCTTTTTCTCTTTCCAGACTGATTTACATCACTTGTCACACTTTTGTTGTTTTTCCTTCCACCATTGTAGGCATCCTTCGGTTTGAAAACATAATTAGGAAAAGCCTTATCACAGTATATCCCTTGAGGCGGAGCAGGGTTGATTCCAAACTGTGATATAGGTTTAAAAACTTCTTTAGACATCCAAGTAAGAATGTTGTGAAGTTTTTCATTCCTTATCCGAAGAAGACACCTTCGCTCAGAGTGTCCTTTGTTTACGCAGTAATAGCAGTTGAAGGACTTATGTTCAGTAGTTCTCTTTTGAGAAGATTTAGAAGAAGTAGAATCCTTATTTTTTGCAAGCTGACACAGGTTCTTCACATGGAGAAATATTAACAGCTTTAACAAACTTAATCTTACCACTGTTAGGAGCGTTTGTTCCTTTATATTTTACAGGCTCCCAGCATAGAAGACGGTTTTGTAGAGCTAGAACCGAACCTATTTAGATTCTCTTCCAGTGATTTTACCTTATTAAGAGCAGCAGTGAGTTTGGTTTCCAAGGATTTCTCTTTGGTAAGAAGATTGCGTTCTTTGTCATTGAAACATTTCTGTTGAGATTCACATCTTGCTTCAGTTTTGACAAGTCTCTATTTTAACATACATAGGTTATGAAGAAGATTATCACATTCAGATTTTTTTGAGCGAACCTCCTCTTCATGATCTTTAACGGTAGATTGTAACAGTTTGTATCCACCATCATAACTTTTGAAGAGTTTTCTCAACTTTATGTTTTCTTGACAGAGAGGACCCATGTACTTTTCAAGCAAGCAGTTGTCCTTGTTTCTTTCAATTCACGATTAAACAACTTGATGTATTGAGAAACTTCCTCATCAAGACTCTGTCCTTCTTATGAATCACTATCATCCGAGAGATTATCCAACTGTTCATCAAGAGATTTTCTCAAGTTGAATACGAATTCGGCTGGAGGAGACGTGAAGGAGTTTTCCTCAGTGGTTTCAGATCTTTGAAACTTATCTGAGCAACCCTGTACTGATGTTGCGTTGTCAGAGATAGTACTCTTGTCCATAGAGTCAGATCGCTACAAACACAGACTTGTAAGGTCTTAACTGTGTATGCGTGCTCTGATACCAATTGAAAAAGCGGGGATCTAACAACACCATCCAATATTTCGCTTAGAAATCTGTATGGACTAATTACGAAATACTTTGCTAGAGAATCAACTAGACAGTCAGACTCAATCCAGATAAAAGTATCTCAAAGAGTTAATATCTCTCTCTTGATTTGATTTTTACTCAAGCTAAAAACAATAGCGAGTCTTTATCAAATGCAAGGAATAACTTGGACGGCAAAGACCAATGTCCAAGTGTTAATCAATGAAATCGACAACCACAAGGTCGGATCTCCAATCAATTAACCTTTAACGCACAACCTGTATTATTTCAATTATAAAGATAAACAATATAATGCGGAAAATGAAATAACTCAGACACCATAAATTTTGTTAACGAGGTAACCGCAAATGCATAAAAACCCCGGGACCTAATCCATATTGAATACACACTGTATTAAGCCGCTACAGACACTAGCCTACTCCAAGATAACTTCGGACTGGACAATAGTTGACCCCAATCAGTCTCCCACTAATTCAAGGTACAGTTGTACTCCTACGCCTCTGATCCCAGCAGGATACTGCGCACTTGATTCTCTTAGCTGATCTCACCCACAACCAAGAGTTGCTGCAACCCAAAATCGCAGACTTGATAATAAACAAATCTGTCTCACACAGAAAAGTCTATCAAAGGATAAATATGTCTCCCACAGAAAAACCCTAGGTTTTTGTTCCATATTAAGATATGAAATCAATGTGAACAGGAACCAATTGATAATCCGGTCTTATATTCCCGAAGAACAGCCTAGATTAATCAATCACCTCTCAACAGTCTTACTTGAATACACAAGAGGACGTCGAGGAATCACAAACAGTGAGAGGAAGATGTTTGTGACTTATTTATCTTTCCTATCGAATAACTCTCACGATCTCAAGCCAATCAAAGATTGTACTCGTACGATAGAAGATGCAATATCAGATCACACAACTACGATAAAAGTAGCATCGGTCTGGCTTCACAATCCCAATGAAGTCTTTAAGCCGTTAACCTGGTTTTAGAGAATAAAACCAGAGGTTAGAGGAGAATCGACTCTAGCGAGCGCATTAGTATCACACAGACGTGTGGGGATTGGTTTTGCCCAATGCTAGATGTCTCCTATATATAGTCTTCAAATCAGGGTTTTGCCTTGGTTACAAAGCAATCAATATTCACCGTTAGATAAAAACCTGATTTAGATTCAAGCTAATATTTCTCAACCGTTAGATCGAAAACTTAGCTTGTCACACACACTTGAGATATACATTTACTGGGTTTGTGAAAACTGTGCCCAAACGTGTACGTGTATGTTGGTTCAACATAGAAACCCAAAAGGTCAACCATATGAGCATTTCATATTAAACTTGTTCTTCTTCATCATAACTAGTTCAATTGACTCAAATGAACTAGTTATAGAGTTGTTTAATTGCTATGAGATCTTATGTAACTACACAAGACACAATTGAAACAAAGATGATTCGATTCGATTGAATCGGCTCATGAACTTTATAGCCACGGTTTGCATTCTGCATTCCTTAGTAATTTAAGTTTCATGTTTAGAGCACATCTTTAGATCATAACCCACTCAAGTACGCAAACAAGTTCGCGGACTTAAGACAACCGGCAGAGTTTTCCAAACTCAGCAGAAAATCTCGGCAAGGAAACTTCCGCCAGTTCGCGGAATAAACACGCAAACGAGTTTTTGAAAAATCCCAACAGAAATTCTCGGCAAGAGAACTTCCGTCAGTTCGCGGACTTGGCAAAGCCAATTCCTCCGGTTTCTCTCAATCAACAAAGTTCGCAAACTTCGGATTAAGGAATAGGACTTATGCACATATGTGTTTCCACACAATGCTTATATCCATCATTGGTTATATAGACCTAAACTCACATTCCAAACATTGAACCATTCTTAGAGGACGTTATATAGTTGTTACACTATTTCTCGTCAAAGCGATTTTCAAAGTGATTGAAACAATATGACTTTCGTCATTAGGTGAAGATAAACCCGATCAAAGCGAAACGCTTTACCAACACATGATTTCGAGATATAGATAGGCGAGATATACTCGGCTCGAAATATCAAATGTGTTAGTGTATGATCCAGTCTATATAGCATATGACTCTTGTCTCATAAGAAGTAGGAGATAGAAGAGATAGACTTTTGAGTGATAGATAAGTTCAAGTCTCCACATACCTTTTTGTTGATCAAGTTCCACGGTTCCTTGAGTAGATATTCGTCGTTGTATGATGAATCGCCATGAAGTCTTTGAGCTCAACTACACTTTTCTATCCTAGTCCGAGACTTAGCTATGTAGACTAGAAATCAAGACTCATAGTTTTGATCAGTAACATTGACAAACATGCTTGAGATAGCAACACATGCGAGGTCGACCGAGATATGCTCTAACACACTATCTATGTCCTAGTCCGAGACATCTACAAATAGGCTAGAAATAAAGACTTATAGTTTTGATCACTAATATTGACAAACATGCTTGAGATAGCAACCCGTGCGAGTTTGACCGAGCAATGCTCTAAAAATCTCCCCTTTTGTCAATTTTAGTGACAAAACAATCAATACATATGGATTACAAAAAAGATAAAAAAAAAAAAGCTTCTTATCCACATGCTTGATCTCCTTGGCATCTTCAACGCGACTCGAAATCTTCGTCACTTCCAAGTACTCCATGATCCTAAAGGTTGTAAGTTCAGCATCACAGTTGTTGAAGATCCGTAGCTATAACAATGAGAAAACAAAATATTCTCGATCATTGTTATACAGTGTCATAGTATTATTACACAACATCAAAGTTCAATTGTATCACAACTTTGATAATAACACTATGGTGATATGCATTACTCCTCCTTAGTCAATACATATCCCAACATGAAAACCGCTCCCCCTTACATAATGATCCTTAAACCATATGTATTTTTAGTGTGAACTACACATTAATTCTCCCCCTTTTTGTCAACAAAATTGGAAAAGGTACGAAAATTAGTGGGATCCCAATGAAATTTCCACGGAGATACATCATGACCAAAAGGTGTATTAACATACCAACAAATTTAGATGCAATCATAAAGCCGAAGCTAAATGCATTCAACAAGGAGTGAATGAAGATATAAGATAACCCCTAAAATTCCACAGCCGCACTCCCCACAAAGATTTGGAAACTAAGCACAGGTTCAAAAAGAACTCTCCCCCATAAAATGTCATCCCCGAAGGAACAACAAAGGCGACCTTACTTTCACAAAAAAAGAAGGATTTCTTTTGGACAAACAAATCACATGAAAACATGAATTTGTATCCACAAAATTCAATTGAAATAACCACAAGGGAACCCATAGTTAGTTTAATCAAAAATTAACAATCAAATTAACCACAAGAGAACCCATGATTAATTCAATTGGAATACACAAGCAAATTAATCACAAAAAATGATAAATTTAATTGGTCATGCTCGACATATGCGAACTTACGTAGCAACAACTAAATAACCAAAAAAGAATGATTAATTTAGTTGATCATGTTCGACATAGGGAACCTCACGGAGCAACAACTAAGTTAATCATAAGAAAATAATCAACTCAGTCGATTGTGCTCAACATAAGAAACCTTATGGAACAACACAATATATGCACAAAGATTGTGGATCGGAGATCGACCAAATACTGCGGAATAGACAAGGATTCATTCTATTTTGCATCACTATTTCCACAATGACATATAATAGACTTAATCCTTGTAAACAAAAGTTTTATCCTTTCTTTTTTTTATCAAAAACATGTGACGAGGTGTCGAACTCGCAAAAATAAATTCCTTACTTCTCTTACACTAACTAGTAGTATACGGATAAGCAGGTTCGTTCCTAAGGGAGAGTTGAGTCTAAAGTTGTCAATTCAATTTCTGAACGTGAATAATGCAAGACAAAGATTAATGCAAATATGAGTATGAGGATGATCAAAGACTCTTTCTCATCCGCAAAACATGAATCTTATTGATATAGCTATTTTCTGCAAAGTACCTTGTTACTAACAACCCTAGAATAATTAGTACGCTCAACTATTCCGTTATTATCTCCTAAGTTCACGAGATACGGAAGCGCTCGACTACCGGATTCTACTTATCAAGTTTCCTAGAAGTACGCTTGTAGGATCAGAATCTCGCAATGACAATATTTCAGCGAAATTATCAACAACACAATACAACAGCGTCGCAGAACAATTTCAGGAAGAATAAAATAAATGACGTCAGCTAAGAACACGAGAAAGATATGATAGTCCTGGGAAAATTAGAGAGCTTGCGAAATTAACATTTGTAAGGTTGCGAGAATGTCGCAGACCATACCCGAAAATAAAGGACAGATTAGCTGTCATCCGCTATGTATTTCCTTATAAATAGTCGTTCAAGTTGTAAAGAGAAGGGGAGATCTTTTTTGAGTAAGAAACAAGTAAATAGGAGAGAGAAAGTCTAGAGCAGAGATCATTCTTGATTTCTTTATCTTTTCTTGTAAGAATATTCAAAGATTGATCAATAAAATTAAAAGTGTAAACCTAAAAATGAGTTGATTAATAATGAAATCATATGAGGGGTGTATTGTAGGATTTCCTGCAACTACATAATGGCGCTAGAAACAGGGACCTTGAAGATCGAAAGTTGAAGATTGTTTTTTAGAATATTCAAATCAAGAAAGTGATTAAATCAATCAGTGAACCAGTTAAAAGAAAGATGAATAGAATTAATGAAGATGCCAAAAGATTGGAGTGTAATATGATAACAAAAACGATGGTTAATGAATTCCATGAAAACATCAAAGGAAGAATACATAAACGAAATTTCAAAGGAAGGAAAGTTATGGCGGTAGAAAAGACATCACCCTTGAAAGATTGGGAAAAGAAAAAAATTACACTCATGGAGGCAGAAATACCAAAAGAAAATTTGAACCACACATCTCCATTGGTTATCACAATGCCTATTACACGAAAAGAGAAAGAGACAACGACAAAATCCACAGGAGAATGGATATTGAATAGAACTTTAATCGATACAGGAAGTTCAGTGGATATAATATTTTATCACGCATTCCGGGGAATGGGATTTAAAGATGAAGAAATTTCCAATTCAACATATTTTGTTCACGGCTTTGGAAAATCCACAACAAAACCTAAAGGAGAGATAGTGGTACGAATTCCACTTGGAGAAATCGAAACACATGTAACGTTGTGTGTGGTGGATATGGAATCGCCATATAATATGTTATTAGGAAGACCATGGATACATGCGATAAAAGCTGTGGTATCTATGTTGCATCAATGTATTAAATTCCCCACACCAAATGGAATAGGTGAAATCAGAGGAGATGTTGACAATGCGAAATTATGTCATCAAATTGAAGTAAAGCATTATGAAGGACAAGCAAAAAAGAAACAATTTCGCAGAAAGTTTGCAAAGGAAGCAAAGAAAGAAGAAGAATTTAGAGTATATATGATAAGGGCAAAAGAAGGCAAAGGAATACCCAGCGAAATTTCGGAAGAAGGAGAAGGACCTATGAAAACAATAAAAGAACCAACACCAATGGGAGAACCTAAACCCAGTTACACTGCCGCAGAACCAACAAAATAAATAAATGTCGGGACTATAGAGGAACCTCTAATATTGAGAATTGGAACCAAAATGGATATGGAAGAAGAAGAAAGAACTTTTAACTTGTTGCGAGAATATAAAGATGTTTTCGTAGGAAGCATGGATGAGATACCGGGAATAGATCCATCAATTGCATGCCACAAGTTGGAGATTAACAAAAATGTGAGACCATTTAAACAGAGAATAAGAAAAATTGCAACAACTTACCATTCCCAAATAGAAGAACTACAGAAAATGCTTGATGCGGGAATCATAAGAGAAGCTAAATACCCAGAATGGATAGCGAATATGGTCATTGTCCCAAAGAAAAACAAAGGAATCAGGATTTGCATAGATTTCACTGATTTAAACAAAGCATGCCCCAAAGATAGTTTTCCGTTACCAGATATTCCTCAAATGGTGGAATCCGCAACGAGAAACGATAGGGTATCATCTTTAGATGGGTACAAAGGGTATAACCAAATCCCTCTCGCTGAAGAAGATCAAGAACATACTGCTTTCTTTGCCCCTAAAGGTTTATATTGTTACATGAAAATGCCATTTGGTTTGCGAAATGCGGGAGTGACATACCAAAGAATGGTAGAGAAGGTGTTCGCAAAATGGATACACAAAACATTAGAAGTATACGTGGATGACATGTTAGTAAAGAGTAAAGAAGCTAAAGACCATGTACAAGACCTGAGGGAGATTTTTGAACAAATGCAGTAGTATAACATTAAATTGAATCCTGAGAAGTGTACTATTGGAGTTGCATCGGGAAAACTTTTAGGCTACATTGTATCAAAGGAAGGAATACAGGTTGATCCAGAAAAAGTGCAAGCAGTTCGTGACATGCCAACACCAGCAACAATAAAAGATGTACAGAAGTTGAATGGGCTTCTAGCTTCGCTGGGGAGATTCATTTCGCGATCATCAAACAAATGTAAATATTTTTTCGATATACTCAAGAAGGGTGCGAAATTTAAATGGACTGATGAATGTGAAAAAGCTTTTCAAGGGATCAAAGAACATCTTATGAATACAACTATTTTACAAAAAACAGAATCAGGAGAAGAATTATTGGTCTATCTTGCGACGACGTCGCATGCATTAAGTGTTGTGTTATTGCGAGTAGACGCAGGAGTGGAGAAACCCATTTATTACATTAGCAAAACTTTTAATACTGCCGAGAAGAATTATTCAAAGATTGAAAAGTTAATCTTAGCATTAGTTTATGCATCATTTAAGTTCCGCATATACTTTCAAGCACACAAGATAAAGGTATTAACAAAAGTACCAATTGAATCAGTGATGAAGAATTCTAAAAGATCAGGAAGAGTGGAGAGATGGAATGCACAAGTAGGCCACTTTGATATTAAATATGAAATTTTGTCTTCACCAAAATCACAAGTTGTTGCAGATTTCTTGGAAGAATTTCCTTTAGAAGATGATGAAGCAGTAGAAGAAATGATGGATGTAGAAGAAGAGCATGGAGATCCAAAATATTTATTAACATAACCAAATAGATGGGAGATATTGGTATATGGATCATCAAATGGAGAAGGAAATGGAGTTGGAATTGTTTTAATTTCTCCAGAAGGAATAAAGATGGATTTTTTCATTTAGATTGGAATTTGCATCCACTAATAATGAAACAGAATATGAAGCTGCGATACATGCCTTACAATTCGCAATAGAAATGAAATTAGAAAATGCCAGGATCACTAGTGATTCGCAGCTAGTTATTCGCCAAATAAAGGTGTAGATGGTGGATTTTCGACAAAGGCTAAATTCGTAAACTCATAATTATACGAAACTCCGATTCAGCAATCGGACGTGAGTATCGAGACATGAGTCTCTCATCGAATTCTCAACGGAGAGTACTTTCTCTCAGAGTACATGTAGATATGTAGTCTCACGACTGGACAACGACATATCTCATGAATACTGAATACTTTCAGTGATTATTTCTATATAGCATCACGAGATGGACAACTCCTAGACAGCTTGCTCTGCTAGTATAGAGCGATAACATCTTCAGGAACAAACAACGACTTTACCCTGACTATATAAAGGATATGACTTACCGACAAGCTCATATCGGGATAATTAATGCTCCTAGACAGCTTGCTCCGCTAGTATAGAGCCACAAAGTTAATTATTCCTAATTAAGATTGATTCTACCGTGACATTCACTACTGAATTACCGGAATAATCTATTATTGCTCATATTCCATGGTCGAATCCACAACTGGTCCCATGGAATAGCAATAACAATTGTTCTGATTCTATGATCGAATCCACAGCTTGATCTCATAGAATAGCAATAACTATATTATCTCATTACTCCGATTTCATGATCGAATCCACAACTGGTCTCATAAATGGTAATAGATAAACCTTAATTACTCCGATTCTATGGTCGAATCTACGATCCCATGGAATGATAATGCTCACTTTATTATTCTGAATTCGTAGTCGAATCCTCAGCTGATCCTATGAATTAATAATAAACATCTTATTACTCAGTTTTGTGAATTATTCTCCACTGAATTCCACAATTAGTAATAAATAATCAACAATCGGGGGTCTGAGCTCTAAGTAAACCCCGATTCGAATGGTGAAGGTGTATTCAACGATGATACACTAACAGTCACCGCACGAACGAGTATTTCAAAAATACAACAAAACGATGAACCTATGCAAAATAGAGAAGAAAATAATAAATAATTAAAAATATTGACCAGGGTGCTGGGAGCACGGACACACGACCGACCGATCGCGTCGTGGTCAATCCCACGCCAGTTTTATATTTTTAGTGCGTTTTTATTATTTTCCATGATTTGATGAAAATCCTCTCATTTTATCAAATCTCCTTCGTCTCGAGGAAACTCCTCGGTTTCATGGTACTTCCATAAATCCATAAAAAATAATATAAAATTAAGGAAAGGAGTGTGGGGCGTGACCATTGGCCACCGGCCATGCCTGGATCCCCCACACCCACGTTTCCTTATTATTTTATTATTATTTCTCTAATTTCATGAAAAAACTCCTTGATTTCATGGTATTTTTGCACAAATCATCAAATAATAATAAAATAATATAAATTATGAAAACTTGTGGGACCGGGCCTTGGCCGGCCGGCCATGCCCTAGCCAGTCCCACACGCCCCTTTGTTTTATTATTTTATTATCAGTTTTCCTTGAATTCATCAAATTCCTTGATTTCATGGTATTTCTCTCAAATTAGGAAAAATTCCCTCAAATCATCAAAATACCTAAAAAATATTAAAAAATTATGAAAACTCGTGGGACCAGGCCCAAGCCGGCCGGCCATGCCTCCACGGTCCCACACGCCCTTGTTTTTATTATTTTAATATTTTTTGCTTCCCTGAACTCATGAAAACTCCTTCAGTTCATGGAAACTCCTTAAATTCATCAAATTTCTCAAAATTCATGAATTTTTCATAAAATCATTATAAAATTAGGGAAACTCGTGGGACCGGGCCCTAGCCGGCCAGCCATGCCTTCCACGGTCCCACACGCCGTTGTTTTATTATTTTAATATTTTTTGCTTCCTTGAACTCATGAAAACTCCTTCAATTCATGAAAACTCCGAAAATTCATCAAATTTCTCAAAATTCATGAATTTTTCATAAAATCATCAAAATATTATAAAATTAAGGAAAAGGCACCACAGGACCGTGGTCACGACCATGCCTTGACCACGGCGGTCTCACGCCTCCTCATTCCTTATTTTATAATTATTTTTCATCATCTCATGGTGTTTTCCTCAGTTTCGTCGAAGCCCTAATTTTGGCATATTTTCTCGAATGGATGCTCAATTGCACGCCAGAAAATATCAAAATTCTCAGGACTGAGACACGGACGCCTTGAGGACACGAGCATGCTATCTTGACCGACCAAGATTGGCTCTTTGGCTCACGGAAGCCGGTCCCATCAATTTTCACAGTTTTGACCTAATTTGCACAATTGCTCGTATTAGGCCCAAAACTCTTCCGAACACTTTATATTTTCATGAAGTGATCGTCATGCGGTCACGTGACAACCCAGGGCCGGTTTCCTGACTCCATGGTCGGTCCCTCGCCTCGTCATAATTAATTAGGTTTTCTCACCTAAGGCTCAGACGAGTATTTTTGAATAAATGATTAAGCCAGAATTTAATCATTCTTTCACCAACAAATCGTCAACTCTTCAGGAGTTCTTCGTATTTTCTCACGTGAGCATATGGACACTACATGGTTGATCCACGGTCCCATGTAGTCGCTCCCTCCTTCATCCCATGGTTTAAATTCTGACGAACCATGAATTGATCATCAATTGATCAAATTAGGGTTTCTGAATCCAAGGATCATCATTCCAGATTCTAACCTTAATAATTTTATGACGACCTCATGGTCATTAATTTTATTAATTATGCTCGGTTCAACGACCAGTATTCTAATTAATATTTTTGGTACGCTGCCAATAATCATCAGACGAGCAACACATGCTCAGACGATCAAATATTCAACAATTCATCACGTGAACAACACTTGCTCAGATGATAAATATTTGTTCAAACCGAGGAATATTGGTTCAACAATCAATATTCAACGATCCACCGAATGATCAATACTTGCTCACTGCATCGTAATAATTATACCTCTGTCTCATGACATGTTCAATTCACGAGTTTTAGAACATCATGTTCAACTCAGAAACTACATGGACTCATCGTACCATCAAACCACGAAGTCATCAATTGACTAACAAACCACGAGACGTCAATCGTGTCACTTGGGGGATATCACTTAGGGTTTTGGTATGGCGGTCTATGACACGTGTGTTCAAACACACGATGGAATGTGAGCAAGTCGTGCAATCAGTTGAAGGAACTCACGAGGTAGTGGGTGGAAAATCGACTAAGTCTCCACACGTTGAGCAACTGGTTTTAAACACGATCTACACTTCCCCACTCCTTGATTCCATCAACTGTCACACTTCATTGAATCATGGTGTCTACAATTCCAGCAATATAAATAAGTCTCTGAATCATGATTGAATCATCAACAGTATCATCAATCTCACGTCTCATCGACAACACGAGATCATCAACTCATCAATTGAGCAACTACTCTCAATTGAGCAATTTCAATCACTCAGAGCTTATCGTATTCGGAATTCATACACCCACAATCTTTGATTACCATCGATTCCACACATTTCTCAGCTTCCCTCCTACAGATCAACCCATCCTCTCTTGTGACCGAATTTACTCTGGAACGGTCATTGTCTTGATTTAGGCCGGAGTACTACAGATTGATCTCTCGAATCTAAAGCACCCCCTTTGCAGCGGTGCATCTGTGTGAGGTTTAACATTTCGCTCGGTTTGAGGAGTCTCCTCCGTACGTTCGTCTCCTCAATTCCTTAAAAACCAGAAAATCGTTTTTCCCTATATACAAAAGGGAGAGTATACTACAAATGAACCATACTTGAATAAATACAAGAAGCTGGTTGAAGAATTGTCAGCGAAAATCCCAAAAATAAAATGGAGGCACATTTCAAGAAAGGATGACAGACTCGCAGACGCTTTTTCTTTCATCTCAAGCATGATGACAGATCCAACTGCGAGATGCATAAAAATACAAACACTTATGTTACCATCAATTAATAAAGAAGAAGACGTGGATGTGATGATAATAGACAATGAAGAAGAAGAACAAATGAACAATATCGCAGACTGGAGAATGGAACTTCATGCATATTTGGCGAAAGGAGAAACACCAAGAAATAGATTAGAAACACACAAGTTAAAAACCCGTGCAACGAATTATGAATTAAGAGATGGGTACTATACCGAAAATCCTTTAATGGACCATCACTCAGATGTTTGACACGAGAGGAAGGAGAAAAGGTGCTAAAAATGTTACATAGTGGGGATGCTGGCAATCATAGTGGAGGAAGATCTTTGGCACATAAAGCAAAAATGCAAGGTTATTACTGGCCATACATGCATGAAGATGCAAAACAAATATCAAGACGTTGCGAAGATTGTCAGCGGCATGGAAAGAAAATACATGCACCTGGAGCACCATTGTCATCTTCAACCAGTGTGTGGCCTTTTGGAAAGCGGGGTTTAGATATTTTGGGGCCATTTTTACCAGGATCTGGACAAAGAAGATACTTAATAGTCGCAACAGATTGTTTCACAAAATGGACAGAAGTGAAGGCAGTACAACATATTCGCGACAAAGATATCTTTACATTCATATTCGAAAATATCATTTGCAGATTCGGAATTCCTGCACAGTTGGTATCTGATAATGGGAAAAAATCTGAAGGACAGAATATAGAAATGCTACTTAATGCACTCAAGATAAAATGTGGAAAGTCTACTCCTTTGTATCCATAAGCTAATGGGAAACTAGAAGCAACAAACAAAACAATTGCAGATATATTAAAGAAGAAATTGGAAGGACATCACAGAGCATGGTGCGAACAAGTACATAATGCAGTATGGGCTTATAATACAACTAGAAGAGAAGCTACTGGAATGTCACCTTTTTGTTTAACATACGGAGTTGAAGCGGTGTTACCAACAGAAGTTGTTATTCCGACAACAAAAAGAGAAGCTTGGGAGAAAAATCTTAGCGCGGGCTTGATTTTAAATAAACTTGATGAATTAGAAGAAAGAAGAGAAAAAGCTTTACAACATATGGAAAATTATCAGCAAATATTAGCCCGAGAATATAATAAACGTGTCAAAATACGCGAATTTCAACCAGGAGATTTAGTTCTGCGAGAAACACCAATATATCAGCGAGAAAGTGGTGGAAAATTAGCAAAAAAATGGGATGGACCTTACATCATTAAGGAGATAGTTGGAATAGGAGCTTATAGATTAATGGATCCAGAAGGAAGAGATGTTGGTCATAGATTAGACAGGCCATGGAACATGTTGTACTTAAAAAGATATTATCCGTAAGAAGCTTTGAGAAGTTATGGATTCTGAAAGAATAATTCCAAGATTACTCATATCAAAACAAGATCATGATGTGCGAAATTTTCGCAGAGATAATCACAGAACAATGACATAAAAGAAAGGGGCGAACCTTTATGGCGTACACCCTAGTTCGCGAATACAATTTCGCAAGAGGCAAATGTAAGACCTAAAGTACGTCATATTAGGGGGTACCTGTTGCATGGCTCAGGGAAAGGCTACACCGCCACCGGAACCTGAGTCATGGAGATTTGGGGTCAATAAAGCCCATCCGGGAGAGGCACCTTGGATTCTCAGCTTGAGCATATGACTTGGGTTGGGCGACTAAGGTAATAAGGACTCTCCCAAGGAGTGCATATCTGATCAAGGCGCCCAGGTACACGGTTGTTTCAAGAGTGCCAGGGACGTTTGAAGCGTACCTTGCCATTCTTGACAAGTCTTGGCTTATACTGCACTCGGCCTGAAGAAAAACCCACTTAGGGTGCAGTCTCGTAAAAATAAGCCCTATAGGTAAAAGGGATAAGAGGATGCGAAAACAACTTGTTGTTGTTAAGACTGGATGGGAGGAGCTAACCTTGTATGGTAGAAGTACGCCTCCTTGAAGGGGCAACCAGGGGGAGATAAGGGCGGCACCCTCCATTAGGGAGCTGATAAGTGTCTTAAGACGCAAATGTCATGAGGCTTTTTATTCGCAAGGATATTAAGGCTTGTCATATTTGTGCAACAATCTTGAAGAGGCAATAATACAAAAGAAAAGGATAAGACGAGATCAATGGGTTTTCACATGAAAGTGCGAAGACGTCTTATCGTCACAAGACGACAATGTCATGTGGCTTTATTTTTGCAAGAATATTTAGGCCTGTCATATTGTTGCAACATTCCTGAAGATGCCATCATACAAAAGAAAATGTTAAGGCAAGATCAATGGGTTTTTGCATGAAAGTGCAAGGACGTCCTGCGATTTTGTCGCAATGACAAGAGGTGGCATAATAAGACCTTTAATTAGGAAGGCAAAATAAGACCACATGATAAAACAAAATATTTATAAGTATTCGTAACATATTATTTTTTGCAAGAAAGATAATGAGAGGCAAGTATGGGAATCAATACACAAGAAGCATTATCTTTGTCATCAACAAAATATTAAAAGGAAAAGTTGATCCCAAAGTTGGTTGAAAAATGTAACTCGCAAAAGTGATAAAAATAAGACAGTTCAAGAAGAAAAAGCTAGATAAGAAGCTCAAGCTTCAGTATTAATTTCAGTAGCAGGAGATAACAGAAATTCTTCGCCAATATTCTCACAAGCCTCTCCTTCATTTCGGTTTTGATCTTCGCCTTGACTAGCATCTTGATTATCGCCAACAATTACTTCTTCAGGAGAAATTTCTTTCTCATTTTGATTAACACCAGCAGATGCTTCTTTAGAAGGAATCTCTTCTTCATCTTCCAAGAAATTATCCTCTGCACCGCTTTCGTAATCATAATCACTATCAGCAGGACGAGGAACTTCATCATCATCTACTTCTAAAGGATCAATTGATGTAGGAGGAAGAGATTTGGACAATAAAATGTCATTTACCAGGACTTCAGCCCGGAGATGAACTTGACGAAGAAGTGCTCTCTGATGATTCCTATCTTGAATATCCTTAAAATAAGCAAGATAATCAAGTCTTCTTTCTGCTCGGTCGCGAGAACCAGTAAGGTCAGAGACGAGCAATGCATTTTCTTTGCGAATTTTTGCATATTTAGCCTCCAAAACAGAAATGGAAGAATGAAGATTCTTCTCAGACTCTGCGAAAAATAGAATACAAAATTTCATTAAGATGAAGAATTCAGAAAGATATGACAAAGAAAAGATAATTAACGCAGTCAAACTATTATGACTACCTTCCTTTTGCGAAATAAGGTGTTGAATCAAGGACAAACAACTATTCTCCCAACGGTCCATTGCGTCATCAAATTTATCTCCAACTAAACCTTTAAGTCGAGACTGAATATTTTTCTCTTTAGAAATAAGAAAGACATTTTTCTTCGCAAGAGAAGAATAAGATTCTTCTAATTTGGAATATTTTTCTTTAAGCTGATTCGCCTTTACACTTAAAGTTATTCTACCTTGAATGTGTGTATCTCTTTCAGCGATAGATGACTCTGTTACTTCTTTAAGTTCATTTCTCAAAGAGCGAAGAGATTGCTCTTGGTCATCACATACTTTTGGAAGAATACTAAGTTGTTGCGAAGATATCGCCATCTTGTTTAAATAAGTTCGCTTCCCTTGAGATAAGGTTTTATTCTCATTTGATAAAGTTTTCATCCCTAAATTAGCTTTAGTTAAAGAATAAGAAAGACGAGATACTTCATTACTTAATAAATCTTGTCTTTGAACTAATTGGATATTTTCATTGGTAAGATTATTTATATGATCAAGAGAATATGAATAGAGGTTATCTAATTGGTTATATTGATCTATCAAGATTTCTTTATCAACACGGGCTTCTTCAACAGCAGATTCAAATTGATATCTCTCCATTATTCGTTTATGGTTTAAAGCTTAACATGCGAAAGAGGGATTTCAAGGATAATTAAATATGGGAAGGATAAAACCATTAAAAAGGGAAATTAAAGACACAAATAAGAAAATCATACCTCTCAATTCATCATTCTTCTTGCGAAGATTGTCACGATCCAACAAAACATTCTGAAGCTTCTGATTTTCGAGAGGAAGAACATTACATTCTTTTTCCAAAGCTGTCTGTGAAGCAGCTCTGTCAGAACCCAAATGCTTGCTCAGAATTTCGAAAACATTAAACTTGATAGGATCAATAGAAGACTTCTTGACATCATCCAGAACTTCAGATAAAACTTTGAAGGCAATATTTATCCCTTCCACGGTTTCTTTCGAAAGAGGAAGAGACTTAGGTAGAGATAGAAGGTTGGGAAACATTCTCAATGGGAAGAGAAGAGGTTTCATTCACAGAAGGATCAACAAGGGGGTATCAATCATTGAAAGGTCAGCTGAAGAAATGAAGTCTGAGGCAGCTTTTTCGCGAATTGGAGATAAAGGTTTATCTTGCGAAGATGTCGCAGGAGATTTAGAAGAAATAAGTAAGTGGAAGGGAACAGAAGTTGGAACAGTTTTAAGGTGGCGAGATTTCTTGAGAGGTTTATTAACATCTTTATCACCCTGCGAATTACAATCCAGATAAGAAACAGAGGCAACAATATTGTTATTAGAAAAGGATAGTGTTTCTTACTACCTTCTCATTTGCAGACTTTCTTTTATGCGCAACAACCTTATGCTGCAATTTTGGAATGTTAGGGTTCTGAATTATAAATCTAGTGTTGGAGGCGCTTTTGCTGAAATAACAAGAGTATGGGAATCACATAAACAACATCAAATAAGGCAATAAACAAGATCAATTTCACCAAAAATCATAAAGAAGAAAAAAGAAAACTAACCTTGATGAATCCATGGAAAACAATAGCACGGAGATTGTTTCGAAGAAAATTACGAACTATGAAGATCTGCAGAAGAAATAGTATGAAGATGAAGAAGAACTTAAAAAGATTGAAGAAGAAAGAAGAAAGGTTGCAATAATGAAATTTGCAGAAGAACGATGAAGTTGCAGAGAAAATAAAAAGAAAGAAAAAGAGAATGAGAAGGAATATATATAGAGGGAATTTCTCCTCGAGAAAATAAACACGATTAATACGGAAAGATATAAGCGGTTAAAAAGCAACGGTTACAAAAGACGTGTCGAGAAATAGATTGAAGAAAGAAGACGTGTGATAAATGCAGAATATGAAGAGGAGAACAGCTGCGGCATTTCTCACATCATTCTCTACTTCGCAGAAAAGATATGAGAAGAGGCAAGATGTAGGATCAGAATCTCGCAACGACAATATTTCAGCGAAATTATCAACAACACAATACAACAGCGTCGCAGAACAATTTCAGGAAGAATAAAATAAATGACGCCAGCTAAGATCACGAGAAAGATATGATAGTCCTGCGAAAATTAGAGAGCTTGCGAAATTAACATTTGTAAGGTTGCGAGAATGTCGCAGACCATACCCGAAAATAAAGGACAGATTAGCTGTCATCCACTATGTATTTCCTTATAAATAGTCGTTCAAGTTGTAAAGAGAAGGGGAGATCTTTTTTGAGTAAGAAACAAGTAAATAGGAGAGAGAAAGTCTAGAGCAGAGATCATTCTTGATTTCTTTATCTTTTCTTATAAGAATATTCAAAGATTGATCAATAAAATTAAAAGTGTAAACCTAAAAATAAGTTGATTAATAATGAAATCATATGAGGGGTGTATTGTAGGATTTCCTGCAACTACATCGCTCTTTAGGTATGACTTAAACAAGTGCTTTAAGCTTCATGAGATAAGGTTGTTCCTAGTGATAAAATCAAAAACATGAATTACCTACTAGTGTCATTCTATACATATGGATACTTAACAAAGTCCCATCATCAATACCCATATATCGCTACTTGTACTCGGAACATCTAGACAATTACGGGTCGAAGAAGTCTCGAATTAGCAATAGAATCATCAAACAACCATTCAATTTGCAACTTAAACGATTGAGAAATAATTCATAAGCACTTTTGGCACGGTAGAAAATGAGCAATAACACGACAGATTGCAAGAAACAGGCAGTTTAAATATCAAATTGAATTCATGTTTGGACGTTGAAGTCGTCCCTAACCAAGATGCTTAGCTACACATAACAATAGAGTTCATAGCAGATAAAGATGAAACCACAGAAAATATTAATTCAAAACCAAGTTATCAAACCAAACAGCAGCTGAGGTGGAATGGATATTGTGGATGTGATTTGGCAGGCGATGATGATGTGCTGAACTGATCTTGCTGCAAGCTGCTGCAAGGCTGTATGGCTTGAACTATGAAGTGCTGGTGGCTTTTGTACCGGACTTCAACTGGCACTTTGCTAGAGAGGGAAGTGACGGCGATATGGACTGTTGGAGGAAGATGAGACAGCAGCTGGTGGAGGTGAAGTGGAGAGTGCTGCTGGTGACGTTGTTAATGGTCCTGTACTGCTCAAACTCGTTGCCTGTGCGCTGGAGATGGTGATCTGATGGTGGGTGCCGAACTGGTGGAGATGCAAAGGTGGTGCAGGTGGTATGCAAGTGGGTGTATGCAGTGGCGTGGTGGTTATGCAGATGGATGGAGATGCTGGTGATGATGGAAGAAGGATGGATGGCGATGTATGCAGATGAAGTGCAGGTGAATGGGATGCAGATGGTGGTGGAATGGAAGTTGTTCAGCGAGCAAAGCTCGCTGAAACTAGGGTTGCGGCAGTGATGGGGTATGAGATGATATTTCTGGCAGTCGAGATTGTCTTCTTTTATATCTTCATTCAAACCCCAGTTTCCTCATCTTGTATAAACTCTATTAACCTCTATATCTCTTCCGTTCAACTGCAATATCGACGGCAATAACAGACTTGTTTTTGGCTATCTTCTCGGCAAGGGAAACTTCACCCAAATCTTTACAGATCTTACTCAACTGACCCCTCCTTGGACCCTGGCTAGAGCAGCTGCGCAGCTTGGTTGTGGTTCAGACTTGGATGGCAAAACTGGTAGTGGACTGACTTGGAGCTGTAGAGAAATAGTCGTTCAGGCCTTTCAGACCTGTACTCTCCGCGTTGTTCTGAACCTCCTGGGTATCTCTTAAATTGCCATACGAGCCATTCAATAATGTTTCAGCAACTCCAGTTTCCCTCCCCATCTTAGATTCAAAATGCTCTCTTATTCTCCAACGAGCAATACCCATGGCAAGCCAGGTGAATATGCTGTAAAAACTGGTGCAGTGGCAGAGAAACTTGGCTGGGAACTGGTTCAGGCCTTTTATCGAACACATTACGTGCATTTTTCTGTTGCTTCAGAGATGCATTTGCCGTTGATTTCGAGATTATTCCATCTCCTTCCCTGCAACAATTTAATATTCAACACAAACCCATATTTCAGAAACCAATTAGCATTCATAAATCTTCACATTCAGTCCTCATTATCATGGCAGCACGGTTATCTTCTCTTGTTCAACTGATTTTTAAGTCTTGAAATGCTCATTACTTCGAAGCCCGTAGTTCCTACAGTTCTGAACTTCTGGATTAGTCTTCATTCTCCTCCATTTACCCTGGAATCAATGGCAGAAACTCACAGCTCTAACTTGTTTTCTCGGCATGAAACTGACTTCATTCTTCCCTGTTTTTCTAGCCATCAAGTACAGCACAAACTAAAACCCAATGTCTCTTTCCATTTCAGATTCAAATACTCTTGAAAACCCAACCATACGACCCAAGTTTGCCGGTGTTGCTCTTGGCAGTGAACTTGGTTGCAGCGACAAGAATAAGAGAGACCTGAACTTGTCGTGAAGAAATAAAGCAGCCAAAGGACTCTCGACCTAGTTCTCTGGTACAAGTTTATAAGAATATAGTGGCCCTTAGTCTAGTTGCAGATGTTTCTAGTAAATCTCTGGTGAGAGTAACTGACTGCCCTGAACTGTATATGCCCTGAGAGTAGTATGGTGTCTACTTCCGGTATTTCGGCACTTTGTAGCCTCGTTCTTGCTACGCTTCGGTTCCATCAACTCTTAAACTCGCCAAATAACGAGTTAAGCTCCCATTTTTATTGTTTTTCGTCACATGACTCCAAAGTACCTACAAAATAGAAAACAAAGCATAATACTCACTAATACAAGAGAAATAACTAAGAAAGTATAAGAAATTGATAATCAAATAATGTATTATAGGCTCATATCAACATGACATAAAAGGCTTTAACTTTTGTAATGTCAAAAGTTCATTCTATCTTTCATCAATACATTCATATCGACATAATAGAGATAACTTTTGAACAAGTATGGGACAATCACAGGTTCACGGACGTAAACAACATATCTCATAACAATTTGCAATATATAAAATCATAAAGATTAAATTTGCAAAAATCATCTTTCAAAAAATACTTTAGAATTTAAATAAATAAATCTAAAAACAATGAAGATGAAGATCGTTGGACATAGCTATGTGTACTCAGAATAATGGCTATTCCAAACCCTAGTTATTCTTCTAAAAACATAAAAAGAAGATTTACTAGACATTGAGAAACATCTCTCAAAACAACGAGAGACAAGTCACGAAAATATTAGTCACCATTTTCATCATCCGAAACCATAAGAGTGGCTTGAATCATATCCATGTCATCCTTGATATCCGGAAACTTGGTAGCAATTACAAGTAGTTGCTCTTGAACACACCTTACTTTGGCATTGATCTTACAAACATCTTTGTGAATTTGATGAAGAAGATTCATGGAAGAGGAATCACATGAGCCATCAAGTGTGTTGAACCGTTGTCTCTTGCAAGCATTCTCCTTCATGCGATTGAAGGTACAAGGTCGGACAAGTTTGGGAGAACCAATGGAGTTCCCAATTGGATCTATATCGAAAGTGCGATAAATTCGCTCAATCAAGCAAGGAAATCCTAGATTCTTGTTGGAGGATGTCATCGACACCATTTGAAAAATGATGAAACCACAAATGTCGAGACTTTGAGAATCCAACACAAGGAAATAGACCAATTCCGCAAACTCACGACTCCAACGAGAATTCTCAATCATGGAGGGACAAAGATTAGATATTCCAAGTTTAGCAAAAGACGTCAAGGCAAGACTAAGATCATTGGTAGGAAACTTACCTTCATTCCAAGCTACACTCTTGCCACATAGACCAATGGAGATGGTTTCGTAAGAGGGACGTCCATGATAAGGTCTTGGAAGGCGATAATTCCCAAGAGGAATACTAGTAATCTTTCAAATTAACTCTCTAGTTACATGAACCCTTTGTCTATTAACCATGGTCTTGAATTCCATGTTTTCAAGATCAACATCATAAATGTTGGAATAGAAGATTCTAGTAAGAGTATCAAATCCTTCACCCAGACCATCAAAGATGTTTCCAAGTTTAAACATTTCAAAACAAATTAAATCCTCTTTATAACCACTAGAAAAATCCAATTTCTTTTCTAGAATAAATCCATTAGATGAAATCTTTCCAAAAACTCTAGCACAAGAATCATTGACAAATCTAATCCTAAGAGAATCTTGATCTGTAGGAGGATTCATGCTAGAAGATGAAGAACCCAAATTTTTTGAAATCCTTTTTGAAACTTTGAAATTCATCATGAGATCTAGAAATTGGAAGGGAAAACAAGAGGAAATCACTTACTTGGAATGAACCTTGAACACCCCTTTGTCTTACTTTCCTCCTAGGAATTTAATGGAGGAATTCATGAACCCTAGAAAGTTCACGTACGCGGACTGATGGGATGAAGAAGAAGGTACGCGTACTTTCTTTTTTTATATACCAACTAATGGGCTTGGACACGTTCATGAACCGCGACCCACAAAAGGAATGTAGGATTTCTTTTGATGTTCGCACATCAAGGTTGTGCATCCCGTGAAAACACAATATGTGAGAGGAGACAGATGCAATAGAAAGCTTATTCGAAAATCCTAGAAGGACAGAATAACATTTTTAACCCAACTGTACACAAATCAAACCATTTCTTGCCCCATCTCAAGATATATACAAATGGGGTAGTGTCAGGCTTGTTACCAAGTGGCATGATGTGCAGAGGGATCCTCATGCAACACTCCTGGTTGATATTTGTGAGCAGTCCCAGTGATATAATCTTAGTAATGATGATAATCGGGGTTGTCAGAGCTTTCTATCTTCCTTTTCACATGACTAGAAAGAAGATTCTTCTGATATCTTGACCTTGTGTCAAAAACATGAGAACCCGTATTGGATCTACTTGTGTTGACAGCGTGTTCAGTTCGTACATCATTGTTCCATTGTTTTACATGTACATAACTTTTATCGGGTTGATTCTTAAACTTAACAAAATTAAGTTTTTCTAAGAATCTAAAAACACTTTCAAAAGCTCTAAATAGATCTTTGTCAATTGATCCATTACGATAGTATTTCTCAAAAAGATTAAGAGTTAATCTAGTGAAAGTCCATATCTTTGAGCGTAACGAACGTTTTCTCAATCTTCCCTTCCTTTTAATTTTTCCTTTAGATTGTTTCTGATAGACACATTTTTGTGTCTAATTTGTCCTCAATGTTCTGTATTGTTAGTACTCGATTTAGTACTTATTATGGTGTTTTACGTTTTTGTAGATGTTTTTGGAAAAATAAGCTCTTGCGGAGAAATTGGCTCGAAAAGTGGTGTTTTACACCCCCGAAATGTGTCAAAGGCACCCCAGAAATGCGCTGAAGGAATCCCATAAAAATTACTATTTACGCCCAAAAATACTATTTGCACCCCAGGGAAAGTGCTAAAGGGACATCCGTACAGGATTAAGGGGAGGACATCTTCTTCCCAAAATCCAAAAATGAAAAAAGGCGGTAAAAATGGCAGCAACAATGGCAGAGTTTTCGATCGGATTTTGGAGGAGTTTTTGTGTGATTCAATCGCTGAAACTTCATGGGTAGTTGTGATATGTCCTAACAAAGCTAGTATGGGTGTTTGTTTCGATCAAATTTGTCTGGATAACTTGGTTTAATCCAAACAGGGAGTTGGAGGAAAAACATGAGCTTACACGAGTTGTGGTGAATCTAAACGTGTACTGCACGTGTTTGGAAGCCTTAATCAACACTTTGGAACGTGAAGAAGATTTATAAGGAATTTAATCCAGCTGCAGATGCGTAAAAATCAAAATCATTGATAAAAAAGAAAGAAAATATCCCGAGTAAAAGAAGATTATTTGGGATTAATGGAGGAGATTCAACGCGTGTTTTTTCTTTAAATAGATTCCCTGAGAGTCCTAGAGAGGGGGTCGAGATTTTGGGGGGCTTTAGAAGGGCTGAGGAGTGAGAAATCAAGACGAACAACAAGCTTCCTGTTGCTGTTTTCTGCTGCTGCTGGTGCTGAAGAACGCGAAGAACAGACTCCCAGAGACAGTCGTTTTTTAACAGTGTCAGCGACACAGAGACGAGGGTCGCAGCACAGTGTTTACAGCACTTTCTGTCTGTCGTTTTCTGTAACAACTGGTTTGTAACACTTATAACTGTTACAAACCCGGTTTTATTGTATTTCTCATATTCTCATCATTTGTAAACCATTTTTGAGCATCAATGAAATTCTTTGAGAGGTTTTCCAACATGATGAGCGACTAATTCTCTCACAACCAAGGCAATGAGGAAGCTATTTACGCATGAATAATTGGTAATTATTTATTCTCTCTAATTTATAATTTATAATTCACTCAATCACTGCTTTTGCAGAGTTTTTAATTGCTTGCAAAAATTTTCTTCATTAGTTATGATTAAATTAGATAGGTTATGCTTTGTTTAGATAATCTATGCTTAGGGGATACAATTAATTTTTGAGAATTTTCCAGATTATTTGTGAATTAAGAAATAAGAGTCTTAAAAGATAATTAGAGTTTTGGATTGTTTACCATAATTTATTCATGTGTAATAGTGAAATCAGTGTCTTGGTTGTTTTCTAATATATTGAAGTCAATTTTGTAATAAGTTTTCTTTACTTTTAAGTTTTATAAGTCTAAAAATCCATTGCTTTCACAAGCCTCAACGAACCTTTTTACTACAACATTATTGAGATCACATCAATTTTTGGCGCCGCCGACGCGGGCTTGTCTTTAGGCTAGAGTTTTTAGATTTTTTTTAGGTTTATATTTGTTTTTATTTTATTTGTTCTTCTTTACGTTTTTGGGGTTTTGTCTTTTCCTTACAGATTTTGGAATTGGCAGCGAAAGAAAATTTTGCCAAAGCTTTGGTGAATACTTAAAGACTTGGAGTAAAAGACAAAGCGAAAGGAGCGAAAGAAGAATTTTTTTTTTGTTTTTATTAAAAAAAGAGAGAAAAAAAAAGAGAGACATTTTATTTTGTTTTTATTATTTTTTGTTAGACTTTCCTTTTCTTTTGGACTTTGGACTTTGACATTTGGACATTCTTTTATTTTTAAACCATACGGAAGGGTAGTATTAAATATTAAATTGTTTGCAGAGAAGGACGGTGATTACGATATCACCTCGGCCCCTCGGGTTCGTACACGACATTGGAGTTGTGGCCCGAGTCGACTTCAGCGGTTCATCCCCCGTCTGGAACGGGAGGTAAGTTTGTCGAAACACTCGCGAATCCCCTGTCAGCGAGTTACTGTATTCCTTCGTTTGCATATATGCTGAGGACTTGAAAACCACTGCTTTAATTTCCTAGTAAAGGGCAAGGACTGGCCATACAAGATAAGGATTCGGATTTCATCACCGTTCTCTTCTTGCCCGCCTTAGGAAAACAAAACCAAACGCGAACCTAAACCTAAAATTTGGAATAGAACGAGACGTATAGGGTAACGAGCTTAATAGGAAAGTCGTTCGAAAAATATTGGTTACTCTTTTGAGCATACTTCGAAGTTCATGATGGTTTTTGTGAGTTGAATGCGTGACTGCGCCGCCTTGGAATGCGGTGAGGCCTTGGGTATCAAAGCTCTACGCAGCTTCCCTCGCCTCTATTCAACTTACTTTGACTCGGATTGATTCCAGAGGGGTTTGCTCAAATTGTAACGAATTCCCATTCGAAGGATTAGAAGCTGGTCTAGAAACAATCTAAGTGGAGCCATCATGCTTTTTGTTTGCTAGAAATCAGTAGGTTTGCTGTGGTGGAGTCAGCCTTGTTTGTGTTTGCATAGAACTTCCCTTCCTTTTAGGACTTTTCTTTTTCTTTTGTTTTTCTAGTGTATGCCCGAGGTTATCAGAGAGCGGGCTTGGAAAAGAAACACTCTAGGTCGTTTGATTAGTGATAAACCTAGTAGTTCTTCTTGTGAAGGCGGGGAGCTCGAAGACTCTTCTTTTGAGAGCCCCGTTTTTGGAAACTTCAGTTTTGAAAATCTGTCTCTTCGTGAGGAAGGTACCCCTAGTACTTCAGCTGTGCCAGCGATGGCAACTTTGAAAGATTACATGTTCCCAACTAGGACCAACCGAGCTTCGTGCATTAAATTCCAGCCACTACGGCTAATTTCGAGATAAAACCTAGTATTCTTCAGATGATCCCTATATTCTTAGGAAAGGATGATGAGAACCCTTATTTTCATATTAGGGACTTTGAGGAAATTGTGGGACAATTAGAATAAAAGACCTCACTGATGAAGTTTTGAAACTTAAGATGTTTCCCTTTTCCTTGAGAGATAAAGCCAAGACCTGGGAACAACCTCCATCTGATCCATTGAAACATGGCAGAACTTATTGCTGCTTTCTATATGAATTCTACCCTAAGCATAAAACTGCAGCTGCTAGGCAGAAAATTAGTTCCAGTACGCAACAAGAGGGAGAATCTCTTTATAGGTTTTTAGAGAGATTCAATGATCTCCTATCCCAGTGTCCTCACCATGGATTTGATAAGATGAAACGTGAGATTATTTATGATGGTTTAGACTATTCGACCAAAGCCATGGTCGAGTCTATGTGTGCTGGTGAGTTCACAGTAAAATGCTGATGATGCTTTACCTTCTTAGGAACTATCGCTGAAAAATCCCAACAGTGGGAGTCTTGTGTTGAACCCTAAAAGACTCTTGGTCAATAGAAGTAGCACCAATATGGTAGATACAAGCTTGGGTCAGATGCTAAGTTTGTTGCTTTGTCTAGAAGGTTAGAAGCTTTGGAATTGAATCAGTCTAACATAGGTCTCTTGTTGAACCTGATGAGAGGATTAGAGCCTCAAGTCTCTAGTTGTGGAGTAGACCCAATAACTCGTTTTGGGAAGGTCAGGTTAGTGAAGAACAAGCCCATGCTGTCTATAACAACGCTAGGTTTGAAACCGTCAGAAGATTGACCCATACTCAGACCTACAACCCTGGTTGGAGAAACCATCCTAATTTCTCTTGGTCTAAGGGCCAGAATCAAGGTCAGTCTAGTAATCTCAGTTCCCCCAGGTTTTGGTTACACTAAGAATCCTTCAGCTCGGCACAGTTTCAGAACCCTTCAGATAAAAAGATAAGTTTAGAAGAGTCTCTGCTGTTACTCGTAAAACACTGTAAGTTTCAGCAATCTGTTGCTCAAGGTTTAGAAGAAAAAAAGAGAATAGGTGCTAACTCAGCTATTTCGAGTTGAAAACCAGGTTAGTCAGATAAATGTCTTTGAGAAAAGGTAAGTTTCCTAGTCAAACTCAACCCAACCCTAAAGAATTAAGAAATAGGTGAAAACAATCATGTGAACTATTAAACCCTTAGGAGTGGTAGAGTGATGACAACAAGGTTGCCATGCCTGATAGTAAACATGTAGTTCACCCTTCTGAACCAGAAATGAGGAGACTGATAGAGTCTCTAAAGAGACCAATGAGGGTCATTGAGCCCGGCTTTGTTCCTAGAGCCCCATTCCCACAACTACTAGTTCCAACAAAGAGGAGTCCTTTAATGATATATTGGAGGTTTTTAAGCAGGTACATCAACCTCCATTGTTGGATGCGATTAAGCAGATTCCCGCTTATGCTAAGTTTCTTAAGGACTTGTGTACACGAAAGCGTAAGCTTAGTGTCCAAAAGAAAGCCTTCCTAGCTAGTCACGTGAGTTCCATTATTCAGAATACCACTACTCCTAAGTATAAAGACCCAGGGTCCCCTACCATTTCTTGCACAATAGGTAAATACCGTGTTGAGAAAGCTTTGCTTGACTTAGGAGCCAGTGTGAATTTACTTCCATACCATGTGTACCTCAAGCTAGGACTTGGTGATATGAAACCTACCCAGATGACACTTCAGTTAGCTGATAGGTCCGTTAAAATTCCTCGTGGTGTGATCGAGGATGTTCTTATTGAGGTCGACAAGTTTATTTATCCAGTGGATTTTGTTATCCTAGATACCCAACCTGTCCCTGACCCAGAGAACCAGATACCAGTGATTTTAGGTCGCCCATTTTTAGCAACATCCAATGCGATCATTAATTGTCGAACTGGTATTATGAACTTGTCTTTTGGTAATATGACTTGAGCTGAACGTCTTTCATATTAGTAAGCTACCCTCTGAACTAGATGACTCGAGCATAGAAGAGGTAAACATGATAGGAACATTAGTCGAGGAGTCATTACCAAACACTTTGTTAGAAGATCCGTTAGAGAAATGCCTAGCTCACTTTGGGATTGATTTCGATGATGATAATGTGATTAATGAGGTGAATGCTTTGTTAGATTCAACCCCTTTGTTAGACACTAGTAACGGATGGAAACCTAAGTTCGAACCACTACCAGTTTCTAAGTCTACCCTAGTTCCTTCGTTAGAAGAGCCTCCTAAGTTGGACCTAAAACCATTGCCAGATACCCTGAAGTATGTGTTTTAGGCCCGTCTGAAACTTTACCTGTGATTGTTGCTTCCGACTTGGATAGTGATCAGGAAAGTAGGCTAGTGACCGTCCTTCAAAACAACAAGGAAGCTTTAGGGTGGACCATAGCAGACATTAAGGGTATAAGTCCTACTGTTTGTATGCATCAGATCTATTTAGAGGAAGATACCAAACCTTCTAGGGAGATGCAACGAAGACTAAACCCTAATATGAAAGAAGTAGTTCGAACCGAGGTTCTTAAGCTGTTAGATGCAGGCATTATCTACCCCATTTCAGACAGTAAGTGGGTCAGCCCCGTTCAGGTTGTTCCCAAGAAATCCGGTATTACTGTAGTCCAGAATGATAACAATGAGTTAATCCCGACCCGAGTGACCACGGGTTGGCGTGTTTGTATTGACTATAGGAAATTGAACAAGGTCACTAGGAAGGACCACTTTCCCCTTCCCTTTATCGACCAAATGCTAGAGAGATTAGCTGGACATAGTCATTACTGTTTTCTAGATGGCTACTCAGGCTACAATCAGATCGTTATTGCCCCAGAAGACCAAGAAAAAACTACTTTTACTGTCCCTTTGGTACCTTTGCGTATAGACGCATGCCTTTCGGGCTATGTAACGCCCCTGCGACTTTTCAGCGTTGCATGATGAGCATATTTTCCGATATGGTAGAAAAGTTTTTAGAGGTCTTTATGGATGATTTTTCAGTGTTTGGTTCGTCTTTCGATGAGTGCTTGCATCATTTGTCATTAGTGTTGACTAGGTGTAAGGAAAAAATCTAGTGCTTAATTGGGAGAAATGTCATTTCATGGTTCGATCAGGAATTGTCTTAGGGCATATCGTATCTTCTAAGGGTATAGAGGTAGATAAAGCCAAAGTTGACCTTATCAAGACTTTACAGGTCCCAAAAACCGTAAGAGATATTAGGTCATTCTTAGGGCATGCAGGTTTTTATCGTCGATTCATTAAGGATTTTAGCTTGATTTCTAGACCTCTTTGCAACTTGCTTGCAAAAGATGTTAAGTTTGTCTTTGATGATGCTTGTTTAGAGGCTTTTGAGAAGCTTAAGACTTTACTCACTACCGCCCCCATAGTCCAGGCACCCAACTGGAACTTACCCTTTGAGATCATGTGTGATGCTTCAGATTATGCTATTGGTGTTGTGCTAGGTCAGCGAGAAAACAAATTACTTCATGTGATTTACTATGCTAGCAAAACTCTGAATGATGCCCAGTTGAACTATACCACTACCGAGAAGGAACTGTTAGCCATTGTTTTGCCTTAGACAAGTTTAGACCCTATCTCTTAGGTTCTAAGATCGTCATATATACTGATCATGCTGCTTTGAAATATCTTTTGTCTAAGAAGGATACGAAACCTAGATTGATTAGGTGGATACTTTTGTTGCAAGAGTTTTCTCCAGACATTAGAGACAAAAAGGGTGCCGAAAATGTAGTAGCAGACCACTTGTCTAGGCTAGTTGTTGATTCCCCTGATGATTCCCTTCCTATAAGGGATAGTTTTCCTGATGAACAACTTTTCTTTGTTACCCAAGCACCTTGGTATGCGAATATAGTGAATTATCTTGTTACTGGTCGAATGCCCCAACATTGGGGTAAACAAGATCGTTCTAGGTTTTTAGCCGAGGTTAAGCACTTCTTTTTTTGGGATGATCCTTATTGTTTAAGTATTGTCCAGACCAGATTATTAGGAGATGTATACCTGAGAGTGACCAGTCCAGTATTATTTCCTTTTGTCATGATCATGCTTGTGGGGTCACTTTAGTGCTAAGAAGACTGCTGCTAAGATATTGCAGTGTGGATTCTATTGGCCTTCGTTGTTTAAAGACTCCCATAGTTACTGTGTTACTTGTGAGCGTTGCCAGAAATTAGGAACCATTTCCCGTAGGAACATGATGCCCTTGAACCCTATTTTAGTTGTTGAGGTCTTTGATGTGGGGGTATTGACTTTATGGGTCCGTTTCCTAATTTTTTGGTAACCTATACATCCTTGTCGCCGTAGACTATGTCTCTAAGTGGATTGAGGCGGTTGCGTGTAAAACCAATGACCATAGGGTTGTGATTGAGTTCTTGAAAATAATATACTTACACGTTTTGGTACACCGCGAGCTATAATTAGTGATGGAGGGTCGCACTTTTGTAATGGACCTTTTAGGCTTCTGATGAAGAAATATGGTATTACACATAAGGTAGCTACCCCGTATCATCCGCAGACTAGTGGTAAGGTAGAGGTTTCCAATAGGGAGATAAAACGTATATTAGAGAAAACAGTTAATCCTAATCGGAAAGACTGGTCGTCTAGGCTTACTGATGCCTTATGGGCTTACCGTACTGCGTTTAAGACCCCCATTGGAATGTCTCTTTATCGGCTTGTGTATGGCAAGGCATGTCATTTACCTGTTGAGTTAGAACATAGAGCTTATTGGGCTGTTAAGCAACTAAAGTTTTCACTTGACAAGGCAGGAGCCCATAGGAAACTCCAGCTCAATGAGTTGGACGAGATTCGTATAGATGCTTACGATAGTGCGAAGGAGTATAAGAGCAAAATGAAACTTGTGCATGATAGAAATATTTTACGGAAGTCATTTTCTCCAGGTCAAAAAGTTCTTCTGTATGATACCCGTTTACATCTTTTCCCTGGGAAGTTACGTTCTCGGTGGATGGGTCCTTTTATTGTTCGCACTGTCTTTCCTCATGGAGCTGTTGAAATTGAGATACCGGATGGTAGTAGTTCTTCGAAGGTTAATGGTCATAGATTGAAACCCTTTTTAGAGCCCTTTCCTACAGGTGATGTTGAGGAGGTCCCTCTGGAGGACCCTGTTTACCCTTGATCGACCATCGAGGAAGTTGTATGTTGTATATTAGTTTTTGATTTTCTTCACCCAGGTACTATCTGTCCAACTTCTCCTCGTGTTATTTTACTTTTGGTATTGCTCTTTCATTAGAAACATTGAGGACAATGTTAGATTTAAGTTTGGGGGTGGGGAAGAACTTTTTAGTTGCACTTTTGAAACTTCTAGCGTCACATGGAATCCGGTTAGCTAAGTTTACATACTGTTTCTCACCGAAAAGATAGAAATTGGAATGTTAGGGATAATAACCTTTTGAGACATTAGAGAAAAAGACATTGAGATCCTTGAAATTCAGGAGAGAACTTGTTCCTTTTAGAGGGTAACCGTGATGGACCTAACCATACATGATGGAAAGGCAAGTAGGTCAGGAAATACCAGAAAGACAAAGCAACCTCACAATGTAGTCTTAGTTACTGGATTGCGACTCTCTCTCAGTAGAAACTTATCATCATCAACAAGTGGAGCGACATCAAAATCTATGAAGAAAGTTGAAGACGTTTCAGGTTTAGAAGCAACAATAAAAAATAATAATTCAAAAATCAAAGTTGAAGTTATAAGAGCAAATGATATAAGTTGTTAGAATTCATGATACCAATACATCACAAGTTGCGAAGATCCAAGTTTTGAAAGTCCTTCTTTCATGGCCATGTAAATTGTTGTCTTGTAATTTTTGTTTCCAAAACAAAAAAAAAAAATTGAAAAAAAAACAAAAAAAAAAGAAAAATGAGAAAAATCATCGTTACGTTTTGTTCAATAAGGCCAAAGGGAAGTAGAAATTTATAAGTCAAGCAAGAAATCGAAGAGAAGAGTTAATTTTCAAGGTTCTATGAGGTTCGATAGTTTATCATCAACAGTTGAAGACCGAAGAAGACGTTGTTTCTACTGAGCACTATGAGAGAGTCGAAGAAAGATACATTTGGTTGCTTTGTTAGTCCGCTTTCAATCTGGCACAAGATATTTCTAGCACTGGTTTAACTCATCACACGTAATTAGTCCAGCTGTGTAGCAGATGTCCCTCTCATCTTTATCTCTCTCCTAATCTTATCCAGCTATAAAGCGGCGGACGCATCTTACAATGTTTATCTAGCTGTGTAGCGGATATCTATTTATCTAGCAGTGTTGCGGATGTGTCTCCCTTTTTCTTCAGTCAGCTTTAGAGCTGACAGCTTTAATTTCTTTGGCATTCTAGTTGCTTGGAGATAGGTTGAGAATATGTATGTCCTCATAGCTCTTTGGATACTTGTGACCAATTAGAAGTAATGGTTTTGTGGGTACACCTCTGGTAAACCCTCCCGAGATTAACTCGGTTTTATTTTTTTATTAGTTTTGCTCGAGGACTAGCAAATAATAAGTTTGGGGGTATTTGATAGACACATTTTTGTGTCTAATTTTTCCTCAATGTTCTGTATTGTTAGTACTCGATTTCGTACTTATTATGGTGTTTTATGTTTTTGTAGATGTTTTTGGAAAAATAAGCTCTTGCGGCGAAATTGCCTCGAAAAGTGGTGTTTTACACCCCCGAAATGTGTTAAAGGCACCCCAGAAATGCGCTGAAGGAATCCCAGAAAAATTACTATTTACACCCAAAAATACTATTTGCACCCCAGGGCAAGTGCTAAAGGGACACCCGTACAGGATTAAGGGGAGGACATCTTCTTCCCAAAATTCAAAAATGAAAAAAGGCGGGAAAAATGGCAGCAACAATGGCAGAGTTTTCGATCGGATTTTGGAGGAGTTTTTGTGTGATTCAATCGCTGAAACTTCATGGGTAGTTGTGATATGTCCTAACAAAGCTAGTATGGGTGTTTGTTTTGATCCAATTTGTCTGGATAACTTGGTTTTAATCCAAACAGGGAGTTGGAGGAAAAACATGAGCTTACACGAGTTGTGGTGAATCTAAACGTGTACTGCACGTGTTTGGAAGCCTTAATTAACACTTTAGAACGTGAAAAAGATTTATAAGGAATTTAATCCAGCTGCAGATGCGTAAAAATCAAAATCATTGATAAAAAAAGAAAGAAAATATCCCGAGTAAAAGAAGATTATTTGGGATTAATGGAGGAGATTCAACGCGTGTTTTTTCTTTAACTGTGATTATCATCATGTCAAGAGGTTCATGAATTTCAAGATTTTCTTGAGACACAATTTCTTCATGAGACCTGGCTTTTATCAAAGCATCCTTGATAATCCTTTTGACAGATGGATAATATATATTATCTTTCAGATTATATTTTTCAGCAACCTTTATGAAAGATTTAATCTCATCACAGTCATCTGAATCTGAGTCATAGGTGTTTGTTTTCTTATTAACACATCATGGTTAATGTTCCCTGAATTGCGTTCAAACAGTGAACTAACAACGTTGAGATGTTTATCAGGATCTGAAAACAAATTGACTTTTTGAAGCATATTATCTTCTTGCTCTATGTTAAATGAACCATCCATTATATTCAATTATTATAGGTTGGATCGCACCAAACACAGATTATTAGATCTTTTCGTGTTTGTCTGCTCTGATACCAATTGAAAAGACGAGGGTACCCAAATACACCACAATATTTTATTTATCAACCTATAAGTCCTCTACCTAATGTGATCGTCTATGGAGAGAGTCGGGAAAATACGACAATTCGGTTCACACTTCGTGTGATCATCTATGGATACGAGATCGAGACAATACAACAAGATAACTTGTGTGATTGACTATGGATACAAGATCGACACAATACGACAACAAAGTGTATACTTGATAATAGGTTCGGAAAACTGAAACTCTATAGGATAAATATCAAGTATTGCGGAGTTAACGTAAAGTGCAATTTACTTTAATTATAGTAAAAAAATTATAATGCGGAAAAGTAAAGTAAGTGACACAACAAGATTTTGTTAACGAGGAAACTACAAATTCAGAAAACCTCGGGACCTAGTACAGCTTTGAATACTCTCAGAACTAAGATGCTATACAAAATCTAATACCAACTTCGTATAGTTGAGACCAAGCAGACTACCCCTAGATACTTAGTGCCCTCAGTATCCCCGCGCCTTCGACTTCTAGAGTCACACACGTGAATATCAAGTCCTTTGGATCATATTCCAAACAACAAAGGAAGAATCTGTTTGGTAACCACTCTAATTAATCTTGCTACAAGATATAGATGAGTCGTTGACAAAGGATCTTCCGTTTAATCTAATAAACTCGTTTGTCTGGTTAGATCAATCTAAACTTTAACTACCAAAATAGTCAAGTATAGATTCACACTCAATCAATATAGATCTCAAAGAAAAATATAGAGAATGCCGATCTCACGCAACTAATCAGTCAGATCTATCATAGATAAATCGATTCTAGTTGAATCCCAGCCGATCAAGGTTTGTGCACTAAATCCACAAGATACGAAAAATAATAAGAACTTTCTTCGTATTCAGATCTTCTGTTGCCTTCAAATACCTGCACAACACCACTTGAATATCTTGTGATCATTCACGCACAGAACGGAGTCTGTTAACAATGTATTATCAGATGTCTTTAGATCTAACAACAGTTCTAAAGATCTCGTTGATACTTTGATCTAGTCTGAGTGAATCTTGTATCAAAAGAGAAGATTCTCAAGAATAAAAAAACTAGGTGCAATCAAAGTTTCAACAACCGTAGGTCAATCAAATCAAATCGGAAACTAATAACACTATAATTATCTAGTTTCCCACCAACGGTACTCGTAGAATTTCTTGATCCCACAAAAGTCTTTAAACGAACGATCGTAAGAGATTTCACCTAATTAGAATACTTTCCTCTCTGAATAGACGACTCCCCCAGAAACAACAAGTAATGAAGTTTTCCTGGCTCTTAGGATAGTTTGTTAGAAATGCAAACTTAGGTATTTATAGACCAAGGATGTTTGGACACCAAGGAATTTCCAAAACCGAAAATATTCCCAAGATATGCAATGAATGCCTAAATTCGGTTTTCCTAATTCCAATAAATGCTTGTCCAATATTTCCAAAATCTCTCAATAGAAAATCTCTAATTATTAAATGTACATTACTAATTTTTATTCTCTAGAGATATGCATTAATTGCTGTTAGTTAAACCATACAAAAGCAAAAATCTTAATTAAATGATTCTTAATTTATTTCGGCACAGGATCACCTTGAGTACCAAAAAATATCTTTGAACAATAAATGGTAAGAGTTACTGCTCGTGTTCAAAGTAAGTTGACATCTTTTCACTGCAAATCCTTATTTCATATTTACATGGATTTGCTTCTTGGAATCAGTTCTACCACACTTCCAAACAAGTTTAGAATTGGTATACCAGTATTCCAAGACTACTATGTGATTGGTCATACTAAATCACAATGGTTAGTTGTGATCGGTCCTACCAAGTTACATACATGGGTTCGGTTCGGTTATACCAATCACTAGGATCGATTCAACCTAAACATGGTATCTACTTGTGATCGGTCACACCAGTCACTAGGATCGGTTACACCAATTACAAGGATCGGTCACACAACACTTATGATCGGTCACACCAATTACCAGAATCGGTCACACCAATTACAAGGATCGATCATACCATCTCATGTTGATTACTTAGGATCGGTTACACTAATTACCAGGACCGATCATACCAAATCATAAGTCTAGGTATTGTGATCGGTTATACCAAGATACATAACCTGAGTTAAGATTGTTTCTACCAACTCACACAGATTGGTCATCCAAGGATATACAATGAATAGCCGGACTAAAAAACCTATTGATTTCCCTTTCAATTCACGAAATAAGTTCATGAATATACTTCCTTTAAATAAATATAAAACATTGTTTCGTAGGATGAAATCTTCACCATATACCCATACACATAATCATAAAACTATATACAAAATTATGTTGATGCCATATCTACGAAGTTCAAAAGATAAGCGTTATACTTAGTAGTCTAATTCCTTAATACTATGATCATATTATTATGACCATGTCTCTACACTAGATTATTATACAATATGTACAGTATATACAGCTTCGCATGTTATGTTTTCAATATAGCACGACTTGAAAGATACGTTAGGAATGAAAAATTTCAAGTCAATATTACTAACCTCAAGTGGAAGGATGATGTCATCGTTTTAGTTCGTTACTTATTCTCATTATTCAGGTCTTCAGAGTAATACTTGTATGCCTCAACATTCCTAGACTTTCTAGTCTAACCTAAAAGAAGTTGACTCTAGTATTTAATCAAGCGACTCTAAATGAGTTTTGATACTAAAATATGACAACCAAACTTGACATACCAATGCTTGGTGATTTCAACCGAGCTATGCTCTAACACACGTTGTCATTAGCCAGAAGTTTAATGACCTTGAATTTTTCATGCTTCGACATAGTCAGTTTGGACACCCAAATTCTACTAAGAGGAGTAGAACGATACAACATGGACATCCTTTACAGAACCTGAAGCTTTCAGCATATAAGGATGTAGAGTTGTGTTGCTTGTTCCTTGAGACATTCGACTTGTTAACTGGCTCATTAACAATAGCATTAAGGTAACTCGTTAAATCACCAACATTCCTACAGAAGTTTTGTGGTAGAACTTGTAGAGCTTATTCACCCTATATTATGGACAATTTTCAATGCTTTACTGTATTGGTAGATGCACCTACTAGATGGTCTCTTATTGATATTAACACGTAATGTTGTACTTGCCAAACTGTTTGTGCAAATCTTATGGTTTCTTATCCATTATTGGAATTTCTTATTAATCCATTTATCTTGACGGTAAATTGACAGGCTTTTAATGCTTCATCTTCAGTTGGTATTATATGAGCATAAATAACACACGTGCATGCTCAACATGGTATAGTTGAGTTCTTTGTTTAAGCATCTTTAGTTGATTGCTCGACCAACTGTTACCATCAATATTGCTTTGGAAAGGGTCCTACACATCGCATTTATGTGTTTTGTCCATAGCGTCACCTAACTATATATGTTGGTACCGGTTTTATAATATATTTTGTAATGACCCGTCCCTCCTACCGATACTGTCTCCATTTAGCCACTGCGGTTATCCGGAAGTGTGGGGTTTTTAACGGGCATCTCTGCGGTAATCCAGCAGAAACTTCCCGGGAGGTCACCCATCCCTGGACTACTCCTGCCCGAGCACGCTTAACTGCAGAGTTTTCTGCCAACTCTGCATCCAATTGAGCTAAAAAGGCCTCGGTATAATATAGATGTTCCTTGTCTCTTGTGAGACCAGTATCTAGCTCGAAGGCCTTGGATACTCTCCCACCCGAGCACAAGTAACACGTCCTTATTTGTATCCCAACTAACACCGATATTATTCCCACTTACCCACTGCAGTTATCCAGCAGTGTGGGATTTTAAGCGGCACTACTGCGGATATCCAGCAACAGCTTCCCGAGAGGTCACCCATCTTGTGACTACTTTCGGCCGAGCACGATTAACTGAGAAGTTTTTTCCATAACTCAATCAAGTGTACTCATCATGCCTCGGTGGTGGGAAAGGACAAACCATTACTTATATTCCATCGGCCAACCACTGCTGAATATCGGGGTATTACAATACCACCACCTTAAATGGGAGTCGTCCTCGGCTCCAGAATATATTCATAAGCCCAGATCTCTTACGTTCCCTGCCCCTCATGAGAAGCACCTGGACCAACCTCGTCAAGCGTACCTTCCAACCCTCGGCAGGTGACCCGTTGTCGGCTCTGATACCATTTGTAATGACCCGTCCCTCCTACCGATACTGTCCCCACTTAGCCAATGCGGTTATCCGGCAGTGTGGGATTTTCAACGGGAATCTCTGTGGTAATCCACAGAAACTTCCCGGAGGTCACTCATCCCTGGATTACTCCCGCCCGAGCACACTTAACTGCAGTGTTTTCTGCCAACTCTGCATCCAATTGTGTTGAGAAGGCCTCGGTATAATGTAGATGTTCCTTGTCTCTTGTGAGACCAGTATCTAGCTCGATGGTCTGGGATATTCTCCCACCCGAGCACAAGCAACAAGTTCTTAGTTGTATCCCAACTAACACCGATATTATTCCCACTTACCCACTGCAGTTATCCAGCAGTGTGGGATTTAAGTGGCACTATTGCGGATATCTAGCAGCAGCTTCCCGAGAGGTCACCCATCTTGTGACTACTCTCGGCCGAGCACGATTAACTGAGAAGTTTTTTCCATAACTCAATCAAGTGTACTCATCAGGCCTTGGTGTTAGGAAAGGACAAACCATTACTTATATTCTATCCGGACAACCACTGCTGAATATTGGGGTATTACAATACCACCACCTTAAATTGGATCCGTCCTCGGCTCCAGAATATATTCACAAGCCCAGATCTCCGACGTTCCCTGCCCTTCATGAGAAGCACCTGGACCAACCCCGTCAAGTGTACCTTCCCACCCTCGGCAGGTGACCTGTCGTCGGCTCTGATACCATTTGTAATGACCCGTCCCTCCTACGGATACTGTCCCCACTTAGACACTGCGGTTATCCGGAAGTGTGGGGTTTTCAACGGGAATCTCTGCGGTAATCCAGCAGAAAATTCCAGTGAAGTCAACCGTTCCTGGATTACTCCCGCCCGAGCACACATAATTGCAGAGTTTTCTGCCAACTCTGCATCCAATTTTTCTGAGAAGGCCTTGGTATAATGTAAATGTTTCTTGTCTCTTGTGAGACCAATATCTATCTCGACGGCCTGGGATACTCTCCCACCCGGGCACAAGCAACACGCCCTTAGTTGTATCCCAACTAACACCGATATTGTTCCTACTTACCCACTGCAGTTATCCAGCAATGTGGGATTTTAAGCGGAACTACTGCGGATATCCAACAACAGCTTCCCGAGAGGTCACACATCTTGTGACTACTCTCGGCCGAGCACGATTAACTGAGAAGTTTTTTCCATAACTCAATCAAGTGTACTCATCAGGCCTCGGTGTTAGGAAAGGACAAACCATTACTTATATTCCATCCGGCCTATCTCGATATTCGGCAGTGGTTGCTGGATGTAATATAAGTAATGGTTTGTCCTTTCCTAACACCGGGGCCTTTTCAACACAATTGGATGCAGAGTTGGCAGAAAACTCTGCAGTTAAGCGTGCTCGGGGTGGAGTAATCCACGGATGGGTGAACTCCCGGGAAGTTTCTGTTGGATTACCACAGAGATGCCTGTTGAAAACCCCACACTGCCGGATAACCGCAGTGGCTAAGTGGGGACAGTATCGATGGAGGGACGGGTCATTACAAATGGTATCAGAGCCGATGACGGGTCACCTGCCGAGGGTGGGAAGGTATGATTGACGGGTTGGTCCAGGTGCTTCTCATGAGGGGAAGGAAATGTCGAAGATCTGGGCTTGTGAATATATTCTGGAGCCGAGGACGACTCCAATTTAAGGTGGTGGTATTGCAATACCTCGATATTCGGCAGTGGTTGGCCGAATGGAATATAAGTAAAGGTTTGTCCTTTCCTAATACCGAGGCCTTTTCAGCACAATTAGATGTAGAGTTGGCAGAAACTCTGCAGTTAAGCGTTCTCGGGCAAGAGTAATCCAGGGATGGGTGACCTCTCGGGAAGTTTCTGCTGGATTACCACAGAGATGCCCGTTGAAAACCCTACATTGCCGGATAACTGCAGTGGCTAAGTGGGAACAGTATCGGTGGAGGGACGGGTCGTTACATATTTAAAACCCTAAAATGGTAATGTCTTATTACAAATGAGATTTTATTTACCCCGTTAGGGGGAGGAAGTAAGCCTTTACAAGGAACGACGTGAAACGTCTCATCTTTTATCGAGTTCGCAGTTTTTTTTTGGGATACTTTTGTAGTTTGATTAACTCCCAAAAACTATCATGAGTATAATTTTCTTTCAAAATCAGAAAAATTATGGAACCAGGAGTTTCCGGAAATGGGATGGTTATGTTTCTGTCATGATCAAGAAAACTAAAATTCCACCAGAAGTTGGCATGACAACCTGCTACCAGAAGTTGGCATGGGTAAGGTTGATAACTTTCAAGATTCTCCTAATTCAATCAGGGGTAAAAAAGTCACAACAAGAAAATGGTGTAAATTATGATAACCTAAAAGATTTTTCCCGCCTTAACCATAGGGAGAAAGACTTCCACCCGAAGATGGCACGTATTATGTCAGCAAACTTAGGATCTCTCTCTCGAAATCATGGAGATGACAGGCACCACCTAAAGGTTGTAGTAAGCAATATCAATAATTAAATAGGTTATCTGATTAAGTTTTTATCATGATCAAAGAAAGTTTGGCTGCCACTAGAATTGGCGTGAAACATCTCATTTGTTTTCTTACACCAAGATATTGGATGTAATTGAGGTGTTGAAACTTTCTCATGATTAAAACATACAACTGCAGTAGCTCTGGGAAAATATTGTATGTCACTTGTTTGAGGACAAAAACACGAGAAGTTATTTCAGCAGGATAATCATAAATCTCGCAGTGACCAAGTCATGTGTTAAGACACGCTTGAGGCGTGAACGACTGCTCATATATGCCTCGTAAAGTAAAATGCAATCACTTTTATGATATGTAGTGCTCTTGAAGAGACTAAAGATAGTATTCATGAAGACTATCAGAATATGATCCACATTCTTTAAGTTCAAACCTCTTTATTAATGATAAGGAGATAGATTATGCCTCTGAAGTGGTGCTTGTACCAGTCTGTAAAACTTTTGTTGAAAGTGCATGCACTAGAGAAATGTGTGAGATCTATGTGATTGTCGATTATCTTTCTATAATAGTGGTTTTGTACCCCTCTGCAAAGGAACATCAACATCGTGATTGGTAGGCATATAATCCAATTTGCTGAAACTAAGATACAAATTGAAATCTTTTTAAAAGGCGCGATAGTTCGTATCCGACTCACAACGTAAAATTGTGAGGTATGAATATCACATACTGGTGTTTTAGATGAAGCGCAGAGAGAATAATGTAACCGCTCTAAGTGTTATTTAAGGGTTTCCTGCTGAACCCCAGGATTGGTTCTGTAAAACTAAAGTATTCTCCTAATGTTGATGCACTTTAGCGTGGTAGTCCCTGAAGGACTCATATTGCATCTTATTATGACTAGTTTTTGGAAAATGTATTTGAATCCTTGAAGGATTTTGGTTTTAACTCAGGCAGCCTCATGACCTTGTGAATTACGTCATGCTTGAAATTAAGTCATAATCACCACTTCTAAGAGGACAATTTTGTGAATACTCCTTTGTGTGTTTTAGATTGCTAAAATCTTGATGAATTGATGATATCATCTTTGGCCTAAAAATCCCTTAATAGCGATAAAATCCACGCATGAGCTAAATTAATGAGATCTCGTTGAAGTTGAAATATCTCTCGGCCCGAAGTTCCAGAATATGATAGAATAGACTAGAGAATATAATTTTGATACTAATGATACTTATTGTGATACTGAATTATCACCATTACTATGTGATCCCTAAAAGTGGGAAGTGATCGATCTATCTGAATATGTACGTAGAAATAATACTTTATGGTCCAGAAGTACCATATGTGAATATAATGCATGCATTATCTTGCTATTGTTCTAACTTTTGTTTTACAGGTTACACTTTTAAAGGATAAAATTGATTCTACGGTTTATGAGTTCACAAGAAGTTTTGCATTGTTATGCCTGAAGTTAAAGCGGCATATTGAATTTGATGTGAAATGGATAGAAGATCTAAATGCGAGGTGTACATTGTTAGTGGTGCACCGGCGCAAGACCTGCAACCAATCCTCCATAAACTACAAATAGTATAGCAGTTTTCTGAAAACTGTATAATATTTGCACTACCAACTGCTTTAAGAAAGTTATGCTTCAGGGGAAGTAAAATCGTAGAATCTAGGGATGGACTTAAACGCGATGTACTCTTTTTCCTTCCCCAATGTTTTGTCTCGTTGGGTTTTCCTTGTCAAGGTTTTCACGAGGAAGCATATGCATGTACTGTTATCGAGCGGCTTCCATTGTACTCTTTTCCTTTGATATGGTTTTGTCCCACATGGTTTTCCAGGATTTAACGAGGAAACATTAGCACCGACGTCGGCATTATTATTAAGGCGCTCAGGTTTTGTCCCAAGTGGTTTCTTAGCGCAGGCGTTTAGGTTTTGTCCCAAGTGGTTTTCCTGACACATTTTGACGAAGGAAGTATCTAATGGCGGCGACCAACCTCACTCTAAGCTCAGGTTTTTTCCTAAAGGGTTTTCCTGATACAGTTTCAGCAATAAGGGGAAATTCGTAACGACCATCATCACTTTAAAGTTGCAAGTGTTATACTCTTTTCCTTTGACTAGTTTTTATCTCAATTAGATTTTTCTTGCAAGGTTTCAACAAGGAAACAATTTTTAGAATGGTGCCTAAGGAGGAGTGTTGTGTGTACATGTCATTGTGGGATGACCCACCATTTACACCGCCAAAGAAGATTCGAGACATTTCCAGATAAATTCTCCACCTTACTGATCAAAGATAAGGATCACCCGACATTACTTAGTATTTAAGATTTTGAATGTTTTAACATATGGACAAATGCCTTTCTTGTCATACCGACTCAATTATTCTCTGGCTATCAATAACCACTTGATTTCACTTTAAAGGGAAACAAACACTTGTGAAACATAAAGCAGCAATTCTTGTGAAAAAGAGAAAAAAGTCACAAAGTAGAGGGGAAGAAGAGAGAGAGAAATTCTATTAATGTGTGTGGAATAAAAAGGTTTAAGACTTTATTTATAGTGTTTACGTACTTGGTGCCCAAGTAATAGGTTCCACTAAAGTGGAGATCTATATAATAAACTGTTGGTTATGACACTCCCCCCTAGATGACCATTGTATATAAGTTAATGGCCTCGTTAAAACCTTTTCAGGAAAATCCAAAGGGACAAAACCTGATTGAAGGAAAAACAGTACATAAAAACTAAGAACAAAGTTAGACATACATATGTTGCCTTGTTGAAACCTAGACGAGGAAAACCCAGTGGGACAAAACCTTGTGTTAGTACCTACAAATTACTTCTAGCCAAAACAATTTCACCAAAGTGGTACTTTCTTTTTAGGTTGGAAAATCAAAATCGAACAGTACAAGCCTAAACTACGATAGTAGCGGTTCCGTCCTGCTTCAGTCACGAAGAGAGGAAGATGGATAGATCTTAGGGGAGAGAAGCAGAAAAGTTTTGAGAAAATGGCAATGGTATTGAATTTTGTGTGTTGCGCATTGAAAACTATGGAGAATAATAAAGCTTTTGGGTATGAAAGCTTGTTCTGCCTTCTGAATAGGCTAAACCAGGGAATACGCAATGTCAATCTCGTAAGTAGCCTAGCTATAGTAGTTTAGAATACTCAATGTCAATCTCGTAAGTAGTGGAAGTAGTGAGTTATGAAGATATGCAGATGATTGTATGGTGCGAGATAAACCAGGGAAGTTTCTAGAAATCCCTTTATAATGCGCCCACTATCTCTCCAACTAATGTAACCGCCACACTACTTTAACTTTTTACATGGGGTGTTTCCACGCCGCATGTTGTCGTATACCACAAAACCAATATCCCATGAAGAATCCCCCCATGCGACATATTTTGATGTTTCATAGGTGTTTTGGATGAATTATAGATCTCATCTTATTTAGGTTGAATCGTAGTCGTTGATATGGCATATGCCTTATAGGCGTTTTGAATTGGAGCTGTTGTAAAAACAACTTAGCCAAGGATATCTGCGAGATTAGGGCGTGCTAGTGCCCTGTTGAGGCATACCAGGATAACTTGGCGCGTTGGCGGCTAGTTAATCCGCTATAATTTCGTGTGGCATGCTAATGGCATAAAATGGCATATTGCCCGCGTATTTTATGCCACAACTAGAATTGAGAGAAATATTCTAGGCCATAATCTACACGTGAGATGCTGGAGTGCTAAATCCGCGTGGCCTTTGAATGGCCTATTTATGGAGATAAAATATCAAGTGGCGTAGTGGTCAAAAATGGCGCGCGCGTTAGCGCCTGACTTGGTAGGCTGCGGTGTTATAGCAACTTAGTGTATTTTTCCTTAGCCACGGCCAATAAGAGAGATTATCGAGCCATTACTTATCCCCGAGATAAATAAGGTAATCTACGGTCCAAGGGGACTGTAGAGGCGCAATCTAGATCCATGGAGGCGTGTGGCATGTTGTGGGCCCGCAGTGGCGCTAAGTAAGCCGCGAAGTGGCGCGTCATGCCCAATGCTATCATGTCAAAATTGTTGGATCTCACCCGAGCCATTGACTTTTATAGTATGTGTATGACATTGTAGTACATCTATGGCCTTTTACGGGGTTAGATCTAATGCATGTTTAGCCACGACTTGATATTGGATGATTATGGCATATGAATGATGTGAATAGGCCATGGCCAAGAATTAGGGTTTGTCCTCAATTCATCCAAGGTCATTAAAATGATATTCCTGTTTCAACTAGGATAGCCTGGTTGAATGGAGTTAACTCATCATGAGAGAAGCATGAAACAGGATTAGATCATTTTTTCTGCCATTAATTGGCCGTGGCCGTGTAAGCTATAATGGTTATGCCACGGAGTTAGACAAGATCCTAAAATATCGCATCATACACCTTGGCCTTGGCCATGGATGCCAAAGGCTAAGAATAACGCGCGGCATATGCCATGGCCTTGGGTGCTGTCACATGCCCATTTAATCGCCTAAAATTTTCATGGGACATGACCGACAATTATTGTGGTTTAGTGAATCAATTTCACCCACAATCACTCGACCTTGCATACTTGCATCAAAGTACACATCTGCCTTCACTCATAAGGCTTTGCACAACAGAAGTCTTTTCGTCTTTCTCTCTAACTCTTCATGCCCCCATAAGCATAAGAGGTTCTGCCATGTACTTAACCAATTCTCACACAAATGAGCAACACAATGAACAAAAGATATACTGCAACAAATCCATTTTATTGCACTAAAGGAAGATTACAAAACTCGTCCAACTCATGGACCAAAACAGGTCATTCACCCTCTTGGTGAATGCCTAACAGTCTCTACAAATCAGTGGTTCTTCTCCAATTGAACAACACCAACATTATTGATCCCTAAGATATTTATACAAGCTAATGATCAGGCCAAAACTTCTGTGCAACCGCTTGCACATCCTACAGACATCCATATGTCCACAGGTAGTTTCCATAACCGTATAAAGTGTGCATTACTGACTAGCCTTTACCAACTTCTGCCAAATCACGCCACACCTGTCCCAAACGGTTGTAGACACTCTAATATGGTTATAAATTCAATTTATAACCGTTCCACCTTGTCTCACTTCATTGGCTATAATGTGCCACTTTTACGCCAACTTTATGCACCACTGCATATGACCCTGATCTGAACTTGCTAAGACGCCTTAGTTAATCCAAATTCATTCCAACATGGTTTCCAACTGATGCCAATGCGTGCCTGTTGTAGTCTTAAATTTGCGGTAAATACGGATTCGTTGCTCGGACTTGAATAGATTTAAAAACAAAAATATATACAAAATTGTCACAGGATCAAGAGATACTAGGACTCAGGATTCCACCAATTCTTATACTCATGCGAATCAACTATTAATTCTAGACAATTATAGCTTATAATGATAACAAAAATTGACTTTTTTCTTTGCCAAAACTAGATTTTGTAAAGTATTAGATGTAAATCATAAGCATGATGCATCAAGAGTTCCTAGACTAAGCATACATCATCAGGTAAAATCACAAATAATCAAGAAAAATCATAAAACAACTCATAATAGTGCAAATAGTCATAAAGAATTAAATAGAATTACTCATGCATAAAGAATGGTTTCCTCCATCATCCCAGTAATGGGGTTTATATACTCATAATAATCATGTTCTAAAAATAAATATTTGATGCTCAAAAAGTTGATTAAAAGAGTGAAAAGAATGAAAACAGTGATTCTGCGACCAACAGACGGCGTCCAGAAAAGAACGATAAAATACCACTGTTGTTGACGCTGCAAAAATAAGACTGCTGTTAACGCCTTCTTTTAAGACCCACGGACGCTAGTCTTTCCACTATTCAAAGAACGACTGTCTTCGCAGGTGTGTTCTTCGTGTTCTTCGAGCTTTGTTAATGGCAGCAGCAGCAGCAGGTACAATTCCTGCAACTCCTCCTGCGCCTCTCTGCTGGCCTCCCAATCGACCCCTAACTCTTGATAATCTTCTCTCACCTCTCTCCACCTCTTATATACTTCACAGCTCAAAGAAATCCCGATAGAATCTCTATTTTTTCTTTCTTCCAAAGTCTCGGAAAAATACTGCTCAAAGCTATTCGTACGCGTCTGTTAGCTATAAACTTTCCACCAAACTCTTATCAAGACTTGAACAGGACCTAGTACGTAACTATCCAGCGTAAAACTCTCACAAAATCTTTCATACAAATCCTTGAAACTGGACAGAACAATACGTATCCTGTTTGGACTTTGATCGCTTCTCCCAGCCATTCCAGCCCAAGTTGATCGATAAAATCACTTGCATACGGTCTGTTTAGTCTTAACAGGCCTATCCCAATTGATTTCAGGGATTTAATCTCCCTCAAAACTGCCCAGAAATCCAACAGCAAGTTATCAGACGTGAACTTCAGCTTTCCCGCCAAATTCCATTATTTGAACTTTGAATGTGGTGTCCCCTTAACCAGACTTGGAGTCCCTTTAGCATGTGCCTTGAAATGGGGTGCCCCTTAGTAATTAGGTTACCCCTTATCCAAAATCAAGGTTCCGTATAGCAAGTGTCCTCTGGGGAATTTTCCGCACTTTTTTCGGGGTTCCTCCGGAGTATTTCTGGGGTACTTCCGGTACACTTCTGGGGCGCTTCCGGCACTCTATCAACGGAGGTCCAAACGCCGCATTTTCATCCAATTTCGCCGCAAATCCTTATTCTTCTAAAAACACCTACAAATAAATAAAATAACCAAATAAGTATAGAATCGAGCACCAACACTATATACAATAGAGATATATTAGACACATAAATGCGTCTATCAAATACCCCCAAACTTATTATTTGCTAGTCCTCGAGCAAATCAAAACTACAAAATAAAATCCTAACTCACTGTCGCAGGCATCGTCGATTACATTTAGCGTATGCAATAAGCCTTTAAACCCCTAGGTGGCCCTAGTGGCCGAGTTATAGTCTCGGGAGGGCTTACTAGAGATATACCCACAAAACCTTTATACTCCAGACCCTAGCTATCTACAACGAACCTTGGAAGGCACTAAAGAATCTCCTTGGTTGGCATACTTATTGACTACAGGAAGAAGTACCCTGATGCGAAATTCCAATTGTTGTACACGAGTTTGCACTCAAGCATACTAAAATTCATATAAAGTGACAGAGCTCTACTCAGATAGTTGCACTATGGACATCATATTCGGAGTCAAACTAATCACATGGAAAGATTAAGAGATGGATATAGAAAAACATAGATGGTTTTGATGTTTACTAAGTGAACGGCGTTTCCCATATCTGTCTGAAGGCCTCCGCCAAAATGAACCTATCCTAATGGATTGGGATATTAGTCTGACTAATATCAACACACTGGCATATACAAGGGAACCAGTGGTCGATAACCTAACTCTAGGTCAACACAACTGGCATATACAAGGGTACCAGTGGTCGACTTTATTGAATTTATTCCTTTTGGTCAAATGGTCTGGTCTCAATATTTTCTTTTTTTCTTTTTCTTTTTTTTTTTTTTTTTTTTTTTTTTTGTATCTCAATCACTCTAATTCACCCTAGCATTGGTAACAACTTGAATCGTGAGCCCCACCTAATCACTTAGAGAAACATAATTTAAAAACAAAATAAAATAAAAATAGAAGTGAAAAGGACTCAACGAGATATGGTGAAACTATCATGTTATTTCTAACACCTGAGCTCTGTGCTTTTATGAATAGACTCTTCTAGATGTTTCCATCTAATCAGATTGGTTCCTCAACTCCTACGATCAAAATGCTTCCATCCACTTAGATTGGTTAGTGCCATCCTAAATAAGCATAAATTTCTAGGCTCTGGAGTTTATTTATTCATACTGCAACTAAAAAGTTTCTCCCATGCCCCCAAACTTAAACCTAACATTGTCCTCAATGTTCTAAAGATGAAATTAAAAGTATGAACAAGGAGAAACTGTTACCATTTGAAGTGAAAGAGTTACAGAAGGATATTACCTGGTTGCATGAGATTGGGTTACCTCCCAAGAAGTGCTAAGTTTAAATTCTTCAGCCAGACTAAGAAAAGTATTAGTCAACTCGAACCGTATAACAGTAGCCGGAATAACTGTGGGTCTTTAACACCAAAAAGAGCTGACAAAAGAAAACTGCAGTGAACCAAGAAAATGTACAAGACTAGCATGCCCTTACCTAGTTTCCTGATTAAGATATCTATATCTAATTGTGGTTCAGGTTCAGGTTCTATAAAAGGGTCTAAATATATTTCTTTAGGCTGCAACTCCTCAAAATTGAGATCTGAATTATTAGGTCCTAGAGTCTGTAAATACTTAAATAAGAACTTAGAAGCACAAAATAATAACCTAAATAATTGAGGATCCTCTAAGTCAATCAGGTTTGACTTACATAATTGACCACAGTGAGAGTAGTGGTCATTCTTAAGAAAATGTGTCGATTCTAATATCCTAAAGTAATTAGGTTTAGTCTCAGAACTTAATAATTGACACATTTGAAATTTATACGTTCCCACAATTGTTTGAAAATATTTGGTGGGAAAACAAAGTCTATCTTAGTATCATAGCCTGGTCTAACCTCATCAACCAGAGGATGGGTTTCTAACAACTGAACTTCCTTATGGACATCACTAGGTTCAGGAAAACGAGTATGAAAGTAATCTTGTAAAATGGTTGAGGCATTGATGTCAAGTCCTAAGTGTGGGGACTTTCTGAGAGTTAAAGGTAAGGCACTAGGGAAGTAATAATCACCCCCAAACTTAGAGTTTTCAGTTTCTCTAGATAGACCTCTAATTATTTCTTGAATTTCCGTATCTTCAGAGTCCTTAAAATATTCAAGAGATTCTTCTAAGTTATTATCAGGTAGTGCATCTTTACTCATCTCTACGGGTCTATCTTCTTCTTCCAAGACTATTGTTTCTAAGTCGCTAGACTCTAAAACAGTATTTTCGAAATGAACCCGTTCCTCTAAACCACTATCGGCTTCGTAATCAAAAGGAAAAACTACATCGTCTAAAACGGTGGTATCCCTAATCAAATCCTCGTCCTTTTGAATAGGTGAATAATCATAAAAATTATTTGGATTTGAAGTAGAAATAATATAATCACTATAAAGCTCAATTGGATTACTAGATTCCTGATTATTATGCCTACATGTTTCAGATTCTTCATCACTACTATCCTCATCATCATAATAGTACGAAGATGATTGAACCTTATCTAAATAAGTAGTGTTACCAATTATAACCTCGTTATCTTGATTATGTGAAAAAGTATCTTCATTCTCAAGGGTATTATTGGATACACTATATTGGCAATTCAAGTTATTTCGAGCAATACTTTCATTCGTCTCTAACTCAAGTCTACGTGTCGACTCAGCTATCCTCTCAAGGTTCTCTTCCAAAGAAAGTTCCCTTAGTGTAGGATCTAAGTTTTGAGTTAATCTATTGAGGATATCTTCTACAGATTCAGTTGTTGTTGCAGTTCTTTCGTCCATAACTACATTATTCACCTCATCTAATTTATACGTCGATTCAGCTAACTGACGTGATGACTCAGCTAAATTCCTGAGAGTCTCTTCTAGAGAAGGAATAGGAACTGAAGGATCATAATAAGGACTACTTTTCAATAGTTTGATTGTATCCTCTAAAGACGAAGAACTAGTATTATAATCTTCTTGCTCGTATGACTGATGCGCGTGCGGATAGTAATTGGGCTCACCATGGTATGAACCATAACCTTGAAAAGGTTGGCGTCCCCGGTCACTATTCTCACTATGGTCATAATACTGATGATGTCCATATTCAAATTCAGGTCGATATTCATTGTATTGGCTTCTATCATACCAGTTCGACATTCTTAATTGCAGGGGAATTCTACGCAATCACAAACAAGTCCGACTCGACCAAATCAAACCTATAGAATCTAGCAAACAAAAAGCATGATGGCTCCACTTAGATTGTTTTCTAGACCAGCTTCTATTCCTTCGAAAAGGAATTCGTTACAATTTGAGCACACCCCTCTGGAATCAATCCGAGCTAATGTAAGTTGAATCGAGGCGAGGGAAGCTCAGTGGAGCTTTGATACCCAAGGCCTCACCGCTATCACAAGGCGGCGCAGTCACGCATTCAACTCACAGAAACCATCATGAACTTTGAAATGTGCTTAAAGAGCAACCAATATTTTTTGAACGAGTTTCCTATTAAGCTCGTTACCCTATTAGTCTCGTTCTATTCAAAATTTTAGGCTTAGGTTCGCGTTTGGTTTCGTTTTCCTAAGGCGGGCAAGAAGGAAACGGTGATGAAATCCGAGTCCTTATCTTGTTTAGGCCAGGACTTGCCCTTTACTAAGAAAATAAAGACAGTCCGGTTCGTCCTCAAACAATTATCACCTTAAGGCAGACAGTAACCCGCTTGCAGGAGATTCGCGGGTGTTTCGATTGGACTTACCTCCCGTACCAGACGGGCGATGAACCGTTGTCGTCGACTCGGGCCACGACTCCTATGCCGTGTGCGAACCCGAGGGGCCGAGACGATATCGTAATCGTCGTCCTTCCCTGCAAACAGTTTGTATTTAAGGATACCCTTCCGTAGGGTTTAAAAATAAAAATAAAAATGTCCAAAAGTCCAAAATAAAGTCCAAATAAAAAGTCCAAAAATTACAAAAATTATGAAAAATAAAGCCTATTTACAAATTCTAAAAAAAATATATAAAAGCTATATACAAAAATAAAAATAAAATAATAATAATAATAAAAAAAATTAAATCCTAAAAAAAAAATTATGTCTTTTTTCTTTCTTCTCTTTTAGCTTTAAGCTTTTTGTTCCCAAGTCCTTAGTATTCCACTTCGAACCTGTAAATCAAAGACACAAAAAGAAACGTAAAAAGGAACAAATAATAATAGATAAAAAAAAAAATTAAACCTAAAAACAAATCTATATACAAGTCCGCGTCGGCGGCGCCATTTTGTTGTAGTCTTAAATTTGCGGTAAATACGGATTCGTTGCTCGGACTTGAATAGATTTAAAAACAAAAATATATACAAAATTGTCACAGGATCAAGAGATACTAGGACTCAGGATTCCACCAATTCTTATACTCATGCGAATCAACTATTAATTCTAGACAATTATAGCTTATAATGATAACAAAAATTGACTTTTTTCTTTGCCAAAACTAGATTTTGTAAAGTATTAGATGTAAATCATAAGCATGATGCATCAAGAGTTCCTAGACTAAGCATACATCATCAGATAAAATCACAAATAATCAAGAAAAATCATAAAACAACTCATAATAGTGCAAATAGTCATAAAGAATTAAATAGAATTACTCATGCATAAAGAATGGTTTCCTCCATCATCCCAGTAATGGGGTTTATCTACTCATAATAATCATGTTCTAAAAATAAATATTTGATGCTCAAAAAGTTGATTAAAAGAGTGAAAAGAATGAAAACAGTGATTCTGCGACCAACAGACGGCGTCCAGAAAAGAACGATAAAATACCACTGCTGTTGACGCTGCAAAAATAAGACTGTTGTTAACGCCTTCTTTTAAGACCCACGGACGCTAGTCTTTCCACTATTCAAAGAACGACTGTCTTCGCAGGTGTGTTCTTCGAGCTTTGTTAATGGCAGCAGCAGCAGCAAGTACAATTCCTGCAACTCCTCCTGCGCCTCTCTGCTGGCCTCCCAATCGACCCCTAACTCTTGATAATCTTCTCTCACCTCTCTCCACCTCTTATATACTTCACAGCTCAAAGAAATCCCGATAGAATCTCTATTTTTTCTTTCTTCCAAAGTCTCGGAAAAATACTGCTCAAAGCTATTCGTACGCGTCTGTTAGCTATAAAATTTCCACCAAACTCTTATCAAGACTTGAACAGGACCTAGTACGTAACTATCCAGCGTAAAACTCTCACAAAATCTTTCATACAAATCCTTGAAACTGGACAGAACAATACGTATCCTGTTTGGACTTTGATCGCTTCTCCCAGCCATTCCAGCCCAAGTTGATCGATAAAATCACTTGCATACGGTCTGTTTAGTCTTAACAGGCCTATCCCAATTGATTTCAGGGATTTAATCTCCCTCAAAACTGCCCAGAAATCCAACAGCAAGTTATCAGACGTGAACTTCAGCTTTCCCGCCAAATTCCATTATTTGAACTTTGAATGTGGTGTCCCCTTAACCAGACTGGGAGTCCCTTTAGCATGTGCCTTGAAATGGGGTGCCCCTTAGTAATTAGGTTACCCCTTATCCAAAATCAAGGGTCCGTATAGCAAGTGTCCTCTGGGGAATTTTCCGCACTTTTTTCGGGGTTCCTCCGGAGTATTTCTGGGGTACTTCCGGTACACTTCTGGGGCGCTTCCGGCACTCTATCAACGGAGGTCCAAATGCCGCATTTTCAGCCAATTTCGCCGCAAATCCTTATTCTTCTAAAAACACCTACAAATAAATAAAATAACCAAATAAGTATAGAATCGAGCACTAACACTATATACAATAGAGATATATTAGACACATAGGATACTTTCTTCTACGAATAGACGGCTCCACCAGAAACAACAAGTAATGAAGTTTGCCTGGCTCTTAGGATAGTTTTCTAGAAATGCAAACTTAGGTATTTATAGACCAAGGATGTTTGGGCACCAAGGAATTTCCAAAACTGAAAATATTCTCAAGATATGCAATGAATGCCCAAATTAGGTTTTAATCTAATTCCAATAAATGCTTTTCCAATATTTCTGAAATCTCTTAATAGAAAATCTCCAATTAGTAAACGCACATTACTAATTTTTATTCTCTAGAGCTATGCATTAATTGCTAGTAATTAAATCATATAAAAGCAAAAATCTTAATTAAAAGATTCTTAATTTATTTCGGCACAGGATCACCTCGAGTACCAAGGAATATTTTTGAACAATAAATGATAGGAGTTACTGCTCATATTCAGAGTATGTTGACGTCTTTTCACTGCTAATCCTTATTTCATATTTACATGGATTTGCTTCTTGGAATCGGTTCTACCACACTTCCAAACAAGTTTAGAATTGGTTTACCAGTATTCCCAAACTACTATGTGATTGGTCATACAAAATCGCAATGGTTAGTTGTGATCGGTCCTACCAAGTCAAATACATGGGTTCGGATCGGTTATACCAATCACTAGGATCGGTTCTACCAAAACATAGTATCTACTTGTGATCAGTCACACCATTCACTAGGATCGGTTATACCAATTACAAGGATCGGTCACACAACACTTATAATCGGTCACACCAATTACCAGAATCGGTCACACCAGTTACAAGGATCGATCATACCATCTGATGGTGATTACTTAGGATCGGTTACACTAATTACCAGGACCGATCATACCAAATCATAAGTCTAGGTATTGTGATCGGTTATACCAAGATACAAAACCTGAGTTAAGATGGGTTCTACCAGATCACACATATTGCTCATCAAAGAATATACAATGAATATCCGGACCAATAAACGTATTGATTTCCCTTTCAATTCACGAAACAATTTCATGAATTAATGTACTTCCTTTAAAAAAATGTAAAACATTTTTTCCTAGGATGAAATCTTCACCATAAACCCATGCACCTAATCATAAAATTATATACAAGATTATGTCAATGTGATATCTACGAAGTTCAAATGATAAGCGTTATACTTCCTAGTCTAATTCCTTAATACTATGATCATATTATTATGATCTTGTCTCTACACTAGAGTATTATACAATATGTACAGTATATACAGCTTCACATGTTATGTTTTCAATATAGCACGATTTGAAAGATACGTTAGGAATGAAACATTTCAAGCCAATATTACTAACCTCAAGTGGAAGGATGATTTCGTCGTTGTAGTTCATTACTTCTTCTCATTCTTCAGGTCTTCAGAGTAATACTTGTATGTATCAACATTCCTAGACTTTCTAGTCTAACCTAAATGAAGTTGACTCTAGTATTTAATCAAGCGACTCTAAATGAGTTTTGATACTAAAATATGACAACCAAACTTGACATACCAACGCTTGGTGAGTTCAATCGAGATATGCTCTAACAATCTCCCCCTTTGTCAATTTTAATGACAAAACTCGTATTGCATATGGAGCTAAACAATTCCTTATATGTTTGATTCCAAGTTTCAACAGCACAATAACCTGTATGTATTCAATCAATGAATATCGTTGCTGACCTGAATAACAAAAGCTTTTACTCCCCCTAAAGGCAAGCTAGGTAAATATTCAGTCTGAACATCTTTGTTATTCCCCTTTTGTAGTCTTAATACTACAAAAAAGACAAAAGGTATGTTGTGTAGTATTTCTCCCCCTTAGTCAATGCTTTACTCTTTCGTTAGATATAAAGTTTAAGCACAATTGTCATTTCCTAGTAATTAAAAATAACTTGTTTACTCCATATATTTCTCCCCCTTTTTGTCACAAAATGACAAAGGTTCGAGCAAATAAAGGACAAAACGAAAGGATCTTAGAAATCTATAAGACTTGTATACAACCTATAAGAGTTAAGCACGAAGGTTTCACATACCATTTAAGATAATCAATATTAAATCTGAAACTACAAAAGTAATTTAGTTTCAATATATTATCAAGGAAACAATTTCCCAAAGCAGTTTTCCCTAATAGTCCAACAAATCGACTGAGAAACTTAATTCTATTGTTAGACTGATTGCGTATGTACAATCGCTTATTTCAATAAGACCAAAATAAAAAAATCAGAATTAACTTTATTTTTCTCATCAGGCTCTAATTATTCAGACAATAACTTAGACCTTTCCCTTTAGACAAGACAAACACTAGGTTAGTTAATTAGCTTTTCTTGTCAAGGCATTCGATTTGACTTGAATAACCGAATCCTCCAATTGATAAGTCTAACTAAGATCAGAATTAACTTAGTTTCTCTTATCCGGAATCAATTGGACTAAACAAATGATCTTGTATTTTTGTTAAGCCTCAAACAATAGATACAAACCAAAATAAATTGACTTGCATAATTATTTTCTTAACTGGAAGCAATTGAACGAATATAAACATTAAAGTACCGCAATTGCACAGAATTTTGTTAAGAAAAAACACTTGATACCCAATAATAAAGAAGATATCAAACCATAAGCTAAAAAAATTGACATAGTCTTTCTTAACCAGAAACAACTGAATCACATAAACAATCCATACACAATAATGGAACATATCAATTGTACCAAAATTTTGTTAAGCAAAAGCAAAATATATGCAATATAAACATGATTTTCTTAAACAGGAAAACGATTAACTAACAAATAAAATCGTTACCTCAATTTCCGCAGCCACCACTCCCCAGAAAGATATATTACTAAGCACAAATTCAAATAAGAACTCTTCCCCGGTGTGTGGTAGGATTTTAAGGATGTAAGAAAATAAGAGCAAAGAGGAAGCCTACTTGTTAACCGCAAGTGCACGGTGTCGATTGTAGCTTGTGCAAATACGAGTCGAATCCACATGGACTAGGGTGTGAGTTGAAGTTTTTAAGCTAGTTATCTAAATGCAAAATAGTGAAAATGAACTAAAACAATGGCAATGTGAAGGTGGCAGTGAACAAAGTGAAGCAGTGAGTAACAGTGGCAAAAGAAACAAAGAAACAGTGAAACAATGACAAACAAACCAAGGCAGTGAGCCAAGGGCAATGAGCAAAGATTACAGCTACAGATACAATGTGAAACAAGGAAACACTAGGTTTCGAATCCACATCTTGATCTTAAACTAAGGAAGTTCTTATGCAAGCTATGTCTTGTTCTTTCAGGGAAGACTACAATGGATGATTTACTAACTAATCTCACTAACTTACCCCTAGTATCAACTGTCTTCTTACAGCACAGCTGATCACAGGCTTGTTTGCTCAACCAGTTAACTATCAATTCTAAGGCAATTCAATACAGTCCTTCAAATGGACTGAATTCTTAACCACTATCACTAACTTCACCCCTAGCATCAGCTGTTTTCTTACAGCACAGCTGATCACAGGTGAATTATCTCAAATGGATAATTATCAGTCCTACTTCAGTTTAAACATCACAAGAACAATAACATGTATACTAACTATCCTAGCATGCAATCACGAGTTTCATCTAAGCCCTACCAAGTAAATTAAAACATACTAGACATGGTGAACAAATACAATTGAAATTTACAAAATAATTTAAATTAAGAACTAACCCTTGAGGCACTGGCTATTCTAGTCCTCTTGGGTGAAGCACTGGCTAGACCAGGCATATCCACAACATCACACCCACATTCTATTTATACCCAGAATCCCAATTAGGGTTCAGACAATGTTTTTCCCCAAATCCCCAAATCAGCAGAAATTAGGGTTACTGATTTACCTAATTTGATGGGATGATTCGTTCCCATGTCTTCGACCTATCCTTCCTCTGCTCTTCCTTCTCCATCTCCTGTTCCAACTGCTCCTCTAGATCGAGCTATTTTATCAATTTCTCTTATTTCCTGTCTATGAAACCCTAGGAGAGAAATTGGTATGATAGCTGGCTAGAAAGAAGGGGGAAATAGGTAGGCATTAGTAGGTGATAGCCATGATGGCTTTTGGTGGTGGTTGGCGACGAAGAGATGGTGGTTGTGGTGGTGGTTGAGAAGAGGCAGTGGAGTTGCAGACAGAGAAGAAGATGGGTTCGATGGAGAATAGGAGAAGGGGTTGTTTGGTGCGGGGTATAGGTGTTTGGTACTCGAGTGTTGAGCGGGTGTATCAAATGTTGATGCACAGCAAGGATGAGACGTTGGATGCGAAGATGATGGATCGATCTAAAGGCGAGACAGAGGCAGATCTTGAGAGACCGTTAGATTCTTGATACAACAATTCTGACGATCCAGATGAGAGTTAGGTGCTATGATGTTTGACAGGAGTTTCAGAGTTTGATGCACTGTGATGAAGCGACCGTTGGATGCATCTGTGGATCCAATCTGACAGCTACGAGCTTAGGCAGGCTTTGGGCTTGGTCTTGGACTTAGGTTAAAGTTTGGGCTTAGACAATTCTGATCCCACTTCTTCTTTAAGAACAAATTCTTCCTTCCAAGCCCATTTCTAGCCTTTGAGTCTTGTGTAGAACATTCTTCGCCGCCTTCTTGCGGGATTCCTATCGACTTTCCACCACTTTTCTTCTCTTTTCGCTCCGCAATTCCATCCAAGATTTATTTAGAACCTAAAAATACAAAATTAATTAAGAAAAGTATTTATTCTTGAAAACAATGAAAATACAGAATATGGGTTAAAATGGAGAATTAGAGCACAAAAGATGAGTTAATTGCCAAGAAAAATATATAGAAATATGCACTTTTTAGCACTCATCAGTGTGTTGTCATCCTCTCGCAAGAACAAAAGAACAAAAACAAAAGCAACCTTTACCAGAGAAAGGTTGAATCGGTTATAACTAATGCGTGCCAATAGAAAAAGTTGAAACCCGAAACACATATGTTATGCTAAACACAACTCATGTAAACATAAATTGATTCAACATATTGTGACTTTTCACATATGATTTTCAATCGGAACACCTTATGATCCTTTGATAAATCCTACCAACATGGGCTAGAACTTAATCCCGTTAAATCCAAAAGCCACACAAATCATAAGGGTTGCATCATATGAGATCGAATATTAAGGTTAATAAAAACCCAAATCAGACATCTCATAAACCGAAATCACATAGCAAAAATATAGACATTCATTCACAGGCTATGTAATCGGAAACTATCAAATGAAACAAAAATTATAATTTTATTCATAAATAATAATATTGATAGTTTTATTCAAAATAGACCTTATACAAAAATATCGAAATAAATCAATACATTGATGTTTATTTTTCTGGATCAAGTATTACAACATATAACTTAATCCCTATGGGTGCTTTGATTGTTCACTGAGGTTTCTTCAGTGTTCAAGTTCTTGAGCTTCCTCTTTTCTTTCATCTGATTGAGTCGCCTCTTCAAAGGATTCAATTCCACAATCAATTTCAGAAGATTTGACTCGAGTCATTCCTCATTCTCTACAGAAGCTTCAAATTGTTCACGAGCAATTTTGAAATCTCGCATTAGCATAAACATGACCTTAATAGATAATTGATTCCTCTTATGTTCCTTTGAGAAACAACACTTAATCTCAGAGGGGAGGTAGGTTTCAAGCTTGAGTAATCGAGAATCAATATCAATAGTATTTTCACCCATTTTGAACCACAGTCTTATTGTGGAGAAAAGAATCGATTCTTAAGATGTTTTATATATCAAATAAAACTTGGTTTCCAAGTTTTAAAACACCTAACAAGGTATTTTTATTTGACTAAAATGAGCATGAAAATACACAAATTCGGAAATAAAATCAAGAAAGATTTTCCGAAATATTATTGTCAAGAGAGTCCAAATATTTCTTGTACAATTTTATCATGAACTTTTTAGATGGACCGAAAGTATTATTCCAAAAGATGAAATTCCATTTTTAGAAAATACTTAAGTTTTTCATGATGCAGATAGATCAAATATAGGTATATTCACACATATGTTCCCTGGTGCTCTTTTTAAGAACTTCCTCAATTATTTAAGTCGAGCACAAATTTGAGGAAGTTCCGATCAACATACTTAGTTGTTGACGTGAGCTCTCAATGGCTCAATATTACACAAGGAACAAGATCTATCTTGATGTTTTCGGACATCACCTTTTCTGGAACAATTCCAAGAATAGGTTTCACACTTCTTTAAATCACAACTTGAAAAAACTGATATAACAGATAGATCCATTTGAGTAGGAATAAGATTGCAAGTGTGATTTGAAACCCTTTGAGTCATGAGTTGAGCAGAAATCTTAGATCGACCCAGAATTTTCTTGGAATACGACAATATTATTTCGATGTGATTGTTTCTTTGATCCTGCTTTGGACAATCAATTAATAAAAAAATTGCATGATCTGAGATCATTAGTTTGCGTGCATTTAAGTTGATCTTTATCAATGTAAGAAACAGTTCTTCTTGACCGGATATTCGTCAAAGGATCAGGATTCAAAACATATCTCTTTTGATTCTTGTAGGAGGATTGTCTGTTTGAATCAAGATGTTGATGTTGTTTATTAGTTAAGAGATCCTGAGAGATAGAATCACATATCGTTGTCTTAACTAATAAATCTTTTCTGACTTTAAGACAATTGTCAGAACTTTTAGATTCAGTTTCAAGAGGAAACAAGACTGTATTTTCATCTTGACATATACTAGATATGACTGAAAATGTGGGGGTACAACAACCACACCCAAAAAATCGTTTGGCAATCAGAGAGAACTTACTCCAATACACTTTCTAGAGAATCAACTAGACAGTCAGACTCAATATAGATTAAAGTATATCAAAGAGTTTAATATCTCTAACTCTTAATTCAATCCGCAATCAACAAATAGAAATCTGCGAGCCTGATTGAATATAAGAGGAATTACTTGAACGGTCCCAAAGACCAATGCTCAAGTGTCAATCAATGTAAATCAACAACCAAAGGTTGGATATTCAAATTGATTGATCTTAACGCACAACCTGTGATATTTCAATTATATAACAAAATATAATGCGGAAAAGAAATAACACAGACACCAGAATTTTGTTAACGAGGAAACCGCAAATGCAAAAAAAACCCGGGACCTAGTCCAGATTGAACACCACACTGTATTAAGCCGCTACAGATTCTAGCCTACTAACAATTAACTTCGAACTGGACTGTAGTTGAACCCTAATCAATCTCACACTGATTCAAGGTACAGTTGCGCTCCTTACGTCTCTGATCCCAGCAGGATACTACGCACTTGATTCCCTTAGCTGATCTCACCCAAAACTAAGAGTTGCTACGACCCAAAGACGAAACTTGATAGACAAATATGTCTCACACAGAAAAGTCTATAGGATTGAATAAATCTGTCTCCCACAAAAATACCCAAGAGTTTTTGTTCTGTCTTTTGATAAATCAAGGTGAACAGGAACCAATGGATACACCAGACTTATATTCCCGAAGAACAACCTAGTATTATCAATCACCTCACAATAAACTTAATCGACTAGCGAAACAAGTTATTGTGGAATCACAAACGATGAGACGAAGTTTGTTTGTGATTACTTTTCTATCTTTCCTATCAGAGATATAAAATCTTGAGACAATTATTTCAATTCAACTCAACACGATAGAAACAGCAAGATCAGATCACGCAAATACAAAGATAATAGTTGGGTCTGGATTCACAATCCCAATGAAGTCTTCAAGTCGTTAAGCTACAGGGTCTCGAGAAGAAACCTAAGGTTAAAGGAGAATCGACTCTAGTTATCAACTAGTAACACACAGGAGGTGTGGGGATTAGGTTTCCCAATTGCTAGAGTTCTCCTTTATATAGTTTTCAAATCAGGGTTTGCAATCCAAGTTACTTTGGTAGCAAAGCATTCAATATTCACCGTTAGATGAAAAAACCTGATTCAACCAAGCTAATATCTTTCAACCGTTAGATCGAACTTAGGTTGTTACACACAAATGAAATGTACCCTCATTTAGGTTTATGTAGCCGTACCTAAACGTGTACACCATGTTGGTTCACAAATGGTTAACCGAGGTTAGCCATATGATTACTTTCATATCAACCTTATTCATCTTAACCATAACTAATTCAAATGACTCAAATGAAACTAGTTAAGGATCGCAGATCGACCAAATACTGCGAATAGACAAGGATTCATTCTATTTTGCATCACTATTTTGACAATGACATATAATAGACTTAATCCTTGTAAACAAAAGTTTTATCCTTTCTTTTTTTTTATCAAAAACATGACATAAAAGGCTTTAACTTTTGTAATGTCAAAATTTCATTCTATCTTTCATCAATACATTGATATCAACATAATAGAGATAACTTTTGAACAAGTATGGGACAGTCACAGGTTCGCGGACGTAAACAACATCCCATAACAATTTGCAATATATAAAATCATAAAGATTAAAATTGCAAAAATCATCTTCCAAAAAATACTTTAGAATTAAATAAATAAATCTAAAAACAATGAAGATGAAGATCGTTGGACACAGCTGTGTGTACTCAGAATAATGGCTATAAACCCTAGTTATTCTTCTAAAAACATAAAAAGAAGATTTACTAGACATTGAGAAACATCTCTCAAAACAACGAGAGACAAGTCACGAAAAGATTAGTCAACATATTCATCATCCGAAACCATAAGAGTCGCTTGAATCCTATCCATGTCATCCTTGATATCCGAAAACTTGGTAGCAATTACAAGTAGTTGCTCTTGAACACACCTACCTTTGGCATTGATCTTACAAATATCTTTGTGAATTTGATGAAGAAGATTCACGGAAGAGGAATCACATGAGCCATCAAGTGTGTGGAACCTTTGTCTCTTGCAAGCATTCTCCTTCATGCGATTGAAGGTACAAGGTCGGAAAAGTTTGGGAGAACAAATGGAGTTCCCAATTGGATCTATATCGAAAGTGCGACAAATTCGCTCAATCAAGCAAGGAAATCCTAGATTCTTGTTGGAGGATGTCATCGACACCATTTGAAAAATGATGAAACCACAAATGTCGAGACTTTGAGAATCCAACACAAGGAACTAGACCAATTCCGCAAACTCACGACTCCAACGAGAATTCTCAATCGTGGAGGGACAAAGATTAGATATTCCAAGTTTAGCCAAAGACGTAAAGTAAAGACTAAGATCATTGGTAGGAAACTTACCTTCATTCCAAGCTACACTCTTACCACATATACCAATGGAGATGGTTTCGTAAGAGGGACGTTCATGACAATGTCTTGGAAGGCGATAATTCCTAAGAGGAATATTAGTAATCTTTGAAATTAATTCTCTAGTTACATGAACCCTTTGTCTATTAACCATGGTCTTGAATTCCATGTATTCAAGATCAGCATCATAAATGTTGGCATAAAAGATTCTAGTAAGAGTATCAAATCCTTCACCCAGACCATCAAAGATGTTTCCAAGCTTAAACTTTTCAAAAAAAAAATAAATCCTCTTTATAACCACTAGAAAAATCCAATTTCTTTTCTAGAATAAATCCATTATATGAAATCCTTCCAAAAACTCTAACACAAGAATCATTGACAAATCTAATCCTAAGAGAATCTTGATCTATAGGAGGATTCATGCTAGAAGATGAAGAACCCAAATTTTTTGAAATCCTTTTTGAAACTTTGAAATTCATCATGAGATATAGAAATTGGAAGGGAAAAAAAGAGGAAATCACTTACTTGGACTGAACCTTGAACACCCCTTTGGCTTACTTTCCTCCTAGGAATTTAATGGAGGAATTCATGAACCCTAGAAAGTTCACGTACGCGTACTTTGTTTTTTTATATACCAACTAATGGGCTTGGACCCGTTCATGAACCGCGACCCACAAAAGGAATGTAGGATTTCTTTTGATGTTCGCACATCAAGGTTGTGCATCCCGTGAAAACACAATATGTGAGAGGAGACAGATGCAATATAAAGCTTATTCGAAAATCCTAGAAGGACAGAATAACATTTTTAACCCAACTGTACACAAATAAAACCATTTCTTGCCCCATCTCAAGATATATACAAATGGGGTACTGTCAGGCTTGTTACCATGTGGCATGATGTGCAGAGGGCTCCTCATGCAACACTCCTGATTGATATTTGCGAGCGGTCCCAGTGATATAACTATAGTAATGATGATAATCGGGGTTGTCAGAGATTTCTATCTTCCTTTTCACATTACTAGAAAGAAGATTCTTCCGATATCTTGACCTTGTGTCAAAAACATGAGAAATCGTATTGGATCTACTTGTGTTGACATCGTGTTCAGTTCGTACATCATTGTTCCATTGTTTTACATGTACAGAACTGTTATCGGGTTGATTCTTAAATTTAATAGAATTAAGTTTTTCTAAGAATCTAAAAACGCTTTCAAAAGCTCTAAATAGATCTTTGTCAATTGATCCATTACGATAGTATTTCTCAAAAGATTAAGAGTTAGTCTAGTGAGAGTCCATATCTTTGATCTTAACGAAGGTTTTCTCAATCTTCCCTTCTTTTTATTTTTTCCTTTAGATTATTTTTAATCATCTAATTATTCCAAGATCTTAGATGAAATGATATTATCATGGGAAACCAGAGGTTTTGTCCATAATAATCTTTGAACAATCTCTAAGGAATTCTGGCGTGCATTACAGATGCCAAGAGCAAGTTTTCCAAAGAAATTTCCCATAGGGAAATTTTTACGGATCAATCAAACACAAACTTATTACGTTTATAGTGTTTGCCTGCTCTGATACCAATTGAAAATATGGGAGTACAACAACCACACCCAACAATTCGTTTGGAAATCTGAGAGGACTTACTCCAATACACTTTCTAGAGAATCAACTAGATAGTCAGATTCAATGTAGATTAAAGTATATCAAAGAGTTTAATATCTCTAACTCTTAATTCAATCCGCAATCAGCAAATAGAAATCTGCGAGCCTGATTGAATATAAGAGGAATTACTTGAACGGTACCAAAGACCAATGTTCAAGTGTCAATCAATGTAAATCAACAACCAAAGGTTGGATATTCTAATTGATTGATCATAACGCACAACCTGTGATATTTCAATTATATAACAAAATATAATGTGGAAAAGAAATAACACAGACACCAGAATTTTGTTAACGAGGAAACCGCAAATGCATAAAAACCCCGGGACCTAGTCCAGATTGAACACCATATTGTATTAAGCCGCTACAAAAACCAGCCTACTACAAACTAAGTTCGGACTGGACTGTAGTTGAACCCTAATCAATCTCACACTGATTAAAGGTACAGTTGCGCTCCTTACGTCTCTGATCCCAGCAGGATATTACGCACTTGATTCCCTTAGCTGATCTCACCCACAACTAAGAGTTGCTACGACCCAAATTCGAAGACTTGATAGACAAATCTGTCTCACACAGAAAAATCTATAGGATTGAATAAATATGTCTCCTACAGAAATACCCAAGAGTTTTTGTTCTGTCTTTTGATAAATCATGGTGAACATGAACCAATTGATAAACCAGACTTATATTCCCGAAGAACAACCTAGTATTATCAATCACCTCACAATAAACTTAATCGACTAGCGAAACAAGTTATTGTGGAATCACAAACGATGAGACGAAGTTTGTTTGTGATTACTTTTCTATCTTGCCTATCGGAGATATAAAATCTTGAGCCAATTATTTCAATTGCACTCAACACGATAGAAACAACAAGATCAGATCACGCAACTATAAAGATAATAGTTGGGTCTGGCTTCACAATCCCAATGAAGTTTTCAAGTCGTTAACCTACAGGGTCTCGAGAAGAAACCTAAGGTTAAAGGAGAATCGACTATAGTTATGCAACTAGTAACACACAGGAGGTGTGGGGATTAGGTTTCCCAGTTGCTAGAGTTCTCCTTTATATAGTTTTCAAATCAGGGTTTGCAATCCAAGTTACCTTGGTAGCAAAACGTTCAATATTCAATGTTAGATGAAAAAACTTGATTCAACCAAGCTAATATCTTTCAACCGTTAGATCAAACTTAGCTTGTTACACACAAATGAAATATACCCTCATTTAGGTTTACGTAGCCGTACATAAACGTGTACACCATGTTGGTTCACAAATAGTTAACCGAGGTTAGGCATATGATTACTTTCATATCAACCTTATTCATCTTAACCATAACTAGTTCAAATGACTCGAATGAAACTAGTTAAGAGTTGTTCAATTGTTTAGAAAACACAATTGAAATCAAATCGGTTTTATTCACTTGAATCAATCATGAACACTATAGCCACTGTTTGATTGTGGATCGGAAATCGACCAAATACTGCGAATAGACAAGGATTCATTCTATTTTGCATCACTATTTTCACAATGACATATAATAGACTTAATCCTTGTAAACAAAAGTTTTATCCTTTCTTTTTTTTATCAAAAACATGACATAAAAGGCTTTAACTTTTGTAATGTCAAAAGTTCATTCTATCTTTCATCAATACATTCATATCAACATAATAGAGATAACTTTTGAACAAGTATGGGACAGTCACAGGTTCGCGGACGTAAACAACATATCCCATAACAGCTTGCAATGTATAAAATCATAAAGATTAAAATTGCAAAAATCATCTTCCAAAAAATACTTTAGAATTTAAATAAATAAATCTAAAAACAATGAAGATGAAGATCGTTGGACATAGCTATGTGTACTCAGAATTATGGCTATTCCAAACCCTAGTTATTCTTCTAAAAACATAAAAAGAAGATTTACTATACATTGAGAAACATCTCTCAAAACAACGAGACACAAGTCACGAAAAGATTAGTCAACATCTTCATCATCCGAAACCATAATAGTGGCTTGAATCCTATCCATGTCATCCTTGATATCTGGAAACTTGGTAGCAATTACAAGTAGTTGCTCTTGAACACACCTTACTTTGGCATTGATCTTACAAACATCTTTGTGAATTTGATGAAGAAGATTCATGGAATAGGAATCACATGAGCCATCAAGTGTGTTGAACCTTTGTCTCTTGCAAGCATTCTCCTTCATGTGATTGAAGGTACAAGGTCGGACAAGTTTGGGAGAACCAATGGAGTTCCCAATTGGATATATATCGAAAGTGCGACAAATTCGCTCAATCAAGCAAGGAAATCCTAGCTTCTTGTTGGAGGATGTCATCGACACCATTTGAAAAATGATGAAACCACAAATGTCGAGACTTTGAGAATCCAACACAAGGAAATAGACCAATTCCGAAAACTCACGACTCCAACGAGAATTCTCAATCGTGGAAGGACAAAAATTAGATATTCCAAGTTTAGAAAAAGACTTCAAGGAAAGACTAAGATCATTGGTAGGAAACTTACCTTCATTCCAAGCTACACTCTTACCACATAGACCAATGGAGATGGTTCCGTAAGAGGGACGTTCATGACAAGGTCTTGGAAGGCGATAATTCCCAAGAGGAATATTAGTAATCTTTGAAATTAACTCTCTAGTTACATGAACCCTTTGTCTATTAACCATGGTCTTGAATTCCATGTCTTCAAGATCAACATCATAAATATTAGCATAGAAGATTCTAGTAAGAGTATCAAATCCTTCACCCAGACCATCAAAGATGTTTCCAAGCTTAAACTTTTCAAAAAAAATTAAATCCTCTTTATAACCACTAGAAAAATCCAATTTCTTTTCTAGAATTAATCCATTAGATGAAATCCTTCCAAAAACTCTAGCACAAGAATCATTGACAAATCTAATCCTAAGAGAATCTTGATCTATAGGAGGATTCATGCTAGAAGATGAAGAACCCATTTTTTTTGAAATCCTTTTTGAAACTTTGAAATTCATCATGAGATCTAGAAATTGGAAGGGGAAACAAGAGGAAATCACTTACTTGGAATGAACCTTGAACACCCCTTTGTATTACTTTCCTCCTAGGAATTTAATGGAGGAATTCATGAACCCTAGAAAGTTCACGTACGCGGACTGATGGGATGAAGAAGAAGGTACGCATACTTTTTTTTTATATACCAACTAATGGGCTTGGACCCGTTCATGAACCGCGACCCACACAAGGAATGTAGGATGTGTTTTGATGTTCGTACATCAAGGTTGTGCATCCCGTGAAAACACAATATGTGAGAGGAGACGGATGCAATAGAAAGCTTATTTGAAAATCCTAGAAGGACAAAATAACATTTTTAACCCAACTGTACACAAATCAAACCATTTCTTGCCCCATCTCAAGATATATACAAATGGGGTAGTGTCAGGCTTGTTACCAAGTGGCATGATGTGCAGAGGGCTCTTCATGCAACACTCCTGGTTGATATTTGTGAGCAGTCCCAGTGATATAATCATAGTAATGATGATAATCGGGGTTGTCAGAGCTTTCTATCTTCCATTCACATGACTAGAAAGAAGATTCTTCCGATATCTTGACCTTGTGTCAAAAACATGAGAACCCGTATTGGATCTACTTGTGTTGACAACTTGTTCAGTTCGTACATCATTGTTCCATTGTTTTACATGTACAAAACTTTTATCGGGTTGATTCTTAAACTTAACAGAATTAAGTTTTTCTAAGAATCTAAAAACGCTTTCAAAAGCTCTAAATAGATCTTTGTCAATTGATCCATTACGATAGTATTTCTCAAAAATATTAATAGTTAATCTAGTCAGAGTTCATATCTTTGAGCATAACGAACGTTTTCTCAATCTTCCCTTCTTTTTAATTTTTCCTTTAGATTGTTTCTCATCATCTAATTATTCCAAGATCTTAAATGAAATGATATTATCATGAGAAACCCGTGGTTTTGTCCATAATAATCTTTGAACAATCTCTAAGGAATTCTGGCGTGCGTTACAGATGCCAAGAGCAAGTTTTCCAAAGAAATTTCCCATAGGGCAATTTTTAAGGATCAATCAAACACAAACTTATTATGTTTATAGTGTTTGCCTGCTCTCATACCAATTGAAAATGCGGGAGTACAACAACCACACCCAACAATTTGTTTGGAAATCTGAGAGGACTTACTCCAATACACTTTCTAGAGAATCAACTAGACAGTCAGATTCAATGTAGATTAAAGTATATCAAAGAGTTTAATATCTCTAACTCTTAATTCAATCCGCAATCAGCAAATAGAAATCTGCGAGCCTGATTGAATAGAAGAGGAATTACTTGAACGGTACCAAAGACCAATGTTCAAGTGTCAATCAATGTAAATCAACAACCAAAGGTTGGATATTCTAATTGAATGATATTAACGCGCAAACTGTGATATTTCAATTATATAAAAAAAAAAAATAATGCGGAAAAGAAATAGCACAGACACCATAATTTTGTTAACGAGGAAACGCAAATGCAGAAAAACCCCGGGACCTAGTCCAGATTCAACACCATACTGTATTAAGCCGCTACAGACACTAGCCTACTAACAATTAACTTCGTACTGGACTGTAGTTGAACCCTAATCAATCTCACAATGATTCAAGGTACAGTTGCGCTCCTTGCGTCTCTGATCCCAGCAGGATACTACGCATTTGATTCCCTTAGCTGATCTCATCCACAACTAAGAGTTGCTACGACCCAAAGTCGAAGACTTGATAGACAAATCTGTCTCACACAAAAAAGTCTATAGGATTGAATAAATATATCTCCCACAGAAATACCTAAGAGTTTTTGTTCCGTCTTTCTATAAATCAAGGTGAACATGAACCAATTGATAAACCAAACATATATTCCCGAAGAACAGCCTATTATTATCAATCACCTCACAATAAACTTAATCGACTAGCGAAACAAGTTATTGTGGAATTAAAAACAATGAGACGAAGTTTGTTTGTGATTACTTTTCTTTCTTGCCTATAGGAGATATAAAATCTTGAGCCAATTATTTCAACTGCACTCAACGGGATAGAAACAACAAGATCAGATCACGCAACTACAAAGATAATAGTTAGGTCTGGCTTCACAATCCCAATGAAGTCTTCAAGTCGTTAACCTACAGGGTCTCGAGAAGAAACCTAAGTTTAAAGGAGAATCGAATCTAGTAATGCAACTAGTAACAAACAGGAGGTGTGGGGATTAGGTTTCCCAGTTGCTAGAGTTCTCCTTTATATAGTTTTCAAATCAGGGTTTGCAATCCAAGTTACCTTGGTAGCAAAGCATTCAATATTCACCGTTAGATGAAAAACCTGATTCAACCAAGCTAATATCTTTCAACCGTTAGACCGAACTTAGCTTGTTACACACAAATGAAATGTACCCTCATTTAGGTTTATGTAGCCGTACCTAAACGTGTACACCATGTTGGTTCACAAATAGTTAACCGAGATTAGCCATATGATTACTTTCATATCAACCTTGTTCATCTTAACCATAACTAGTTCAAATGACTTAAATGAAACTAGTTAAGAGTTGTTCAATTGTTTAGAAAACACAATTCAAATCAAATCGGTTTGATTCACCCGAATAATTCATGAACATTATAGCCACGGTTTGCAAAGATTGCATTCCTTATGATTTAAATGTTTAAGTTCATGGACTTGACCGATTTGACAAAGTAACCAGCTTAAGTATGCGTACGGGTATGCGTACGGGTATGCGTACTTAAGCAACCGATTTTGAGTTTGTGAAGTTTCCAAACTCAGCAGAATTTTTCGATTTAAAAACTTCTGCCAGTATGCGTACGGTTACGCATACTTAAGGTGACTGGTTTGTGAGTTTTGCCAAAACCAAACTCAGCAGAAATTCTCGGTTTGAGAACTTCCGCCAGTATGCGTTTGGGTACGCATACTTAACCTGTCTCCTTCAACAAATCCGTATACACACATATGCATATTCTTCGCTTCCGGTTTATGGACTTATACATTAATGTGTGAACACACTATATATGCTTATATCCAAAGATGGTTAAATCATCAACTCTTTATTTCAATCATTGAAACATTCTTCTATAATGTTAATAGCCGTTTTCACACACTATAAACATCAAAGCAATTTTCAAGATATTGAAATAATCATTATTGAAACCTTCCAAGTCTTACACCAAATGATTGTATCACATAAACCATGTAAGATATTACTCGGCAATTTTCTCATGATATAAGATGAACTTGGTCGAAGCGAAAGCTTAGCAACAAATATTTCGAGAAATATGTAAGCGAGATATACTCAGCTCGAAATCTCAAATGTGTATAGAGAAAACTATATCGTAACACGGCTTATGTCTCAATATAGGAGATAGTAGAAAGACTTTTCAAGTAATAGATAGGTTCAAGTCTCCACATACCTTTTATCGAAGAAGTTCCATTAGCTCCCCTTAGTAATTATTCGTCTTCAAGAGATGAATGTCGAGAGATTTAAGCTCAACTACACTATCTATGTCCTAGTTCGAGACATCTACAAATAGGCTGGAAATCAAGACTTATAATTTTGATCACATTGACAAACATGCTTGAGATAGCAACGCATGCGAGTTTGACCGAGTAATGCTCTAACAGTGATTATCATCATGTCAAGAGGTTCATGAATTTCAAGATTTTCTTGAGACATAATTTTTTCATGAGACCCGGCTTTAATCCAAGCATCCTTGATAATCCTTTTGACAAATGGATAATATATATTATCTTTCAGATTATATTTTTCAGCAACCTTTATGAAAGATTTAATCTCATCATAGTCATCTGAATCTGACTCGTAGGTGTTTGTTTTCTTATTAACACATCATGGTTAATGTTCCCTGAATTGTATTTAAACAGTGAACTAGGATCGATTCTACCTAAACATGGTATCTACTTGTGATCGGTCACACCAGTCACTAGGATCGGTTATACCAATTACAAGGATCGGTCACACAACACTTATGATCTGTCATACCAATTACCAGAATCGGTCACACCAATTACAAGAATCGATCATACCATCTCATGGTGATTACTTAGGATCGGTTACACTAATTACCAGGACCGGTCATACCAAATCATAAGTCTACGTATTGTGATCGGTTATACCAAGATACATAACCTGAGTTAAGATTGTTTCTACCAACTCACACCTATTGGTCATCCAGGAATATATAATGAATAGCCGGACCAATAAACCTACTGATTTCCCTTTCAATTCACGAAACAAGTTCATGAATATACTTCCTTTAAATAAATGTAAAACATTGTTTCCTATGATAAAATCTTCACCATACACATAATCATAAAACTATATACAAAATTATGTCAATGCCATATCTACGAAGTTCAAAAGATAAGCGTTATACTTCGTAGTCTAATTCCTTAATACTATGATCGTATTATTATGACCATGTCTCTACACTAGATTATTATACAATATGTACAGTATACAGCTTCGCATGTTATGTTTTCAATATAGCACGACTTGAAAGATACATTAGGAATGAAAAAGTTCAAGTCAATATTACTAACCTCAAGTGGAAGGATGATGTCGTCGTTTTAGTTCGTTACTTATTCTCATTATTCAGGTCTTCAGAGTAATACTTGTATGTCTCAACATTCCTAGACTTTCTAGTCTAACCTAAAAGAAGATGACTCTAGTATTTAATCAAGCGACTCTAAATGAGTTTTGATACTAAAATATAACAACCAAACTTGACATGCCAATGCTTGGTGAGTTCAACCGAGCTATGCTCTAACACATGTTGTCATTAGCCAAAAGTTTAATGACCTTGAATTTTTCATGCTTCGACATAGTCAGTTTGGACACCCAAATTCTATTAAGAGGAGTAGAACGATAAAAAATTCTCATGGACATCCTTTACAGAACCTGAAGCTTTCGGCAAATAAGGATGTAAAGTTGTGTTTCTTGTTCCTTGAGACATTCGGCTTGTTAACTGGCTCATTAACAATAGCAGTAAAGTAACTCGTTAAATCACCAACATTCCTACAGAGGTTTTGTGGTAGCACTTGTAGGGCTTATTCACCCTACATTATGGACAATTTTCAATGCTTTATTGTATTGGTAGATGCACCTACTAGATGGTCTCTTATTGATATTAACACGTAATGTTGTACTTGCCAAACTATTTGTGCAAATATTATGGTTTCTTATCCATTATTGGGATTTCTTATTAATCAATTTATCTTGATGGTAAATTGACAGGATTTTAATGCTTCATCTTCAGTTGGTATTATATGAGCATAAATAACACACGTGCATGCTCAACATGGTATAGTTGAGTTCTTTGTTTAAGAATCTTTAATTGATTGCTCGACCAACTGTTACCGTCAATATTGCTTTGGAAAGGGTCCTACGCAATGCATTTATATGTTTTGTCCATAGCGTCACTTAACTATATATGTTGGTATGGGTTTTATAATATATTTTGTAATGACTCGTCCCTCCTAACGATACTGTCTTTACTTAGCCACTGCGGTTATCCGGAAGTCTGGGGTTTCAACGGGCATCTCTGCGGTAATCCAGCAGAAACTTCCCAGGAGGTCACCCATCCCTGGACTACTCCCGCCCGAACACGCTTAAGTGCAGAGTTTTCTGCCAACTCTGCATCCAATTGAGCTGAAAAGGCCTCGGTATAATGTAGATGTTCCTTGTCTCTTGTGAGACCAGTATCTAGCTCGACGGCTTGGGATACTCTCACACCCGAGCACAAGCAACACGTCCTTATTTGTATCCCAACTAACACCGATATTGTTCCCACTTACCCACTGCAATTATCCAGCAGTGTGGGATTTGAAGCGGCACTACTGCGGATATCCAGCAACAGCTTCCCGAGAGGTCACCCATCTTGTGACTACTCTCTGCTGAGAACGATTAACTGAGAAGTTTTTCCATAACTCAATCAAGTGTACTCATCCGGCCTCAGTGTTAAGAAAGGACAAACCATTACTTATATTCCATCCGTCCAACCACTGCTGGATATCGGGGTATTACAATACCACCACCTTAAATTGAAGCCCTCCTCGACTCCAGAATATATTCACAAGCCCAGATCTCTGACGTTCTCTGCCCCTCATGAGAAGCACCTGGACCAACCTCGTCAAGCGTACCTTCCAACCCTCGGCAGGTGACCCGTCATCGGCTCTGATACCATTTGTAATGACCCGTCCCTCCTACCGATACTGTCCCCACATAGCCACTGCGGTTATCCGGTAGTGTGGGTTTTTCAACGGGCATCTCTGTGGTGATCCAGCAGAAACTTCCCGGGAGGTCACCCATCCCTGGATTACTCCTGCCCGAGCACGCTTAACTGCAGAGTTTTCTGCCAACTCCGCATCCAATTGTTTTAAGAAGGCCTCGGTATAATGTAGATGTTCTTTGTCTCTTGTGAGACCAGTATCTAGCTCGATGGCCTGGGATACCCTCCCACCCGAGCACAAGAAACACGTCCTTAGTTATATCCCAACTAACACTGATATTATTCCCACTTACCCACTGCAGTTATCCAATAGTGTGGGATTTTAAGCGGCACTACTGCGGATATCCAGCAGCAGCTTCCCGAGACGTCACCCATCTTGTGACTACTCTCGGCCGAGCACGATTAACTGAGAAGTTTTTTCCATAACTCAATCAAGTGTACACATCAGGCATCGGTGTTAGGAAAGGACAAACCATTACTTATATTCCATCCGGCCAACCACTGCTGAATATCGGGGTATTACAATGCCACCACCTTAAATTGGAGCCGTCTTCGGGTCCAGAATATACTCACAAGCCCAAATCTTCGACGTTCCCTGCCTCTCATGAGAAGCACCTGGACCAACCCCATCAAACGTACCTTCCACCCTCGGCAGGTGACCCGTCGTCGTCTCTGATACCATTTGTAATAACCCGTCCCTCCTACCGATACTGTCCCCACTTAGCCACTGCGGTTATCCGGCAGTGTGGGGTTTTCAACGGGCATCTCTGTGGTAATCCAGCAGAAACTTCCCCGGAGGTGACCCATCCCTGGATTACTCCTGCCCGAGCACGCTTAACTGCAGAGTTTTCTGCTAACTCCGCATCCAATTTTTCTTAGAAGGCCTCGGTATAATGTAGATGTTCCTTGTCTCTTGTGAGACCAGTATCTAGCTCGATGGCCTGGGATACTCTCCCACCCGAGCACAAGAAACACGTCCTTAGTTATATCCCAACTAACACTGATATTATTCCCATTTACCCACTGCAGTTATCCAACAGTGTGGGATTTTAAGCGACACTACTGCGGATATCCAGCAGCAGCTTCCCGAGAGGTCACCCATCTTGTGACTACTCTCGGACGAGCACGATTAACTGAGAAGTTTTTTCCATAACTCAATCAAGTGTACTCATCGGTCATCGGTGTTAGGAAAGGACAAACCATTACTTATATTACAAATGGTATCAGAGCCGACGACGGGTCACCTGCCGAGGGTGGGAAGGTACGTTTGACGGGGTTGGTCAAGGTGCTTCTCATGAGGGGCAGAGAACATCGGAGATCTGGGCTTCTGAGTGGTTTGTCCTTTCCTAACACCGAGGCCTTTTTAGCACAATTGGATGCAGAGTTGGCAGAAAGCTCTGCAGTTAAGCGTGCTCGGGCGGGAGTAATCCAGGTATGGGTGTCCTTTCGGGAAGTTTCTGCTGGATTACCGCAGAGATGCCCGTTGAAAATTCCATACTGTCGGATAACCGCAGTGGCTAAGTGGGAACAATATCAGTGGAGGGACGGGTCGTTATATATTTAAAACCCTAAAATGGTAATGTCTTATTACAGATGAGATTGTATTGCCGCCGTTAAGGGGAGGAAGTAAGCCTTTACAAGGAACGACGTGAAACGTCTCATCTTTTGTCGAGTCCGCAGTCGTTTTTGGGATACTTTTGTAGTTTGATTAACACCCAAAAACTATCATGAGTATAATTTTCTTTCAAAATCATAAAAATTATGGAACCAGGAGTTTCCGGAAATGGGATGGTTATGTTTCTGTCATGATCATGAAAACTAAAATGCCACCAGAAGTTGGCATGACAACCTGCTACCCGAAGTTAGCATGGGTAAGGTTGATAACTTTCAAGGTTCTCCTAATTCAATCAGGGGTATGAAAGTCACAACAAGAAAATGGTGTAAATTATGATAGCCTAAAAGATTTTTCCCGCCTTATCCATACGGAGAAAGACTTCCACCCGAAGATGGCACGTATTATGTCAGCAAACTTAGGATCTCTCTCTTGAAATCATGGAAATGACAGGCACCACCTAAAGGTTGCAGTAAGCAATGTCAATAATTAAATAGGTTATCTGATTAAGTTTTTATCATGATCAAAGAAAGTTTGGTTGCCATTAGAATTGGCGTGAAACATCTCATTTGTTTTCTCACACCAAGATATTGGATGTAATTGAGGTGTTGAAAATTTCTCATGATTAAAACATATAACTGCAGTAGCTCTGGGAAAATATTGTATGTCACTTGTTTGAGGACACAGACACGAGAAGTTGTCTCAGCAGGATAAATCATAAATCTCGCAGTGACAAAGTCGTGTGTTAACACACGGTTGAGGCGTGAACGACTGCTCATATATGCCTCGTAAAGGAAAATGCAATCACTTTTATGATATGTGGTGCTCTTGAAGAGACTAGAGATAGTATTCATGGAGACTATCAGAATATGATCCACATTCTCTAAGTTCAAACCTCTTTATTAAAGATAAAGAGATAGATTATGCCTCTGAAGTGGTGCTTGTACCAGTCTGTAAAAATTTTGTTGAAAGTGCATGCACTAGAAAAATGTGTGAGATCTATGTGATTGTCAATTATCTTTCTATAATAGTGGTTTTGTGCCCCTCTGCAAAGGAACATCAACATCGTGATTGGTAGGCATATAATCCAATTTTCTGAAACTAAGATACAAATTGAAATCTTTTTAAAAGGCGCGATAGTTCGGATCCGACTTACACCGTAAAATTGTGAGGTATGAATATCACAGATTGGTGTTTGAGATGAAGCGCTGAGAGAATAATGTAACCGCTCTAAGTGTTATTTAAGGGTTTCCTGCTGAACCCCAGGATTGGTTCTGTAAAACTAAAGTATTATCCTAATATTGATGCACTTTAGCGTGGTAGTCCCTGAAGGACTCATATTGCATCTTGTTATGACTAGGTTTTGGCAAATGTATTTGAATCCCTGAAGGATTCCGATTTTAACTCAGGTAGCCTCATGACCTTGTGGATTATGTCATGCTTGAAATTAAGTCATAATAACCACTTCTAAGAGGAGAATTTTGTGAACACTCCTTTGTGTGTTTTAGATTGCTAAAATCTTGATGAATTGATGATATCATCTTTGTCCTAAAAATCCCTTAATAGCGATAAAATCCACGCATGAGGTAAATTAATGAGATCTCGTTGAAGTTGAAATATCTCTCGGTCCGAAGTTCCAGAATATGCTAGCATAGACTAGAGAATATAATTTTGATGCTAATGATACTTATTGTGATACTGAATTATCACCATTACTATGTGATCCCTAAAAGTGGGAAATGATCGATCTATCTGAACATGTACGTAGAAATAATACTTTATGGTCCAGAAGTACCATATGCGAATATAATGCATCTATTAGCTTGCTATTGTTCTAACTTTTGTTTTACAGGTTACACTTTTAAAGGCTAAAATTGAATCTACGGTTTATGAGTTCACAAGAAGTTTTTCATTATTATGCCTGAAGTTAAAGCGACATATTGAATTTGATGTGAAATGGATAGAAGACCTAAATGCGAGGTGTACATTGTTAGTGGTGCACCGACGCAAGACCTGCAGCCAATCCTCCATAAACTGCAAACAGTATAGCAGTTTTCTGAAAATTGTATAATATTTGCACTACCAACTGCTTTAAGAAAGTTATGCTTCAGGGGAAGTAAAATCGTAGAATCTAGGGCTGGACTTAACCGCGATGTACTCTTTTTCCTTCCCCAAGGTTTTATCTCGTTGGGTTTTCCTTGTCAAGGTTTTAACGAGGCAGCATATGCATGTCAGACACTGTTATCGAGCGACGTCCATTGTACTCTTTTCCTTTGATCTGGTTTTGTCCCACATGGTTTTCCAGGAGAGGAAAAAGAGTACATAAAAACTAAGAACAAAGTTAGACATACATATTGATGAGTGCTAAAAAGTGCATATTTCTATATATTTTTCTTGGCATTTAACTCATCTTTTGTGCATTAATTCAACATTTTATCCCATATTCTGTATTTTCATTGTTTTCAAGAATAAATATTTTTATTAATTAATTTTGCATTTTTAGGTTGTAAATAAAGTTTGGATGAATTACGGAGCAAAAAGAGCAGAAAAGTGGTGGAAGCCAAGAGGAATCACACATGGAAGCCGCGAAAAACGTTGTGCGCAAGACCAAAAGGCTAGAACTGGGCTTGAAGAGGAAGAATTGTTCTTAAATAAGATATGGGCTTGGCATACCCAAGGCCCAAACCCCTCACCCAAACCCATTTCCAATATCCATACCCGCCTTCATCTTCAGCCGTCAGATTGGATCATCTCAGCATCCTACGGTCGCTTCATCATAGTGCATCAAAATTTGAAGCTCCTGTCAAACACTATAGCACCTAACTCCATCTTGAGCCGTCAATTTCGTTGTACTTCCGCATCCAACGGTCGCTCCTCGCTTCCTTCCATCTCGCCGTTAGATCGATCCACCATCTCCACATCCCACGTCTCATCCTCGATGTGCATCAACATTTGTTGTCCCCGACACACACCATAGTACCAAACACCTACATCCCAAGTCGAGAAGCAAACCAAACACTCCCTTCTTCCCAAAACCATCGATGTCATCTTCTCCCTCACCTCTGCAGAACCACCACTCCCTGCCACCACCTTCTCCACTGCCTCAGCCACCTGCCACAGCTACCATCACCATCCTACCACTCTAACAACCAAAACCCATCATTACCCTAGCCTTCTACCCATCTATTTCATCAATCTCTCGTCTTTTCTATCTCTGAAACCCTAGGTGAGAGATTGATGAATTAGGTTGAGTTAGAAACGCAATTGGAAGGCATGGAGAGGAGCAGGAGAGTCATAGAAGAAATGGGTCGACCTTCTTGAGTGATTTGTCACGTCAAATTAGGTAAAGTCGAACCCTAATTTCAACTGTTGAATTTGGGAATTTGGGGAAACCCTAAATTGATAAATTGGGTATAAATATGATGTGTGGGTGTGTGTTGTAACCATGCCTGGGCTAGCCAGAGCTTCACCCAAGAGGACTGGACTAGCCAGTTCCTCAACTGTGTTATTTTCAATTGTTTTGCACTGTCAATTATGTTCATGATGTTTTAATTCCATCTGCTAGGGTTTAGATGAAGCTCTAGTTTGTTACTTATTATTCATGCTAATGGCATTAATCTTGTTGTGCTTAAATGTTTAAATTGAAACTCAGTCTTAGGGCTTCAACACTAGCCTTTCACAGTGAATGTCATGCATCCATTGTAGTTAGAACACTCCAGTGTTGTAGAACTGCAGCTCATGATTCATTACACATCTTGACCCTTTGATCAGCTGTGCCTTAAACAAACAGTTGATGCTTTGGAGAAGATACCTTAGCTGTTGTGATTGATTTATTCATATAGGAGTTACCTTAGATACACAGAAGACTTGCATCTCCCCTGTTATCAACTATAAGGACAAGGTTAGGATCATTAGTAGAATAACCAGTATAAGTTAATGGTGGATTCACTGCCCTAGTACCTTCATTCTTAGTGTTTACACTCTGTGTTCTTTGGCTCACCTCCTTTGTTTCTTTATCACTGCCTTTGGCTCACTGCCAATGAAGTTCACATTCTTGTTTACTGTCACTGCTTAGTTTAGAATAGTTTAGGAAACTTCAACTTACACACACAAGTCTCTGTGGATCGACTCGCACTTGCACACACTACATCACGACACCGTGCACTTGCGGTTATAACATGTAGGCTTCTTATTCTCTTATTTTACACACATTCCCAAGCCTACCAAGTTTTTGGCGCCGCTGCCGGGGACTGGTGCTGTGTAGTTGAAAGAAAAAAAAATGTGCTCTTGCTTTTCTGTTTTCAAACTTAGCTGTAACTTAGCTTGTTTAGTGTAACTTAGTATAACTGTTTTAGCTGCTTTAGCTGTAACTTAGTCTGTAACTTAGTCTGTAATTCCTGCATCTCTAACTTAGCCTTAGTGTCTTTAGCTGTAACTTAGTTTGTAACTTTTGCATCATATCTGCATCATCTGCATCTGCATCTGTAGCTTAGCCTGCATCTGTTCCATTTCCATTTGCATCTGCATCTGCATATTAGCCTGCATGCCTGCTCTATAGCTTTAGCTTAGCCTTCATATTAGTGTTCTGTTTGGTCACTACATCTGTAGATGCATATTATCTGTCAAGCATCTTGGCCTTGCCAACTACAGCTGCAAACTGTACTGCTTTATGCAGTTTTCCTTTTTTTCCCCTGCCTTTTCTGTGTACTGATCACACACAATGAGTGTCAGGTAGTTGGTGATGCTGCTGTTTGTCTTCTGTTGCTGTGGAGTTGTTGCTGCTGGTGTTGAGCCTCTGGTGCTCTTGCTGTTGTTGCTGCAGCTGTACTGCTACTCTTTCTTCTTCTTCCTGTTGCTGCTGCACTGGACTACTTGCTGCTGGTGCTACTTGCTGCTGTGTTGTGGCTGAACTGATGTTGCTGCTGCTGTCAACTCCTACTTTTGCTACAGCCATCCTCTGGTGCTGCTGCTGTTTTCTGTGTTGCTGCTGCTGCTGTCTTGCTGCCTCCTACTGCTGCTGCTTCTTGTTCTTGTTGCTGTTGCTGATGAGCCTCTGGTGCTCTTGCTGAAGTTGTTGTTGCTGTGAACCAAGCCCAACTGGGCTGTGCAACTGCAATTACTGAGCAGCTGGGCTGTGCTAACTAGTAAGCCTAAACCCATCAGTAAACCCAATATTTGGGCTTATAATTTTAAGACTGAATGCTGGGCTTGTAGTTTAACTAAACTGTGGGCCTGTATTTAAGCTAAATTGTGGGCTTATTTTGTTTCTGAACTGTGGGTTTCAACCCTGAAATTTGAATTTCTGAACTCTGGGCTTGACCCAAATTAAAATTGGAAAAACAATTTTTAAGCCCAACTGGGCCTCGAATTTTAGCTATTCTGTTAGCCCAAAACCAAACTGAAACTGAACTTCTGGGCTCCTGAACCCAAACAGTTGGACCTCTTCTTTTTCAAAACCTTTTGCTGGGCTCAATTCAAACTAATTCGTTGGGCTTCACTTCACACAAGTTGTGGGCTGTTTTCAAATTTCTAGTGGGTTGTGCATTCTTCCACCAATGTGGGCTTGCTCCCGATTTTAAAACCAAATTTTTCTTTTCAAAACCCATTAAAAACCAAATGTTTTTCTCACATAAAAACCAAAGTTTTCCAAATGTTTCCCTAAAAACCAAAAATTTTCTTTTTCCCGTCAAAACCAAATGTCTCCCGACAAAACCAAATTTTTCCCAAAAAGTCCAATCCCATTAAAAACCAGATTTTCTTGTATAGAATCTAGTATATAGTTTCTTAGTTAAATCTTTTGTTTATTTTGTACATATTTTGCTAATCCAATGTGACTCTTAACTGAAATATGTTGGATTTTTGCCTTGAATAACGGAGTTCTAATTTTGCTTTCGCCGTCAAATCGGGTATTCTCTTTCCTTTTTCTCTACTCAGCATAATCCTCTTCGTATGTTATAATTCTTTTCATATTTTGAAACATTGAGGAAAATGTTTAGTTTAGGTTTGGGGGTATGGTATAGATACCACGATCACATGCTATAATTGAAAACTGAACTCTTTCTTTTTGAAAAAAAAAAATTGAAAAAATGAAAAAATCAAAATAAAAAATTAAAAAATAGAAAATGATAAAAACATAAAAATGGAGCTCATTTACCTTGAAATGTTGACTCTTGTGCATGTATGTAAACATAAGGATTCTTAATCTAGATATTTAGGCACCCTGATTCTAGCACAATTCACATAGTGATAAGAAACTTGCACGCGCACGATCTACCAATACATGTATAGCCTCATCCTTGAAGTGTTCTATCGGAAGTTTTAGTTGCCAATCACTTTAGAATACTGAACGAAACTTGACTAGCTTGTTCTTTGGTTGGTTGGGATAGAAGGTGGATGTTCCATTAAGAAAGACAACCATCGAATTTAACTGGGTGCATCAAAAAGGGCTACCTCTTGCAAAGTGTCATGTAATTTTTGTTTCTTTTTGCTTATGTATCAAAAGAGTTACCATGTTGTAAATTTTTTTTTTTCAAAAAAAAAAACAAAAAAAAACGATGTATATATTCAGAAAAAAAAAATCAAAAAAAAAAAAAATTCAAGTATTTATCAATTCCATATGTGTCATGTAAAGACAATAGTTCTCTCTTGTTCTAAAAATAAAAGACAGTAGTCAATGTAAATAAGAGTCATGTAAAGAGTCATATTTTGTGTTTTTGTGTTATAAGCAAGGAAGGGTGTATGCCATTGATGTACAACGCGAGTAATTGTGAAATACCTCCAACTCATTCACAATTCTCGTAAAGTCCGGACAGCTAGCTAGATTTCGACCTCGGTTCTTAGCCTGAGAAACTATCTCTTGGTGATTAGTAGTCATAACATCCGATCTTTCTTTACACATGTGTAGATACACTTTACACTCTTATCACATGTCTTTATTTGTTATCAGTGCTAGGATTGTGCCTTTGATAGCTAGATTGACATCTCCATTTTGCTGTGAGCTTCTACTGTCTTGCACATGTCACATTTCATGGAATCTGAGCTTATATTTTGTCCTAGAACTTTGTAGGTACGTTCTAAGCAAACCTTCACGAGACTTCAACTCGTCCACTAGGGACACTTAGTGGTTTAAAAGGCTTAGTGCATACGTTAAATGCATTCGAGAGACCAGCGACAGTGGTATAGGTAGGATTTCCTTAATTTTGTTTTACTTGAGGACAAGTAAAATTCAGGTTTGGGGGTATTTGATGAGTGCTAAAAAGTGCATATTTCTATATATTTTTCTTGGCATTTAACTCATCTTTTGTGCATTAATTCTACATTTTATCCCATATTCTGTATTTTCATTGTTTTCAAGAATAAATATTTTTATTAATTAATTTTGCATTTTTAGGTTGTAAATAAAGTTTGGATGAATTACGGAGCAAAAAGAGCAGAAAAGTGGTGGAAGCCAAGAGGAATCACACAAGGAAGCCGCGAAGAATGTTGTGCGCAAGACCAAAAGGCTAGAACTGGACTTGAAGAGGAAGAATTGTTCTTAAAGAAGATATGGGCTTGGCATACCCAAGGCCCAAACCCCTCACCCAAACCCATTTCCAATATCCATACCCGCCTTCATCTTCAGCCGTCAGATTGGATCATCTCAGCATCCTACGGTCGCTTCATCATAGTGCATCAAAATCTGAAGCTCCTGTCAAACACTATAGCACCTAAATCCAGCTTGAGCCGTCAATTTCGTTGTACTTACGCATCCAATGGTCGCTCCTCGCTTCCTTCCATCTCGCCGTTAGATCGATCCACCATCTCCACATCCCACGTCCCATCCTCGATGTGCATCAACATTTGCTGTCCCCGACACACACCATAGTACCAAACACCTACATCCCAAGTCGAGCAGCAAACCAAACACTCCCTTCTTCCCAAAACCATCGATCTCATCTTCTCCCTCACCTCTGCAGAACTACCACTCCCTACCACCACCTTCTCCACTGCCTCAGCCACCTGCCACAGCTACCATCACCATCCTACCACTCTAAAAACCAAAACCCATCATTACCCTAGCCTTCTACCCATCTATTTCATCAATCTCTCCTCTTTTCTATCTCTGAAATCCTAGGTGAGAGATTGATGAATTAGGTCGAGTTAGAAACGCAATTGGAAGGCATGGAGAGGAGCAGGAGAGTCAGAGAAGAAATGGGTCGACCTTCTTGAGTGATTTGTCACGTCAAATTAGGTAAAGTCGAACCCTAATTTCAACTGTTGAATTTGGGAATTTGGGGAAACCCTAAATTGATAAATTGGGTATAAATATGATGTGTGGGTGTGTGTTGTAACCATGCCTGGGCTAGCCAGAGATTCACCCAAGAGGACTGGACTAGCCAGTTCCTCAACTGTGTTATTTTCAATTGTTTTGCACTGTCAATTATGTTCATGATGTTTTAATTCCATCTGCTAGGGTTTAGATGAAGCTCTAGTTTGTTACTTATTATTCATGCTAATGGCATTAATCTTGTTGTGCTTAAATGTTTAAATTGAAACTCAGTCTTAGGGCTTCAACACTAGCCTTTCACAGTGAATGTCATGCATCCATTGTAGTTAAAACACTCCAGTGTTGTAGAACTGCAGCTCATGATTCATTACACATCTTGACCCTTTGATCAGCTGTGCCTTAAACAGACAGTTGATGCTTTGGAGAAGATACCTTAGCTGTTGTGATTGATTTATTCATATAGGAGTTACCTTAGATACACATAAGACTTGCATCTCCCCTGTTATCAACTATAAGGACAAGGTTAGAATCACTAGTAAAATAACTAGTATAAGCTAGTGGTGGATTCACTGCCCTAGTACTTTCATTCTTAGTGTTTACACTCTGTGTTCTTTGGCTCACCGCCTTTGTTTCTTTATCACTGCCTTTGGCTCACTGCCACTGAAGTTCATATTCTTGTTTACTGTCACTGCTTAGTTTAGAATAGTTTAGGAAACTTCAACTTACACACACAAGTCTCTGTGGATCGACTCGCACTTGCACACACTACATCACGACACCGTGCACTTGCGGTTATAACATGTAGGCTTCTTATTCTCTTATTTTACACACATTACCAAGCCTACCACATATGTTGCCTCGTTAAAACCTAGACGAGGAAAACCCAGTGGGACAAAACCTTGTGTTAGTACCTAAAATTACTTCCAGGAAAAAAAAATGCACCGTTGTGGTACTTTCTTTTTAGGTTGGAAAATCAAAATCGAACAGGAAATGCCTAAACTACGATAGTAGCGGTTCCGTCCTGCTTCAGTAATAAAGAGAGGAAGATGGATTGATCTTAGGGGAGAGAAGCAGAAAAGTTTTGAGAAAATGGCAATGGTATTGAACTTTGTGTGTTGGGCATTGAAAACTATGGAGAATAACAAAGCTTTTGGGTATGAAAGCTTGTTCTGCCTTCTGAATAGGATAAACCAGGGAAAACGCAATGTCAATCTCGTAAGTAGCCTAGCTATAGTAGTTTAGAATACTCAATGTCAATTTCGTAAGTAGTGGAAGTCGTGAGTTATGGAGATATGCAGATGATGGGATGGTGCGAGATAAACCAGGGAAGTTTCTAGAAATCCCTTTATGATGCACCCACTATCTCTCCAACTAATGTAACCGCCACACTACTTTAACTTTTTACATGAGGTGTTTCCACACCGCATGTTGTCGTATGCCACAAAACCAATATCCCATGAAGAATCCCCCCATGCGATATATTTTGATGTTTCATAGGTGTTTTGGATGAATTATAGATCTCATCTTATTTAGGCTGAATCGTAGCCGTTGATATGGCATATGCCTTATAGGCGCTTTGAATTGGAGTTGTTGTAAAAAAAACTTAGCCAAGGATATCCGCGAGATTAGGGCGTGCTAGTGCCCTGTTGAGACATACCAGGATAACTTGGCGCGTTGGCGGCTAGTTAATCCGCTATAATTTAGCGTGGCATGCTGATGGCATAAACTGGCATATTGCCCGCGTGTGTTATGCCACAACCAGAATTGAGAGAAATATTCTAGGCCATAATCTACAGGTGAGATGATGGAGTGCTAAATCCGAGTGGCCTTTGAATGGCTTATTTATGGAGATAAAATAGCAAGTGGCGTAGTGGTCAAAAATGGCGCGCGCGTTAGCGCCTGACTTGGTAGGCTGTGGTTTTATATCAACTTAGTGTATTTTTCCTTATCCATGGCCAATAAGAGAGATTATCGAGCCATTACTTAGACCCGAGTCCAAGGGAACTGTAGAGGCGCAATCTAGATCCATGGAGGCGTGTTGCATGTTGTGGGCCCGCGGTGGCGCTAAGTAAGTCGCGAAGTGGCGCGTCATGCCCAATGTTATCATGTCAAAATTGTTGGATCTCACCCGAGCCATAGACTTTTATAGTATGTGTATGACATTGTAGTACATCTATGGCCTTTTACGGGGTTCGATCTAATGCATGTTTAGCCACGGCTTGATATTGGATGATTATGGCATATGAATGATGTGAATAGGCTATGGCCAAGAATTAGGGTTTGTCCTCAATTCGTCCAAGGCCATTAAAATTAGATTCCTGTTTCAACTAGGATAGCCTGGTTGAATGGAGTTAAGTCATCATGAGAGAAGCATGAAACAAGATTAGATCATTTTTTCTGCCATTAATTGGTCGTGGCCGTGTAAGCTATAATGGTTATGCCACGGAGTTGGCAAAGATCCTAAAATATCGCATCTTACACTTTCTCCTTGGCCATGGATGCCAAAGGCCAAGAATAACGTGCGGCATAGGCCATGGCCTTGGCTGTTGTCACATGCCCATTTAATCGCCTAAAATTTTCATGGGACATGACCGACAATGATTGTGGTTTAGTGAATCAATTTCACCCACAATCACTCAGCCTTGCATACTTGCATCAAAGTACACATCTTCCCTCACTCATAAGGATTTGCACAATGAAAGTATTTTCTTCTTTCTCTCTAACTCTTCATGCCCCCATAAGCATAAGAGGTTCTGCCATGTACTTAACCAAACCCATTTTATTGCACTAAAGGAAGATTACAAAACTCTTCCAACTCATGGACCAAAACAGTCCATTCACCCTCTTGGTGAATGCCTAACACTCTCTACAAATCAGTGGTTCTTCTCCAATTGAAAAACACCAACATTATTGATCCCTAAGCTATTTATACAAGCTAATGATCAGGCGAAAACCTCTGTGCAACCGCTTGCACATCCTACAGACAGCCACATGTCCACGAGTAGTTTCCATAACCATATAAAGTGTGCATAACTAACTAGCCTTTACCAACTTCTGCCAAATCACGCCACACCTGTCCCGAACGGTTGTAGACACTCTAATATGGTTATAAATTCAATTTATAACCGTTCCACCTTGTCTCACTTCATTGGCATGCTCGCAAAGCTAATAACCAACACTTGAGCTACAATGTGCCACTTTTACGCCAACTTTATGCACCACTGCATACGACCCATATCTGAACTTTCTAAGACACCTTACTTAATCCAAATTCATTCCAACATGGTTTCCAACTTACGCCAATGCGTGCCATATGCTCATATGAGTTATTCTTGCTTTACATAGCCAACTTGCTTGATAATAGTAATGCGCACTCTCACATTACTAGATTGTTTGCATTGTTCAAACTTTGTCCAGCCTTGAACTAATGCATAGACCAAATCTTGGCATATTCTACACTCTTGCATCATCCTTGAGTTTGGGCTAACCCAATTCCACGGACATTCCAACACCGCATGTTGCATGTTGCACCTTGCAACTTTGGCCTTGTCTTGCCTTTCTCTCAATGAAGCTTCATTGTGTCGGCCAATAAGCTTCATTACTTATCCAAATGTCTTTACAATGTAGCGCTACCCTTGCGCTTCATTATCCCTGTAGGGTTATGACATTCTTAGCACTTGACAGTCTACGCAGTGTTACGCCATTCTGGCTGCACACTGACTTGGCATGCAACTCTGTAATGCACAATTATTATGCGTCACTTGCAGCCATCTCATAGACCTCCCCCACATAATCCGTTCAACGTCCTCGTTAAACGCAACAAAGTATACTCGCTATACTTGTTCTCTGACCTTGTACACTTTTGAGCCTATCTCAGAAATCAGCAAACTTGTTTAGCCCTCATTCTAGCCAACTCTTTCTGCCTAGTACCATATGCCATCACTTAGCTTACTGCTTTGTCTTTGATCTTACTAACTTGTAATGTTGTTGTCACGTTGGCCTATGCTCCAACTTCAACTACAATCGGATATCAACACCCAAGTGCAACTTTGAAATTCTTCTTGCCAATTCCCTGAATTGTGCTTGAATTTCGCATAAATCATTTGTGCCTAAGTGTACCCAAGTAATGATTCCTCCCAACTGATCACGTTGATTGTTTCCATTGTCTTATGCCTTCACTTTCCGACTTTAGTTGCACCAAGCAACTTAACAGGACTTATACGAGACTTGGCCTTATGATTCAATCATGTTGCGCCTTCGCCAAACATGTCATGCCTTAAGGTATGCATTGTATGATTTCAAACCACTCTTGGTATGCGCCACAACCTATAGATTTTGCTGCACTCTGCTAACATCAGCAGTTTCACTAGATTTGGCCTCCAAATCATATTGCAAACTTCACCTTCTTGGACTTGCATCATTTGTATGCCAAAGAACCAGCACCTCGTTGTTCTTTGCTTGCATTGTCGCTACACCTTGATTGAAGTGCATGACTTTGGTATAATCATGACTTAGGATACCCGTAACGTTACACAGCCTCACTGGACATGGCTCCTCTTCACGCGCCTTTGAAACTAGCACTTTAAGCATCACTTGCTCTTTCAAACTTCTACGCTTTAATGTAGCGGAAAAACAACATCATGTTCTTCCTAGCTATGAGTTACTCTTAACTCATATACTTGATGGACTTACATCTTCATTCTTGCTGCGTTAATCCGTGCTATTGCTGCCAAATGCCTCTGCACTTCCACATAACTCTCAACAACAAACTAGACTATGCTACTAACTTCTCTATTTGCTTCTTTCACTTTCAGCGTCTTCTATTGCATATTTTGGCTTAATATGTTATGTAACATCTTCCACACGAACTAGCTTTACTTTTAACGAAAGAGGAAAGATCTTTCATTTCAAATACCCTCATTCACTACTACCTGACATAGAGAGACTTTATTCCAACACCAAGGTCCACTCGAACCAAACTGAAAGTATACTCAAACTTGAGCAAATACTCGCGCCAACTGATTGCAACTTGTAAGACCTAACAAGCCTTGCAATACTGACTTCATCTTCGCTTCAAAGCAACAAAGGAAGCGAGACAACACCTACTGTCCCAAATATAGCAATTCACTTTGCCACATGCACTCTTCCAACTATCAACGTTCTTATGTGACTCCCATAACGAAGCACAATATAATTGACACTTAGTTGAATACTCCTTTAGACTGATGCTATCATTTTGCTTTATCTTTCATGAAGATTTCTTCAAAAATGACCTCATGTCATTCTTATGCATCACCACTACTTTGTCCTTCTTCTCCATGCATCTACAATTCGCCTAACTTGCATTTCTTCACGCATTATGCATTCTGCCCATGCCCAAATCTTATTTGGCGCATGATATTATTGCATTCCTGCTATGCCAGTCAACACCCGAATTTTGACACAAACTTGTGCACCTTTGCACAACTGGAACGAACTTAACTTAGTGATTCTGAGCATCACCAAAGAGCTCAGCAAAGTCATATTACTCAATGACTTTCGCGGACAATTATCTTGGACAATATTAACAAGGCACAATACTTGCAAATGAGGTTCCACTACCTACGTTCCATGAAGCAAGAATGTCGCATTCTTCTTCAAACTTGGAACTCATTTTACTGCCCATGCACATCTGGTTACTCTTGTCTTTCCCCTTCTCCAAAATCAACTTCAGTAGCAACAATTGTTGATTTGCAGTTGACAAGAACATCCGCTTGTGGTTATGATCAAATGCAGGTCTTTGAACACCCTTGTCCAAGCATACTGATCCCACTCAAAAACCAGGTGCAAACACACTCCTTGTGCGCATCTAGCATCAACGAAGAACTCTTTGTAAACGCAAGACCGTGGTGTATCGATTTTACCCTAACTTGCGCTTTTTTCTTCGGCCTTTCCATAAGCTTTATGCTAGATAAGAATTGGCCATCCAATTCTTCTTTCATGGCATCATATTGCCACAAACATGCTGGTTCGCAACCAGACTTTGCATTACCACCAAGGTACATGCATTCGAGAGAGATAACTTTCATCTTCCATCAACTGGCTACGATTAAAACACCTTCAATATATCGCATAGACATGTTCTTCATCTTCTTTTCCACTGCAAAGGCCATCAACATCTTTGCATTCAGGAATTTTCATAAAATTCCCATTACTTCTTGTAATGTACTCGCTACTGATAACACAACGAAATTATGCATTCCTAATACACCATCTTCGTATATTTGTGAGAACATGGACTTTAAGACCTGACTTGCACCATAGAAGTCAGCATACTCCTTAGTTTTGTCATGCAATCACTTGAAAACCCGGTTTTCAATGACTCTTGCATGTTCGCCTAACACTTTGGGCTGGAATTCAGATACCTTTTCCATAAACTTTCTTGGCTTGTTGCTACTTCAATCTTCAAAGTTCATTCCAATTGATATTTCCACACAAGACCAACTTCTTCTTGTTTCCATACTAGTGAAACCCAAACGATTCACCACTGAAATTGACAAACAAATGACATTAACTTGAGTAAAAGAGATAAAAATCAGCAATTGTGTCCCCCAAACACAGCTCTGATACCAGATGTCACATGCCCATTTAATTGCCTAAAATTTTCATGGGACATGACCGGCAATGATTTTGGTTCATTGAATCAATTTCACCCACAATCTCTCAGCTTTGCATACTTGCATCAAAATACACATCTTCCTTCACTCATAAGGCTTTGCACAACGGAAGTCTTTTCTTCTGCCATGTACTTAACTAATTCTCACATAAATCAGAAACACAATTAACACAATGATATACTGCAACAAACCCATTTTATTGCACTAAAGGAAGATTACAAAACTCGTCCAACTCATGGACCAAAACAGTCCATTCACCCTCTTGGTGAATGCCTAACACTCTCTACAAATCAATGGTTCTTCTCCAATTGAACAACACCAACATTATTGATCCCTAAGATATTTATACAAGCTAATGATCAGGCCAAAACTTCTGTGCAACCGCTTGCACATCCTACAGACAACCACATGTCCACAGGTAGTTTCCATAACCGTATAAAGTGTGCATAACTGACTAGCCTTTACCAACTTCTGCCAAATCACGCCATACCTGTCCTAAACGGTTGTAGACACTCTAATATGGTTATAAATTTAATTTATAACTGTTCCACCTTGTCTCACTTCATTGGCATGCTCGCAAAGCCAATAACCAACACTTGAGCTCAAGGTAGTTAATATCGTGTATCGGTCTCGTATCGGTTGGGTCCTATACACCTATACAAAAGATATTACCGGTTTTTATCGGTGATACATCATTAAAATTAGAATTTCAAATATTTATAAAACTTTAGAAAAAATAATAAGAATCATACACGTATCTCAAATTTCTAAATCATAAGGTGGCAAAATCTTACGTCTTGTGACTGTTGCCCAATTTTGCCGGTAAAATATTTCTTATTATCCTTGCTTTATAATCAAAACAATCACAAATACAACTACGTAGTCAATAACAATCGCTCAAATTCTCCACTATCTTTTTCCGTCCAGAGCAAAAACCCAAATCCATTCAAATTTATCCTCAAGTATATATATGGTGTCCATCTTATATCCTACGTATAGTCATTGATTTTATATCTTAAATATATTAGGGTTTTTTACATTCTCTAATTGACGTTGTACTTGTCTGTAAAGACTAGATGCATGTTGCTCGAAAAACTTATCCACTTTATTTGGTGGTGATTTTGATAATTGATTATACTTTATGGTGCCTAGTTTTCCCTTTATAGAATTCATCTTTACCACAAATGATATTGGAATGCCTAATTTTCCCTTCATAGGTTTCATTTGAACCAAACATGATATTAGAACCGATATTATCGGTGTATAGGTAAAACCGATATATCGGCTTGTACCGGCCTGTACGAACGTTTTAATCGTTCCATATTTGTATCGCCGATATTTTCGATATCGTATAGGTATTTTTCGATACTCGATAAAAACCTGTAATATCATCTTGTACAACCGATATTGACTGCCTTGCTTGAGCTATAATGTGCCACTTTTACGCCAACTTTATGCACCACTGCATATGGCCCTGATATGAACTTGCTAAGACGCCTTAGTTAATCCAAATTCATGCCAACATGATTTCCAACTGATGTTAATGCGTGCCATATGCCCATATAAGTTATTCTTGCTTTACTTAGCCAACTTGCTTGACAATAGTAATGCGCACTCTCACATTACTAGCTTGTTTGCATTATTCAAGCTTTGGACAACCTTGAACTAATGCATAGACCAACTCTTGGCCTATTCTACACTCTTGCATCATCCTTGAGTTTGGGCCAACCCAATTCCACGGACATGCCAACATGCCAACACCGCATGTTGCATGTTGCACCTTGCAACTTTGTCCTTGTCTTTCCTTTCTCTCAATGAAGCTTCATTGTGTCGTCCAATTGGACGGTTGTCAGTCGACGCAAAAATAATTTAAGTTCTTTCACTTCACAATTATAAATAAGAGTATAGTTATAAGAATAGATTCGTTCCTCAGGGAGATATGGGTTGTCAAATTGTTTTGATTACTTATAGAAACTGGGTGGTTTTGTTTGTGATTATAGCTAAATAAGAATAAAGCAAATAGAATATGTGATGGACCGGGAAATTATGCCTTTGGCGCGTTTCCCCGCAGGCCGTAACTCCCCCTGTGCGCCATGATGAATCTACGATCCGGGCCTAAAAGATAGGCAAATGCACGTCCATTTTCCCTTGCAAGCATTCCCGTGGAGCATGATGCAGCTAAATTAGCTTCCACACCGTTCCAACTTACCCTCGTTCCCCGCAAAGGGTTCATTAAGAAAATAAAGACTTTCTTAAAACGTCTAAAACGGCCTTTTGAGGCCCTAAACGAATGAATTTGGCTAAATTCTAGTGACCATGTGGATCTATAAATAGACATATCTTGATCTTTGGGTCGTTTCCCATCAAATTGGACTCCTCTTGAGCTAAATTACGACACTCGGGTTTTTAGCCTATGTCGAACGCCTTGATAGGAAGTATGAGCATCCAGTGAATGGAATGCAACTTGCCTCATCAAGTTCGGACACAATCATCTCTTGCGTCGAGCTAGCGAGCCGGATGATATGAGAGGCCAGAATGTCGCAATCATCTCACAATTAGATGATATGAGCGAAAAAGTGCTAGACCGGCAATGCTGCAACTCATTGCGGTTGCCTACGTACCCTTCCCTACTTTAAAGGGATCAAGCACAGACCGTAGTTCATCCACGAAAGGATAGAAGCTTAAGCCAACTCTTTTGCATGCCCTAGTACGTATAGGCCGTTCCATCAAAATGCATCCAAGTGATGAATACTTGGTCTGCGGCATGGCATAGTGATGCCCATGCTTAACACGCTCCATTGGTAAGACTACATATCTATAAATGAGGCCTAAGAATCATTTATACTCTTCCGGATAAGCTATGAAGCTTACTTGGTACATGGTACGTATATGTACCTTCAACCAACTATCCCTCCATATATATGTTTAACAGACATTTTTACAACTTAGATTGGGGGAGCAAAAATCATTCATCAACTCCCCAGGCCGTGATGGCTGCACCTTACCACCCAGACCAACTGCGATGTACGACCGTGATGGATGTACATTCAATTCTGGCTCACAGGTCAATTCTAATGTCCGGCCATAACAGCCGAACATTTCCTGAGCCAGGTCCCGTGAAGGGCCGTGATGGTTGTACTTCCATATTTGGCCCATAGGCCACTCCAATATCCAACCGTGATGGTTGTACATCTCTAAGGCTATCTTAATTTGTGCATGGTCCGTATATGCACCTTCAACCAAGTACCCCTCCCTATATATGTCTTAATGGAATTTTTACAGGTATGGAAAGGGGAGCATATTGACATGGTTGCTTCACTATTCATGGTCGTTGCCATGAATTTTTGAATGACCGGCCAAGATGGCTGCTCACTGCGAATGCCAACTCCGATGTCCAGCCATGTTGGCTTTCCGCTGCAAGCTCGGTGTCCATCCATGTTGGTTGTCCGCTGCCAACCCGATGTCCAGCCATGTTGGATGTACATTACCATCTCGATGTCCAGCCATGTTGGTTGTACATTACCAGCCCGGTGTCCAGCCATGTTGGTTGTCCACCGCCAACCAGGTGTCCAACCATGTTGGTTGTCCACTGCCAACTCGGTGTCCAGACATTTTGGTTGTACATTCTAGGGCCATCTACCCAACTGGACTAATGCATCATTTGATGCGAGATTGGCTCTTGGCCCATGTGACTTCCAACTATTGTCATATTGGCCTTAGACAATATGCCTACGCGATGTTCCTTACTTGGCACTAAATATGTCCCCTGGCCAAATGCATCTTACTATGCAAAGGAAGCTTTGGATGAAGCTTCATCACAAGCAAATAGCATGCGCCATGCTAAAAACACGGGGTGTTACAGAATAATACGAATATCAGAGATAAAAAGTATTGGTTAGAGTTTTCATCTTCCATCTTCCAACATGTTATCAACTGAATCAATCTCAACATTCATTTTCTATCGAAATCAATAACCCTAGAGCGTTCTATCGCAGGCTTACTCTGGCAAAACTCCTATTATCATCAGAGGCGCAAGAGCCACTCTTTAAATCCTTTTCACTAAATAACTTGGCGCAAGAGCCACTCAGTTTAACCCAATGAAAGCACTAATATTTATGAGTTGAGGTTATTCTAAGCAATCCAGCGCAAGAGCAACACGGATTTAACCTAGGTTACGCTTCTACATATAATTGTATGGCAACATCCTGTCGTTAACCACTATATTACGCTACTTCTAACAAGGATTATTTGACAATTCCGGATCTCAAACCCTAGTTTAGCAAAAGGTACGAATGCATGCTCATTTAATTTGCAACTTAAACAAACTAGCAATCAATCATACATGAAGTTATAAATGGTAGAATATAAACGATACTAACAAATTATGAATGAATAAGAATGCATACTTCAATTGAATAACATGTTTTCCAACTTAGGACTACATCTCTAACCAATAAGAAAGGTTTAGTTACTCATGGATTTCTTAAAACCCATGTAAAATAATAAAAAAGAAAATAAATCAAACCCTAGATTGTAAAAAATCTCCAACTCCAAAGCTCTCCTCTTTCTCCTCTTGTGTGTATAAAAACGAATGATAAAAATTCTTCTCTCAATCTCTCTTTAATACCGTTCCAAGTATAGAAGCGCCCCAAAACAACACGATTGATAAAGGGGGATACCACTTTTGGCGGGGGTGATACCAATTAAGCGATCCAACGCCCAGGATCTGTTAATATTTATTTGTCTTATATGAAATGGTATCACCCCGAGTAATATTGGTATCCCCTTTATAAATCGTGCAAAACAGGTCACTGCCAAAGTCGTGTAAAACGACCAAATTCACGTCCACCAGCTTTCAGGGGCTTCGCATGAACAGTAAAGCCCAGCCCAATCCAAGTTCTCCAGCTTCATTTAGCTTGTCAGTTTCAGGAGACTGACAGCCTATTCTTTAGGCTTTCCCTTTCGAAACTCGCCTGATGTTTTCTACGGTAGAGTTTCCAACCGTATAGCTTTCTGACTTTGCCTACGGTGTGATTTCCCATACGTAATCTTCCCTGAGTTTATCTACGGTTGGAATATCCCAAACGTAGGCTTCCCTGTATACTCCAACCTCTTTTCCTTCTCGGCTTCCACTTTACTCGGCAAAACTGTCTTTCCATTCATTTCAGTCACAGAATAACACCTCCAATGACCGATCCAACAATGGCACCAGCCATTATCCGAGATAGTCATTATCAGCTTCATTGTATCTTCCAATCACCATCCACAACGCCACATCAACTTGTATCGAGTAACCCATCACCAATCAATGGTAACAAAGTCTTCTCTCCATGTTCCTTCATCTTGTCATCAACAGCACCGAGAATCACCTCCATCACCACGAGCTCTAAACTTCATGAACCTTCTTCTCCATCACTGTCGAGCTCCATCACATGCTGTCAATGGAAGCAGTGAAGACAGCTCATTTCCTTCACCTGTTAAAGCTCAGACTCCATCGATCATCCACCAATCTTCGCTGCCTCGAGCTCATCACATCAAACTCATATCCGACGCAGCACACTTCTCTACCAAACTCCGTTTCGAGATTCTCTTCATCACTGCCATCGTCATTCTTCATTACCACTTCCATTCACAGCAGCAGCGATCAACACTGCAATCTTCTTTCACCATTAAGCTCGAGTTCATCAGTACCATGAAACCACATCCCTGACCTTGTCTATCGATAATGGCAGCAACACTGCAGCTCCGTTCATCACTGCCGTTCAATTTCCGTTACTCATCCATCACAGCACCACAGCGGTATCACCATCTCTTCATATTTGCACTCTGATCCAACAGACTCTGTCCATCTTTCAGTCGATGTCCACAGTCAACAATTCCAACTCGAGCTGGGCTCATTCACAGCTCCGTCGACCTGCAGTCGAGTTTTCCTGTCCATCGGTACCCATATTCCGTTTACAGGTGAAGACGTTGCTCTTATAATTAGCATTCAACTGTCAGTCTCCCAAGACTGACAGTTCAGTTTTCTTTTGAAGTGTGTCCGCCCCTTAACATATGCTGGAGTGGCACTAGCAATTTTGTGCTCTTGTAATCTTTTCGCAACTTTGTCTTGCTTCAATTGCACTCAACTTTCTCATATGAAGTCGGAATGACTCCATTCTTTCGCCATTAGCTTCGTCTTTTCGTCCTCTCCAAGGTGATGCGAAGAAATTTCGAATTTGAACGAGTTCAACTTCCTTTTGTTTAAGATTACCCAAAACACCTAAGAAACTCAAAAGCAAACGAAATCGAAGCATAATGATACAAAAACTACTAATAAAGCAAAGCATTTGAGTACCAAACTAGTGCAAATAATGCACCTGTCAAATTCCCCCACACTTGCCTTTTGCTAGTCCTCGAGCAAACTACAAAAATAAAATAAGGTACAACAACTCATTGTCGTCGAAGTCACGGTTGCACTTAGCATGTGCAACAGGCCTTTAAACCCCTATGTGTCCCTAGTGGACGAGTTATAGTCTCGTGAGGGCTTACAAGAGGTATACCCACAAAACCTGCTCCAACTTCAAAGAGTTCCAGCTTCCCAAGCATCCAAAGAGCTATGAGGACATAGAGTTTCTGCATGCTAGTAATAAGAAGTTAGAAACACCAAACAACATATTCTCATTCTTGATGTTGAGTGAGAAATAACCACACCATAATGAGAGAATGCGTGTTTGAGAGCGATCAATAAGCATTTCGCCTCGACTTTTGCCTCACTTAAAAGGATTTTATGATAATTGCACTCAATAAGACGGCTTTTTTATGGGTCACATGTGTGCAGGTAAGAATGAAGAGAGAATCCTACACACGTTGAATGGTGGGAAGGAAACCTTCCGAATTATTTCTGGAGACCCCACAAGATCGTGGGAAATGAAAGACTTTTTTCTGATGATCTCTAAGAAAGTAAATCAACCACTATAGCAAGGATGGGAGTACTTACCACCTTCACATCCGATCGGCAGTGATACAAGCACCACTCTCACAGCAACCAATAGAAACGTAGTCTTCATCTCGTCTTCTTCATCTTCTTGGTCTTCGTCTTCGGTCTTCAACTGTTGATGATGAACTCTTGAACTTCGTAGAACTTCGACAATTTGTAACTCTTTTTTTTCAATTCCTTGTTGGTTGAAACTTCTTCATAGATTTTTCTTCTTCCCATGGCTCTATTAAATGAATACAAAAAGAAATACAATCCAAAATAATACAAAGAATTTCTCTTCTCTTCTCTTGTCTTTTTTTTTTTTGATTGAGACAAGAGAAATAACTACAAACTGAATGTAAAATAAACAATGAAATTGTTATGGCCATGGGATAAGTACTTTACCGATTGATTCTTCACAACTTGTATTGTTTTCGCATCATAAACTTCAATATAATTCTCATCTTTTGATTTTCTTCGCTCTTGTAAATAAGTCTTCAACTTGATTATAGAATTTCGCTCCTTATGTGTAAGTCTTCAACATGTATATAAAAATCTGCCCGTTGTATGTTGATTTACTTGGATATGAAATTGCGCTCTTCCTAGTACTATTGCTTGTAAACCTTAAACGTTTTCAACTTTCCTTGTATATTTTGATGTCGCTCCCTTGTTGAAGATGATTGTGTTTCTATGGACCTGTTGTTGGCGAGAGAGAGAATGGTGCTACTGCAAATCAAACTACAAGAAGGTAATTTTCATCTATAGACGTCACCCTCATGATTGACAAAGTTAACACTCAAGAGATCAAAAATAGTGTTTCTATTGGTGGGAGGTTGGGTAGCTCACCATTCTACCTGGAATTAACGTACGGTGACACACACTCAAAAGAAAGCTCTTTAGTCAACTACAAAAAAATAATTTGTCTGGTGCCTCTGTTGATTTGAAAATAGGTAGTCTCCACTAATGATTGATAAACAACTCTAATAATGCATTTTTCCCTGCTCCTAATTTGCATCACTGGCATGATTAAATCCATTATTTAACACTCTAACAAGCAAGAAATCTGAACGTAGTTCCCTAACACTTCCAAGTTCAGTTATGTCGGTCAGAATCTCTAAGTAAACATAGCTAGAAGTATGCTAGTGACTCTAAAATATCTACAAGTTGGAGGTCTTTATTTTTTATGCAAATATATACAAAAGTTTGAAAAATCTAGGCAAAAAGCTAAAAACTCTATATGCAAAATACTCCCCCGTACTTAAACTTCACATTGTCCTCAATGTGCAAAACTGAAAATTCTGAATTCTGACGTAGCAGCAGATAAAACACGAAATGTATAAATTGGTAAGGAATTTGGAAAAACACCATTTCACAAAAGTTATTCTCCTACGTCTTTTCTACAAAGTGTCAAAAGGTCACAGTGTTTCGACTAACGTTCTGACAGTTATGGTATCTGGACTGAACTACGTGCAATCTGATTTTTTCTGACGAAATTAAACATGGGGATGCAAATATTATATGAAAACAAAAAGTAAAAGGGTTTAAGATACAAAACATATGGGTTGTCTCCCATTAAGCGCTTAGTTTAACGTCTTTAGCTCGACTGTAGACTCTTTGGCTACTCCTTAGCCTGCGTCTACGACATTAGCATGAACATCCGAATGAACATCGCTAGGATACCGCATTGCTCCAAAAAATATTGAAGCGAATATTTTCATCATCAAATTCCATAGTGAGCATTCCTTTGTCAACATCAATAAAGGTTTTGGACGTTTTCATGAAAGGCCTCCCCAATAACAGCGGTATAGATGCATCAGACCCACTATCCATTTCCAAAACACAGAAATCAGCTGGAAATACTAGTTGATTCACCTGCACAAGCACATCTTCAATAATACCTCTAGGGTAAACATTAGAAAGATCAGCTAGTTCAAGAACAATACGGGTTTCTTTCAAATGACCCAAATTCAAAGACTCATAAATTGAGATAACATTAACCGATGCCCCTAAATCAAGTATAGCTTTTCCAAACCTTTTATTACCAATCGTAACAGGTATATCGAAACTACCGGGATCATTGCATTTAGGTGGTAGTTTCTTTTGGAGGATAGCAGAAACGTTTTCCCCCACACTCATCACCTCATTACCGGATAGTCTTTTCTTCTTGGTCCATAGGTCTTTCAATACTCTTGCGTACTTAGGAACCTGCCTAATTACATCTATCAGCGGGATATTCACATGAATCTTTTTGAGTACGTCTAAAATCTCTTTGTCTTGTTCCACATTTTTGTTAGCAAACCTGCCAGGAAACAGTAAAGGAGGAACATAAGTTGAAACAAGAGGTTTAAAGTTTGTTTTAGGTACCTCATCGGTTTGGGAAGTGTCGGTAATCTCTTTTTCCAAAACTGGCCCCTTGGGGTCTTTGCTTTTCTCAGCATCTTCTGGTTGCACAGTTCGTGTACCACTTCTCAATGTCACAGCATTAACAGCTTCTCTAGGATTAATAGGTTGAGAAGGGAGTTTCCCACTATTCTGTGTTTCCAAAAGGTTCAATCTACCTGCCATGGTGCTCATTTGTGTCTGCAACTCCTTGATTGCACCATCAGTCGTCTGCTGATTTTTTTTTGCACCATTTTGGTTAGATTCTTCATTATAGCAAGCATCTCTGATGATTCTGAGTTCTGCACTGGTTGTGGTTGTTATTGGAAACCACTAGGGCGATTAAAAATCGATCCTGGAGCTGCTACTTGCGTATTCGCATAAATGAAATTGGGATGATCTCTCCACCCTGGATTATAAGTATTGGAATAAGGATCATACCGTTGCCTTTGTTGATTTGGGAAAATAGCATTCACTTGTTCAGTTTCTTCCTCATAAGAGGGAATGATTATTGCGGACATTTGTTGCATCATCTTCTCCATATTACCAATCCTATGTTCTAAGTGCGGTGAAGAAGTAACCTCATTAACCCTTTGACTCATTGACATACTTCTTTTGTTGAATTGATCCGTGTTTGCAACCATATTCTCGATCAATTCTGTCGCTTCGTTAATGGTTTTGTTTGTCAAAGCACCACCACTAGCTGCATCGATAAGATTTCTCTCAGATTGGAGCAAACCATCGTAAAAATACTGCACTATGAGTTGCTCAGAGATTTGATGATATGTGCAGCTTGCTAATAACTTCTTGTACCGTTCCCAGTAGTCGTAAAGAGTCTCGCCAGTAATTTGTTCAATCCCACTAATCGTTTTACGAATAGTTGCTGCTTTAGAGGCGGGAAAGTACTTTCTAAAAATTCTCTCTGCATCTCGTTCCATGTTGTGATACTTCCAGGTGGAAGACGATAAAACCATTCTTCTGCAGAATCAATCAAAGAGAATGGGAAAGTTGTCAGTAAAGCTCTTCCTTGATCAGTTCCAGTTGGCTTCAAACTTGTAAACCTATGTTGAAACAGTAGTAAATCACGATTCGGATCGTCTCCTGGAAGCCCTTTGAAGTTCGGTAACCAATGAATCAACTGATATTTGAGATCAATTGAATCTTCCAAGTTGACGCACAAGTATTGATGGTCAAACGATGAGGATGTTAGATCTTTGAGTGTCCTCTTGGGAGGTGGTGGTGGAGCACCGCCATTTCCCTGGTTCCCTTAGTTTTCCTGGTTACCAGTGTTTTGGTTGTTCGTTCCTCCAACCATCTTTTCTTATTGTGAATTTCGAGGTTCTTGTAGTATTGTTCCTCTGCGAGTTGAAACTGTTAGAGCATGGCTCGGTTGAACCCACCAAGCGTTGGTATGTCAAGTTTGGTTGTCATATTTTAGTGAATCAAAACTCATGTTAAGAGTCGCTTGATTATGTACTAGAGTCAACTTCGTATAAGTTAGTTTGAAAGTATTAGGATATGAGACATTACAAGTATTGCGAAGTCTTGAAGATGTAAAGAAGCAAGGAGCTACAACGACAATAATCATCCTTCCACTTGAGGTTAGTGATATTTGAATTGAACTATTTCATTCCCTAATGTATCTTTCAAGTCGTGCATATTGAAAACATAATTGCGAAGAATATTTGAACTCTAGATAGACATAGTATTAAGGAATACAATACGAGGTTTATTGCTTAACCATTAAACTTTGTAGATAAGATATCGCCATAACCATTTGAATGCTATTGTGATTATGTATGGGTATGAGGTGAGGATTTCATCCTAGGGAACAATGTTTTCATGTGTTCTAAGGAAGTAAGTTCATAAACTTGTTTGTGAACCGAAAAGGAAATTGCCAGGTGTTATTGGTTTTGTTATTCATTGCATATCTTATGAAAAACCAATATGTGTGATTGAGTATAACCGCTCACAACTTTTTTTTGGTCTTGGTAGAACTATTCACAAAGGCCTGACTTATGTATTGGTATGACTTTTATTAGTGAAACCGATCTTAAGTAATCATCTGAGATGGTATGATCGGGTTTGTGTTTTGTCTAACCAAATATGGGAAAGGGAAACCGATCCTAGTAAGAGGTGTAGTACATCACAAAGGGGAACCGATCCTTGTATGGGGTGCAACAAGGTTTATAGCAGAAAGGGGAACCGATCCTATAGACATGTGCAACACTTTTTTAGGCAAAGGGGAACCGATCCTATGGACATGTGCAACACATATAAGTTAGATACCATATATATGTGGGGAACCGATCCTAGTACATAGTCAACCGAATTTTGGAAAGCTAGTGTGACTATGCACAATACTCACATGGAGGTAGAACCGAAACTTGTTTTGATAGAACCGTTAAACCCATGATTGTGATTGAATGTTGGTTTGATCAACCGCATAGTTCTTGAAAGTCATATGAACCAATTCTAAATTTGTTTGGAAGTGTGGCAAATCGGTTTCAAGATTGTAAGTGGGAAAGAGAACTTACAAAGTAAGGATGTCGACATACTTTGAACACGTGCTATGAATGTTTATTTCTTTAATTGTTCAAAGATATTTCTTAACGGCTAAGGGAAGAGAATCCCAAGATCGAAACATAAGTAAGTTAAGAATCTTTTAATTAAGGTTATTAGTTTCATTTTGTAGGGAAATTCCAGAATTAGTAATGTGCATTTACTAATTATATTTTCTGAGAGATTCCGATCATTATTTTTGTACAGAGCATTTCCAGGAATTGTAAAAACCGAATTTGTGCTTTAATGAATATCTTGAGAATATTTTCGGTTTTGGAAATTCCTTGGTCTCCAAACTTCCTTGTCTATAAATACTTGAAGTTTGCCTTTCTAGCAAACTAATCCTTCGTAACAACAGACTTCCTCTTTTGTTGTTGTTACTGGTGTAGCCGCCTATTCAGAGAGGAGAGTAACCTAATTAGGCGAATCTCTTACGGAAGCTCAGTTTAAAGTCTTCTTTGGGATTGAGAATCTCTAGCGTGTACCGCTGGTGGGAAACTAGATAATTGCGGTTTATCTTTTGTTTTCATTGATTTTATTGATTAACGGTGGTTGAAATCTGATTGCACCTAGTTTGTTTACTCTTGAGAATCTTCTCTTCTGATATAAGATTCATTCAAACTAGTTCAGAGTTTCGACAGGGATCTTTAGACTGTTGTTAGTTCTAAAGGCAATCTTGTGATAATCCATTGTTAACAGACTCCGTTTTGTGCGTGGTTGATCACAAGAGATTCAAGTGATTGTGTGTAGGTTTTTATTGAAGATTTAAGAAGATTTGAAGACAAAGAAGATACTGAAGATCTGACTTGGGTTTTTTAATCTTTGGTGTGCACAATGCTTGTTTTGGTAAAAGAGGATCCAATTAATAATCAGTTTATACTTGTGGTAGATTGGATTGATTAATTGAGTAGATCGGCATCAACACAATTCTTTGGAGTTAAGAGTGTTATTGGCTTAATCTTAAACGATTACTTCGGTAATTGAACATAATATAGATCTAAGGACCTGACGAAGGAGTTTATGTTAAGATAAACGGAAGAGCCTTTGTCCGACTCATATCACTTGGTTGAATAATGTTGATACCAAACAGATTTGTTGTTCCTTTACTCTTTGGAATACGAACCAAAGGAATTGTTCCAAGTTCTTGACTTATTTATAAGTTGGAGGCGTGGGAATACAGACGGAACTAGGTGAACTATAGGTTTAGTTGCTTGGTCTCAACTATACGAAGTTGGTGTAATTTTGTGTAGCGGCTTAATCCTGAGAGTATCCAATTCTGGACAAGGTCCCAGGGTTTTTCAGCATTTGCGGTTTCCTCGTTAACAAAATCTTGTTGTGTCATTTACTTTATATTTCCGCATTATAATTTTTTTATTATAATTAAAGTAAATCGCACAAACGTTAAATCCTATTTACTTGATAAGCAATCCTATTGTGTTTGGTTAAGTCCGAACCTTTGTATCAAGTAAACATACTTCGTTGTTGTATTGTCTCGATCTCGTATCCATAGACGATCACACGAAATGTGAACCGATTAGTCGTATTTTCTCGACTCTGTCCATAGACAATCACTTTCGGAGAAAGGACTTATAAGTAGGAAAATTTTTAGCTTGAGGTATATTTGGGTATCCTCGCCTTTTCAGAAACTCCGCACCTTTGGTAATCCCAACGTTTGGATGCCAGAGATCAAGTACCTGAAACAAGATTCTCAAAAACAAAATTAAAAACTAAAAACAAGAAATCAAAAACAAAAACAAAATAACAATCTGCTATGCCTCCCCGGCAGTGGCGCCAAGATTTAGCCAGTTGTCAGTCGACGCAAAAATAATTTAAGTTCTTTCACTTCACAATTATAAATAAGAGTATAGTTATAAGAACATATTCGTTCCTCGGGGAGATATGGGTTGTCAAATTGTTTTGATTACTTATAGAAACTGGGGGGTTTTGTTTGTGATTATAGCTAAATAAGAATAAAGCAAATAGAATAATACGAATATCAGAGATAAAAAGTATTGGTTAGAGTTCTCATCTTCCATATTCCAACATGTTATCAATTTAATCAATCTCAACATTCATTTTCTATCGATATCAATAACCCTAGAGCGTCTTATCGCAGGCTTACTCCGGCAAAACTCCTATTATCATTAGAGGCGCAAGAGCCACTCTTTGAATCCTTTTCACTAAATAACTTGCGCAAGAGCCACTCAAGTTTAACCCAATGAAAGCACTAATATTTATGAGTTGAGGTTATTCTAAGCAATCCAGCGCAAGAGAAACACGGATTTAACCTACGCTACGCTTCTACATATAATTGTATGGCAACATCCCGTCGTTAACAACTATATTACGCTACTTCTAACAAGGATTTTTCGAAAATTCTGGATCTCAAACCCTAGTTTAGTAATAGATATAAATGCATGCTCATTTAATTTGCAACTTAAACAAACTAGCAATCAATCATACATGGAGTTGTAAACGGTAGAACATAAACGATACTAACAAATTATGAATGAATACTTCAATTGAATAACATGTTTTCCAACTTAGGACTACATCTCTAACCAATAAGAAAGGTTTAGTTACTCATGGATTTCTTAAAACCCATGTAAAATAATAAAGAAGCAAATAATAAGAAAGGTTTAGTTACTCAATAGGATAGGGTTTGTTATTCAAAAAGGGCTTGCAGCGCAGCTTGTTGCTCGCTTGCCTGCTGTGTAATAATTTCGTTGAGTTTTTTTGGTAGCATATCTATTTGGAGATTTCTATAGAAGTCGTTTTAAAAAAATATATTAAATTAAATATTATTACAACCCATACAATCAAACCCTAGATTGTAAAAAATCTCCAACTCCAAAGCTCTCCTCTTTCTCCTCTTGTGTGCATAAAAACGAATGATAAAAAATACCAGAACCCCCCTACCATATGAGTTCAATATATAGAAGCCCCACTAAATGGATCCTCCCCTATCAACTCCATACTTTCACTTTTTAATATTTCTAGGCCCAAAACTTTAGATTTCAGGGCCTGGTAATAAAGTTTAGGGTTTGGGAGAAATTCGTAATACCAAAAATGACCTTTACTATATATACCTAATGAAAAAGGCTATAGGTTTCATTTTCATATTTATTTTCATTTTCAATTTCTCTCACTTCTCTCTCATCTTTGCTATGAAAAAAATTAGGGTTATTTCATCAAACCGAAGAAAACAATTGCAGAGAGCAAGAAAACGATTCTCGCTCCATCGATCTTCGCTGATGACGTTTATGTATTACAGAAGAACGAAAATAATCGATTTGATTCAAACAAGTTTAACAACTGATCATCAATATACAAGTTCGAATCAGAGGACGAACTTCAAATCTCTACAACTCTGGCACAAATTCAATTTGAATCTGAGTATAAAGATAAGTTTATCTTCTTTTGTGCTTCATTTGATACATTTAAGTTCGATTTCGAAAACATATTTCAGAAAAGCGTTTTAGGGTTTCGAAAACCTAAATCTTAAAAAAAATATTCAATTAAGTAATTTGAATCGAAATCGGAACTCAGATCTACAATCATCTATTCACTCTGATCGTTTTAATACAATTTTTTTTGAAGAATCTTGGACAAAAGTTTCAGATCTGTTCCTTGTCAAAGTCGTCGTAACTCTCAATTTCTTGTAATGATCTAATAACTAATTTGACGTTCAATATCAATGAATTATCATCTCTATTACCCATTGACTTGATATGGAATTCATGTTTTTCAATTTTTTCCCAAATCAAAATCTTATTTATGTTCTTTAATGCTTGTTATAGTTTCAATCGGAGGATTACATCTATAATTCCTGCCGTAGTAAAACAGAAATAAGGTTTTTGATTCAGATTTTTATAATATACTGATAATTAATTAAGAGAATCTTATTTTCTGTTTTCAGAATCACTTCCACGGGTCCTTAAATTTTGGTGGAGTTGCTGATTCATAATGAGTACATGGATTGTTAGAGCATAGCTCGGTCGACCTTGCATGCATTGCTATCTCAAGCATGTTTGTCAATGTTAGTGATCAAAACTATGAGTCTTGATTTCTAGCCTACATAGCTAAGTCTCGGACTAGGATAGAAAAGTGTAGTTGATATCAAAGACTTCACGGCGATTCATCATAAAACGACGAAGATATATACAAGGAACCGTGGAACTTCATCAATAAAAAGGTATGTGGAGACTTGAACTTATCTATCACTCAAAAGCCTATCTATTTTATCTCCTACTTCTTATGAGACAAAAGTCATATGCTATATAGACTAGATCATACACATTTGACATTTCGAGCTGAGCATTCATTGCTTATCTTTTATCTCGAAATCATGTGTTGGTAAAGCGTTTCGCTTTGATCAAGTTTATCTTCACCTAGTGACGAAAGTCATGAAAAGTTTCAATCACTTTGAGAATTGCTCTGACGTGAATCAGACTATGAATAACGGCTACGTAGCGTCCTCTGAGAATGTCTCAATGATTGAAATGAGAGTTTAGATTACATTACCATGTATTCCTTGAACCGAAGTTTTCGAACTTTGTTGATCAAGAGAAATCGGGAGGATTGTGGAATTGGCTTTCCAAGTCCGCGAACTGTCGGAAGTTCTCGACCGAGAATTTCTGCTGGATTTTTCAAAACTCGTTTGTGTGCTAAGTCCGCGAACTCAGTCCGCTAACTGGCGGAAGTTCTCTTTCCGAGAATTTCTGCTGAGTTTGGAAAACTAAACCGATTAACTTAAGTCCGCGAACTTGTTTGTGAACTTAAGAGGTTATGATCTAAAGATGTGCTCTGAACATGAAACACTAAATTACTAAGGAATGTTTTATGCAAACGTTGGCTATAATGTTCATGAGCCGATTCAATCGAATCGAATCATCTTTGTTTAAATTGTGTCTTGTGTAGTTACATAAGATCTCATAGCAATTGAACAACTCTTTAACTAGTTCATTTGAGTCAATTGAACTAGTTATGGTGAAGAAGAACAAGGTTAATATGAAATGCTCATATGGTTAACCTTTTGGGTTACTATGTTGAACCAACATACACGTACACGTTTGGGCATGGTTTCAAACCCAGTAAACGTCTACCCAAGTGTGTGTGACAAGCTAATTTTTCGATCTAACGGTTGAGAAATATTAGCTTGAATCTAAATCAGGTTTTCATCTAACGGTGAATATTGATTGCTTTGTAACTAAGGCAAAACCCTGATTTGAAGGCTATATAAAGGAGACATCTAGCATTGTGCAAAACTAATCCCCACATGTCTGTGTGATACTAGTGCGCTCGCTAGAGTCGATTCTCCTTTAACCTTTGGTTTTCTTCTCTAAAACCAGGTTAACGACCTAAATACTTCATTGGGATTGTGAAGCCAGACCGATACTACTTTTATCATAGTTGTGTGATATGATCTTGCATCTTCTATCGTACGAGTACAATCGATTGATTGGCTTAAGATCGTGAGAGTTCTCCGATAGGCAAGATAAAGAAGTCACAAACATCTTCGTCTCACTGTTTGTGATTCCTCGACAAACTGCATGTGTAGTCAGGAAGGATTGTAGAGAGGTGATTGATTAATCTAGGCTGTTCTTCGGGAATATAAGACCGGATTATCAATTGGTTCCTGTTCAACTTGATTTTATATCTTAAAACGGAACAAAACCTAGGGTTTATCTGTGGGAGACAGATTTATCCTTTGATAGACTTTTCTGTGTGAGACAGATTTGTTTATTATCAAGTCTGTGATTTTGGGTTGCAGCAACTCTTGGTTGTGGGTGAGATCAGCTAAGGGAATCAAGTGTGTAGTATCCTGCTGGTATCAGAGACGTAGGAGTACAACTGTACCTTGGATCGGTGGGAGACTGATTGGGGTTCAACTATAGTCCAGTCCGAAGTTAGCTTGGAGTAGGCTAGTGTCTGTAGCGTCTTAATACAGTGTGTATTCAATATGGACTAGGTCCCGAGGTTTTTCTGCATTTGCGGTTTCCTCGTTAACAAAACTTCTGGTGTCTGTGTTATTTCTTTTCCGCATTATATTTTATATAATTGAAATAATACAGGTTGTGTGTTAAGATCATCAATTGGAAATCCAACCTTTGGTTGTTGATTGATATTGATTGATCCTTGGATATTGGTCTTTGGTACCGTCCAAGTTATTCCCTGTGTTTTATTAAATACTTGCTATTGTTTTAGCTTGAGTAAATCAAAACAAGTGAGAGATATTGACTCCTTGAGATACTTTAATCTAGATTGAGTCTGACTGTCTAGTTGATTCTCTAGCAAAGTATTTCGGAGTTAGTCCATACAGATTGTTACGCGAAATATTGGGTGGTGTTGTTAGACCCCCGCTTTTTCATAGATGCACATACGTTTTTGCAACTGTGAGCAAATGCTACAACAGTATAGAAGCCTGCATCAGTGGAGAAGAATGTTGCAGAATGACGAACATCTATGAGAAGCCACTGATTCGTAAGTGACTAAATATACAGGTAAGGTTTCTTTGTTTTCAATTTTTGGCTATATTACAAATTTGTTTACTTGGATGAAAGCTTATAGTTTAAACCAGCATTAGAAGTTTACAATTTGGTTCCCCTGTAAATCATAAATAATTTGTCACAATTCATGCATAAGCACATATGTTTGAGCATTGACCTTGCTACATTTTTAATCTTCTGATGTGATGATCGTTGTTTGGAAATTTGAAACCGTTATCAGTAAACATTCAAGTTTTCGCAGACCTTACTTGATGCATGAAAATTATTTTATTCACTTATGAACTCTGAATGTCAATCTTAAACATAGATTGTGATATGTTATTGTTAATATCTTCATTATCTTGTTGTGAACCTTCTAATGGTTCGGATATATATCTTTTGTTCACCATATGCATGTGTAAATTCAATATACACATGCCATATGCATGTGTAACTTCAGATTACACATGCCGTATGCATTATGGAAATCGTAACTAGTTACTATTTCTATCACCTTTCATATTCTCCAGTAAGCTAAAGGTAGAGGTTTACAAATGCTAGTGCTGAGGTTTATAATGAAATATCATATGAAAACATAAGGAAAACATGCCCGATGTATATGAATATGTTAATATCCTTCCATTATTGTTCTTAAACTTTTTTTTTGAGTGCTTATTGACCCTTCATTTAATGCAACTTGCAGAGACATAAGGTTAATTACAGAGGTATGCTTCACATAATTTCGTATTATTTGCAAAGAAAAAGGTTTGCTTTGGCTAATATAAGGATCTTGGAATAACATTGATGGTACGCCCTTTTGCCAGTTTTTAATAATTTTTTTGCTGCTTTGATTGGTTGGTAAACTTATATAGTTCATGTTGTTTAGGGAATTGAACCTGGTCTACCAACTAGTGTATGTAGATTTGATCAAATTGTGCAGATTGTATTGGCTGTATTGAGATCTGATCACGATTAGTCATTACTTGAAACCTTTACCTACTTATCTTATCATTACTTGAAACCTTTACCTACTTTTGAATCTAGGTATGTTTAGGTTTGTTGTTGTTTCTGTTGATGTTGTTGTTTAAGTTCGATTTGTTGATAATACTAGTTACTAGTTGAATTCAATCAGCTAAGAAGATATTCTCCATTCAATAAAAACGTTGATCTCTCATAATTCTAGTGGAGCCAGTTTTGGACTCTTGTTGGTGTTTTTATCTTGTTTATCTTGACTACACATGTTGAGTTTGATTAACGAATCTATGGTGGTGTTGGTGGTGGAGATGCAGGTTTTGGAGGAGTATATGGCGCATGCTAATTATATGTGTAACTTTTAGGTACGCATTCTAATTAGATGTGTAACTTTTAGGTACGCATGCTAATTAGATGTGTAGCTACTAGTTACACATGCTAATTAGATGTGTAACTTATAGATACACATGCCAGTTGAATTGAACATGATACAAGGAAATTATTTTCTTGTACAATGATTAGAGGAATTTCTTTGGAAATGATTCTCAGTTCAGATTATTAGTAGGTTTAATCCAATATTTGTGTTGCTTAAACTAGAATTTTAGACTGTGACATCGTGTTTATTAGCTAAGAATCTGATAGATCTTGTGGTGTGTGTGCCTACTGTTTCATATAGATTACTAAGCATTTATTTTTGTGAATAATGTATTAAATTCCTGCCTTTGCTTAATGATTTGAGTCCTTCAATTCCAGTATTCTTATTTGTCTTTGTAAGTTTTCCGCTTAGAAATATATGAGTGGGTGTAATAGAAGTTAAGGATGTAACTGTTCATGAATCATGACATCCTTGAAAGCTTGGTTTGAGAATCTACTTTTCCAAATTGGAAAGTGATTATAGGGGCTGTTGTAGTTGTTTCATTTCGATTTTTATAGCTAACATAGTATACGTTCCAAGTATACATGCCATAATACTGATGTGTAACTGCGGATTACACATGTCATATGCATGTGTAACTACCTATTACACATGCCTATGACATATGTAACTGCAACTTACACATGATATATGCATGTGTAACTGCCGATTACATGTCGAACTGTTTGCTTGTGTATGAACTTTTTCTAGGTTTTTTTTAGTTTTTTTTACTTCTTTTAACTACTGTAGCATTCAAAATGTTCTTTTACATTTATTTCACGAAAATATCCAACTGAGGAAAGTAACTAGATTTCTGATGAATGATGTGGCATCTCGCTTGGCTGAGAGGGCAATTGCAGTAGCTGTGTCCGATGCTGAATAACGAAATAAATTAGGATTATAAAGTTTTTTCTGCGAGGTTATTCTTATGTTCCTGTTGTTTCTTACATAAGTTGCAAAATCTTCTTTGTCGAATTTACAGGTATATGGCGCTAGGCTAATTAGGAGGTGGCTAGAGAAGAAGGTGGTGACAGAGTTGTCAAAGATGATTCTAAGAGAGGAGACTGACGAGAACTGTACCGTGTATATTGATGCAAGTCTAGATGGAGCTGAACTTACTTATCGAGTGGAAAAGAATGGTGGATTGGTGAATGCCAGCACTGAAATTGCGCTTGATACTACTGCAAGGTTAGTCCAGCATGCCTCAGTCTATATTTTGTTTCTTATTCTTTATTTTCCCGGAAATGTGGAACCTTTAACTCATAGCTTTACCGCAGAAATATGTGGTTTGAACATTATACACTTGGTAATCATGCTTATGTTCTTGCCTTTATTGGTTCGTGTGCTGAATTCCAATATGGATGTGTAACTCCTAGTTACACTAGTCAGTTGCATGGGTAACTGCTAGTTTCACTACTCAGATGCATGTGAAATTGAATATACATTGTTTTTCATTTAATCTTATAAAAACTAATTGCTTGTCGTTATATTTTAGGTCTCGCTGGAACTGGAGTTGATGCTGAACACACAAGTCAGACGCATGTGTAACTCTCAATTACACTAGATAGATGCATATGGAACTCGCAATTACAATAGACAAATGCATGTGTAACTTCTACTTACACATGCTAAGAAATTATTATAAATGAATATTAAAGTAATACATGTACTTTTTCATGCGTTCTTTTTGATGTCTATTTTTTATATGTAACTTTGCATTACACATGTCATAAAAATGTGTAACTTCTGGATACACATGACATTAGCATGTGTAACTTCTGTTTACACATTCATAGTATATTTTAATAATTTTGGGCTGAAATCTAAATTTTATTTAATTTGGGGCTTGACAATATATAAAAGGGCATGGATGTCTTTTAATAACTCGGAGCCTAGATTAAAACTTCTTTTAATTAAGGGCCTCATATTATGAGTTATCCATGGGTTGGGTCTTAGCCTAATTTTCCCAAACGTAAGTTTCCGTGTATACTCCAACCTCTTTTCCTTCTCGGCTTCCACTTTACTCGGCAAAACTGTCTTTCCATTCATTTCAGTCACAGAATAACACCTCCAATGACCGATCCAACAATGGCACCAGCCATTATCCGAGATAGTCATTATCATCTTCATTGTATCTTCCAATCACCATCCACAGCGCCACATCAACCTGTATTGAGTAACCCATCACCAATCAATGGTAACAAAGTCTTCTCTCCATGTTCCTTCATCTTGTCATCAACAGCACCGAGAATCACCTCCATCACCACGAGCTCTAAACCTCATGAACCTTCTTCTCCATCACTGTCGAGCTCCATCACATGCTGTCAATGGAAGCAGTGGAGACAGCTCATTTCCTTCACCTGTTAAAGCTCAGACTCCATCGATCATCCATCAATCTTCGCTGCCTCGAGCTCATCACATCAAACTCATATCCGACGCAGCACACTTCTCTACCAAACTCCGTTTCGAGCTTCTCTTCATCACTGCCATCGTCATTCTTCATTACCACTTCCAGTCACAGCAGCAGCGATCAACACTGCAATCTTCTTTCACCATTATGCTCGAGTTCGTCAGTACCATGAAACCACATCCCTGACCTTGTCCATCGATAACGGCAGAAACACTGCAGCTCCGTTCATCACTGCCATTCAATGTCCGTTACTCATCCATCACAGCACCACAACGGTATCACCATCTCTTCATATTTGCACTCTAATCCAACAGACTTTGTCCATCATTCAGTCGCTCTCCACAGTCAACAATTCCAACTCGAGCTGGGCTCATTCACAGCTCCGTCGACCTGCAGTCGAGTTTTCCTGTCCATCAGTACCCATATTCCGTTTACAGGTGAAGACTGACAGTTCAGTTTTCTTTTGAAGTGTGTCCGCCCCTTAACATATGCTGGAGTGGCAATAGCAATTCTGTGCTCTTGTAATCTTTTCGCAACTTTGTCTTGCTTCAATTGCGCTCAACTTTCTCATATGAAGTCGGAATGACTCCATTCTTTCGCCATTAGCTTCGTCTTTTCGTCCTCTCCAAGGTGATGCGAAGAAATCTCGAATTTGAACGAGTTTCTTTTCCTTTTGGTTAAGATTACCTAAAACACCTAAGAAGCTCAAAAGCAAACGAAATCAAAGCATAATGATACAATAACTACCAATAAAGCAAAGAATTTGAGTACCAAACTAGGACAAATAATGCACCTGTCCCCAATAAGCTTCATTACTTAGCCAAATGATTTTACAATGTAGTGCCACCCTTGCGCTTCATTGGCCCTGTAGGGTTTTGCCATTCTTAGCACTTGACAGTCTACGCAGTGTTGCGTCATTCTGGCTGCACACTGACTTGGCATGCAACTCTATAACGCGCAATCATTATGCGTCACTTGCATCCATGTCACAGACCTCCCCCACCTAATCCGTTCAACGTCCTCATTGAACGCAACAAAGTATACTCGCTATACTTGTTCTCTGACCTTGTACACTTCTGAGCCTATCTCAGAAATCATCAAACTTGTTTGGCCCTCATTCTTGCCAACTCTTTCTTCCTAGTACCATATGCCATCACTTAGCTTACTGTTTTGCCATTGATCCTACTGACTTGTAATGTTGTTGTCACGTTAGCCTACGCTCCAACTTCAACTACAATCGCATATCAACACCCAAGTGCAACTTGGAAATTCTTCTTGCCAATTCCATGAATTTTGCTTGAATTTCGCATGAATCATTTGTGCCTAAGTGTACACAAGTAATGATTCCTCCCAACTGATCACGTTGATCATTGCCATTGTCTTATGCCTTCACTTTCCGACTTTAGTTGCACCAAGCAACTTAATAGGACTTATACGAGACTTGGCCTTATGCTTCAATCATGTTGCGTCTTCGCCAACATGACATGCCTTAAGGCATGCACTGTATGATTTCATACCACTCTTGGTATGCGCCACAACCTATAGCTTTAGCTGCACTCTGCTAACATCAGCACTTTCACTAGATTTGGCCTCCAAATCATATTGCAAACTTCACCTTCTTGGACTTGCATCATTTGTATGCCAAAGAACCAGCACCTCGTTGTTCTTTGCTTGCATTGTTGCTACACCTTGATTGAAATGCATGACTTTGGTATAGTCATGACTTAGGATACCCGTAACATTACACCGCCTCACTGGACAGGGCTCCTCTTCACGCGCCTTTGAAACCAGCACTTTAAGCATCACTTGCTCTTTCAAACTGCCACGCTTTAATGTAGCGGAAAAACAACATCATGTTCTTCCTAACTATGAGTTACTATTAACTCATATACTTGATGGACTTACATCTTCATTCTTGCTGCGTTACTCCGTGCTATTGCTGCCAAATGCCTCTGCACTTCCACATAACTCTCAACAGCAAACTCGACTATGCCACCAACTCCTCTATTTGCTTCTTTCACTTTCAGCGTCTTCTATTGCATATTTTGGCTTAATGTGCTATGTAGCATCTTCCACGCGAACTAGCTTTACTTTGAACGAAAGAGGAAAGATATTTTACTTCAAATACCCTCATTCACTACTACCTTACATAGAGAGACTTCATTCCAACACCAAGGTCCACTCGACCCAAACTGAAAGTATACTCAAACTTGAACAAATACTCGCGGCAACTGATTGCAACTTGTAAACAAGCCTTGCAATACTGACTTCATCTTCGCTTCTAAGCAACAAAGGAAGCGAGACAGCACCTATTGTCCCCAATGTAGCAATTCACATTGCCACATGCACTCTTCCAACTATCAACGTTCTTATGCGACTCCCATAACGAATCACAATATAATTGACACTTAGTTGAAACCTCCATTAGACTAATGCTATCATTTTTCTTTAGCTTTCATGAAGATTTCTTCAAAAATGACCTCATGCCATTCTTATGCATCTGTCCTTCTTCTCCATGCATCTACAATTCGCCTAACTTGCATTTCTTCACGCATTATGCATTCTTCCCATGCCCAATTCCTATTTGGCGCATGCTACTGTTGCATTCCTGTTATGCCAGTCAACACCCGAATTTTGACACAAACTTGTGCACATTTGCACAACTGGAACGGACTTAACTTGGTGATTCTGAGCATCACCATAGAGCACGGCAAACTCATATTACTCAATGACTTTCGCGGACAATTATCTTGGACAATAACAAGGCACAATCCTTGCAAATGAGGTTCCACTACCTACGTTCCGTGAAGCAAGAATGTCGCATTCTTCTTCAAACATGGAACTCATTTTACTGACCATGCTCATCTGGTTACTCTTGTCTTTCCCCTTCTCCAAAATCAACTTCAGTAGCAACAATTGTTGATTTGCAGTTGACAAGAACATCTGCTTGTGGTTATCATCAAGTGCAGGTCTTTGAACATCCTTGTCCAAGCATACTGATCCCACTCAAAAACCAGGTGCAAACACACTCCTTGTGCGCATCTAGCATCAACGAAGAACTCTTTGTAAACGCAAGACCGTGGTGTATCGGTTTTACCCTAACTTGCGCTTCTTTCTTCAGCCTTTCCATAATATTTATGCTAGATAAGAATTGGCCATCCAATTCTTCTTTCATGGCATCACATTGCCACAAACATGCTGGTTCGCAACCAGACTTTGCATTACCACCAAGGTACATGCATTCGAGAGAGATAAATTTAATCTTCCATCAACTGGCTACGATGAAAACACCTTCAATCTATCGCATAGACATGTTCGTCATCTTCTTTGCCACTACAAAGGGCATCAACATCTTTGCATTCAGGAATTTTCACAAAATTCCTATTACTTCTTGTAATGTACTCGCTACTGATAACACAACGAAATTATGCATTCCTAATGCATCATCTTCGTATACTTGTGAGAAACATGGACTTTAACACCTGACTTGCACCATAGAAGTAAGCATACTCCTTAGTTTTTTCATGCAATCACTTGAAAACCCAGTTTTCAATGACTCTTGCACGTTCGCCTAACACTTTGGACTGGAATTCAGGCACCTTTGCCATGAACTTTCTTAGCCTGTTGCTACTTCAAGATTCAAAGTTCATTACAATTGATCTTTCCACACAAAACCAACTTTTTCTAGTCTCCATACTAGTGAAACCCAAACGATTCACCACTGAATTTGACAAACAAATGGCATTAACTTGAGTAAAAGAGAGAAAAATCAGCAACTGTGATGCCAAACACAGCTCTAATACCAGCTGTCACATGCCCATTTAATCGCCTAAAATTTTCATGGGACATGACCGGCAAAGATTGTGGTTCAGTGAATCACTTTCACCCACAATCACTAAGCATTGCATACTTGCATCAAAGTACACATCTGCCTTCACTCATAAGGCTTTGCACAACGGAAGTTTTTTCTTCTTTCTCTATAACTCTTCATGCACCCATAACCATAAGATGTTCTTCCATGTACTTAACCAATTCTCACACAAATCAGCAACACAATGAACACAAAGATTTACTGCAACAAACCCATTTCATTGCACTAAAAGAAGATCACAAAACTCGTCCAACTCATGGACCAAAACAGGTCATTCACCCTCTTGGTGAATGCCTAACACTCTCTACAAATCAGTGGTTCTTCTCCAATTGAACAACACCAATATTATTGATCCCTAAGCTATTTATACAAGCTAATGATCAGGCCAAAACTTCTGTGCAACTGCTTGCACATCCTACATACAGCCATAGGTAGTTTCCATAACCGTATAAAGTGTGCATAACTGACTAGCCTTTACCAACTTCTGACAAATCATGCCACACTGTACCAAACGGTTGTAGACACTTGTATCATTTCATTGGCATGCTTGCAAAGCCAATAACCAACACTTGAGCTATAATGTGCCACTTTTACGCCAACTTTATGCACCACTGCATATGGCCCTGATCTGAAGTTGCTAAGACGCCTTAGTTAATCCAAATTCATACCAACATGGTTTCCAACTGATGCTAATGCGTTCCGTATGCTCATATGAGTTATTCTTGCTTTACTTAGCCAACTTGCTTGACAATATTAATACACACACTCACATTACTAGCTTGTTTGCATTATTCAAGGTTTGGACAGCCTTGAACTAATGCATAGACCAGATCTTGGCCTATTCTACACTCTTGCATCATCCTTGAGTTTGGGCCAACCCAATTCCACGGACATGCCAACATGCCGATACCGCATGTTGCATGTTGCACCTTGCAAGTTTGACCTTGTCTTGCCTTTCTCTCAATGAAGCTTCATTGTGTCGGCCAATAAGCTTCATTAATTAGCCAAATGTCTTTACAATGTAGCGCCACCCTTGCGCTTCATTGGTGTAAGGACCCTCAAGATCGTCAACGCTATTAGACTAGTCAAGAGAGGTCTTAGCTGCTAATAACTCGATTAGTTTAACACGAACGTTAATTAGTAGGAATTAATCTAACAACGTTTTAGATACGAAATTAGCACCGTTGAATAGATCTTGAAAATTTATGTGTGATGGACTACTCGAACGTGTTATTCGGATACCGGATGAAGAAGATTTCATCAGATTAGTCGAAGAGAAAAATAGTCATTTTGCTATCAAACCGACCTGGACTTCCCATATCATTTGGGTGAGTTCCTTTATCATTTATCGTTGGTCTTATCCCCAGTTCTAGCAGATAAACTCATATTTCCTTCCTTCTTTCTTTCTTATTCTTCTTCTTCCTTATTTTCTTCTCATTTTTTCTTCTGTTTTCGCTTCCGGCGATTCTGATAAATTGATTTGAGAGAATCGATCGATGATGTTGTTAGTTTATCACCAAAGAAGGTTTGATGGTAGTGTTGATGTTAGTCGATGTTATGAAGCTGTTGTATCGATGAATCAACGAAGATAGGGTTTCTGAAGTTAGGACTTGTGTGGATGTGATGTTGATATAGTGTTGATGAAGGATAAAGAACAGCTGGGTTGTTGTTTAATTGGAGTTGTAGTGATGTTTTGAGTTTGAATTCGAGATTGAAGATAATTAGGATTTCATGAGAATTGCAGAAGAGGATGAGAAGATGAAATTGAATATCTAAAGAAGTGATTAGAGATGGGTTTGACGTGAATTAGAATATTGATGGAAGCAGAGTTGTGCTAGTAGTGAATATCAATTCAATTTAAGATTTAGGGTTCCTCATGTTCTTGCCCAATTTATGAGTTAGGGTTTCTGAGGGTGGATGATTATGAGTCTCAGATCGAGAGAGAAGAAGAGTAAAGTTGGTTTTGGCAGATGGTGGTGGTCTTGAGATGATTTCTCAATTGAGCCAAGGGAAGCAAGAATTCTACTCCAATTGCCTGTGTGAGACTGTTATGAGGTAATTGTTCTTCAAATCTGTTTAGTGAAGTTATTTAGTATCTTTGATTGAGTATGTGACGAGGTGTCGAACTCGTAAAAATAAATTTCTTACTTCTCTTACACTAACTGGTAGTACAATCAAAGCAGGTCCGTTCCTAAGGGAGAGTTGAGTCAAAGTTGTCGATTCAATTTCTGAATAAGAATAATGCAAATATGAGGATGAGAATGATCAAGGACTATTTCTCAGTAATGAAACAGGAATCTTAATGACATAGCTATGTTTCTGCAAAGTACCCATTACTAATAACCCTAGAATAATTAGTACGCTTAACTACTTCGTTATATCTCCTAGTTCAACGGACACGGAAGCGCTCGACTACCGGATTCTACTTGCCAAGTTTCCTAGAAGTACGCTCTCTAGGTGTGACTTAAACAAATGCTTTAAGTTCTTTGAGATTGGCTATTCCTAGTGACAAATACATAGGCTCGACTCATCTACTAGTGTCAATCTCTACACATGAATATTTAACAAAATCCCATCATCAATATCCACGTATCGCTACTTGTATTAAGATTCTCTAGACAATTACGGGTCGAAGACGTCTCAACTAGCAATAGAAATATCGAACAACCATTCAGTTTGCAACTTAAACGAATGAGAAATAATTCATATAATCACTATTAGCACGGTAGAGAATAAACAATAACAAAACAGTTTGCAAGAAACAGGCAGTTTAAATATCAATTGGAGTTCATGTCCGGACGTTGAAATTATCCCTAATCAAGATGCTTAGCTACTGGAGTTCATAGTAAAGAAACAAAAGACAAGAGAAACTTTTAAACAAGCAAACCAATACAGCAACCCAGGCAGCAGCAGGTGGAATGGTGAACGTGATGGCTGTGGACTGCAGCTGCAAAGTGTGTGAACTGGTGATATGGATGATGGCGCTGCAGGCTAGATGGAAGAATGGTGCTGTTGCGGCACAGATAGAGGCTGATTGACTGGCCTGTTGCTTGTTGTCTTAGTGGATGCGCACAGATAACTCCTCGAACTGGTGGTGAGATGGATTGTGAAGATGGCAGTAGTGCTGGTAGCGAGGTGACTGATGATGTAGCTCGAGTATGCTGATGCTATGGCCTGGACAGTGGTGGTAATGTATGCAGTGAGTTGGGATAGATGCAGGTGATGGCTATGCAAACTGATGGAGATGCAGGTATGTATGAAGATGGAGATGGATGCAGGTGGTAATGGGTTGGAGAGGAGCAAAGCTCCTCTCTGTTGGTGATGAAACAGTTCTGAGCGGCGGGTATGAGATGATGAATGTAGCTTTAGGTTTAACCCCTTTTTATATCTTCTCCAAGGCCTGCAATTTCGAATCAGACTACGACCCAAGTTTCCTAATCCAACGTATGCAAATACAGTCATTCATTCACAATTAATCCGCGGTCACAGCTCCTCTTTTTGGCTGACTTATCGGTACAAAACAGAACCCAAAACGGTATCCAGTTCCGTGTTGTAAACTTCTTCCAACCCATCTCGACCAGTCATAGGGACTCATATTTTTCCGGCTTGAACTCTTGGCAACAAGACCCTGCGTTACGGTTTCCTCGGCTTTGAACTTCAGAAATTCTGACAGTAGTTCCGTGTTGTTATCAACCACAAAATATCTCTTGGAACCTTGACAAAACTCACCAGAACCATGGCTTGAGCAGTGGCACACAAGAAATGACTGCTGCGAAACACGACCTGTGGTTCAGGCATTCTTACAAACAGCTTGTCTGCAACTTGTCTACTAATAACAGTTATGCACTGGTTGCATATTGGAAGCCGCAAATCAACTCATTCCCTGCAAATTCATACAATTTGGAACAAACCCATTCATTCAAAGCTCTAATTTCATTCCGATTCACAGCCAATGAGCCATACTTTCAATGGCAGAGAACTCCCTTTTCTTGATTGGTTTCTGGGCATCAAATCTTTAGTTTCACTGAATGTATACTCGAATCCAACACAAACCCGTCTTCTTATGCGTATCAGCTTCGAAATCCCTTTCCAGATCTCCTCCATCTATCGCTGAAATCAATGGCAATCATCATCACAATGGCACCAAAACTGTTTCCATTCACTGATTTTCTCAGCTGCAATACGACCTAAAACTCTTAACATATTCGTACCCAAGCCGTCATTTCTTCTATGCATCGTGACTGGCCACAGGGACCCAAGATTCGCCGGTGTGAACTCTAGCTGTGAGAGAAAGAACTAGGTGCAGAGGCAAGCTACAGGCGTGATGAGATTCTTGTGCTGTCTAGTGTATCTCGACCTGTCTGTAGCTTTAGGAAGTAAATGAGGGTCAGGTGGCCCTTAAAGAACTGTTGTCTGTCTTTAGTAAACCTTCAGATGGTTGTCCCTTATCCTCTGCTGGGTTCCCGATAGCACTTACCTTTAAAATGACATTATTTTCCCTCTTGCAGGCGTTTCTTATTCTTTTACTCAAATGACTCCAAAACGCCTACAAAATAAAAACAAAGCGTAATATACAAAAATACAAGAGAAATAATTAAGAAAAACAAAAGAAATTGACATTCAAAAGATGTATTTTAGGCACTTATCAATGTGTGTAGTTGATATTTGAGCTAAGGCCTGAGTTGGGTACGGAGTGGAGTTTTGTTGTTGTTTGAATTACAGAGAATTGTTGTATGTTGAACTGAAGTTCAGTATGCTAGAATTGGAGTTGTTATGGTTTGGGTGTTTGAGCAGATGATGTATGAAAATGGTGTTATACTCAAGAACAATGGCTCTGTGATGTTGTGTTCAATTGCAGTGGCAGTTTAGATGTAATGGTAATGGGAGATGGAATTCCTTGTGTAAGATTGAGTTTGTATTTAAGTGATGGAATCGATTAAATAAGTTGCTTTGTGGTGCTGTGAGAGTTTTTATTGAAGTAAATAGATTTGGTTGTGATGATGAAAAAGTAATGAGTGTTGCACTGTTAGTGATTTGGGTATAGAATTGGAAGTTGAATCATGGTGAAGTCACAACAGTGGTGGAAGAAAGGAACTAAGAATGAATGTGATTACAGTGAAGACATGGATGCGCAAATGATGGTTTTGTTAGATGAATGTGACTGATGTTATTGTGGTGATGTTCTTGTGTATCTATTATGCAGTTATGAATTGGTATGATGGTTGTAAGTGGTAATGGAATGGTTATGTTGTTGGAGTTGAGATAGTCTGGTGGTACAGTTGAGATATAAAGTATGTAAGTTCAAACAAAAGTTATAGACCTAGTGTCGTTGTGATTAAGTGGATTAGTGTTATAGCATGATGTAGAAAGAATGTGGAGCAGCTACTGCATTTTCAGGTAGGCTAAGCTTATAATTGTAATTAAATTATGAAGTTTAACTTAAACTTAGTGTGTTATTGTTGAATTGAACCTTAGAATCCTGTTAGAATGAATAGAATCACGTAGGTTGTGTTTTCTGTAAATGTTCTTGAACTTAGACATGTTAGTCATCCCAGTCAGTCTACCTGACTCACCTAAATCAGATTTATAGACTAAGTTGACCTGTCTGACCAATTTGACTCAATTGACCGTTAGACCTGTCTTTGACTCATTTGACCGCGGACTTGACTTGACCTTGACTGTAGGCTTACGTTGATTATTAGTTGACCCTTGACCGTCACGTTGACCGTTAGTATACTAAGATGGACCATACCTTTTGTGAACGGGTCGGTTTGATGGGTTAGTATACTAAGATGGACCATACCTTTTGTGAACGGGTCGGTTTGATGGGTCGGACTGGAGTAAGCCCGTGGGTCATGGGCTTGGGCTTAGGATAAGTCTTTCCTGGTTTGATGTTTTGGATCACTTATGGTCTGAATTAGCCTTTGGCTTCTTCTACAAAGTTGTAGAGGTTCATAAGACTTAGCTATTGAACTATAGAACTAACCTAATTGAATTAGTAAATCTTAGATATGCTAAAGATAGATAAATAAGAGTTGTAAAACCATAAATGGGCTTTATAACCATTAGATAATTCACTTAGCTTATAACTACAGAATTATACGAGATTATGTTATGAGCCTTGTGTGAGCCTTTTGGCTAGATTCTTAGACTTCTTGTGTGATTAACAGCTAGTCTATATTAACAACGATCGATTCAAAGGATGAACCCGTGGATTGTGGATCTCGAGGTAGGCGTGGCTTGTCATCAAAATGGGTGGGAATACATTTAACTCTCTTGTAACCATTTTTGTTTCTTTTACAAAAGTCTTTGTTTAATAAACTCATGCATTATCTGATTGTACATTCCATGCTTTGTTTAGTTTGCATTACGATTGTTCTGTTGATTCTTTGAATCTTTCCACAATTGGGAAAGGACTTGTAATGTTTTGTTTGTCATTATGAATTGTTATGAGAAATGAGATTTTCCACTTGTGGTATATAGGATACGCTCCTTCACATTTATATCTACATGAATTCAGCTTTAATGCACATGGCTAGGGTGATACACTACAGTATTATTATTCGGTGTGGAAAAAAACGACATCAATATTATACATTGTTTGAAGAAGGAGTTTGTCCATATACATGTTTGTTTATTTGAGTGACTTGGTCACTTTTTATTGTTTGGGAAAACATGTATTGTTTTCCAACTCTTGCTAATGATTACTTTAAATTTAAATGTTATTCCTACTGGGCACCCTTTTTAGGGATGATGTGCTCACCCATTCCCACTTTCAGTTTCAAAGACAGATCAGAATTGCGCAGCGAAAGCTTCAAAGCGTTGATTTCGTTAGTTGGTTAATTTTTGTTATGTTTATTATGTTGTATATTCTATTTGTAAACCAAATGACTATTGTATATGTATCATTTGAGAGAAGTTCTTGTATATATGTATATTTCAGAGCGAGGCTAGTTTTTGGGTTAAGTTTTGTAGCAGATCTCTTAATTGAATGTTTAAGTATATAATTTGATTCCTTAGTGCCTCTTTATTTAGTTAATCTCTTGGATTAGTCAGCTGCTAGCTTTGGGGACGCTACAATGTTGGTATCAGAGCTCACTATTAGGTCTTATATGGGAAAACATAGGAATAGACAGTGCCAGTTAGAGAACTAGATTAGTTTAGAACTGGGTTGGGTTGTGAGATAAATCTTAATCACTAAAAGCTATTAATAACTAAAAGATTTATTTGATTGATTGATTTGTTTGTTTGGTTGTTTGTATTTGTAGTGAAGTAAAATTGTACGGCACACCAATAACTTTAGCTAATAAGGATTTGAGAATAATTAATGTAAAAAGTATGAACACGTAAACAAACTAATACTATAATAATAGTGAGATTATCATTATTGATAGAACTTGTAAATCACATGGAAATTTACTGAACACATTGACTTATGAAGAGTAAACAAATTATAATTATATAACTGTTAATAATACTTTTGGGACTTAATAATAATTGAAAGAGTAGTTTGAATAATAGTCGAACCATCAGTGTTAATAATAAAAATATTATAATAGTAACTATAGATGATAATAAAAGTAATAATAACAATATTAATAAAATAATGTTAGCATTTATCAATTAGCATTATGTTGAACTTAACTTAACTAATATTTCGTTAAATTCTCTAAATTTATGTAAATTAAACGAATGACAATTATAAATGTATTTTGCGTTTAAACCAGATACTTAATATAATACTTATTAGACGTGACTTAAGAAAGAGAGGACATAATATATAAAATTAAAAGACTCAACTTGTTAGTAATCTTATACCGAAATTATCTTTAGTCTAACAAATAATTCAGTAAATCTTTAAAATGAAATGAATATTCATGAAGTAGTAATAATAGTATTCAGATGTTTAGTGTAATATTAGAATTAAAAGAAAATAAAATTTATCTATTAATAGTATACTTTACATTAATAGCAAAGACTATTAGGATCCATTATAATTTTATACGGACTTAAATTTAAATCATATTAATTACCAACGCCAAATTTAACAAGATATAGTACATGGATTCAATATGAATAAATAAAATCTATTATATCAATCTTTACGTGAATGTAGAATTATAATTAGCAGATTAAGACTTAACGTACCAATTGAATTTTTAGCTTAAGAATAATGAAAATGACAATAAAGTTAAGATAATAATTTTTGATAAGAAGACCAATAATAATATTATATAATACTAATTACTATAATATTTAGAGTTACTGTAAATATCATTGGATAATAATTATAGGATAGTAATAGCAGAATGTAATTTTTATTAATAATCCAACTTAAAGGTTACTTAGCAATAAAATAAATTTAAAAAAATTTAATAATAAAATTAAACTGGGCACTATAATCAATTACGATTAACTTTTATCCGTCTAAAAAAATGACAAATGGATGTAATAATAATAATAGAATATTAATACCAATCAATTATGAAAAACTGTTAGTGGTTATTTACTTATATCAAGTCACATAATGAAATAAACAAATAGATACATTGAAAATAATGTAAAGAAAATAATAGTAGTAATATTTGGATAATGGTAATAACATTAGGTTATTTTTAAATAGTACATGAATTTAAAAATTATTTAGTTATAATAATATAGTTTCATTTGGAATTAAAATTTGTTTTGTTAAAATAAATAAATAATAATAATGATAAATAAAAATAAATTCAATTCAATTAAATTAAATTTTGATGACTAAATTGTTTAAAATGATGTAAACTATTTATTTATATTTTAGGAAGTAGATTTATCATACTTACACCAGTTACGATAAAAGTTTAGAGACTAATTAATACTTAGTTAATCTAGCACTGGAGAATAGTGAAGGTTGTGTTTTCTCTGTTCGTAGGAAGGCATTGTTGGGATTGGCCAACCTTGACAGGGCAACTGCATTCAGAGGTGACCGATCATAGACGTTTAGTATGAATTAGATCTTTTAGAAAACCGATATTGATAAAGTCGATTTGAAAGATTCGTAGGAATCTCCCTTGTAATTAGAGACAAGTATTTTATAAGATAGAAATTAGTGTAAGATAGAAATTAGTGTAAGAAACTTAGACTTCCGTATTTGATAGAACTTAAAATCAACATAGTTGAACCTAGAGCCACAAATTTTAGTTGTAGGAAGCCACTTAGGTTTGTGCTTTCTTTTATATTGTTTGTGATTAGGCAAGAGATAGGATTATTCTATAAGGTGAAGAGTTTTTAAATTCTAAATTTGTTTGGAAGATGATTTTTGCAGTATTAATCTTTATGGTTTTATATATTGTAAATTTGTTATGGTATATGTGTGTTTACGTCCGTGAACTATGATTGTCCAATACCTTGTCAAAAGTAAAGTCTTTCGTATGTCGATATGCATGTATTGATAAAAGAATGAATAGACTTTTGACAAATACAAAATTTAAGCCTATTATGTCAATTTTTGATGGAAGATAGGTTAAAATCTTTTGTTTGCAAGGATTATTTCTATTGAATGTCGTTATGCGAATATTGATGGAAAATAGAATGAATCCTTGTGTATTCCGCAGTATTGATCTTCCCTGATCCATATTTTATGTATTACTGTGAGGCTCCGTAAAGTGTCTTATGTTGAGCATTGAACGACCAAGTTGATTATTTTTATGATTAACTATGTTGTTGTTCCGTGAGGTACTTTATGTCGAGCATATTCAACTAAATTAATCATCTTGTTTGGTTATTTAGTTGTTGCTCTGTAAGTTTTCTTATGTCGAGCATGACCAATTAAATTGATTACTTTTGTGATTAGTTTGGTTGTGTATTTCGATTAGATTAATTATGGGTTCTCTTGTGATTAATCTAATTGTATGTTTTTAAGTCTCCATAAGTTCACTTATGTTGAGCATTTGTCGATTAAATTAATCATGAGTTCTCTTGTGGCTAGTTTAATTGAATATTTTTGGATTCAAATTCATACTTGTATGTGATTTGTTATGTCCAACGAAATCCTTCTTTTCTTTCGAAATTAAGGTCGCTCTTGTTGTTCTTTCGGGAATGACATTTTATGGGGGAGAGTTCTTTTTGAACTTGTGCTTAATTTCCAAATCTTTGTGGGGAGTGCGGCTGTGGAATATTATAGCGGTTATCTTGTATCTTTACAAACTCCTTGATGAATGCATTTAGATTCGGCTTTATGATTGCATCTAAATAAGATGATATATTTTTGCTTTCTTTTGGTAAGAAATGTCTCTTTCGGAAATTTCATTAGGATCCCGTTCTTGTACCTTTGCCAATTTTATCGACAAAAAGGGGGAGAATTAATATGTAGTTCACTACAAATACATATTGTTTTTGGATCATTATGTGGGGGGGGGGGGGGGGGGGGGTTTCCAGGTGAGATGGAGTATTGACTAAGGGGGATTGATACATATCACCATATTATTGTTGTTGAAGTTGTGATACAATTGAACTTTGACGCTATGTAATGATACTATGACATTGTATAACAATGATTGAGAACTCTTGTTTTCTCGTTGTTATAGCTATGGATTTTCAACAACGATGATGCTCAACTTAAAACCTTTGGGATCATTGGAATACTTGGAAGTGACGAAGATTTCAAGTAATGTTGAAGATTAGGCGTATGGAATAGGATCTACAAAAGTTAATTAATTTATTTTTTGTATTCCATATGTATTGATAGTTTTGTCATTAAAATTGACAAAGGGGGAGATTGTTAGAGCATTGCTCGGTCGAACTCGCATGCGTTGCTATCTCAAGCATGTTTGTCAATATTATTGATCAAAGCTATAAGTCTTGATTTCTAGTCTACTATAGCTAAGGTCTCGGACTAGGATAGAAAGTGTAGTTGAGCTCAAGAACTCCATGGCAATCATCATACAAGACGAAGGACTACTCAAGAAACCGGTGGATCTTCATCGACTAAAAGGTATATGGATACTTGAACTTATTTATCACTCAAAAGTCTATTTATCTCCTATCTTGAGACAAAAGTCGTTTTGCTATATAGACTTAGATTATACACATTTGTTATTTCGAGCCGAGTTTAACTCGCCTATCTATTATTCGAAATATGTGTTGGTAAGATTTCGCTTTAGCCAAATTCATCTTTACCTAGTGACGAATGTCATGTTATGTCTCAATCACTTTGAAAATTGCTCTGACGAAAAATGGTATGTGAATAACGACTATATAACGTTCTCTGAGAATGTTTCGATGATTGAAATGAGAGTTTAGATTACATAACCATTGGTAGGTTTGCATTGTTGTGGAAACACATATATGTATAAGTCCTAATTCCTTGAACCAAAGTTTGCGAACTTTGTTGATCAAGAGAAATGGAATGTGGCGTGAGCCAAGTCCGCAAGCTCAGTCCGCGAACTGGCGGAAGTTCTCGACCCGAGAATTTCTGATGGAGTTTGTGAACTCCTTCCGTGAGCTTAAGTCCACGAACCCAGTGCGCGAACTTGAGTAGGTTATATCTAAAATCGGTTGTTCTTGAACTCATGTTTATGTAAACTAAGGAATGCTTTTGCAAACCGTGGCTATAAAGTACATGAACCGATTCGAGTGAATCAAACCGTTTTTGCTTCGATTGTGCCTTGTGTAGTTACATAAGATATAAGCAATTGAACAACTCTCTAACTAGTTCATTTGAGTCATTTGAACTAGTTATGGTGAAGAAGAATATGGTTGATATGAAAGTGATCATATGGCTAACCATTTGGTTAACTATTGTTAAACCAACAAATGTACAAGTTTGGGTACGGTTACACAAGCCTAGAAACGTGCATATCATTTGTGTGTAACAAGCTAGTTTTCGATCTAACGGTTGAAATATATTAGCTTGAATCTAAATCAGGTTTTCATCTAACAGTGAATATTGAATGCTTTGTTACCAAGCTAACATTGATTGCAAACCCTGATTTGAAAGACTATATAAGGGAGAACTCTAGCAACTGAGAAACCTAATCCCCACGCCTTTTGTGTGATACTAGTTGTGCTAAGCTAGAGTCGATTATCCTTTAACCTTTGGTTTCTTCTTCTAAACCAGGTTAACGATAGAAAGACTTCATTGGGATTGTGAAGCCAGATCGATACTACTTTCTCGTAGTTGTGTGATCTGATCTTGTTGTTTCTATCGTACGAGTACAATTATAATAATTGGCTTGAGATTGATATCTCCGATAGGCAAGATATAAAAGAAATCACAAACACTTCGTCTCATCGTTTGTGATTCCACAATATCTTTTTCGCTGCGTCGATTAAGATAATTGTCAGGTGATTGATAATACTAGGCTGTTCTTCGGGAATATAAGTCCGGTGTATCAATTGGTTCATGTTCACCTTGATTTATCAAAAGACAACAAAACTTGTAGGTATATTCGTGGGAGACGGATTTATCTATTACTGTAGACTTTTCTGTGTGATACAGATTTGTTTATTAAAGTCTTCGACTTTGGGTCGTAACAACTCTTAGTTGTGGGGTGAGACCAGCTAAGTGAATCAAGTATGTAGTATCCTGCTGGGATCAGAGACGTATGAGCATAACTATACCTTGGATCAGTGTGAGATTGATTGGGGTTCAACTACAGTCCAGACCGAAGTTAATTTGGAGTAGGCTAGTGTATGTAGCGGCTTAATACAGTGTGTGTTCAATCTGGACTAGGTCCAAGGGTTTTTCTGCATTTGCGGTTTCCTCGTTAACAAAATTCTGGTGTCTGTGATATTTCTTTTCCGCATTATATTTTGCTATATAATTGAAATATCACAGGTTGTGCGTTGTTAAATCAATTAGAATATCCGATCTTTTGGTTGTTGATTTAAATTGATTGACACTTGGATATTGGTCTTTGGTACCATCCAAGTTATCTCTCTAGTATTTGATAAAGACTCGCAGATTTCTATTTGCTTGAGTATATATCAAATTGAGAGATTGAGATATAAAATCTTTGATATAATTTTTTATCTAGATTGAGTCTGACTGTCTAGTTGGTTCTCTAGAAAGTATATTGGAGTTTGTCCATACAGATTGCTAAGCGAAATATTGGGTGTGGTTGTTATACCCCCGCTTTTTCACTTTGGGTTCCCGATTTTCGACTTTTACACATATGTGAAAACACACAATGTTTATATCCAAAGATGGTTACATGTTCGAAACTCTCATTTCAGTCATTGAAACTTTCTTAGAGGATGTTATATAGTTGTTATTCACAAACTATTTTTCATCAAAGCGATTTTCAAGTTATTGAAATAATCATCATGACTTTCGTCACGAGTAAAGATGAACTTGGCCAAAGCGAAAGCTTACTAACACATATTTCAAGAAATAGATAAGCGAGATAAACTCGGCTCGAAACATCAAATGTGTATAATCGAAGTCTATATAGAAATACGACTTTTGTCTCAAGATAGGAGATAGAATAGATAGACTTTTGAGTGGTAGATAAGTTCAAGTCTCCACATACCTTTTTGTCGATGAAGTTCCACCAGTTTCTTGAGTAGTTCTTCGTCTTTGCATGATGAACGCCGCGGAGTCCAGAGCTCAACTACACTTACTATCCTAGTCCGAGACTTAGCTATAAGTACACTAGACATCAAGACTTATAGTTTTGGCAATTAAACTTGACAAACAAGCTTGAGATAGCAACGCTTGCGAGTTCGACCGAGCGGTGCTCTAACAATCCTCCCCTTTGTCAATTTTAGTGACAAAACTATCAATACATATGGAATACAAAATAAATAAACTTTGTAGCTTCTCATCCAAATGCTTGATCTCCTTGGTTCTTCAACATTACTCGAAATCTTCGTCACTTCCAAGTACTCCAATGATTCCAAAGGTATTCAACTCAACATTATCGTTGTTGAAGACCCGTAGCCATAACAATGAGAAAACAATAACTCTCAATCATAGTATTATTACACAGTATCAAAGTTCAATTGTATCACTCCCCCTTAGTCAATACTCCATCTCGCATGAAAACCACTCCCCCTTACATAATGATCCGAAAACCATATGTATTTGTAGTGTGAAATACACATTAATTCTCCCCCTTTTTGTCAATAAAATTGGCAAAGGTACGAAAACTGGTGGGATCCTAATGAACCTTCCATAGAGACACTTCATGACCAAAAGAAAGCACATATTAACTTTTTAGATGCAATCATATGGCCGAAACTAAATGCATTCATCAAGGAATTTATAAAGATACAAGATAACCCCTAAAACATTCCAAAGCCGCACTCCCCACAAAGATTTGGAAATTACGCACAAGTTCAATTAAGAACTCTCCCCCATAAAATGTCATTTCCGAGAGAACAACAAGAGCGACCTTACTTTCACAAGAAAATAAGGATTTCTTTGGACATTAAGAAATCACATGAAACATGAATTTGTATCCAAAAATCTCAATTAAATTAACCACAAGAGAACCTATTATTAATTTAATCGGAAATGCTCACATAAGAGAACTTACGGAGCCGCACAACATATAAAAAATATGGATCAGGGAAGATCAATACTGCGGAATAAACAAAGATTCATTATATTCTTCATCACTATTTGCAAAATGACATATAATAGACTTAATCTTTGTAAGCTCATCCTATCTTCCATCAATATTTTCATAATAATGACATAATAGGCTTAACTTTTGTTTGTCAAAAATTCATTAAATCTTTTATCAATACTTGGATATCGACATATGAAAGACTTGACTTGACCACGTATGGGACAATCGTAGTTCACGGACGCAAACATATATATCCCATAACAAGTTGCAATATATAAAACCATAAAGATTAATACTGCAAAATCATCTTCCAAATAAACTTTAGAATTTAAATAAATAAATCTAAAAACATTGAAGATGAAAAACGTTGGACATAGCTATATCTACTCAGAATAATGGCTATTCCAATCCCTAGTTACCCTTCCTAAAAACACAAGAATAAATTCTCATAAGAAGTTTCCTAAACATTGAGACCTCTGAAAAATTCTTTATCGTCCCCGAACTCCTTGTCGTCAACAGCCATTGAGACATAAGGTTCATGAAGAAAGGAGTCAATTCCAACAAACCTTTTAGGTTGATGATGTCGAACCAGGCCTTCTGAATTCCAAGAGTTCTCAAAACAAAATCCTTTATTTGTTGAATCTCCTTCCTTGTTTTCTTCAACTCTTCAAGAACATCAGAAAACTTCTGAGAGTTTGAAGGAACAACTCTTGGCTTCCTCACATTCCTTCTTTTTCTTTTCAAAGTTGGAGGTAACGGAGATTTTTATTTTTCCTTCATGATTGATGGCTTAACAATCATATTAACATCTTTTCCATCAGAAGACATGGTGCTTGGAGTATCCATATGCGTACGGGTTTGTGAGAGGAAATCACAATTTAAACGCAACAAGTAGTCTTAAGATAAAAAGAGGTTAGGGAAGGAAAAAAGGAATGTAGGGTTACGAAACCAAACAGGTTCGTGCACGCACAACTCACAACCCTAAGAAGGGTAGAATTGTCGAGAATAACCCTCTTTTATTGATTGACCAGGGAAGTTCTTTCCAATATCAGTTAGATATGGAACAATTCCAAACTTGCAAAAACACAGCAAAGCTATGCAAAAAAAAATCTTTTCCTAAAGCCTGAGGTGTGCACAATCTTGTCTCTTTTGATCAGGCACATGAGACAAGATGCACCAAATAACACAATCAATTTGTGCTGCGGTGAACAACAATCTGTCCACCATAACCTCTTTGAAAGGAATTCATTGAACGTTGTCCCTCAGAATGTTTAGACCATACTTTATTCACTAGCGGTCTTGTCTTATCCTTAGAAACTAACTTCTTCGAAGAAGATAAAATCTTACTGTTGATGGTGGTTTTTAGCTTAGGGGTAAAATCGTAAAACCGTACATCTGACATGACGTCACTACGACCACTAGAGCATTTATTGAACCAATCAACATGCCTACGTAAGAATTACCAGGGTACCTTTTTTTTATATACATGTGTCATGTTCTACGGCAGAACCCTTAGTATTGACTGACATTATCTTCGTATATACCAAACCCTAATTCTCGCACCACCGTGCCAATGGAAAACCATGCCAGCCACGTCTCCGCGCCAAGGCATGCCAACCATGCCAGCCGCACCACCGTGCCAATGGAAAACCATGCCAGCCACGTCTCCGCGCCAAGGCATGCCAACCATGCCAGCCGCACCACCGTGCCAATGGCAAACCATACCAGCCACGCCACCGTGCCAATGTCAAACCATGCCAGCCACGTCTCCGCGCCAACGCATGCCAACCATGCCAGCCGCACCACCGTGCCAATAGCAAACCATGCCAGCCACGTCTCCGCGCCAAGGCATGCCAACCATGCCATCCGCACCACCGTGCCAATGGCAAACCATGTCAGCCACGTCTCCGCGCCAAGGCATGCCAACTATGCCAGCCGCGCCACCGTGCCAATGGCAAACCATGCCAGCCACGCCCACCCTACTACATGCCGCTGGCTGCCACAACGAAGGGTTGCAACAATCAACGACCACCCTTCCATCTAACATGCATATATTATCCGTCCAAGTCCGTCACCGAACTAAAAGACTTGTGGCGACCTTTTGTCCTAGACACCAAATTCTTTGGCTTGTGCCACCAAAATCTAACTTTGGCCATGCCGCCATCCCTCATGAATTTTTCCTGGTTTTTACTGTCGGGCTGTTTTCACCACCCAAACGAGCTCAAAAGCTAAATATTCCCTCGCAAGGTGATAGAGAATTATTTTCCGATTGAAATGGAGGGGCTGGTCGTCAAAATCCGAGTCTGTACGTGAATTCTACAACGATTCTAGTAAAGGGCGCTAATTAGGGTTTCGGTATGTCAAACCCTAATTTAGACACAGCCGCACACTTCCGGCGGCTCCTTTCCAAGCCGAAAGCGACTCCCTTTCAAGCCTCATACTGCCAGCATCTCCACTTCACACCAAAGCCATGCCAGCCATGCAACCATGCCGCTGGCTTCCAAACGAAGGGTTGCAACAATCAACGGCTACCCTTCCTCCTGAGATACGAATCTCAGCCATACAAACTTACCACCAAACGATTTGTGGCAATCCCTTGGTCACGACACCAACCTGGCTACAACGCGTATCCTTTGGTCACGACACCAACCTGGCTAAGACGCCTATCCTTTGGTCACGACACCAACCTGGCTACGACGCCTATCCTTTGGTCACGACACCAACCTGGCTACGACGCCTATTAGGGCTGTTCATGGTCGGTTTTGGTTCGGTTTCCATCCAATTCAAAACCAGTACTATTGGTTTCTAAAAATCTAAACCAAACCAATCCATTAATCATTGGTTCAGTTTTAAATGGTTTTAGTCGGTTTCGGTTTGTTCCATTGGGTTAATGGAAAACCGACTGTATGTCAGTTTTCTGAAACTAATAGTTCAAATCTTTTAAAAAAAATTACAATTGAATTTTTTTTAACCTACCTGCAGAATATAATTAACACACAAGCGTAGTTCATAACTCAATTTTGTAAGCATAGTTCAAAACATAAACACTAAAGATTCAAAATACATAAACTCCGAGTTCTGCACGCTCCAAATTCATAACTTAGTTGAAGATTTTGGCGAATGCCGACTGGAGACGAAGAAAATATGAAGAGAAAAAATGAACTCGTCTGGAGTAAGGGTAGAACTTAGGTTTACAAAGAGTGAGATGGACGGGGTAGATTAAATCTATCTGATTCTAATCAACGACCTATACTTATCGGTTTTCTATTGGTTTTTGGTTCGGTTTTCAGGTCAAACCAAAACCGAACCAGTAATGTCGGTTTTCCATTTTTTTACCATAACCAATCCATTAGTGTTTGGTTCGGTTTCTTTCTAATCGGTCTGGTTCCGGCGAAAAACTGAAACCATGTTCAGCCCTAACTCCTATCCTTTGGTCACGGCACCAACCTGGCTACGATGCCTATACTTTGGTCACGACACCAACCTGGATACGACTGCTATCCTTTGGTCACGACACCAACTTGGATACAAACGCCAAATTCGTTGGCCACGCCTAAACCGCGCCAAGGCATGCCGACCATGCCACATGTGCCAAGGCATGTGGTGCCAGCAACCTTGTCGCGCCTAAACCATGCCAGCCTTTCCTTCACGACGTTGGATGCCAAAACGAAGGGTTGAAACAATCGACGACCACCTTTCCATCTAAGATGCGGATCTTAGCCATCCAAGGTCACCAGCTAACGCATGGCAACCTTTGGCCCGACGCCAAGCCCTATTTTAGTCGCGCTCAAACAATACCAAAACCCTAGTTTTTGGCCGCGCCTAAACTATGCCAAAATCCTAGCTTGGCCATGCCTAACCATGCCGGCCATGCTTTCATGCCACTGGCTACCAAACGAAGGGTTGAAATAATCAACGGCTACCCTTCCTCTCAAGATGCAAAATCTCGACCGTCGAAGGTCACCACCGAGCCGGCAAGTCTCCCAAGCTCAACTTGCCAAATAGCAGCAACATGCTACATGTTTTCCACGAACACACTCGAGACATCAACACATGTCACAAACTGGGGGATGCTCATTGGGGTATTGGTTTGGCGATTTACAGCGTGCGGCGTACACTACGCCCGTTACAAGACAGTGTCATAAGGATGAGGCGGTTAGTAAACAGGGGTAATGGTGAAACGCTTTGCTTCATTATGGAACATAAATTCCAGGCGTTACCGGTTATCACCTCCTCCCATTTACTCACCCGTTTCCATTTCTTACGAGACCAGAGTACGTTTCACTTCGACTTGTATAAATAGATCTTACCTATTTCCACCGAACAACAAGTTCTGGTCAGGAGCATACAACACTCAGAAATCATTTTGCTAGATTTCCCATCTGTTAGCTTCCCACTTTCTGATACTACTCTTCCGGAATCAACTATTCTAGTCTCAACACTCTCTTCGCTTCCCTCCCAAAACCAACCCTTCTCCTTCACTTAATGACCGAAGCAAGTCTGGAACGACCATTTCTTGGTTTAGGCCGGATTTGTATAGATTGATCTCTTGAATCTAAAGTACTCCTTTGCAGTACATTGTTTAGGGTTTAAGCTCGCTTCTCATCCACAACACACGAAATCACCGAAACCACCAGAAACTGTTTTCACCCTCAAACAATTGGCGACCACTATGGGAGATTGATCTTTCGGTTAGAATATAAATTTCTAATACTCGATCTCATACTTCAACCCGGACATCAAGGTGGTGGAAGCAAACGATCCGCTCAGGGATCGACGACTTAGTTACCTGGCGACTCAGTTACCAGTCATAACACGACAAGGGGTGACTGGGGACTTCCCAGAGGTTAGAAGCAAACGATCCAACCAGGGATCGACGACTCGGTTATCAGGTGACTCAGGGACGACTGGGGACTTTCCACAATCGCGCGGTGCTTCCCACAAAACTCAGACTTGCACCTGGAAGATCCATTTTTCGATTAGGAGATCCGAAAAACCGAATAAGTCTTGCTAGACAAAATACATGGTCTACTACTTCAAATCTTCACATATATGATAAAAAACGATAGCCATATTGTTCCCATGTTTCATTTCATGCTTTCTACTGTCGCACAACATTCACAATTCCATGGATATCCTGGGAAACTTATGCTACTTATAGTCATAACCAAAACAACATTATTCTAAAATAATTCATTCCAAAAGAATAATCCAAAACCCTCATAGATAACAGTTATCTATCAATTCAAATCAAACCATAAACTAGGCGCTTTGTTTTCCTTTCAAAAATAAAAAACAGTCACCTACCCGTACATGCCTACTTTGTATAATAATGACCACCCGTCACTATTCATGAGGTAGCCGACGTTACTACGGTGATATTCGAAGAGGAATTGTTTATGATGAAGTATTTCTACAAGTTTATGAAAGGCATACCCATGGATAGGGTTTACACCAGTTCAGAAGAAAATTATTTCTACAGATTTATGGAAGGCATACCTATGGCTAGGGTTTGCACCAACACAAGAAAACAAAAAAACAATTTGAAAGAGAAACGCTGGAGTACATAGATGGAATATGCTTGCCCACTTTATTTCTACCACGCTACCGCTAACACCAGGACGTGATAACAAAGATACGAGATAAAAAGGAGAGCCAACCCCTTTCATAAGCATAACACTTTTGGAATTTGAATAAGGAAAGGATTTCCTGTTTGAGCTACGTATGGAAATATGCAATTGGGCCCGCAAGAACAAGTTCGCGCCACGCCAAGCCAGCGTCGTGCCAAGCCAACAGTTTATGCCATGCCCAGCCAACAGTCCGCGCCATACCAAATTTAAGCCAGCGTCCATGCCAAGCCAGCATCCACGCCAAGCCAGCGCCCATTCCAAGCCAATCCAGAGCTAACAGCTTGCATCTTTCCAGCGCCAGCAGCTTGCATCCTTCCGGCGCCAGCAACTTGCATCCTTCCAGCGCCAGCAACTTGCGTCCTTCCAGCGCTAACAGCTTGCACCCTTCCAGCGCCATCTTCTCCGCTCCACAACCAACCAAAGCAGCGCCAGCCTCACCATTCGAAACATCGCCATGGCTCCAGCATTCCGTGATCCAAACCGTGCCATCTCTGCACGATACACCTACGATCACCAGAACCAGAGCCGCTTCCGCCACACCAACGTTTCTTCAAGTATGACAACTCCAACCGTCACCAGAGACGCTGCTACTCCACCATCAGGGCAAGATACTGGAAGAGCCAGAAGAACCCGACCTCCTATTACCACTGTTGATTTGATAAAAAGACGAAAGGTTCTCGTAAGGCTCAGACAGACATGTTTATAACTCAGGAAGAGATACCTATTTCCTCAAGACACTGACGGAGCGGCCACCATAAGAGTCATGTCAACCCAAGAGGGAGATGACAAATAATACTTTTAACATCCGGCGCAGGCACTTTAGCAGGATGTGCGTTTATAGATGAAGAGGCTCGCGTTGCTCTTGAACCCCCAGTATAAGGGAATCAACAATCCAATTTCATCATACGTAAAGATCAGGAACGACTTCTCCAAAATCGAGGCAAAGGAAATCAGCAACCCTCCTGAGTTCACAGAGACCCTCTTCCCGTCAGGAGCTGCACGATTTCTGGGGACTTTTCCCACAAAGTCGTGCAGTCTATGATGAAATAGTTATGTGAGATTATATATTTCTCCAAGGCGTAGCGTCAAGACATATTTGCATCCCTCAACCGCACTATTAGTACAAAAATAGAGTTCCAACAATACGGACATTGAGGACAAATTAGACACAAAATGTGTCTATCACATAGGTTAGATGAAAACCTGATTAGATTCAAGCTAATATCTTTCAACTGTTAGATCGAACTTAGCTTGTTATACACACATGAAATGTAACTTCATTTAGGTTTGGGTAACCGTACCTAAACGTGTACACTTAGTTGGTTCAACAATAGTTAACCAATGGTTATCCATACGAGCACTTTCATATCAACCTTATTCATCTTCACCATAACTAGTTAAAATGACTCAAATGAACTAGTTAGAGAGTTGTTCAATTGCTTATATCTCATAGAAGTATACAAGACACAATCGAAGCAAAATCAGTTTTGATTCACTCGAATCGATTCATGAACATTATAGCCACGGTTTGCAAAGATTGCATTCTTTAATATATAAATGTTTTAGTTCATGAATAAACCGATTTTAGAAAGTAACCTACCTAAGTATGCGAATAGGTACACGTACTTAAGTAACCGGATTGAGTTTGTTTAAACTTTCAAAATCCAGCAGAAATTCACGGACGTGAACTTTTCGCTAGTACGCGTACAAGTACGCATACTCTCCCGGATTTCTAACAACCGCCAGTATGCATACAGGTACGCATACTTTGGGTTCCCGGATTTGGACTTTTACACAAATGTGAAAACACACCATGTTTATATCCAAAGATGGTTAGATGTTCTAATTAAACTCCCATTTCAATCATTGAAACTTTCTTAGAGGATGTTATATAGTTGTTATTCACAAACTATTTTTCATTAAAGCAGTTTTCAAGTTATTTAAATAATCAAGATGACTTTCGTCACGAGTAAAGAGGCATGGCTTAGGCGCGACAAGGTGGATGGTGCGGCATGCCATTGGAACATGTGGCATGGTCGGCATGCCTTGGCGTGGTTTAGGCGCGGCCAAACTAGGGTTTTGGTGTTGGGCCAAAGGTTACCATGTGTTGGTTGGTGACCTTGGACAGCTGAGATTTGCATCTAAGATGGAAGGGTGGTCGTTGATTGTCGCACGCCTTCGTTTTGGCAGCCGTGAAGGGAAGGACCGCATGGCATGGATTAGGCGCGGCAAGGTGGATGGCGCGGCATGCCATTGGCATGTTCGGCATGCCTTGGTGTGGTCTAGGCGCGTCCAAACTAGGGTTTTGGAGTTGGGCCAAAGGTTACCATGCGTTGTTTTGCGACCTTGGACGGCTAATATTTTCATCTAAGATGGAAGGGTGGTCGTTGATAATCGCACGCCTTCTTTTTGGTAGCCGCATAGGGAAGGCCGGCATGCCATTGGCACATGTGGCATGGCATGCCTTGGCGCGGTTTGGCGTGGCCAAAACTAGGGTTTGGGACAAAGGTTACCATGCGTTGTTTGGCGACCTTGGACGACTAAAATTTGCATCTAAGATGGAAGGGTGGACGTTGATCATCGCACGCCTTCGTTTTGGTAGCCGCATAGGGAAGGCCGGCATGGAATCTTACCAACACATATTTCGAGAAATAAATAAGCGAGATAAACTCGGCTTGAAATATCAAATGTGTATAATCGAAGTCTATATAGCAATACGACTTTTGTCTCAAGATGGGAGATAAAATAAATAGACTTTTGAGTGATAGATAAGTACAAGTCTCCACATACCTTTTTGTCGATGAAGTTCCACCAGTTCCTTGAGTAGTTCTTCGTCTTTGCATGATGAATGTTGTGGAGTCTAGAGCTCAACTACACTTAATATCCTAGTCCGAGACTTAGCTATAAGTAGACTAGAAATAAAGATTTATAGTTTTGGCAACTAAACTTGACAAACAAGCTTGAGATAGCAACGCTTGCGAGTTCGACCGAGCAGTGCTCTAACACTTCACGAACTGTTTCACCAACGGTTTTTAGCAGTGACTCAAAGACTTATTTTTAAATATGTTTAGCATTGCTATGGCTCTCATAAACACTCCAAGAAATTTATGATTTTTTAAAATATTTTGTGTACGTACATTAAGATTAAATTCTTAAGTTTTTAAAGGAACACGATATTGCTTACAAGTTCAAAGACATATTATCCAAAGAACTACCATTATACATGGTTCACTTAATACTCTTATATGTGATTTCAAGATAAACTTCTCACTTGCTTACTTGAAACCCTAATTAGAGTTTCATCTAAAAAGAGAAAGTGATTGCTTGAATTTCAAGTAATCTTAGCTTGAATTATAAGAAACCCCCAGTCTTAAATATCTATAAATAGGAAATCTCTTTCAATTGGGAAAATCAATCCCTGACACTTTGTGTCCTAGTTGAAAAAGCGGTGGTCTAACAACCTCACCCAATATTTCGCTTAGCAATTGGACTAACTCCAATATACTTTCAAGAGAATCAACTAGAAAGTCAGAATCAATCTTAATAAAAGTATATCAAAGAGTTATATCTCAATCTCTCAATTCAATCCGCAATCAAACAAATAATAATTTGCGAGCCCAATTGAATATAAGAGAGATAACTTGAACGGTACCAAAGACCAATGTTCAAGGATCAATCAATTTTAATCAACAACCAAAGGTTGGATTTACCAATTGATCAATTCAACGCACAATCTGTGATATTTTCATTATATAACAAAATATAATGCGGAAAAGAAATAAATGAAAACCTGATTAAATTCAAGCTAATATCTTTCAACCGTTAGATCGAACTTAGCTTCTTATACACAAATGAAATGTAACTTCATTTAGGTTTGAGTAACCTTACCTAAACGTGTACACTTAGTTGGTTCAACAATACTTAACCAATGGTTAGCCATATGAGCACTTTCATATAAACCTTATTCATCTTCACCATAACTATTTCAAATGACTTAAATGAATTAGTTAGAGAGTTGTTCAATTTCTTAGATCTCATAGAAGTATACAAGACACAATCGAAGCAAAATCATTGATTCACTCGAAACGATTTATGAACATTATAGCTACGGTTTGCAAAGATTGCATTCCTTATTATATAAATGTTTTATTTCATGAACAAACCGATTTTAGAAAGTAACCTACCTAAGTATGCGAACAGGTACGCGTACTTAAGTAACCGGATTGAGTTTGTTTTTACTTTCAAACTCCAACAGAAATTCACGGACGTGAACTTTTCGCCAGTATGTGTATGGGTACGCATACTTACCCGGATTTCCAACAACCACCAGTACGCGTACGGGTATGCATAGCCATAACAATGAGAAAGCAATAGCTCTCAATCATTGTTATACAGTGTCATAGTATTATTACACAACATCAAAGTTCAATTGTATCACAACTTCGACAAAAATACTATGGTGATGTGTATCACTCCCCCTTAGTCAATACCTCATCTCACATGAAAACCACTCCCCCTTATATAATGATCTGAAAACCATATGTATTTGTAGTGTGAACTACAGATTAATTATCCCTCTTTTTGTCAATAAAATTGGCAAATGCACGAAAATTAGTGGGATCCTAATGAAATTTCCATAGAGATACTTCATGAACAAAAGAAAAGCACATATCAACTTTTTTAGATGCAATCATATAGCCGAAACTAAATGCATTCATCAAGAAGTTTATAAAGATATAAGATAACCACTATAAACCACAACCGCACTCCCCACAAATATTTGGCAATTAAGCACAAGTTCAATTAAGAACTCTCCCCCATAAAATGTCATTCCCGAAAGAACAACAAGAGCGACCTTACTTTCACAAGAAAAGAAGGATTTCTTTGGACATTAACAATCACATAAGAATATGAATTTGTATCCAAAAATCTCAACTAAATTAACCACAAGAGAACCCCATGATTAATTAATCAGAAATATTCTCATAAGAAAACTTACGGAGCCGCACAGTATATACATAAAAATATGGATCAGGGAAGATCAATACTGCGGAATAAACAAAGATTCATTCTATTCTTCATCACTATTTTCACAATGACATATAATGGACTTAATCTTTGTAAACAAAAGCTCATCATATCTTCCATCAATATTTTCATAATGACATAATATGCTTATCTTTTGTTTGTCAAAAGTTCATTCAATCTTTTATCAATACTTGCATAGCGACATATGAAATACTTAACTTTTGACCACGTATCGGACAATCATAGTTCACAGACGCAAACACACATATCCCATAACAAGTTACAATATATAAAATCATAAAGATTAATACTGCAAAATCATCTTCCAAATAAACTTTAGAATTTAAATAAATAAATATAAAAACATTGCAAGATGAAAATCGTTGGAAATAGCTATGCTTACTCACAATAATGGCTATTCCAAACCCTAGTTATCTTTCTTAAAAACACAAGAATAAATTCTCATAAGAAGTTTCCTAGAAACTAATACCTTTGAAGAATTCTTTATGGTTCCCGAACTCCTTGTCGTCAACAACCATTGGGACGTAAGGTTCATGAAGAAAGGAGTTGATATCAACAAACCTTCTTGACTGATGCCGAACCATGGCCTTCTGAATTCCAAGAGTCTTAAACACAAAAGCCTTTATTTGATGAATCTCCTTCCTTGATTCCTTCAACTCTTCAAGAACATCAGAAAACTTCTGAGAATTTGAAGGAACATCTCTTGGCTTCCTCACATTCCTTCCTTTTCTTTTCAAAGTTGGAGGTAATGGAGATTTAAATTTTTGCTTCATGATTGATGGCTTAACAATCATATTAACATCTTTTCCATTAGTCGACATAATGCTTGGAGTATCCATATCGGAATTGTGAGAGGAAACCACAAGATAATCTCGACAAGCAGTCTTATGATAAAAGAGTTTCTTAGAGAAGGAAAAAAGGAATGTAGGGTTACGGAACCTTTATACACTTTAAGGATTCACGTACGCACAACTCTTACCCTAAAAAGGGAAGAATTGTCTATTTTAACCCTCTTTTATTGATTAAACAGGGAAGACTTTTCCAATATAAATTAGATATGAAAAGCAGCATGAATTCCAGACTTTACAATGCTCACAGAGCAAACACTTGAAAAAAGAAAATCAAAACAAACTAGAAGAATTTTATTTTCCTAAATCCTGAGGTGTGCAAAATCTTGTCTCTTTCGATCAGGCACATGAGATAAGATGCACAAACCAACACAATTTAAGTTGTGTTGGGGTGAACAACAATATGTCCACCATATCCTTTTCGAATGGAATTCACAGAGCCATGTTTCTCATAGTGTTTAGACCATAAATATTTTTCTAATGATCTAGTTTTTTCTTTGGAAGCTAACTTCTTTGAAGAAGAGATGCGATTACATACCTCAGATGATTTTTGAACAAGTTTTAGCTTGTTTGCTAATCGATTTGTTCTTCGTTGAAGTTTTTTGACATATCTCATTTTGTGTTTAAACTTGAAACACTTTGATAACTCATGACATCTGAGAGAACAATAAGGACATGTTAACCTGGAAGAAGATTCAGATGCCCGAGATGTGTATGCGGCTAGACACATAGTTAAACCTGAAAAATCAAAAAAGAGTTTTCAAAAGAAACAGGTAGATCAATTTTTTCTTCCAGATCGGTTGAGATTTCTTCTGAAAGAATATCAAGATTGATGTATGTATTGCTACGTACAATTATCAAAATCAATATTTTCACAAAGAAGTACAACGCTTGACTGTTCGTCTTCATTAGAATCATAGTTGTCAGACATTTCATCAACAGTTGCAGGAAGACCTTTGTTCCCAGTGTATTTTTTACGATTTGGAAACTCATTTGCAAAATGGCCAAAACCTTTACACTTAAAGCACTGAGGCATATCCTCGTCATCAGTTTCATCATTATCCCTGTTTTTAAGAGGAACGCGGTTATGGGGTTTAACTGATGACCTGGTTTTATCTCTGGAGAACCGTTTACTTCTCTTCAAAAGAAGGTCCCTAAACTGTCTTGTGATCAAGTAGACTGACTTGTCAAGATCTTCATCTGATGAATCAGCCTCAGAAAGTTCATCTTAAGATATGCAAACACTTTTACTTTTGTCAAGTAATTTAGTGTTCTTTTGTGCTTTGAAAGCAACATCCTTTCCAGATTTGGATGTATGCTCATGATCAAAGATCTTTAACTTCCCAACCAGAGTATTACTGGAAAGAGTTGCGAGATTATTTCCTTCAACGATGGCATACTTCTTAGAATCGTATCTAGATGGCAGTGATATGAGAATTTTCATCACAATGTCCTTTTCAGGAATAGTCTTTCCCAATGCAAAAGATGCATTAGGCACTTTGTAAAAAAGTGGGGGTACAACAACCACACCCAATATTTCGCTTAGCAATATGTATGGACAAACTCCAATATGCTTTCAAGAGAATCAACTAGACTCAATCTTAATAGAGTATATAAAATAGTTATATCTCTCTTTCTTGATTCAATTCTTTCTCAAGCAAATAGAAATCTGCGAGTCTAATTGAATACAAGAGAAATCACTTGAACGGTACCAAAGACCAATGTTCAAGTATCAATCAATTTCAATCAATAACCAAAGGTCGTATTTCCAATTGATTGATTCAAACGCACAACCTGTGATATTTCCTATTAACGAGGAAACCGCAAATGCAGAAAAACCCGGGACCTAGTCCAGATTGAACACACACTGTATTAAGCCGCTACAGACACTAGCCTACTACTAACTAACTTCGGTCTGGACTATAGTTGAACCCCAATCAATCTCACATTGATTCAAGGTACAATTGCGCTCCTTACGTCTCTGATCCCAGCAGGATACTACGCACTTGATTCTCTTAGCTGATCTCACCCACAACTAAGAGTTTCTACGATCCAAAGTCGAATACTTTAATAAACAAATTTGTATCATACAAAAATGTCTACATGAATAGATAGATCTTTCTTCCGCATAAATACCTACAAGTTTTTGTTCCGTCCTTTGATAAATCAAGGTGAACAGGAACCAGTTGATAAACCGGACTTATATTCCCGAAGAACAACCTAGTATTATCAATCACCTCACAATAATCTTAATCGACGCGGCGAAAGAAGATATTGTGGAATCACGAACGATAAGACGAAGATGTTTGTGACTACTTTTCTATCTTGCCTATCGGAGATATAAATCTCAAGTCCATCGTTACGATTATACTCAAAACAATAGAAGATACAAGATCATATCACACAACTAAGAGAAAGTAGTATCGGTCTGGCTTCACAATCCCAATGAAGTCTTTAAGTCGTAAACCTAGTTTTTAAGAAGAAACCTAAGGTTAAAGGAGAATCGACTCTAGCTAATACAACTAGTATCACACAGGAGGTGTGGGGATTAGGTTTCCCAGTTGCTAGAGTTCTCCCTTATATAGTCTTTCAAATCAGGGTTTGCAATCAATGTTAGCTTGGTAAGAAAGCATTCAATATTCACCGTTAGATGAAAACCTGATTAGATTCAAGCTAATATCTTTCAACCGTTGGATCGAAAACTTAGCTTGTTGCACACAAATGAAATGAACGATTTTAGGTTTGTGTAACCGTACCCAAACATGTACATTTGTTGGTTCAACAATAGTTAACCAAATGGTTAGCCATATGAGCACTTTCATATCAACCATATTCTTTTTCACCATAACTAGTTCAAATGACTCAATTGAACAAGTTAGAGATTTTTTCAATTGCAAGGAAATCTTATGTAACTACACAAGACACAATCGAAGCAAAAACGATTTGATTCACTCGAATGGGTTCATGAACTTTATAGCCACGGTTTGCATTTAGCATTCCTTAGTTAATATAAATAAGTTCACAAACAATCGTCTTTAGATATAACCAACTTATGCTCGCAGACTTAGTTCGCGGACTTAAGTTCCCGGAATGAGTTCTCAAACTCCAGCAGATTTTCTCGGGTCGAGAACTTTCGCCAGTTGTTAGAGTTCTCCCTTATATAGTCTTTCAAATCATGGTTTGCAATCAATGTTAGCTTGGTAACAAAGCATTCAATATTCACCGTTAGATGAAAACCTGATTAGATTCAAGCTAATATCTTTCAAACGTTGGATCGAAAACTTAGATTATTACACACAAATGAAATGCACGATTTTAGGTTTGTGTAACCGTACCCAAACATGTACATTTGTTGGTTCAACAATAGTTAACCAAATGGTTAGCCATATGAGCACTTTCATATCAACCATATTCTTTTTCACCATAACTAGTTCAAATGACTCAATTGAACTAGTTAGAGAGTTGTTCAATTGCAAGGAAATCTTATGTAACTACACATGACACAATCGAAGCAAAAACGATTTGATTCACTCGAATCGGTTCATGAACTTTATAGCCACGGTTTGTATTTAGCATTCCTTAGTTAATATAAATAAGTTCACAAACAATCGTCTTTAGATATAACCAACTTAAGTTCGCAAACGTAGTTCGCGGACTTAAGTTCCCAGAAGGAGTTCTCAAACTCCAGCAGATTTTCTCGGGTCGAGAACTTCCGCCAGTTCGCGGACTGAGTTCACGGCTTTTGTTCCGGTTCTCTTGATCAACAAAGTTCGCAAACTTCGGTTCAAGGAAAAAGGACTTATACATATATGTGTTACCACACAATGCTTATATCCAACATTGGTTATATAATCTAAACTCTCATTTCAATTATTGAAACATTCTTAGAGGACGTTATTATATAGTTGTCATTCACAAACTATTTTTCATCAAAGTAAGCAATTTTCAAAGTGATTGAAACGTATCATGACTTTCGTCACAAGGTAAAGATGAACTTGGCTAAAGCAAAAGCTTACCAACACATATTTCGAGAAATAGATAGGCGAGATAAACTTGGCTCGAAATAGCAAATGTGTATAATCAAAGTCTATATATCAAAACGACTTTTGTCTCAAGATAGGAGATACAGTAGATATACTTTTGAGTGATAGATAAGTTCAAGTTTCCACATACCTTTTAAGCGATTGAAGTTCCACCAGTTCCTTGAGTAGTCTTTCGTCTTATATGATGATTGCCATGGAGTTCCTGAGCTCAACTACACTTTTCATCCTAGTCCGAGACTTAGCTATAGTAGACTATAAATCAAGACTTATAGTTTTGGTCACTAACATTGACAAACATGCTTGAGATAGCAACGCATGCGAGTTCGACCGAGCAATGCTCTAAAAATCTCCCCCTTTGTCAATTTTAGTGACAAAACTATCAATACATATGGAATACAAAAAATAAATGAATTAAATTTTGTAGCTCCTGTTACACATGCCTAATCTTCAACATTACTCGGAATCTTCGTTACTTCCAAGTACTCCAATGATCCCAAAGGTTGTAAGTTCAGCATCATCGTTATTGAAAATCCGTAGCTATAACAACGAGAAAACAAGAGTTCTCAATCATTTTTATACAGTGTCATAGTATCATTATATAGCATCAAAGTTCAATTGTATCACAACTTCGACAACAATACTATGGTGATATGTATCACTCCCCCTTAGTCAATACTCCATCTCACATGGAAACCCCTGCCCCTTACATAATGATCCAAAAACCATTTGTATTGTTAGTGTGAACTACATATTAATTCTCCCCCTTTTTGTCAATAAAATTGGCAAAGGTACGAAAACGGGATCCTAATGAAATTTCCAAAAGAGACATTTCATGACCAAAAGAAAGCATATATCATCTTATTTAGATGCAATCATAAAGCCGAAGCTAAATGCATTCATCAAGGAGTTTATAAAGATACAAGATAACCCCTATAATATTCCACATCCGCACTCCCCACAAAGATTTGACAATTAAGCACAAGTTCAATTAAGAACTCTCCCCCATAATATGTCATTCCCGAAGGAAAAACAAGAGCGACCTTAATTTCAAAAGAAAAGAAGGATTTCTTTGGACATAACAAATTACATACAAGTATGAATTTGAATCCAAAATACTCAATTAAATTAACCATAAGAAAACCAATGATTAATTTAATCGAAAATGCTCAACATAAGTGAACTTATGGAGACTTAAAAATACTCAATTAGATTAATCACCACAGAACCCATAATTAATCTAATCGGAATACACAACCAAATTAATCACCAAAAGTAATCAATTTAATTGGTCATGCTCGACATAAGAAAACTTACGGAGCAACAACTAAATAACCAAACGAGGATAATTAATTTAGTTGATCATGCTCGACATAAAATACCTCATGAAGCAACAACTAAGCTAAGAATAACTCAGTCTATTGTGCTCAACATAAGACACTTTATGGAACAACACAGTATATGCACAAAAATTGTAGACTGGAGGTCGACCAAATACGTGGAATAATCAAGGATTCATTCTATTTTCCATCACCATTTACACAACGACATACAATAGACATAATCCTTACAAACAAAAGATTTTAACCTATCTTCCATCAATAATTGACATAATAGGCTTAACTTTTGTATTTTTCAAAAGTTCATTCCTTCTTTTATCAACACATGCATATCGACATATAAAGGACTTAACTTTTGACAAGGTATGGGACAATCATAGTTCACGGACGCAAACACACATATCCCATAACAAATTGCAATATATAAAACCATAAAAATTAATACTGCAAAAATCATCTTCCAAACAATTTTAGAATTTAAACCAATAAATCTAAAAACATGAAGATGAGAATGTTGGACATAGCTATGTGTAATCACAATAACGGCTATTCCAAACTCTAGTTATTCTTCTAATCAAAACAAGAAAAATAGAAGATTTACTAGGCATTAATATCTCTTAGAGAATATGATTTGAAAAACACTAAACCCAGTCAGCAACCAGAGATTGAATATATACAAGCTCATTTGTTGCTTTCTTCAGTTCGTTTTTCAGAAAATCAAGATTCCTTGTTGCAATTCCGAGTTGTTCACGTACGACCTCAAAATCTCGAAGAAGATTTCCTACCAGTTGTGATGACATCTGAACTGGTAGTTTATTTTCATGATCAACAACATGAAAGCAAGTTATGAAAATAGGATTCTTGTGAAACTCGATTGTCTTCCCTTTCTTGACTTCATCAACTTTGTTACCTCCATTCATTGTGCTCACCATAAATTGGTAAAACCTTTTGACCCCACGGAACTATGTATCAAGAGATGATACATAAGTGTATATAAAAGGATTCCATGGAAAACCCTAAGAAGGCTTGTATACTTCTATGGGGGTCAGGTGTTCGTGCCCATATGGTCACGGCCCTAAAGTGTGACCAAGAGGAAGGAGCATGAAATTCGTGTGTCAAGACTAATAGTTGAGAACCAACTATTTGAAGGAAGTACACATAAACATGGAATTTTACTCAAAGGAGGATAATCATAAATATCTTCAAGAGAATAACTGGAGCGAAGCTCAACAAATTTTAAGATCATCAACTATAATTTACATCAACAAGATAAGAAGGAAAGGAAAACATACAACCTTGACAACACTCTCAAGACACACTTCTTGAGACTATGAGCATCCTTCTTAAACTACAAGAAGAATGTTATATTATGTAGTCATGTTGTATTTAGATGAGCATTTTGCTCATCAATATTGACTTCTTCTTTTTCTCCTTCAAGAAGATTTAGAGAAAAATCATTCGACTTACTTGAGGAAGTTTTATCAAGGGATGAATAAGAAATACCTGCGCCAGCCACTTTCCTTGTCTTTTTAATGCTCCGTTTGAGTCTGTTTATGCTGATCTTAAGCTCCGAGACTCGATTATTGATATGAATGAAATCTGGAGCAGAGGACTTGGATCCACAGTCTTCTTTAGACAGAGAAAAAGAACTCAACTTTTCTTTCTTTCTCCTATGCCTTTTTCTCTTTTCAGAGTTATTTAAGAAGTCAGTTGCCCTTCTGCCATTGTCGGTGTTTTTTGTTTCAAACACACAATTAAGAAAAGTCTTATCACAGAATTTTTCTTGATTGTCGACAATGCCTTTTACTCCAACAATATGAGTGACCGGTTTAATAACTTCTTTTGACATCCATGTAAGAATGTTGTGAAGTTTTTCATTCCTTGAACGAAAATGACATCTTCGCTCAGAATGTCCTTTTATTTCCGCAATAATAGCAGTTAAAAGAATTGTTCTTTACCGTTCTCGTGTGATTAGATTTAGAAGGAGCAAAATTTCCAGGATCATCACAAGATGCAAAAGGCTTCTCGCATGAAGAATTATCATTAGCTTTAACAAAATTGATCTTACTAGTTTTTGGAGCGTCTATTCCTTTATATCCCAGACCACGTGTGTCACGATGTTCTTTACATGCTCCAATCATAGAAGATAATTTTGTAGAGATGAAATTGAATCTACTCAGACTCTCTTCCAGTGACTGCACTTTATCAAGAGCAGCAGCTAAATCAGCCTCAAGGCGATTTTCTCGAGTGAGATAAGTGCTTTCTCTGTCATCAAAAATTGCTTGCTGAGAGTTAATCCTTGCTTCAGTTTCTGCAAGTTTTTCTTCCAACAAAAAGTACTTTTGATAAAGATTGTCACATTCAAGTGACTTCATATGTAGGTTTTCCTCAGAATCCTTGAGGATCGATTCGTTAGAACGATTTGAGACATAAACACCTGCGTAACATCTTTTCAATTTCTTATTTGTACGACAGAGATTAGTCAGAAAAGGTGTGACATGAGAAGTTGTTATCTTTTTCTTTTCCAACGAATTCAAAAGCTTAACATACTCTGAGACTTCCTCATCAACATCTCTATCCATATCTGAATCACCTTCATCAGAAAGTTCATCTAACTGTTCTTCTAGGCATGTTTCCCAGACTTCAACAAGTTCTACATTAAGAGAATGTTTAGATACTGATCTAGATGAGATAGTTTTCTCAAGTGAATCCAAGCTTTGAAAAACATCTGGTAATTTATGAACTGGAACGTTATTAGAGATAGACTCGCCCGTAATCAGATCGCTACAAATACAGACTTATAAGGCCCTGAACGTGTTTGCCTTCTCTGATACCAATTGAAAAAGTGGGGGTACAACAACCACACCCAATATTTTGCTTAGCAATCTGTATGGACAAACTCCAATATGCTTTCAAGAGAATCAACTAGACTCAATCTTAATAAAGTATATCAAAGAGTTATATCTCTCTTTCTTGATTCAATTCTTTCGCAAGCAAATAGAAATCTGCTAGTCTAATTGAATAAAAGAGAAATTACTTGAACGGTACCAAAGACCAATGTTCAAGTATAAATCAATTTCAATCAACAACCAAAGGTCGGATTTCCAATTGATTGATTCAAACGCACAATCTGTGATATTTCAATTATATAACAAAATATAATGTGAAATACAAATAACACAGACACCAAAATTTTGTTAACGAGGAAACTGCAAATGTAAAAAAATCGCGGGACCTATTCCAGATTGAACACACTATATTAAGCCATTACAGATACTAGCCTACTACAAACTAACTTCAGTCTGGACTGTAGTTGAACCCCAATCAATCTCACACTAATTCAAGGTACAGTTGCGCTCCTTACGTCTCTGATCCCAGCAGGATACTACGCACTTGATTCCCTTAGTTGATCTCACCCACAACTAAGAGTTGCTACGACCCAAAGTCGAAGACTTTAATAAACAAATCTGTATCATACATAAATGTCTACATGAATAGATAGATCTTTCTCCCACAGAAATACCTACAAGTTTTTGTTCCATCTTTTGATAAATCAAGGTGAACAGGAACCAATTGATAAACTGGACTTATATTCCCGAAGAACGGCCTGGTATTATCAATCACCTCACAATAATCTTAATCGACACGGCGAAAGAAGATATTGTGGAATCACGAACGATGAGACGAAGATGTTTGTGACTACTTTTCTATCTTGCCTATTGGAGATATAAATCTCAAGTCAATTGTTACGATTGTACTCAAAACGATAGAAGATGCAAGATCAGATCACACAACTACGAGAAAGTAGTATCGGTCTGGCTTCACAATCCCAATGAATTCTTTAAGTCGTTAACCTGGTTTTTAAGAAGAAACCTAAGGTTAAAGGAGAATCGACTCTATCTAATACAACTATTATCACACAGGAGGTGGGGATTAGGTTTCCCAGTTGTTAAAGTTCTCCCTTATATAGTCTTTCAAATCAGGGTTTGCAATCAATGTTAGCTTGGTAACAAAGCATTCAATATTCACCGTTAGATGAAAACCTGATTAGATTCAAGCTAATATCTTTCAAACGTTGGATCGAAAACTTAGCTTATTACACACAAATGAAATGCACGATTTTAGGTTTGTGTAACCGTACCCAAAAATGTACATTTGTTGGTTCAACAATAGTTAACCAAATGGTTAGTCATATGAGCACTTTCATATCAACCATATTCTTTTTCACCATAACTAGTTCAAATGACTTAATTGAACAAGTTAGAGATTTTTTCAATTGCAAGGAAATCTTATGTAACTACACAAGACACAATCGAAGCAAAAACGATTTGATTCACTCGAATCGGTTCATGAACTTTATAGACACGGTTTGCATTTAGCATTCCTTAGTTAATATAAATAAGTTCACAAACAATCGTCTTTAGATATAACCAACTTATGCTCGCAGACTTAGTTCGCGGACTTAAGTTCCCGGAATGAGTTCTCAAACTCCAGCAGATTTTCTCGGGTCGAGAACTTTCGCCAGTTTGCGGACTGGGTTCGCGGACTAAGCTCGCGCCACTATTCCGGTTCTCTTGATCAACAAAGTTCGCCAACTTTGGTTCAAGGAATAATGACTTATACATATATGTGTTTCAACAACAATGCTTATATCCTCCAATGGTTATATTATCTAAAATCTCATTTCAATCATTGAAACATTCTTAGAGGACGTTGATATTCTATAATTGTTATTCACCAACTATTTTTCGTCAAAGTAAGTAATTTTCAAAGTGATTGAAACGTATCATGACTTTCGTCATTAGGTAAAGATGAACTTGGCCAAAGAAAAAGCTTACCAACACATATTTCGAGAAATAGATAGGCGAGATAAACTTGGCTCGAAATAGCAAATGTGTATAATCAAAGTCTATATATCAAAACGACTTTTGTCTCAAGATAGGAGATTAAGTAGATAGACTTTTGAGTGATAGATAAGTTCAAGTCTCCACATACCTTTTAGTCGATGAAGTTCCACCAGTTTCTTGAGTAGTCCTTCGTCTTGTATGATGATTTCCATGGAGTTCTTGAGCTCAACTACACTTTCTATCCTAGTCCGAGACTTAGCTATAGTAGACTATAAATCAAGACTTATAGTCTTGATCACTAACATTGACAAGCATGCTTGAGATAGCAACGTATGCGAGTTCGACCGAGCAATGCTCTAACACTTTGTGATTAAACTCATCAAATGACTCTTCATCTGCCATACGAAGGTTTTCCCAATCAGAATTTAGGTTTTGAAGCCTAGCTTCTTTTTCACAGGTATTCCCTTCAAATACGGTTTCTAAGATATCCCAGGCTTCTTTAGACTTCATGCAAGTAGTCACAAGATGCTGAAGATCTGGGGTAATGGCATGTATCATAGCATTTAAGCCGTCAGAATTTTGCTTTGCAGCAAGGATTTCTTCTGGATTGTATTAACCGGAGGATCATAGCTATTAACAACACGTACCCATGTTTGAAAATCATGAGCTTGAATAAAAGCACTCATAGCGATTTTCCACCACAAGTAGTTTGAGCCATCGAAGACTGGTGGTACGTTTATGGAGATAAATTTTTTGTTCATAGAGTCAGATCGCTACAAACACAGACTTATGAGGTCTTTAAACGTGTTTGCCTGCTCTGATACCAATTGAAAAAGCGGGGGTCTAACAACCTCATCCAATATTTCGCTTAGCAATATGTATGGACTAACTCCAATATTCCTTAAAGAGAATCAACCAGACAGTCAGACTCAATCTTAAGAAAAGTATATCAACGAGTTATATCTCAATCTCTCAATTCAATCCGCAATCAAGCAAATAATAATTTGCGAGCCCGATTGAATATAAGAGAGATAACTTGAACGGTACCAAAGACCAATGGTCAAGGATCAATCAATTTCAATCAACAACCAAAGGTTGGATTTAACAATTGATCGATTCAACGCACAACCTGTGCTATTTCAATTATATAACAAAATATAATGCGGAAAACAAATAACACAGACACAAGAAATTTTGTTAACGAGAAAACCTCAAATGCAGAAAAACCCCGGGACCTAGTCCAAATTGAACACCACACTGTATTAAGCCGCTACAGACACTAGCCTACTACAAACTAACTTCGATCTGGACTGTAGTTGAACCCTAATCAATCTCACACTGATTGAACGTACAGTTGCGTTCCTTGCGTCTCTGATCCCAGTGGGATACTACGCACTTGATTCCCTTAGCTGATCTCACCCAAAACTAAGAGTTGTTATGACCCAAAGTCGAAGAATTTAATAAACAAATATGTCTCACACAGAAAAGTCTATAGGAATAAATAAGTGTGTCTGATATAATTTTTGATGGGGTTGTAGTAAATAGGATTCGTTTCAGACTTGTTAAGGAAATGAAATTTTTAGATTTAATAAAAATATATATACAAATATATTAACAATGGGAGAAAGGTACTGGGACTAAGGATTTGGCCGAATTCACTACACATGGTTCATTCATATATTCTTTGATAATTTAAAACTCAATAAAATTAACATGGACTCTGATTTTGCCAAGATAGATTCTCAAAACATTGATTGTAAGTCCTAAGCATGATGTATCAAACACCTAAGCTAAGCATACATCATCAAATTAAATAACAACCAATTAATTCAAATCATATTTCAATTTTAGATTAATGCAAAAGTCATAAAAAAGAATAAAATAAATTACCGCAAGGATGAAATTCAGCCTCCTTCGTCGTCCCAGTGTTGGGTTTTAGCTCCTCATGATGAAAACACGCTCAAAATATATTTTTATAGCTCAAATGGTGTTTACAATGGAGAGAAAAGGAGAAAATGGTGTAAAACTGTAATCTGCGACGCACAAAAAGCGTCACAGAATGAACGATAAAACACAAGTGATGCTGTTGTTTAGACTGCACTGCGACCCACGTCTGTGCGTCTTTGACACTGTTGATAAGCGTCTGTCCTTGCGAGTCTGTTCTTCGTGTTCTTGGTGTTCTTCATCATCAGCAGCAGCAGAAACAGAGTTTCATCAACTCTTGATTTTTGCTTCTCTGGACCTCCTCTCGATCCCAAACTCTCGACACCTATTCTCTGTGATACCAGAAATCTATTTATACTCCTCAGCCTCATTTAATCACGCCATAACTCAAGATATTTCTCTCTTTACTCGGCTTAAAGAGAAAATATTTTTTGGATATTTTCTTCCTTTAATTAGCTCTCCACGCGCTGAAATGATGTATAAACACTCCAAACATGATCTTACACGCTGTAGAATTGATTCAACACTCTCCAAACACATGAGTACACGTCTAAATTTGATATGATCGTGTGATATTCATTTCTTGAACGTGCTTCCTGATTTCTTGATTGCGATGATTCCAGCCAATTATGATCGATCCTAACACCCAAAATGTCTTCCTCTATCCATATCACAAATACCCATTGAAAATCAGAGGTTTAATCGAACTCTAACCCCTCCAAAAATCGATCGACCCAACTGCCAGTGAGAAGAAATATTTTCCCGCCTTTTTCCAAAATTTGAATCATGAGAAGAAAAGTGTCCTCCCCCTAATCCTGTACGGGTGTCCCTTTAGCAATTGGGGTGGAAATAGTAATTTTGGGGTGGAAATAGTAATTTTTCTGGGTTCCTCCGGTACATTTCTGGGACGCTTCCGGTGCATTTCTGAGGTGCCTCCGGTACATTATCCTGGGGTGTAAAACACTACTTTTCAAGCTCATTTCGCCGCAAAGGCTTATTTCTCTAAAAACATCTACAAAAACACAAAATAACACAATAAGTACTTAATCGAGTCTAACAATAGAAAATATTGAGAACAAAGTAGACACATAAATGCGTCTATCAGTGTCTCCCACAAAAATACCTACGAGTTTTGTTCCATCTTTTGATAAATCAAGGTGAACATGAACCAATTGATATACTGGACTTATATTCCCGAAGAACAACCTAGAAATATCAATCACCTCACAATAATCTTAATCGACTAGCGAAACAAGATATTGTGGGATCACAAACGATGAGACGAAGGTGTTTGTGACTACTTTTCAATCTTGCCTATCGGAGATATAAATCTCAAGCCAATCTTAGATTGTACTCAATCACGATAGAAACATCACGATCAGATCACACAACTCAGAGAAAATAGTTGGGTCTGGCTTCACAATCCCAATGAAGTCTTTAAGTCGTTAACCTACAGGGGTTTCGTGAAAAACCTAAGGTTAAAGGAGAATCGACTTTATCTTATACAACTAATATCACACAGGAAGTGTGGGGATTAGGTTTCCCAGTTGCTAGAGTTCTCCTTTATATAGTCTCCATATCAGGGTTTGCAATCTAAGTTACCTTGGTAACAAAGCACAATATTCACCGTTAGATGAAAACCTGATTAGATTCAAGCTAATATCTTTCAACCGTTAGATCGAACTTAGCTTGTTATACACAAATGAAATGTACCTTCATTTAGGTTTGAGTAACCATACCTAAACGTGTACACTTAGTCGGTTCAACAATAGTTAACCAATGGTTAGCCATATGAGCACTTTCATATCAACCTTATTCATCTTTACCATAACTAGTTCAAGTGACTCAAATGAAACTAGTTAGAGAGTTGTTCAATTGCTTAGTTCTCATAGAAGTATACAAGACACAATTGAAGCAAAATCGATTTAGATTCACTCGAATCAATTCATGAAAATCATAGCCACGGTTTGCAAAAGATTGCATTCCTTACTATATAAATGTTTTAGTTCATTAACAAACCGATTTTAGAAAGTAACCTACTTAAGTATGCAAACGGGTACGCATACCTAAGTAGCCGGGCCGAGTTTGTTTACACCAGTACGCGTACCCGATTCACACTTACAAACTCCGGCATAAATACACGGAACCCAAACTTCCGCCGGTACGCGTACGGGTACACATACCTATGTTCCGGACTTCCAACAACCAACCAGTACGCATACGGGTACGCATACTTAGGTTCCCGGTTTTGGATTTTACACAAATGTGAATACACACTATGTTTATATCCAAACATGGTTATTGTTCTAAATTCTCATTTCAATAATTGAAACTTTCTTAGAGGATGACAATCGTTGTTATCCACAAACTATTAGCATCAAAGCGATTTTCAAGTTATTGAAATAATCAATATGACTTTCGTCAAGAGTAAAGATAAACTTGGTTAAAGCGAAATCTTACCAACACATATTTCAAGAAATAGATAAGTGAGTTCAACTCAGCTCAAAATAGCAATTGTGTGTATTGAAGTCTATATAACAATGCGACTTTTGTCTCAAAATAGGAGATAGAATAAATAGACTTTTGAGTGATAGATAAGTTCAAGTATCCACATACCTTTTGTTGATGAAGTTCCACAAGTTCCCTTTAGTAGTCCTTCGTCTTCATTCGATGAACGCCGTGGAGTCTAAAGCTCAACTACACTTACTATCCTAATCCGAGACTTAGATATAAGTAGACTAGAAATAAAGACTTATAGTTTTGGCAACTAAACTTGACAAACAAGCTTGAGATAGCAACGCTTGCGAGTTCGACCGAGCAATGCTCTAACAAGCTCCCCCTTTGTCAATTTTAGTGACAAAACTATCGATACATATGGAATACAAAATAAATAAACTTTGTAGCTTCTCATCCAAATGCTTGATCTCCTTGGTTCTTCAACATTACTCGAAATCTTCGTCACTTCCAAGTACTCCAATGATTCAAAATGTGTTCAACTCAGCATCTTCGTTGTTGAAGATTCGTAGCTATAACAATGAGAAAACAGTAGCTCTCAATCATTGTTATACAGTGTCATAGTATTATTACAAATATCAAAGTTCAATTGTATCACAACTTTGACAACAATACTATGGTGATATGTATCACTCCCCATTAGTCAATACTTCATCTCACATGAAAACCACTCCCCCTTACATAATGATCCGTAAACCTTATGTGTTTGTAGTGTGAACTACACATTAATTCTCCCCCTTTTTGTTAATAAAATTGGCAAAGGTACGAAAACTAGTGGGATCCTAATGAAATTTCCATAGAGACACTTCATGACCAAAAGAGAAGCACATATCAACTTGCTTAGATGCAATCATATAGCCGAAACTAAATGCATTCATCAAGGAGTTTATAAAGATACAAGATAAGCCATATTCCTCAGCCGCACTGCCCACAAATATTTGGCAATTAAGCACAAGTTCAATTAAGAACTCTCCCCCATAAAATGTCATTCCAAAAGGAACAACAAGAGCGACCTTGCTTTTACAAGAAAAGAAGGATTTCTTTGGACATTAACAAATCTCATGAAACATGAATTTTGTATCCAAAATACTCAATTAAATTAACCACAAGAGAACCCATGATTAATTTAATCGAAAATGCTCACATAAAAAAACTTACGGAGCCGCACAATATTTACACAAAAATATGGATCAGGGAAAGATCAACACTGTGGAATATTCAAAGATTCATTCCACTTTTCATCACTATTTGCATAGAGACATATAATAGTCTTAATCTTTGTAAACAAAAGTTCATCATATCTTCCATCAATATTTGCATAATGACATAATAAGCTTAACTTTTGTTTGTCAAAAGTTTATTTAATCTTTTTTCAATTGTGAACACGTAAATCACAAAGGAATTTATATGTTCACAAACAATTTTCGCACTCTAGGTACAGACTCGCACTGATAATACAATGGCATTAATTCCTTGGCTCCAAACCTTCGGGTTTATCATAGCCTCATCTAATAACATCGCGAGGGGCGTTTACGTAAGGGAAGATAAAGAAAACGAAGCATAAAAGTAAAACTCATGGAGTGTTAGACAAATATAAAGTGCTGAAATGTAAATAAGACTGGGATTTACGTGGTTCAGCACTAAGGCCTACATCCACGGGGTTGTTGTTTCACTATATACTTGATAGTTACAAAGATAGTCGAGTGACTTTGGGGTTTACATAGGTATGTATATTGTAAAGGACTAACTTACACTCACAATCTTTCTCTCTCCTTCTCTTCCTCAATTTTCCGATCCCCTTACTCTTGGTGGAGAGGGGGTATTTATAGGGTTAGAGTGTGGGACCCATCTCTGAGGGCCGTTGGAACCTTATCTTCTTGTGTTTTTGTGTCCATCACGCGGGGGTCTTCGTACATTACTTCATCACGCAGAGTCGTCCTCGTTCGTTCCACGGGTTGATCGACACGTATGCTGCTCAGGGTGTTTAATGCGGGTAGTTGAGGGGCCTGCTCGTGTCAGGCAAGTGTCTTCTTACCCTGTCACCCATGTCAGTTCACCTTGTCTCCACCGTTGATCTTGGCTTCTTTTGGGGATGAGATAAAGTAACTCTTCGGGAGTTATTTGGTGCTCCGCAGTACACCGTGTTACCGGTACATCTTTTTAACTTCTGCCCTTAGATTTGTTCGGGCAAAGATCCAACGTCGGCGGGATGGGCATCTTGGCTGTGGGCGCGTGTCATCATGCTTTGATGACTTTGTCCGCATGCTCTCCACGTATGTTCCTATATACACGTGTTTGATGATGAAATATGTGCACAAAATTTTCCCCTTTTCTTCGGGCTTGAGTGTTTAGTGGGAGCATTGAAGAAAACAGTCGTTACATATTCTTCCTCTCTCCTAATAACTTCTCCTAGATACTTGGGCATGTTTCTTATTCGTGCATTAATGGGCACGTTTCCCATTCCTCCCTTAACTTCCTTCTCTTTCTTTCGAGTATATTAAGGAGGGGAGAAAAATTAATTTCATTCTCCTTGAAAATTAATTTCATTCTCTGTCAGTCTTAATTCTTTGTTCTTCAACCATTAAATTCTCTGTCTTAGCATTAATCACGCTCACTTCTTCATTGTTTCTGGTTTGTTGTCCTCTTTCTGCTGCTGTTTGTGGTGGTAAGGTTTCTTTTCTTTGTTCCTGTTGCTTTAAGCTGTGTTGATTGTAAATTTTCTGGTGTTGATCGTATTGTAGCCTCCCATTTCTGCTGCTATCGTCCCTTGTTTGTGATGAAGAACCTCTTTTAATGCTTGTATGCTAGTTTGCCCCTGTTCTTCATCTCAAATCGAGGAGGCCATTGTTTTACTTGTATTGATTGGACTTTTGAGTTTAGGGTTTTAGGGTTTTGGGGAATTTCAAACATGTATGCTAGTTTTAGGGTTTCTGTGCTATGTTGAGATGGACTGCTATTTTTGTGGTTTTTTGATCTTTGTTGATGTCCTTGTGTTTGTTTCTAAGTTGTTTATGTTGTACCTCTTCGCAGCCATGTCTGACCGTCCGCGGATTCCTTATCAAACTCCGGGTTCTCGTCTACCGAGATCCCCTCCACGCAGAGAGTCTCAAATGGATCCCCGTGGTATTAGAGTTTCTTCTTCTGGGGCGAAGGCCTCTCCTCCTAGGAAAGAGGGTCCCTCAAAAAATTCTTCCGGGTCTCGAAACGCTGCCGATCGTGCGGTTTCTCGTCCTCGTGATGACGTTAGGTGTACGCAGACACCTCCTCGTGCTGTTGCCTTTGATGTTCCGCCTCTGCGTTCAGTAGTGCCCGTGCAGCACCCTCTGCCGCCGCCTTCAGTACTTTCTTTCAAAGGGAAGAACTCCAAAGGTGTTGTGCTGAGAGCCGAATCGTCTAAGAATCCTCCTTTGAAAAGAAAAGTTTCCGAAGATTTTGTTGGTTCGTCCGATCCCGCGGAAGGGGATGAGGCTGCCCCGGTGATACGCAGCGTTTCGGTCAGCAAGAAGAAAGTCACTTTTAAACATATTGACCTTGAAGTTTTCAAGGAGAAGCATGAGCTTCAAGCCTTCGAGGTTCTTTTTTATACCCCTGAGGATGATATTACTTACGAGCTCATCTCGAAGTATCAGTTTGATGAATTTCACTTGTTGACTACGGTTGGAGCCTTTGAGGCGGGCCTTATGTTGTCGTTGTACAAGTCTGGTGACTCATTTTATTACGATGTGCTCGCTGGTCGTGAAGGCTCTTCCACCAATACTCACAGTCGCTCTGTGTCGCAATTATCGGGGAATTATCTCCGTGCACTGAGGGAGTGTTATCTACGGAGTAAGGGGGAGATGACGATGAGGTGTTACGTTCCAAATCCCGCGGTGAGGGAATGGTATACTCCTGAAAACTTCAACAACTCCTTTGGTGATTACGTCAATAGTAGGAACCGTAAACCGTGGAGTGTTAGCCTTCGGAATCTCGCTGCTCCTCGGGGCGAAGTTCGTCTCTTAAGTGAGGTCAGCGATGCAAAACTGAAGTATGTTCCAGGCACCGAGGGGTCTAGTCAGCGGAAACATTTTCCGGCACGTGAGAGGATCAAGCGTGACCATGACTACGAGTGGCACGCTACTATTATCAAAGTTGTTGGTCCTTGGGCGTACGGTTGGATTCCCGGTCCACGCGGTTGGCGTCCTTCTGAGAGTAGCAGGCCACGTGAATCTCCTCCTGCTCGTTATGGATATTTCTGTCCCTGGCGTTTAAACTTCGCAGGTATGAACTTTCCTTATGCCCTCGACGTCGTTGAAGGAGACGAGGAGGAAGGTTCTGGTGCTATACTTCCACCGAAGAGTGCCACTACTGCCAAGGTATGGTTATTGCAGATTCTGGCCGCGCCTCTCCTTTTTTTGAAAATCAAACTGTTCGAAAAAATAACTCTGTGGAACATGTGTTGGTTTGAAGGTTTCGAAGAAGAAAAAGATTGGGCCGAAGCAGTCTTCTACCATTGTGATGGGTGAGGATGAGGTTCATGAAGAAGTTACCAGTCCGGTAAACGAAGAGTTTGCCGAGGATGAGGAGATTTCTGATAGGGAAGAACACACTGATACTAATTCCGCGGAGGAGGAGATTGGTGCGGGTTGTGATGGTGATGGAGGGAGAAATAATACCGCGGTAGCTGACGGCAGTGTTATCCCTGATATGTCTGTTCCTGCTGGTGATGCTGCGGAAACTCTCCCCACCATTTCTCAAGAGTTTTATTTTGACAGGGTTTATTCCGCAGGGGAACTCTTTGACGATGCTCTTGATTTTCCTGAAGACTTCTCTCTACTTTCCCCCAATGACGATTGGGATGTGCTCGGGGGGTCTGGTAAGGAAGACGCTGCTGTTCAGGATGGAGGCGCGGATGATCACGATGCGCATGTTGATGCCGAAACTTGTGTTGATGGGGCAATATCAGCAAAGGTAAAGTCCGTGGTTGACTCGCCTTCCGAGGATTTCCCTCATTCGCTGACGTTTGAGGGTGAGGACGCCATAATGGATTGGCTCAAGAAAAAGGGTATGCTGTTTGTCCCTCATCCTGCCCCGGTGGTTTCTGGTGAAAAGGATTCTGATGCGTATACCCGTCGGATGATGGAACTATCTTCCAAGGCGCGGGTATCTGAGATGTGGGGGAAAAGCTTGAGTGTTCCCGAAGCTTCCCTCGTATCGGAGCCTCCTACTTCTGTAGCGGATATGATGGCCATAGCCGATGGGTATCAATATGGTTTTCCTCAGCAGCGTGTCTTGGAGGTAAATCTTCGTGTCTTCGTACATATCTCTTCGTGACGATTGAATCCTTCGGTGTAATAATGTTTGCTGTTTTGATGTGTAGATGATGAGGAGTGAGCATTGTAACCATGTGATGTATCAGTTCTTTAAAGCGAAATCTTTGAAGCTGGAGGCTAAGCTTCATCACAGAGAAAAGGAATTGTCTGCGGCTGAGGTGGAAATAGAAGAACTTAAGAAAAGCCTTAAAGAGAAAGAAATGCTGGGTGAAGCGGAGGCTGGTCTTCGTTCAGAGCTTGCTGCCGTTCGCGCTGAGTTAGAGCAAACTCGCGGCCAAGTTTCAGCTTTCACAGGTTTGGTTTTTTTTCCTCTTTTACCCTCGCAGTGCGTCGTAGTTCCTCTATATTACTTAGTTGTTCTGTCTGAGTCTCCCCACCCTATCTCCAGTGGGTGGCGTCCACGAGCTGATATGGCTTCGAAACGAAAAGGCACGGCAAAAGTCTCGTATCAAAGAGCTGGTCGAGAAAATTAAGAGCGAAGCCAAAAAGTGGGACGCTCGGGCTGAGGTATGGCGCGCAAGGTGGTAGGCCCGAAGGTGTGTGAAAATTAAGCGATAAAAACGCGGGCCTACAGTAATACCTCAAGTGCACGGTCGTCAGTTGTAGCTCGTGCAAGTACGGGTCGATCCACAGAGACTGGGAGTGTTTTGGAGTTTTCTAGCTATTTTGGGCTCCTAAATTGTTGTTGGTTAACTATGAAGCCTTTTGGGCTTTGGGCTTAGGGTACCTTTGGATTATAGGCTTGTTTGACAATGAAGTGAACTGAGCTTGGGCTCAGTTGGTCTTGAAGTGCACTAGGCTTGGCCTTTGAAGTGCACTGGGCTTTGAGTGTCAATGGGGTTCTAGATTAACCCAAGACTGAAATGGGCTTTGTAATGAATCTGGGCCTCAGTAGTCTTTGAAATGAACTGGACTGAGTTGGGCCTTAGGTTTCTAAACAGATACAGTGGGCTTTTGTAATGACTGGACTTGTAGCCCAGAATTGAACTGGACCTGGAGCAGCAGCAGTGGTGGCTTCAGCAGCAGCAGAAGCAGTGCACAGCAGCAGCAACAGCAAGTAGTAGCAGCTGGGGGAGAACTGGCAGCAAGGCCAGTGAAGGAAAAGGGCAGAAAAGCCAAAAAGACCTAGTGCAGCTGGAGCTAAACAAGGCAGCAGAGCACTAGGCCAAGGTAAAACATGGATATTTACAATGGCAAAAGCAAACAGCACAAAAGTATTATGAGAAGGTGACAGAACAATGAAACTAAACAAAGAACAAAAGCAAAACAAAATGGAACAAAGTGAAAGTGAGAAGGTGACAGTGAAAGTGATAAAATGTGAAACAATGAACAAGTAAACTAAAACAGCAAAGAAACTACTAGGTGATGACAGTGACTGGAAAAGTGACAGTGACACAAAGAATGACAAAGAGATAAACCAAGGCCTAAGCCAAGGGCAGTGGAGATGAGAAATTAAGTTAATAGTGAAGTAGAAACAGTGAGACAAAATGGTAATAGGGCAGTGGCACTGAGGTTTTTGATTTCACCTCAAACTTATGTTAATCAATCTTCAATGTGACTCAAATTTCTGCCTCTTGTTCTTCCTATGGGATATCCTAATTACAGCTAAAATACTTACCAAAGTACTAATTGTCTGATTAAAGTACAACTAGTCAAAGGGCTTAGCAACAACTGTGCATGAGCTGCAGCACCATTAGTCACAAGGCTAGCCTAACTAAGTGCTTAAATTATGATTATCCTGCACAATTTCAGACCACAAAACTCTTCTCTACATATCAGTTAACTAGCATTCACATGAAGTTTCATCTTTTTCCTCAGCAAGGTGACAAACTAAAACATGGTAAAACTGAAATTAAAAGAAAACAACAACAATAACCTCACAGTAACAGTTAACAGTGGATAAAACAAGAGCAAAATATGAACAACACAAAGATTGGAGAGACTGGCTAATCCAGCTCTCCCAAAATCAGACCAAATGACACTGGCTATTCCAGCATGAACTCAATGTTGTTACAGTTCTTCAATTTATACCCAAAAGAAAAATTAGGGTTACACAAAAAGTAGCAGTAGACAATTTTTTTTTTGGGTTACTCAACTTACCCATGCCCTGAATTTGTCTCCTCTGTCGAACCCATCTCTCTTCTGCTATTGTCTGCTCGATCAACTCCTCGATTTGGGTCTCCTCTTCAACTGTGATGAAACCCTAGTTTCATCTCTCTCTTGATTGTAGCACCTAGGGTGTGTGGGTGCTAAGAACGAGAAAGAAAGGCAACTAGGGAATGGGTTTATGGGGTTTTTGGTGATGGACAGGGTATGGAGATGGTGGCGCAGAGGGTGAGGGGTGAAGAGATGGAGTTGCAAAGCTCTGGTCGGGGAGAAAATAGTTTTGGGAGAAAGGGAGAGTTTGGTTCGACTGGTGTAGAAGATATTTGATGATTCGGTGTTGAGCGGTACATCGGAGTCTGATGCACAGCGAACGAACGACGCTGGATGATCAGTTTTGGATGTAATTGAACGGAACGATGGGATGAAGCTTTAAGCGACCGTTGGATGATGAGATGCAACGAAACTGACGGCTCAAGATGGGGTTAGGTACTATGGTGTTTGACAGGAGCTTTGGATTTTGATGCACAATGATGAGATGGTCGTTGGATGATGAGATGGATCCAATCTGACGGCTCTCATGGAAATGGATTTGGGTAAGGGTTTTGGGCCTTGGATATGCCAAGCCCATATCTTCTTTAAGAAAAATTCTTCCTCTTCAAGCCCACTTCTAGTTGATCCGGCTCTTGCAAACATCATTCTTCGCTTCCTCCTAGCGAGAGTCTTTGCCGTTTCTTTGCTCTTTTTGCTCCCTGAGTTAACCAGGCTTTATTTAGTACCTAAAAATGCAAAATTAATTAAGAAAAGTATTTATTCTTGAAAACAACGAAAACACAGAATATGGGATAAAATGTAGAATTAATGCACAAAAGATGAGTTAAATGCCAAGAAAAATATATAGAAATATGCACTTTTTAGCACTCATCAAATACCCCCAAACCTGAATTTTACTTGTCCTCAAGTAAAACAAAACTAAGGAAATCCTACCTATACCAATGTCGCTGGTCTCTCGAATGCATTTAGCGTATGCACTAAGCCTTTTAAACCACTAAGTGTTCCTAGTGGACGAGTTGAAGTCTCGTGAAGGTTTGCTTAGAACGTACCTACAAAGTTCTAGGTCAAAATATAAGCTCAGATTCCATCAAATGTGACATGTGCAAGTCAGTTTAAGCTCACAGCAAAATGGAGATGTCAATATAGCTATCAAAGGCACAATCCTAGCACTGATAACAAATAAAGACATGTGATAAGAGTGTAAAGTGTATCTACACATGTGTAAAGAAAGATCGGATGATATGACTACTAATCACCAAGAGATAGTTTCTCAGGCTAAGAACCAAGGTCGAAATCTAGGTAGCTGTCCGGACTTTACGAGAATTGTGAATGAGTTGGAGGTATTTCACAATTACTCGCGTTGTACATCAATGGCATACACCCTTCCTTGCTTATTACAATAAAACACAAAAGATGACTCTTTACATGACTCTTATTTACATTGACTACTCTCTTTTATTTTTGGAACAAGAGAGGATGGAATTAAAAAATACTTGATTGATTTTTTCATTTTCTTTTCATTTTTTTTTTTGTTTTTTTTTTTTTGTTTTTTTGATTTTTTTTTTTTTTCTGAATATATACATCATTTTTTTTTTTTTTTGAAATGGAAACACTTTTGATACATATACAAAAGGAAACAAAAAATTACATGACACTTTGCAAGAGGTAGCCCTTTTTGATGCACCCAGTTAAATTCGATGGTTGTTTTTCTTAATGTAACCTCCACCTTCTATCCCAACCAACCAAAGAACAAGCTAGTCAAGTTTCGTTCAGTATTCTAAAGTGATTGGCAACTAAAACTTCCGATCAAACACCTTGAAGATCGAGGCTATACATGTATTGGTAGATCGTGCGCGTGCAAATTTCTTATCACTATGTGAATTGTGCTAGAATCAGGGTGCCTAAATATCTAGACTAAGACTCCTTAAATTACATATTTGCACAAGAGTCAACATTTCAAGGTAAATGAGCTCCATTTTTATGTTTTTTTTTTCAATTTTTTATTTTTTATTTTCATTTTCATTTTTTTCAAAAAGAAGGAGTTCTTGTTTTCAATTATGGCATATTATCAAAGTATCTACTTTTCACCCCCAAACCTAAACTAAACATTGTCCTCAATGTTTCAAAATATGAACAAAATTATAATACAACATATGAAGAGGATCATGTTGAGTAGAGAAAAAGGAAGAGAATACCCGATTTCGGCGAAAGCAATATTAGAACTCCGTTATTCAAGGCAAGAATCCAACATATGTCAGCCGAGATCATATTGGATTAGCAAAATATATACAAAAGGAACAAAAAGGTTTTTAAGAAATTTTATCTACTGGATTATATACAAAAATTCACCATACACTAACAATCTAAAGAGTTGAGGATCAACCCAAAAGACAAAGTGTAGAGGTTTCAACAACTTCACACAAATATAACAGGAAAGAAACGCAAGTGAAACTGTGAAACAAAATGAGCTACCCCCAAACCTGGATTTTTCAACGGATAAAATTTTGGAAACAAAATCTCGCAGTTTTGGGGGTTCATCATGCACAAGGTCTAGCTCGAAATGAACTGTGCTAGGGACGGGCAAACATGCTAATTCCAACTGTGGCTCCTCAAAGATATTATACTTAGATGCAAAATAGTCCAAGAGGACTTGGGAAGCACACAGTTCCAATCCTAGATTAGGGACTCTCAGAAAAGTCGGTTTGACAATATGGGTACAAACCAAATCTAGGTTGGATGGAAGGCCATCAGATTGTGACTTATGTAGGAAGATAGGCACATCATTATTAATCACATCAACATCTCCTAAGTCTTCTATAAGTGTCACAACATGCTCACAATCATCAAACAAATTGGCAAGATCACAATCAGAGTCATCAACATCATCAACAGATTCATTCTCATGCATCGGCAAATCAGGAGAAATATCACAATGTGACCTAGGTAGAGAATCAGACACATCAAATATATTTTCATGCATATTAGTGTCTACAGAAGATTCAACTATTCCTATGTCATGCTCATCTTCACAGAATAATTGTATGAATCCCATGTCAATATCAAAATCATATGAATTACAATGAGTATTAGAAAGAACAACATGCATGAAGGTCGAGGGCGAGAAGCCATATGTTTTTGAACCAACAGGTTCCACAATATTTTCATGTTCTTCTAACATATCATCATAATCATCATCATGGTAGCATGCATATTGGTCCTCATTAACAGTGGTGGTGTCATTAGTCGATTCATGTTCCTCTAAATTAGGTTCATATTCAACATTATTTACATGAATGGGACTAGACACTTCATTAGGGACAACATACATTTCCTCATGAATTTCCTCCTTTTGTAGGTGAAGCAAAATCTGATCTAAATATGCATGAATTCGTGATGTAGATCTATCAAAGTCTTGCTTACTGAGTCTTAAAGCTTCCGTGGTGGAGTCTAAATTCATGGGAGTACCAAATTCTTCATGTTCAAATTGTGGTGAATGGTACATGTGTGCATGGTCATTAGGGTTTACAAAATATTGATCGCAACCCTCAAAGGATTGATTATGGTCCCAATGACTACCATTCTCACAATTTATGGCCATTTCATACCTTGGATTTTCTCTAGATTGCCTAAAATTATGCAAAATATGACAATTCTCAACAGGGTGGTCTAAACTACCACATGCGGGACATGCATAGATTTCAGGTTGCCTAAGAAAATTCGATGTGACAGATTCCTCATGTGATTGTATTTCTAAAGCTGTGATTCGAGCTTCTAATTGATCCATAAGTGATGATTGTGTGAGTGAGGCTCTAGCAGAATGTTCATTTTCACGTTGCGATGAATGATGCATGTATGAATAGTCATTAGGGTTCATGTATTGCGGCTCGGGACTTTGAAAATGTCCATAATAATTCCTATGACTATTGACATCATGGTCCGTGGAAGGTTCATAACGTGAAGTTTGTCCATATGCAAGTTCTCTAAGGGATTTGTTGTACTCCCCAACTGTAGAAAAAGATCTATTCATGATTGGCTCTAAAGCTAAGTAAAGAATGTATAAAGCTCAGAATTTGGTTTTTAAAGGGTTTGGATTTTTGGGAAAAATTTGGTTTTTATAGGTAACATTTGGTTTTGTCGGGTTTGAAAAGAAATTTGGTTTTTAATGGGTTTGGATTTTTGGGAAAAATTTGGTTTTGGTGGGATAAAAGAAAAAAATTTGGTTGTTAATGTGGGAGCAAAATAAAATTTGGTTTTAAAATTTGGGAGCAAGTAAAAATTTTGGTTTTTGAATGGGAGAGAAAATATTTATTTATTTATTTATTTTAAAATAAAATAAAATTTGGTTTTTTGAATGGGAGCAAGCCCACTGTTGGTTTTGTGTTTGCTTTGGCTCAGCTGGTTTGAAAACCTTTGGTGAAACTGAGTCCAAAATCTCGGCCTAGAATTTGGGTACTCGGCCCACTAACGAGTTAACCTAGCGTGATCGGTTACAAGCTCAGCTGGGTTTAAAAACCCAGAATACAAAATACAAGTCCAAATTAAACAAGCTCACAAAAATTAAAAACAAGCCCACAAATTAAACAAACAAGCCCACAAAAATTAATTACAAACCCAACAGAAAATAAAAAGCCCAAAAATTGGCTTTAATATTACAAGCCCACAATTAAAAATTGGAAGCCCACAATTCGGGTTCTCTGAATGGGTTTACCTTTTTAGCACAGCCCAGCTGCTCTGATATTGTTGCAAAAACCCAGTTGGGCTTTGGTTCTTTTCCTTGGTGGCGTCCCAGCAGAGGAAAAACTGGTTTAGAACAGCAGGTCCAACAGCAAATGAAGTGAAGCAGATGCAGATGCAAATGCTATGCAGTGAAATGCAAAAATAGCTAATAAAACTACTAGAGAAACAAACCCGAGTCCCCGGCAGCGGCGCCAAAAACTTGGTAGGCCCGAAGGTGTGTGAAAATTAAGCGATAAAAACGCGGGCCTACAGTAATACCGCAAGTGCACGGTCGTCAGTTGTAGCTCGTGCAAGTACGGGTCGATCCACAGAGACTGGGAGTGTTTTTGGAGTTTTCTAGCTATTTTGGGCTCCTAAATTGTTGTTGGTTAACTATGAAGCCTTTTGGGCTTTGGGCTTAGGGTACCTTTGGATTATAGGCTTGTTTGACAATGAAGTGAACTGAGCTTCGGCTCAGTTGGTCTTGAAGTGCACTAGGCTTGGCCTTTGAAGTGCACTGGGCTTTGAGTGTCAATGGTCTTCTAGATTAACCCAAGACTGAAATGGGCTTTGTAATGAATCTGGGCCTCAGTAGTCTTTGAAATGAACTGGACTGAGTTGGGCATTTGGTTTCTAAACAGATACAGTGGGCTTTTGTAATGACTGGACTTGTAGCCCAGAATTGAACTGGACCTGGAGCAGCAGCAGTGGTGGCTTCAGCAGCAGCAGAAGCAGTGCACAGCAGCAGCAACAGCAACAGCAAGTAGTAGCAGCTGGGGGAGAACTGGCAGCAAGGCCAGTGAAGGAAAAGGGCAGAAAAGCCAAAAAAACCTAGTGCAGCTGGAGCTAAACAAGGCAGCAGAGCACTAGGCCAAGGTAAAACATGGATATTTACAATGGCAAAAGCAAACAGCACAAAAGTATTATGAGAAGGTGACAGAACAATGAAACTAAACAAAGAACAAAAGCAAAACAAAATGGAACAAAGTGAAAGTGAGAAGGTGACAGTGAAAGTGATAAAATGTGAAACAATGAACAAGTAAACTAAAACAGCAAAGAAACTACTAGGTGATGACAGTGACTGGAAAAGTGACAGTGACACAAAGAATGACAAAGAGATAAACCAAGGCCTAAGCCAAGGGCAGTGGAGATGAGAAATTAAGTTAATAGTGAAGTAGAAACAGTGAGACAAAATGGTAATAGGGCAGTGGAACTGAGGTTTTTGATTTCACCTCAAACTTATGCTGATCAATCTTCAATGTGACTCAAATTTCTGCCTCTTGTTCTTCCTATGGGATATCCTAATTACAGCTAAAATACTTACCAAAGTACTAATTGTCTGATTAAAGTACAACTAGTCAAAGGGCTTAGCAACAACTGTGCATGAGCTGCAGCACCATTAGTCACAAGGCTAGCCTAACTAAGTGCTTAAATTATGATTATCCTGCACAATTTCAGACCACAAAACTCTTCTCTACATATCAGTTAACTAGCATTCACATGAAGTTTCATCTTTTTCCTCAGCAAGGTGACAAACTAAAACATGGTAAAACTGAAATTAAAGAAAACAACAACAATAACCTCACAGTAACAGTTAACAGTGGATAAAACAAGAGCAAAATATGAACAACACAAAGATTGGAGAGACTGGCTAATCCAGCTCTCCCAAAATCAGACCAAATGACACTGGCTATTCCAGCATGAACTCAATGTTGTTACAGTTCTTCAATTTATACCCAAAAGAAAAATTAGGGTTACACAAAAAGTAGCAGTAGACAATTTTTTTTTGGGTTACTCAACTTACCCATGCCCTGAATTTGTCTCCTCTGTCGAACCCATCTCTCTTCTGCTATTGTCTGCTCGATCAACTCCTCGATTTGGGTCTCCTCTTCAACTGTGATGAAACCCTAGTTTCATCTCTCTCTTGATTGTAGCACCTAGGGTGTGTGGGTGCTAAGAACGAGAAAGAGAGGCAACTAGGGAATGGGTTTATGGGGTTTTTGGTGATGGACAGGGTATGGAGATGGTGGCGCAGAGGGTGAGGGGTGAGAGAGAGGAGTTGCAGAGCTCTGGTCGGGGAGAAAATGTTTTGGGGAGAAGGGAGAGTTTGGTTCGACTGTTGTAGAAGATATTTGATGATTCGGTGTTGAGCGGTACATCGGAGTCTGATGCACAGCGCGAACGACGCTGGATGATCAGTTTTGGATGTAATTGAACGGCACGATGGGATGAAGCTTTAAGCGACCGTTGGATGATGAGATGCAACGAAACTGACGGCTCAAGATGGGGTTAGGTACTATGGTGTTTGACAGGAGCTTTGGATTTTGATGCACAATGATGAGATGGCCGTTGGATGATGAGATGGATCCAATCTGACGGCTCTCATGGAAATGGATTTGGGTAAGGGTTTTGGGCCTTGGATATGCCAAGCCCATATCTTCTTTAAGAACAATTCTTCCTCTTCAAGCCCACTTCTAGTTGATCCGGCTCTTGCAAACATCATTCTTCGCTTCCTCCTAGCGAGAGTCTTTGCCGTTTCTTTGCTCTTTTTGCTCCCTGAGTTAACCAGGCTTTATTTAGTACCTAAAAATGCAAAATTAATTAAGAAAAGTATTTATTCTTGAAAACAACGAAAACACAGAATATGGGATAAAATGTAGAATTAATGCACAAAAGATGAGTTAAATGCCAAGAAAAATATATAGAAATATGCACTTTTTAGCACTCATCACAAGGCATGTTCAAATGGTTGATATGCAGAATCTGTATAACCATGACCGTACTTTGTTCAATGGTACACTGCTGTGGACACGTGAGAATCTGCGGGAATCCCGTGAGCGCACTTCATTGTTGGAGTCTAGGATACATCTTCTGGAAGAGGAATTACGAAAGGCTCACTCCCTTCCTTTTCCGGGAGTTAAGGAGAGCATGTTGTGTCTTACCAGAGAAAGGGACGATTCCCGAGCCGAAGTTGAGGCTCTAAGCAAGGCCCTTGCTGCGTCTCGCGCTGAAATAGCTCGCCAGGCTGAGTCTGAGAGAAATCTTGAAGTATGTATGTACAGACTTAGCAAAGGGGTATCAGAGATAAACAACGAAGTCAACCACTTCGTCACATGGATTCGATGAAGCAGGTAGAATTAGATGCCAGTCAATTTACTCTCACCAACCTTCAACTAGATTATAAGAAATTATCCGCGGAATATGACCATCTTGATGAAGCGCGAGATGCGGTTGTTAATGAGTATGAAGAGGCTTCGGCTTGTGTCGAAGGTATAACCTATTTCGAGTGTGATTGTTCTTTTCTGTGCTAACTCCCTGTGTTGTCTTTTTCAGAGCTCGAGGGACAACTCCGCGTTGCAAATGAAAAATTTGAAAAGGCTCAATCTTCCTTAGCGCAGGGAAGAACAGACTAATCATTTTAAGAGTTTGGCGGCTCCCGCGAGGAGGCCGTTGGTGCTGCTTCTAAAGAAGTGAATCGTCTATCTTCGTTGTTATCCCAAGCCCAACAGCGGACGACAGTTATTATGCATAAGGCTCGGTGTCAATTGGCTGAGGAGACAAACAAGATGCTGGAGAAGATTGAGCTTGGCCTTAAGACCGAGCATGGCCTCGTGAAGAGCTATCCGCGTCGTCCAGTGCCTGCTTCCTTGCCTGGCTCCTCGGGACCCTCATCTGGTGGGAGCGTCCCTTCAACTCTTCGGAACAACCCTGCTGATGGGGCGGCATCATCTAAGTAGAGACCGCGGCATCATTATCCTTCCGTTAGATTTTGCTAGTATTTTGTAAAAAGAATATTTTTGATGTGTATTCCTTGTATTGGCCTTGCCGCTTTTTGTAACCAACCTTTATGAAATGGATCATTTTTTTGATATACCTGCAATATCAGTTTGTTGTTTATTTTAAGCATTGTGATGAAAGACGCTAAAAACAAAAGAAGAGTTTTTTAAGTGTTTGGGTGCGATACCGAAGGGAGGTACCTTCGTGATCGGCTTGAGACCTGTCACCCCGCTGGCGAACCCTTGGCCAGAGGATTCCCAGACGGTGGGGGCCGAGGCAACGTTCTAGGATATGGGGTTAAAAAATTTACATACACCCATTCCGTCGACCCGTTGCCTTAAGATTGGTTGGGTATCTCTTTCTGCTGGGTGCCTTCCCCCTGGTCTTACACTTATGGACACTGATGGGGGAGCCCTGAGAGATTGTAGATTAACTACTTTCCCCAATATTGTTGATAGTTTTTTACTTGAATTTTAGAAAGCTTGTTTGATTGATAGGTTGAGGCCTGCAATTCCTCGTCCAGAGATAGAAACATGTAGAGCGGTCACGCTGCCTTCTTCTTCTGGTCTTCTTCACGCAGATGCAAAGCTGCGTTGCTCCTATGGGTAATATGGTTTAAGCCACTTAGCATTCCAAGGATGCGGAGGACCTCGCCTTTCAGATTGCGAAGGTAATAGGAACCGTTTCCCGCAATGTCGTGTATTATAAAGGTCCTCCCCACGTAGGTGCTAACTTTCCCCATCTCTTTTCTCGTTGATACTGTGGGATTGTTCTCAACACATACTGCCCCTCTACAAAATTCGAAGCTTTACCTTTTTTGTTGTACTCCCTTGCTAGTCTTCGTTGATAATTTTCCATCTTCTGCAATGCTGCTTCCCTTCTTCCTTCTAGGTCGTCCAATCTCTCTAACATCATGTCTGTTGTGAGATTTTTCTCCCATGCTTCGGTCTTTGTGGTTGGCATGAGGATCTCTGTTGGGATGACTGCTTCAGCTCCATAAGTGAGGAGAAACGGGGATTCCCCGTGGCAGATCTTCTTGTTGTTCTGTATGCCCATAACACATTATGCAACTGTTCACACCATCGCCCCTTATGTTCGTCTAATTGTTTTTTGAGGATAAGGGCGAGGGTCTTGTTAGTGGCTTCCGCTGTCCATTGCTTTGAGGGTATATGGGGGTGGATTTGTTTTCCTTATTTGAAAGTATCGAAGAGCATGTCTATGTTTTTCCCCTGTAATTGCTTACCATTATCGGACACGATTTCTGCTGGTATGCCGAACCTGCAAATGATGTTTGGAATATGAAAGTAAACACATCCACGTCTCTGATCCTGGCTAAGGCTTTAGCTTCCACCCATTTACTGAAGTAGTCCGTGGCTACTATCAAAAATCGTCTTTTCCCTGATCCTTCGACGAAAGGCCCGACGATATCTATGCCCCATTTTGCAAATGGCCACGGGCTATCTACAGAATTTAACATTGTTGCCGGCGCGTGTATCTTTTTGGCGAAGCGCTGACATTCTTCACACGTCGGGACATTCTTGCGGCATCCTGTATCATTGTGGGCCAGTAATATCCTTGCGTTTTGCTTTGTCGGCTAGTGATCATGCCGCTATGATTCCCTGCGTCACCATAATGGATGTCGTTTAGAATTCGATGCCCCTCTTTCCGGATAAGCAACGTAGTAACGGTCCGAGGAAGGATTTCTTGTACAGGACCCCATCCCGAAGATCATATCTTCCTACTTTGGAGAGTATTTTCCTAGCTTGTTTATGGTCCGCGGGTAACTTCCCTTTTCGAGAAACGCATGGATCACCATTCTCCAATCATCTTCGTTGCTGAAGTCTTCGTCTTGATTTGCTCTTGACAGGATATCTTCTTCGTCAAAATCGTTATGGATGTCTTCTCCTACCTGGTCTTCGATATTTTCTTCCACTGTATCTTGATTGGTAGCGAAGGAGAATTGAGATGCAATCGAAGGCTCGTATACCCTTGTTATTTTAATAGCTTCGACGCTTTTCCTTCAGCATGGATGATATATATGCTAGGGCATCCGCGTGCCTGAGATCCCTTCTGCATAAGTGCCGGAATTGATGTTCGGAATTTGTGATGCCAATGTTTGGACCAAGGCCATGTAAGCTGAGAGGGTGTCATCGTACACATTGTACTCGAGCCCTATTTGCCGTATGACAAGCTGCGAATCACTTGTCAGTCTTACATCGGTTACCCCCATCTCTATTATTACACGGAGGGCATGTACGACTGCCTCGTATTCGACGATGTTGTTGGTATGCTCTTTGAATTCTAACCTGAGTGCCTGTACAATCCTTTCTCCGGTTGGGGTGGTGATGACAATGCCTATTCCTGCTCCTTCCTTATTTTTGGAACCATCGACGAAGACTTCCCATTGTCTTTGACTCGCGGGTTCGAGGATATCCATTGGATCTGCTTTTCTTCCTCGGCTTCTGGTATTCCCTTAATCTCTTCGTCGTTGTCCAGGGGGAGGTCTGCTAAGAAATCCGCCAAAACTTGGGATTTTCGAGAATGTTGAATTTCATGAATGATGTTGAATTGGTCCAGGTGGGTGTTCCACTTGGCTATTCTGCCCACTTTTCCCGCGCTTTTGAGGACTGCTTCCAGTGGTGCTTTGCATGGGACCGGATGAAGTGAGTTAGGAAGTAGGTTCTCAGCTTTTGAGTAGCCCATACCAATGCTAGGATAAGCTGTTCGATCTTTGTGTAGTTCCTTTCCGCAGAATTGAGGGTCTTACTGACGTAATAGATAGGCTGTTCTATCTTCGTATTGGTTTTGACCAACACTGCGCTGACTGCGTCTTCTGTTGCTGCTATGTATAATGCCAAAACCTCATCAGGATCCGGCTTCTGCAGGATCGGAATTGAAGCTAGGTGTTCTTTGATTTTTTGGAAGGCTTCTTCGCATTCTGCGGTCCATTCAAACTTGCTCCCTTTTTTGAGAATATTGAAGAAATGTTTGCATTTGTCCGAGGATCGGGCAATAAATCTGCCCAAGGCTGCTATGGACCCATTGAGTTTCTGCACTTCTTTTAAATTCTTCGGGGATGGCATTTCTACTATGGCCTGAATCTTTACTGGGTCTACCTCAATGCCCCTTTTTGTTACCAGATACCAGGAATTTCCCCGAGGTGACACCGAAAGTACATTTCTCTGGATTCACTTTCATGTGATGTTTTCATTGCTTCGAAGATATCTCTCAGATCCTGGTGGTGATCTTTGCGCAGCTTACTTTTGACGAGCATATCGTCAACGTAGACTTCTAAGGTACTACCAATCCATGGCCTGAAGATAGCATCGACCATTCTTTGGTATGTTGCCCCTGCGTTTCGAAGTCCGAAGGGCATTCTAGTGTAGCAATAAAGGCCATGTGGGGTAGAACGCTGTGTGTGGCTGATCTTCTTCTGCCAGGGCTACTTGGTTGTAGCCAGAATGTCCATCCATGAATGACAGTTCTTCATATCCTTCTACTCTACGCTTCACCAGCTGATCTATGCTTGGCAGGGATAGCTGTCCTTTGGACATGCCTTGTTGAGGTTAGTAAAATCGATGCATATCCTAACCCCTCCATTTTTCTTAGGAACGACGACCATATTGGAGATCCACGTAGGGTACTTGACTTCCTTGATGAAACCTGCGTCTAGTAGTTTCCGAAGTTCTTTTTCCACTGCCTTATGATACTCCGGTGCAACTTTTCTTATTTTTTGCCTGAAAGGTGGGTGCCTGGTTTGATGCGCAGCTCGTGTTGGATTACTTTGGGTCAATCCCAGGCATATCTCCTAATTTCCAGGCGAATACATCCGCGTATTCTTTAAGTAATTTGGTTAGAGAATCTTCTCTTTTTTCGTCCATTATGGTCCCTACTTTGATCATCTTCGGGTTTTCTTCCGTTCCTATGTTGATTTCTTTTACGGGCTCTACTGGCGTGAACACCGGCTTCGGATCCCCGAGAACTGGGACGTTCTTTGATTGCTATTTGGTATGTTTCTGTCCTTCGTTGGCTGCTGAAGTACTTGTCTCTGTGTTTAGGACATTATCATCTTTGGTCAAACCCCTTCCTGTAGTTTCCTTGAGGAACAGGTCTATGGCCTTCTCTTTCGCGGCTTCTTTATTTTTAATTCTTCGGGTTTTTCGCGCTGCTCTTCTTGTTCGTTGTTGATGCGATCCTGAGTGGCTTGGCACTCTCTTGCAGAGACCCGATCTCCCTTGATTTCCATTACTCCCTCAGGTGTAGGGAATCTGAGATATTGGTAGTACGTTGCCGCCACTCCCTTGAGTTTATGTACCACTTTCGTCCGATAATGGCGTTGTAGGGGGATGGGGCGTCAACCACGCTGAATCGTGTTTCTACTTTCATGGGTCCGGCGTTAACTTGCAACACGATGTCTCCCAATGGCTTCGTGGGTGCCATTGAATCCGTAGATGGTGTAATAAGAGGTCATCAGCTGTTCTTCATGGAGTTTCATTCGTTTGAATGCGTCGTAGAATAGAACGTTTACTGAGCTTCCCCCGTCTATGAGGATCTTTTTGAGGTTACATCCAGCCACTGGTAGTGTGAGGACCAGGGGGTCGTTATGGTCTTCCATATCTTCTCTCGATATCTTCAGCATCGAAAATAATAGGTGAGTCCATCCACTCTTCGTGCTCGTCCACCTCTATCCCATCGATCTTATACAATTCGCAGCGGTCTTCGAACTGCTTCCGTAACCTCTTTCCTATCTGTGCTGTAAGTGAGGGCCCTGCGGCTTCAGAACACGAATGGTGTTGATTGTGCGGTTCCCTTCTGGAAGCTGGACTGGCTTGGTTCGTTTGGATCTATCCTCGGCGACATCCTTTCGTATGTAATGTTTGAGCTCGCCAGCATCGATTAATTTTTGGATCATTATTTTGAGGTTTTTACATTTTTCGGTCTGGTGTCCGTTGAAGCAGTGATATTCACAGTAATCTTTAGACTTCTCGGTTCTCGGGGCTGTTTTCCCTTAGACCATGGCCACTCCAGGTTTTCCCTTCCTTTGATCTCTCGCAGGATCCGAGCATAGCTAGCATTGAGCTTCGTGTAAACTTGATCTTCGAATTTTCGGTCGCCTGTTTCGTTCGTCCCTTCGTTCCTTCCTGTCTTCGTGAGGCCGCTCCTGAACAATTCCTTTTGGCCCCATTGGTTTGTTCTGCTGAATTGGTACGGTGAGACCTCTGCGTGTACCCTCGGGTTTTCACGCTGGATTTCTTCAAGACGAGCGTGCTTTTCAATAATTATTCGAAGATCTCCCTCTGTCTTAGGTACGCTTCCATGAATCTCAACGAATAGTGGACTCATTCGGTCTAATCCCCACTTGTAGCAGTTGATACTTACCACCGGGTCCACACTTCCTATGGCTTGGCAGACCTTGTGCCATCTGTTAGTGTATTCCCTCGTGGTTTCCTTAGCCGATTGCCAGCGAAAAGAGCTTATCCATTCCAGTATTAACAGCCTTGTTGTACATGTAAGTTCTTAAGAACTTTTCTGCGAGTTGGTCGTAGGAGTGGATGGAGTCTGGCGGCAGATTATCAAACCAAGACAATGCCGATCCCTTCAGGCTCGATGGGAAGTATCTACAGAGTACTGCGTCGTTTTGACTCCATCTAGCCAAGACACGGTTATAATACCGAATGTGCAGCGGGATCACTGGATCCGTCATAGCATTCGAATGTCGGGACAGGGCACTTGAGTGGAATAGGGGTGTTGGCCAGGCGATGAGTTAGGGGCGTGGAGTTAGCCTCTCTCATGACCTCTTCTAACCTTCCCCCCTTGTCTACTTTTTAACTGCCTGATCTCTGCCATCATTTCATCACGCAGCTCTTCCATCGCGCGGTGGTGCCCTACGCTCTTCTGCTCGTGATAGCTTGACTCTCCGTCGTTATAATCCGGGTCGGATGCGCTACTTCCCCTAGCCGTTTTCCATTAGCTGCTACGATGACTCTTCGGTCTCGGTTTGGTTCTGGTGCCTTTGAATTTGCTTCATCGAGTTGTTGGCTCGTCTTTGTGCTTAGGGCAATCTCCGGTCTTTTAAATCCTGGTTTTCTCTGGCCAACAGAGCTACATCTGCGTAAACTTCTGGCTCTTCTTCAATTCCTCAAGCTCGGCCATCAATCGATGTTGATTGGTTCGACCCCTGATTGGGAGTCCCAGCTCGTGCTACTACGGCCATGGTGCTTCTTCTATGGTTTGCACTAAAGGTGGGGGAGGTTCAGCTTCGATTGTTGGCATTTCCAGATCGGGCGAGTGCCCATCTGCGGCGTTAGAGCCGCCGACAGTTTGATTCTGCTCGTTTGTTGATGGCATTCCGAAGGTCGGCGGGTCGCGGGTTGGTGTGTTCTGGATTCATCCACCCTTTCTTTTGGTTGGTGAAATTGATTCGTAGCAAAAGTTTTGCTGGCTTCCGCCCTTTGGGGCTGCCGCTGTTGTACTATACTTTGTTGCCGCTGCTCTGAGGGCCGCGGCTGCGACGGAGTTAGCGTTCATAGGCGAAGTGATTTCCGCAGTGTCCTGCCTCTGACTGGTCATTTTGGCTTTGTCTCCTTTCTGCTTGCTCCGGGTGATGACCGGGTTGTCCTTGGTGCTTCCTTTGACGTGACTTTGGATTTTCCTGCTTCCTGCATCTTTTCCATCGTGGGTCCTTTTGTCGCTTTCGTTTTCTTTCTGCACAAGGGAATTTCAAACACAGCGAGAAACAGAAATGTCCGTGCGGATCGGGTTAGTTTACAAAATTCCTTACTCCAAGACCGGGAAAAACTGCCCGAGGGCCACAGAGAACTTTTAAAAATGCGGGTTCATTGAAGGTACGCGGGAACGTGAAAGGATCCCCTTGAAAATGCACGTAGATCTTTTTGAAATTTTTTGAAAGCGACCCACTGGAAAGCCAGGTCCGTACGAGATCTAAAAAATGTAAATCCATGGATCTAAGCGATAAATCTTTTAACCAGTTTAAATTGCTTCGACAGATACTGCCAGGACCATCGAAGATAACGGGTGCGTTTTTAATATAGTAAAGTTAACAAAAGGTAAATACTGCTAGAGCTAATGAAATAGAGCAATCATATGCTAATTTAATATGAAATCACAGGATAAGATAAATCTTTTACCGGGACGAAGTCCCTGTTTCTAGCGCCAAATTGTGAACACGTAAATCACGAAGGCATCTATATGTTCACAAACAATGTTCGCACTCTAGGTACAGACTCGCACTGATAATACAATGGCATTGATTCCTTGGCTCAAACCTTCGGGTTTATCATAGCCTCATCTAATAACATCGCGAGGGGCGTTTACGTAGGGGAAGATAAAGAAAACGAAGCATAAAAGTAAAACTCATGGAGCGTTAGGCAAATATAAAGTGCTGAAATGTAAATAAGACTGGGATTTACGTGGTTCAGCACTAAGGCCTACATCCACGGGGTTGTTGTTTCACTATATACTTGATGGTTACAAAGATAGTCGAGTGACTTTGGGGTTTACATAGGTCTGTATATTGTAAAGGACTAACTTACACTCACAATCTTTCTCTCTCCTTCTCTTCTTCAATTTTCCGATCCCCTTACTCTTGGTGGAGAGGGGGTATTTATAGGGTTAGAGTGTGGGACCCATCTCTGAGGGCCGTTGGAACCTTATCTTCTTGTGTTTTGTGTCCATCACGCGGGGGTCTTCGTTCATTACTTCATCACGCAGAGTCGTCCTCGTTCGTTCCACGGGTTGATCGACACGTATGCTGCTCAAGGTGTTTAATGCGGGTAGTTGAGGGGCTTGCTCGTGTCAGACAAGTGTCTTCTGCCCCTGTCACATCCATGTCAGTTCACCTTCTCTCCACCGTTGATCTTGGCTTCTTTTGGGGATGAGATAAAGTAACTCTTCGGGAGTTATTTGGTGCTCCGCAGTACACCGTGTTACCGGTACATCTTTTTAACTTCTTCCCTTAGATTTGTTCGGGCAAAGATCCAACGTCGGCGGGATGGGCATCTTGGATGTGGGCGCGTGTCATCATGCTTTGATGACTTTGTCCGCATGCTCTCCACGTATGTTCCTATATACACGTGTTTGATGATGAAATATGTGCACACATCAATATTTGCATAAAGGCATATGAAAGACTTTAATTTTTGACAAATTATTTAGCTGAACTTCTCATGGATTTAACACATTTAGCAGTTTAATTGAAGAGTAAAATTATTCAAGCTAAAATACAATTAAATTCTACAACTATTAAAGATAACAGTTTATAATAAGATTAGCATAAGAGTTCAACATAAATAACATAAGAAAGAGTTTAAACATAAATGAAGATAAAGACACTAATCCATATTGCGATAAAAGTCCTCAGCAATCTTAGATATTGATTCAGCTAGGTCAGGGTGAACTGTCACAACATGAGTCAATTGTCTCTCCAAGCACTCATTCCTTTGAAGAAGACGAGCGACTTCAGGATTGGCAGGTTTCTTCATTTTGTTAATATATGTCTGGCTTAAAGGAGATGGAGTACCAACACGAGTTCCAAGATGAACAATATTAAAATGACTACAGATTCGGCTAATGAAGCATGAAAAACCAGGATTTTTCTTCTGTGAGACCATTGAATCATTTGACGAACAATTAATCCACAAAAATATGAAGCATGAAAAACCAGGATTTTTCTTCTGTGAGACCATTGAATCATTTGACGAACAATTAATCCACAAAAATCAACCTATTCACTAGAAACAAGATGGTACACCATCTCAGCCAAAGTTCTGCTCCAAAGATTTTTGTCGAGGGTACTTGGGATTAAGTTAGCCACAACCAGCTTACCAAAAATCTTCAAATGAAAGCTTATGTTATCCACATGAAGTTTGCTTTCAACCCATGGAACATTCTTTCATAGGAGCAGTTCAGACAACTGATTCTTATTTGGTCTTTGACCTTATGGTTGAGGAACAACAAAGGAATTATGTAAAGGTAAGTCTAATAAGTCAGCTATAACACCTCGGTTAACTTCCATCAGTGTTCCTTTGACCAGAGTCTTGAAAGAGAAATTGGTATTGTTGGGTGCATGAAGATTAGCATAATATTTACAGGTCATCTCAGGATATGATTCCCCTAAGCCCTTATGAATATCACCCCACACAAACTGGTCCATGAATGAGTGAACATCTGGTTCTTGAACCATCCGATCATATACCCTTTCCATGAAAAAGTGACCACTGGAGAGTTTATTATATCTGTCCCTAGCAGAGATATTGATAAAGCTAATCCGACGACTAGCATCAAAGTAAAGGTTGTTGGTCGTCTATACCGACATCATCATAAACAAACTCATCATCAGTGTCAACCAACCTCCTATTTGAACTGGAATTAGTACCCGAACTCTCACCACAATTTAATATTTTCCTAGATGTCATAGAAAACACAGAGTAAGAGGAATTTACTGAGTACGTGAATAGTTGTTAATGGTGAAGCTCCGGAATGAGACAATCTTAAAGAATTAAGGACACTCAGTCAGCGGAATTCCTGTTGTCAACAAAAAGACAAAGGGAAAGAAGAAAAGTTTTGAGAGTTCGCAAACTCTTGGGTATACTTTTCCGTACTCGTACTAAGGGGAAGAAGAGATGAAACGAATGAAGAAAATTCTTCCTCTTATATACACCACAAGGTGGTATATGAACCATCACAACACGTTCTTGAACACGGTTCATACACGTAAAGGTTACAAGATCATTGTACTCGAACCGTACGTGTGAAACAAGGACTCGTTTGTTTTGAGAAATCATATTTTTAAACAAATATGAAGGAGGGACTTAGAGCAAGGCTCAACATCCCTTTAACGAGTACTTCATCGTGATCACAGGAGAAGAACTCCCTTGCACACCATGACACCAAGAGAGAGTTTCCTTCCAACAACTCTTACAACTTCCAGTATTGAGAGAAACCAAAACAACTATTTTTACAAGTTTTTCAAAGAACTTAAGGAGACCACAAAATAATTTGCGTTCCTGATTTATTTGTTTCCAACTCTTAACACACAGTTTCTGCAGATAGTGTTTAGTATTGTGAAGGGAAACTCTTTTGCTGAAAAGAGACGTCCTAGCTTCTTTATAAAAGAGGACAATACTATTATCTTGGCATGAGGTGTTAGGGATTGAGAAATAAATAGATTCATGCTTTGAGGTGATATACTCAGGTGACCGAGATTTAAACTCCTCTTGTAATTCGTTTAGTTTGTTACGACTAATTGAATTATGTAGAGGAGGAGCATTACTCTCACTGATTAGTAAATCAATGTTGACTTCAACATGAAAATTATTCATCATAACTTGATTTAGCTTATCAAGAGATTCTTGCTATTTTTGAAGATATAACTCAACATCAAGAGACAAGCTCTCAAGCCTTTTATCAAGCCCTGAAAATACTTCTAGGGACTTTAAACCTGGTGGAGGTTTAGATAGAATTCTTCCACGGATTTTACTAAATCAATCATGGAAGAGAATTCTGAAATCCCTGGATCTACTGGTGCATTTATTGAGATAACACTACTGTCCATAGAGTCTGATCACTACAAACACAGACTTATGAGGTCTTAAACGTGTTTTCCTACTCTGATACCAATTGAAAAAGCGGGGGTCTAACAACCTCACCCAATATTTCGCTTAGCAATATGTATGAACTAACTCCAATATACTTTCAAGAGAATCAACTAGACAGTCAGACTCAATCTTAAAAAAAAAGTATATCAAAGAGTTATATCTCAATTTCTCAATTCATTCCGCAATCAAACAAATAGGAATTTGCGAGCCTGATTGAATACAGGAGAAATAACTTGAATGGTACTAAAGACCAATGTTCAAGGATAAATCAATTTCATTCAACAACCAAAGGTTGGATTTACCAATTGATCTATTCAACGCACAACCTGTGATATTTCTATTATAGAACAAAATATAATGCGAAAAATAAATAATACAGATACCAGAAGTTTAGTTAACGAGGAAACTGCAAATGCAGAAAAATCCCGGGACCTAGTCCAGATTTGAACACCATACTGTATTAAGCCGCTACAGACACTAGCCTACTCCAAGTTAACTTCGGACTGGAATATAGTTGAGCTCTAATAAATCTCACAATGATAAAGGTACAGTTGCGTTCCTTACGCCTCAAGAACCACGCCGGATTTTGCGCACTTGATTCCCTTAGCTGATCTCACCCACAACTAAGAGTTTCTACGACTGAAAGTCGAAGACTTGATAAACAAATCTATATCACACAGAAAAGTTTATTGAATAGATAAATCTGTCTCCCACAGAAATACCTACGAGTTTTTGTTACGTCTTTTGATAAATCAAGGTGAACATGAACCAATTGATAAACTGGACTTATATTCCCAAAGAACATCCTAGTATTATCAATCACCTCACAATAATCTTAATCGATTAACGAAACAAGATATTATGTAATCACAAACGATGAGACGAAGGTGTTTGTGACTAGTTTTCAATCTTGCCTATCGGAGATAAAATCTCGAGCAAATCTTAAAGAAGATAGTACTCAATCACAATAGAAAACCGCAAGATCAAAACACACAACTACATAGAAAATGGTTGGGTCTGGTTTCACAATCCCAATGAAGTCTTTAAGTCGTTAACCTACAGGGTTTCGTGAAAAACCTAAGGTTAAAGGAGAATCGACTCTAGATTATGCAACTAGTATCACACATGAGGTGTGGGGATTAGGTTTCCCAGTTGCTAGAGTTCTCCTTTATATAGATTTAAAATCAGGGTTTGCAATCTAAGTTACCTTGGTAACAAAGCATTCAATAGATGAAAACCTGATTAGATTCAAGCTAATATCTTTCAACCGTTAGATCGAACTTAGCTTGTTATACACAAATGAAATGTACCTTCATTTAGGTTTGAGTAACCATATCTAAACGTGTACACTTAGTCGGTTCAACAATAGTTAACCAATGGTTAGCCATATGAGCACTTTCATATCAACCTTATTCATCTTTACCATAAGTAGTTCAAATGACTCAAATGAAACTAGTTAGAGAGTTGTTCAATTGTTTAGATCTCATAGAAGTATACAAGACACAATTGAAGCAAAATCGATTTTGATTCACTCGAATCAATTCATGAACATCATAGCCACGGTTTGCAAAAGATTGCATTCCTTACTATATAAATGTTTTAGTTCGTGAACAAACCGATTTTAGAAAGTAACCTACTTAAGTATGCAAACGGGTACGCATACCTAAGTAGCCGGACCGAGTTTGGTTACACCATTACGCGTATGGGTACGCATACCGATTCACACTTCTAAACTCCATCAGAAATTCACGGAACCCAAATTTCCGCTAGTACGCATACGGGTACGCATACCTATGTTCCGGACTTCTAACAACCAACCAGTATGCATACGGATACGCATACTTAGGTTCCCGATTTTGGATTTTACACAAATGTGACTACACACTATGTTTATATACAAACATGGTTATTTGTTCTAAACTCTCATTTCAATCATTGAAACTTTCTTAGAGGATGATAATAGTTGTTATCCACAAACTATTAGCATCAAAGCGATTTTTAATATTGAAATAATCAATATGACTTTCGTCAAGAGTAAAGAGAAACTTGGTTAAAGCGAAAGCCTACCAATACATATTTCGAGAAATAAATAAGTGAGGTAGACTCAGCTCGAAATAGCAAATGTGTATAATTGAAGTCTATATAACAATACGACTTTTGTCTCAAAATAGGAGATAAAATAGATAGACTTTTGAGTGGTAGATAAGTTCAACTCTACACATACCTTTTGTTGATGAAGTTCCATAGGTTCCCTTGAGTAGTTCTTCGTCTTTATTCGATGAACGCCGTGGAGTATAAATCTCAACTATACTTACTATCCTAATCCGAGACTTAGCTATAAGTAGACTAGAAATCAATACTTATAGTTTTGGTAACTAAACTTGAAAAACAAGCTTGAGATAGCAACGCTTGCGAGTTCGACCGAGAAGTGCTCTAACATTTGGTACCCTCTTCTTTTCAATTGGTATCACATCAAGAAAACACCTTAGACCTAACAAGTTTTTGTTTGAGAGCGTTATAAATCTGTATCCACGTAGTACGTCCAACGGCTTTGATTATTCCAAATTCTTGGTTCTTCCTGTTAGAGCATTGCTCGGTCGAACTCGCAAGCGTTGATATCTCAAGCTTGTTTGTCAAGTTTAGGTGATCAAAACTATAAGTCTTGATTTCTAGTCTACTTATATCTATGTCTCAGATTAGGATATAATGTGTAGTTGAGCTTTAGACTTCACGACGTCCATCGACTGAAGACGAAGGTCTACTGAGGAGAGCTTTTAGGAACTTCGTCAACAAAAGATATGTGGAGACTAAAACTTATCTATCACTCATAAGTCTATTCTATTCTATCTCCTAATGAGACTAAGTCGTATAACTATATAGACTTTTATATTATACACATTTGATATTTCGAGACGAGTTTATCTCGATTACCTATTTCTCGAAATACGAGTTGAAAGCTTTTTGCTTTATCTACGTTCATTTTATTCTTGACGAGTTTAGTTGGAAACAATTTATTTGTTAGAAACTAAATAATAAGTCAAAAGATGATCATGCGAAAATTGCCTTGAAACATCTTACATGATTTGTGTGAGACAATCATTTGATGTCGACTCGAAAAGTTTCGTATTGATCATTCGACTACTTGAAAATTATTTATAAGATAATGGTATGTGTGAGACAGCCATTGTCGTCATCTAAGGATGTTTCATGATTGAAATGGGAGTTCAGAATAATTAACCTTTGTCTGGATACAACACAGTATGCACAGCAGCATGCAAACTGTTTTGGTATGATTCAGGTCCAAAAACCTTGTTTGCATACCAGTATGCCAACGGTTTTAACTGTTAAAGTCCGGAAACCAAGTTTGCATACCAGTATGCAAACGGTTCTACCTGAGTTAGGTCCGGGACGGCTGTTTGTGTACCCGTTAGCAAACGGCTGGACAAGACCAAGTCCGGATACTATAGTTTGTGTACCAGTTTGCAAACTTAGTTGGTTAAGTTCTAAAATTGGTTAAGTATGATTCTCATACTCATGAACAAATACATTAATAAATTAAGGAATGCAATCTTTGCAAACCGTGGCTTAATGTTCATGAATTGATTTCAGTATAAGTACTTTGTACGATTACGAATAAATCCAATTTTGTTTCAATTGGTTCATATATATTTCTATGAGATATTGAAAAATTGAACAACTCTATTAGTAACCCATTTAGATTCATTTGATTATATTTCATGATTGATTGATCTTCATATTTGATCTTGAAGTGTTAGATGAATGTGGTTAATACAAAAGTGTTCATATGGCTAACTTTGGTTAAATATTGTTGAGCCAACTCAACATACACGTTTAGGTACGGTTACCCATATCTAAATGAAGGTATATTTCATTTGTGTGTAACAAGCTAAGACCATCTAATGGTGGAGAGATATTGCTTTGGTTTTAAGAAAACTTAGCTTGAATCTTAAATCAGGTTTTCATCTAACGGTGAATATTGAATGCTTTGTTACTAAGCTATCTTAGCTTTGATTAAAAGCAAACCCTGATTTGAAAGACTATATAAGGGAGAACTCTAGCAACTGCCTAATCCCGACACTTTCTTGTGTCCTAGTTGCGACAAGAGTCGATTCTCCTTTAACCTAGGTTTTTCCAAAACCATTATAGGTTAACGACTTGAAGACTTCTCTTGGGATTCGTGAAGCCGGAACCAACTATTTTCTCTGTAGTTACGTGTTCAGATCTTACTTGTTTTATCATATTGAGTATTATCTTCTCTAAGATTTTCTAGAGATTTATCTTCGATAGGTAAGATATAAAAAGTAATCACAAAGCTTTATGTCTCATTCTTTGTGATTCCACAATAACTTCTTCTACTACCATATAGTTAAGTTATTGTGAGGTGATTGATATTTCTAGGATGTTCTTCGGGAGTATAAGACCGGATTATCAATTGGTCCCTGTTCACCTTGATTTATCAAAAGACGGAACAAATACTTCATAGGTACTTCTGTGGGAGACAGATTTATCTATCAGAATAGACTTATCTGTGGGAGATAGATTTTTTTATAAATTTTCGACTTTGGATCGTAGCAACTCTTAGTTGTGGATGAGATTAACTAAGGGAATCAAGTGTGTAAAGTCCTGCTGGGATTCAGAGGCGTAAGGAACGCGGCTGTACCTTAATCGGTGTGAGACTTGGTTAGGGCTGAACTACAATTCAGTTCGAAGTTAACTTGTAGTAGGCTAGTGTCTGTAGCGTCTTAATACTGTGTAGTGTTCAAAACAGGACTAGGTCCCGGGGGTATTCTGCATTTGCGGTTTCCTCGTTAACAAAACTTCTGGTGTCTGTGTTATTTCTTTTCCACATTATATTTGTTTATATAATTGAAATATCACAGGTTTTGCGTAGTTCAATCAATTGGTAAATCCGACCTTGTTTGCTGGATAGAAATTGAGTGACGCTTGGACATTGGTTTCTGATACCGTCCAAGTTATTCTCATACCAATTAGTTCACGGATTCCATCTTGTTGATTTGCTGATTGATTTGAGAAAGAGATATAACTCTTAGTAGATCTGCACATGGGTCGGACGGGTCGGGTTTTAGATAATACCAACCCCACACCCACGAACAACGGGTTTTTATTTTCATAACCAACCTGCTTATAAATCTGGTGTTCAAGAGGGTTTAGCTGCTGGATTAGGGATTGTTTCAGCTTTATTTATAGTGCTATGTACATTTTCCTTGGCTACATGGTTTGGTGCAAGTATGGTAGTTGACAAAGGGTATAGCGGTGGCTCTGTCGTTAACGTAATCATTATTGTCTTGATTAGCTCCTTATAAGTATTTGTACTGATGAACATGCATAATTTTCTTTTTATTTGAACTCTTTACCTAAATATATGATTGCTCTACGTGGATATACACAGGTCCATAGAGCAAACATCTCCATGCTTGACTACATTTGCTACTGGCAAGTTGTTGCCTTCAAGATATTTGAGACGATAAACCGAAAACTAGAGATTGATGCAAATGACACAACTAATGGAATCATATTAGAAGATATTCGTGGAGATATTGAGTTAACTGATGTATATTTTAACTATCCAACTAGACCAAAGGAACTAATTTTTAGTGGGTTCTCTTTATGTATACCTGGTGGTGTTACTTCAGCTTTAGCGGATTTTTTCAGGCGGGTTTGGACGGGTTTTAACCAATACCAACCTCGCATCCACAAATAACGGGTTTTTATTTTCATAACCAAACCCGCACCCATAACGGGCGGATTCGGATTAAAAACCCACGGATTTAGCGGGTACGGATGGGTTCGGGTAAGTTGGGCGGGTCTTGTGCAGCTCTAACTCTTAGATATCTTTTCCTAATTGAGTCTGACTGTCTAGTTGGTTCTCTTGGAATTATATTGGAGTTAGTCCATACGGATTTCCGAACGAATTATTGGGTGTGGTTGTTATACCCCTACTTTTTCGCTTACCTCAAAGGATAATTTCTCAGTAGATTCTTCTGAATCCTGAGGTAAAGAACATGTGTCCTCGGTCTCTAAAGATATGTTATCCAAGTTTCCTAAAGGTTCTAAATCAGAATCAAAAGGGGATCTTTCGAGAAGTTGCAGTGAGTCATCTAAGATCATTGAACATCAAGCCTCTGTGATTAAATATATCCAAGAAAAGTGCTCAGGTTGCTGTTGAACTCAACCAATCTCTTAACAGAGAACGTGATCTTTGTGAAGCTGTTGATTCTTTTTCTGACAATATTAATAAACTTGTTCAAAAACTTAAAAGGTTAGTAGTCTTTATGATACTATTAGAAAGATCATTGTATGATAGAAACGATTAGTTGAGACTCATCATTCCTCTGAAACGGATGTCCTACATTCGCTGAAAGAAAAGACTGAATCTGATCTTAGCATTAAAGTGCATACCTTCTCCGACATCAATTGTCTCTGATAATATCTCAAAGAACACATCTTGTGTTGAGAAGGTCACTCCCACTCCTACTTTTACATGATGTCGAAATACACATCATAAGACAGTCTAAGAGAGTTTGAAATCGAGATCATGTGTACATTACTTCTTCTGATTCTCAGTAGTTCTGTTCTCATTATGGTAAAAATGTCATCTCGTGATAGAATATTTTCATAGGAAAAAGCATATTTTTAATCTCCAAAAATTGTTTTTCTTGCAATCAAAGAGGTAAAAAGTTTGTCAACATCTCCTATTGAGCCTGGTTGCACTTTCAATTCAGTATTACTCTTATCAAATATTTATAATAAGCCTAGCAACTCTCATGGCACAATGTCCCGACACAAGGACAAGTCCAATGTTAGACTTCCTACTGACATGAAGAGTTCACCTGATAAATATGTTGAAAAAGCGGGGGTACAACAACCACACCCAATATTTCGCTTAGCAATCTATATGGACTAACTCCAATATACTTTTAAGAGAATCAACTAGACAGTCAGGCTCAATCTTAATAAAGGTATATCAAGAGTTATATCTCTCTTTCTCGATTCAATACTTACTCAAGCAAATAGAAATTTGCGACTCTAATTGAATACAAGATAAAATACTTGAACGGCACCAAAGACCAATGTTCAAGGATCAATCAATTTCAATCAACAACCAAAGGTTGGATTTCCTAATTGATCGATTCAAACGCACAACCTGTGATATTTCAATTATATAACAAAATATAATGCGAAAAAGAAATAACACAAACACCAGAAATTTTGTTAACGAGGAAACCGCAAATGCAAAAAAACCCCGGGACCTAGTCCAGATTGAACACACACTGTATTAAGTCGCTACAGACACCAGCCTACTACAAACTAACTTCGGTATGGACTCTAGTTGAATTCCAATCAATCTCACGCTGATCCAAGGTACAATTGCGCTCCTTACGTCTCTGATCCCAGCAGGATACTACGCACTTGATTCCCTTAGCTGATCTCGTACACAACTAAGAGTTGCTACGACCCAAAGTCGAAGAATTTAATAAACAAATTTGTATCACACAGAAAAGTCTATGGTAATAGATAAATCTGTCTCCCACAGAAATACCTACGAGTTTTTGTTCCGTCTTTTGATAAATCAAGGTGAACAGGAACCAATTGATAACCCGGACTTATATTCCCGAAGAACATCCTAGAATTATCAATCACCTCACAATAATCTTAATCAACTAGCGAAAGAAGATATTGGGAATCACAAACGATGAGACGAAGGTGTTTGTGACTTCTTTTGTATCTTGCCTATCGGAGAAATCAATCTCAAGCCAATCTTACGATTGTACTCAAATACGATAGAAACAACAAGATTAGATCACACAACTACAGAGAAAATAGTTGGGTCTAGCTTCACAATCCCAATGAAGTCTTCAAGTCGTTAACCTACAGGGTCTCGAGAAGAAACCTAAGGTTAAAGGAGAATCGACTCTAGTTATGCAAATAGTATCACACAGAAGGTGTGGGGATTAGTTTTCCCAGTTGCTAGAGTTCTCCTTTATATAGACTTTCAAATTAGGGTTTGCAATCAATGTTAGCTTAGTAACAAACCATTCAATATTCACTGTTAGATGAAAACCTGATTAGATTCAAACTAATATCTTTCAACCGTTAGATCAAACTTAGCTTGTTACACACAAATGAAATGCACGTTTATTTAGGTTTGTGTAACCGTACCCAAACATGTACACTTAGTTGGTTCAACAGTAGTTAACCAAATGGTTGGCCATATGAGCACTTCCATATCAACCAAATTCTTCTTTACCACAACTAGTTCAAATGACTCAAGTGAACTATATAGAGAGTTTTTCAATTGCTTAGATCTTATAGAAGTATACAATACATAATCGAAGCAAAAACGATTTGATTCACTCGAACCAATTCATGAACTTTATAGCCATGGTTTGCAATTATGCATTCCTTAGTTTATATAAGTTTAAGTTCACCAATAATCGTTTTTAGAAAATAACCAACCTAAGTATGCGGACTTAAGTACCCGGAATGAGTTTGTTTTCAGTTCACAAACTCCAGCAGATTTTCACGGGACGTGAACTTCCGATGGTGCGCGTACTGGTACGCGGACTTTAGTTCCGGTTTTCATGAGCAACAAAATACGCATACTTTGGTTCAATGAATAAGGACTTACACAGATATGTGTTACCACACAATGTTTATATCCTTCAAGGTTATATATTCTAAACTCTCATTTCAATCATTGAAACATTCTTAGAGGACGTTATATGATTGTTATTCACAAACCATTTTTCGTCAAAGCCATTTTCAAGTAATTGAAACTTAATATGACTTTCGTGATTAGTAAAGATGAACTTGGCCAAAGCGAAAGCTTACCAACACATATTTCGAGAAATAGATACGCGAGATAAACTTGGCTCGAAATAACAAATGCGTATAATCAAAGTCTATATAGCAATACGACTTTTGTCTCAAGATAGGAGATATAGTAGATAGAATTTTGAGCGATAGATAAGTTCAAATCTCCACATACATTTTAGTCGATAAAGTTCCACAAGTTCCTTGAGTAGTTCTTCGTCTTTGTATGATGATCGCCATGGAGTCTTTAGCTCAACTACACTTTCTATCCTAGTCCGAGACTTAGCTATAAGTAGACTAGAAATCAAGACTTATATTTTTGATCACTAACATTGACAAACATGCTTGAGATAGCAATGCATGCGAGTTCGACCGAGCAGTGCTCTAACATATGTGCCCTGGACTCAGAAACTTGATATCTTCATACCTCTAAGACGTATTTCTAGAGGACCACATCTTTCATCCTTGAAAAAATATCTTTCTAAAGAATATTCTTGTGATCTTGACAGAACCAGGGGACAGTAAAGTTTTTTACCCTCTGAAAACGCGGGGGTACCAAAATACACCACCAACTTTATCTTAGGAAACCTGTATGGACTCGAATACAATTCCGAGAGTTCAACTTAGTGAATCTCAATCAGGAATTATATGAGAAGATTATATCTCTTTCTCTCACAATCAGAATGTAAATGATGACAAGTCCGTGAATCTGATTATTCCGTGAGAGTACACAGACACCAGAAATTTTGTTAACGAGGAAAACACAAATGCCAAAAAAAACCCGGGACCTTGTCCATATTTGAACACCAAACTGTATTAAGCCGCTACAGACTCTAGCCTACTATCAGAACTTCGGACTGAAATGTAGCTGAGACTGAATTAAACCGTCCCAGAAATTCAGTTACAGTCACGCTCCTTACGCCTCTTGAATCCCAGAAGGACTCCGCGCAATTGATTCCCTTAGCTGACGTCCTTTTCATCCTAAGAGTTGCTTCAACTCAATTGAAGACTTTAAACCAATATGCCTCCCACAGATAAGCCTATACGTGATTTTCGTTCTGATCAAAGATCAAGGTGAGGTAGGAAATTGATTACAATAGAAAAATTCTAGCACACCTCAAAATCCAGTCTTATGACTCTCAAAGAGCATCCTAGATTATTATTCACCTCACAATTATAAACTTGTGGAATTACAAGGTCTGAGACAAAGAAACTTGTGATTTCTATCTATCTTATTTGTTGGAGCAAGCTCAACAATCAAAGCAAGATCATGAAACGAACTATCAAGATATTGATGTTTTCCTGATCCACTTTATGTGAAAGTACTGTATTTACTCCGTAAATTTTCTTATGTTGAGTGATTCTGATTAAATTAATCAAAAAGATCCACTTGCGGTTAATTTACTCGATGTTTTCTGGATACAAATCCATGTGATTTGTTAATATCCAAAGAATTTTTATTTATTTTTTGTAAAAGTAAGGTCGCTCATGTTGTTCTCTTGGAAATGACATCAAATGGGGGAGAGTTCTTAAATGAACTTGTGCTTAATTGCTAAATATTTGTGGGGAGAGTGGTTGTGGAATTTGTAGGGGTTAACTTGTATCTTAATAAAATCCATTATGAACATACTAAGTTTCGACTATGTGAAATCATCTAAAGAAAAGTTGGTATGCTTCTTTTGAGAATTCATAATGCTCTCATAGTTTTCGTACCTTTGTCAATTTATATTGAAAAAAGGGAGAAAATTATTTAATAGTCACACTACATACATATGGTTTACGGATCATTATGTAAGGGGGAGTGGATTCCATTCTATAGGTTTTACATAGTGTGCAAAAGATGGAGTTATTGACTAAGGGGGAGCAAATCATATCACCGTAGTATTATTTCGAAGTTGTGATACAATTGGACTTTGATTTAAATAATAATACTATGACACTGAATAACAATGATTGAGAATATTTATTTTCGTATTTTTATTGCTACGGATCTTCAACAACAATGATGTTGAGTTGAACACATTAAAAATCGATGGAGAACTTGAAGTAACGAAGAATTCAAGGAAGTTGAAGAGCCAAGGAAATCAAGCATGATGGATCAGAAGCTACAAAGTTTGTTTATTTTATAATCTATATGTATTGATAGTTCTGTCACTAAAATTGACAAATGGGGAGATTGTTAGAGCACTGCTCGGTCGAACTCGCAAGCATTACTATCTCAAGCTTATTTGTCAAGTTTAGTTGATCAAAATTATATCTTGATTTCTAGTCTACTTATACTATGTCTCGGATTAGGATAGAAGTATGTAGTTGAGTATTAGACTTCACGACATTCACCAATTGAAGAAGAAGATCTACTAAAGAGCTTGGAGGAACTTCGACAACAAAAGGTATGTGGAGACTAAAACTTATCTATCGCTCATAAGTCTATTCAATTATATCTACTAATGAGACTAAGTCGTGTAGCTATATAGACTTAGTGTTATACACATTTCAAATTTCGAGTCGAGTTTATCTCGTTCATATAATTCTCGAAATACGAGTTTAAAGATTAGAATGCTTCATCATCTACTTGACAACTTTAGTTGTAAACAATTCATTTGTTGGAAACTAAATGTCAAGTCAAGATGATCATGTGAAACTTACCTTGAACATCTTACATGATTTGTGTGAGACAATCATTTGATGTTAACTTGGGATGTTTCGTATTGATCAAATAATCATTTGAAAATTACTGGAAGCTAGTGGAATGTGTAAGATTATCATTGTCGTCTTCTAAGGATGTTTCAAATCGATTAACGAGAGTTTTAGAACTACTACCAATGTCTGGATACAGCATAATATGCTTACCCTGTATGCGAATTGTGAAGTGCTAGTTCAGGTCCGGAACTCTTGTTTGCGAACGAGTTTATCTGTGATGGGTCCGGAACTATGGTTTGCGAACGACAAAACTATGCTCCCTAACTCAGTTTGCGAACTCAGTGGTTAGGTTCTAAAATAGGGAAGTATAAAAACTTGTTCACATACTCTGTATGCTAACTATTGGGTATACTCATGAACTCGGGTTTGTTTGCGAACTATGTTTGCGAACTGAAGTCCCTGATTCTTGATGCCTTAAGGTACGGGAACTCGGTTAGCAAACCGTGGCATTATGTTCATGAATTGGTTCTTGTATAAGTATTTTATACACTTACAAACCAAGCCGAATTTGTTTCAAATGTTTCATGAATATTTCTATGAGATAGTGAACACTTGAACAACTCTCTCAAAAACACATTTAGATACATTTGATTATCTATCATGATTGGTTGATTATCAGACTGAGTTTAGAAGTGTTAGATGAATATAGCTAAGCTAAAAATGTTCACATGGCTAACTTCGGTTAATTGTTACTGAGCCAACTTGTTATACATGTTTAGGTATGGTTCATCCATATCTGAATATAGGTGTGTTTCATTTGTGTGTATCAAGCTAAACCATCTAATAGTGAAGATTGATTGCTTATTTTCTAAGCAAACTTAACTTGAATCTTAAATCAGGAGTTCATCTAACGGTGAATATTAATTGCTTTGTTACTAAGCTATCTTAGCTTTGATTGTAAGCAACCCTGATTTGAAAGGCTATATAAGGAGAAACTATAACATCTGGGAAACCTAATCCGGACAATCTCGTGTGTCCTAGTTGCAAACTAGAGTCGATTTTCTCTTAACCTAGGTTTCCAGTTCTTCTAAAAACCATTAATAGGTTTAACGACTTAAAGACTTCGCTTGGGACTCGTGAAGCAAGGTCCAACTATTTTCTTTGTAGTTGAGTATCCTGATCTTACTTTTTCTATCTTATTGAGTTTAATCTTCTATAATATTTTCTCAAGATTTATCTCCGATAGGTAAGATATAAAAAGTAATCACAACAGTTTCTTCGTCTCAGACTCTTGTGATTCCGCAATAACTTCTTCTGTTCACTATCTCTATCTTAAGCCGGAAACAACAAATAGAATAGACTTATCTGTGGAGACAGATTTGTTTAAAAGTCTTCGATTTTGTGTCGCAGCAACTTCTAGGATGTAAATAACGTCATCTAGGGGAATCAAGTGCGCATAGTCTTGCGAGATTCAAGAGGCGTAAGGAACGCGACTATACCTTAATCGATGTGAGACTTGGTTAGGGATCAAGTACATTCCAGTCCAAAGTTAACTTGTAGTATGCTAGAGTCTGTAGCGGCTTAATACAGTGTGGTGTTAAAGTCTGGACTAGGTCCCGGGGTTTTTCTGCATTTGCGGTTTCCTCGTTAACAAAATTTCTGGTGTCTGTGTTATTTCTTTTCCGTATTATATTTTCGTTATATAATTGAAATATCACAGGTTGTGCGTTTTTCAATCACAGTTGATAAATCCAACCTTGTTTGTTGGATATAACTTGACCGGCACTCAGAGATTAGTCTTTGGTACCATCCGAGTTATTCTCATAACAATCAGGTTCAGGGATTCCTATCTGTTTGATTTACTGATTGTGTTGAGAAAGATATATAGCTCTTTGATATATTTCTTGATTGAGTTTCACTAAGTTGATACTCTCGAAATTATATTGGAGTTTAGTCCATACATATTGCCGAACGAAAAAGTTGGGTGTGGTTGTTGTACCCCGACGTTTTCAACGTTAGCTATTGGAATCAATCGCGTAGAGCCTTGCGAGTAACTAGAGACATAAGGAGAGCGACTGTAACTAAATCGCCCGAAGGAAGGATTCAGTCTTAATTACATTCCAGTCCGAAGTCTGATAGTAGGCAGTGTCTGTAGCTGCTTAACACAGTTTCATGTTCAAATCTAGACGAGGTCCCTAGATTTTTCTGCTACTGCGGTTTCCTTGTTACGAAATTCTTGTGTCTATGTGTGTTTTCCTTTTCCGCATATTTTTATTGTTAAAAGTACTACACAGTTTATGCTCCTATCAAAAACGAAAAAATTGGTGGTGTACGTTGGTAACTTCTCCTTTTCACTTTTGTTCCTAGAGATTGTAATATTGTTATATCTTCTATGTTTTAGTTTATACATCGAATGTTATCGACTATTAACCCTTCGAGCCTTTGTTTATAGAAAATAATAAATTATATATGCACCGATATATCTGCCATTTATGCTTAGGTTGACGTATAAAAAAAATAAAGAAAATTCATGGTTCAGATGCCCCGTGCCCTCCTTTGTGTGCATTTACTAGTAGCTAGGCTGATAACATACGACCAGGTGAGCTATAAAATTGTCCGCTCAGCAAGTCGGACTAAGATAACGCACCAGTCATTAAGAAGCAGAACAATATATGTTTTGAGAAAAGTTAAATATCTTTGATTAAATCTTGTGTTGTCAAATCTATTTTGATTCTTAGGATTCATAACAGATTTGATTTGACAACTGTAGTATTAAGATTTAGTATATAAATAAAACTTAATTGCAGATCTATAACAATTTAGGGTTTAATTCCCTTTTCCTGTTTTTTTCCCTGTAATAGTTTGGTGGCTTGTTATTGCCATTATGATCTTTTATTATATGCATTTTTAGCAGATTTGGATAGCCTTAGTGGCGATTAGCTCACTTGCAGAGATATACACATGTATATTATTGAGGACACTTATTTCCAACGTGACGTAGATCCAAACATTTCTGTGCAGGATCCATATGGCTACTGGTGTTGATGCGGATTATAATGTTCAGGGCTATTACTCCTTTTCAATGGAGATTCAAGATTCGAAGATCAAAAAATCTAAATCAAAGATTCAAAAATTAAAATGGTTCATCATGAAGTTAGAAACCACCAAGAAAACATCGATATCCTCTTGGAAATTTGTGTATTTTGTAATTTTAATGTGTTTTATTAGTTTTTCTGTTTTATAAGATCTTATCATTATTTGTAATTTTTGCTATCATTTCTTCATCTATTTACTCAGTTATATGTATAACTCTGCAAAAACAAATTTATGCAAAAGAAAGAAAGAAAAAGTAGTAGTATAAGTTTTGCAGCGGAGATTATTAAAATGCAACTTTCTAAAATATTAGCTAACAGACTTAATCCTTTCTTAAATAGAATTATATCTCGAAACAAATCAACGTTCATTACAGGGCGTCAAATAATTGATAATATCATAATAACTCATGAAATTCTCCACACTATGAAAACTTCTAAAAATAACAATAGGCACTTTTCCTTAAAAATAGATCTTTTCAAAGTTTTCGACAGAATCGAATGACCTTTTCTGGAAATTTTCTTTATTGATTTTGGCTTTAATGATGTTTGGTGCTATCTTATCATGCAATGTGTGTCTACGACCTCTTTTTCTGTTCTTCTAAATGGCATACGGTCAGAAGTTAATGTTGAAAGAGGTTTAAGACAGGGGGATCCTTTATCCCCATATCTATTCATTATTTGCATGGAGTTTCTTTCTAGACTTCTTTATAAATCTGAATATGATAAAAAAAAATTGGGATTAAAGTGTCGAAATTTGCTTCTCATGTGTCTCACTTATTTTTCGCCGACGACTGCATCCTTTTTTTAAGGAAGGTACAGTCGAAGCAAATAATTTAATAGATATTCTTAATCTTTTTGGTGAAATGTCAGGTCAAGTGATAAATCTTCAAAAATCTGGTGTTTATTTTTCCCCAAAACTTCATATCAAACATTGCAAAATAATTAGCAGAATTTTAAAAGTTAAACAAATCTCAAATGATAAATATTTGGGAACCCCTTTATTCTTCAATAGGAACATAACTAACTGCTTTGAATCGTTACTTAGTAAATGTTATGTTGTTTTACACGGCTGGAAGGCTAAGCTTTTATCCCAAGCTGGCAGAACTATCCTCCCTAAGTTTGTGCATAGTGGTTACCCTAACTATCAAATGCAATGCATTGCCTTTCCTAAAATTGTTCTTGATAGCGTTGAAAAACTGCAAAAAGACTTCTAGGGACAAGAAAGATGCTTCTAAAGGAATCTATACAAAAGCTTGGGTTAGTATTTGTACTGGACTTGATTCTGGTGGTTTAGGCATTAGAAATCCCCATAGACAAAACTTATCCATGTTAACTAAGCTTGCATGAAGACTTTTGCATAATCAAGATCAACTTTGGGCTATTATTCTAAAAACACAAGTATTTTTACAAAACTGATCCTCTGATTCATTCTAGAAAGTATAATAATTCTTGGATATGTAATAGTATAAAAATGGTCTTAATATTATAAGTTCTAATTCTGAATGGTAAGTTAATAATGGCTATAAAATAAATATTTGGTCTGATCTTTGGTTGATAAATCAAGATAATCTTCTTACACCTATTGTTTTAGATGATAATATCCCAATGGTTGTCAACTAGCTAACTGACAATCAAGGGAACTGTAATGATGATATGTTTGTTAAGTATATTCACCCTGATATGCACAATAGGATCAAGGCTATCACTCTTAATCTGGATAATATGGATATGATCAGATGGAAATCTATAATTTCTGGAGAATAACTAAACAATTGATTCTCTCACTCACATCCGGTAGGAGAAGTGGATTGAAAAACTTTAATTCCCCACTTTTGAGCAAATCTAAATTAGAAATAAATTTGGGGAAGTAAATATAGACTATAGAGACAAAAGAACTTAAATCCAAGAACATACTTCCGCTCAACCTTCTTTCCTTGATGATTTGGTATCATCCTCGAAATATTTGGTATTTATTTTAATTTATCAATTGTTTTTTGTATCGTCCTCGAGATTTGTTTAGGGAGAAGATGAATAAATGGTTATTTACGTAAGTGTTTATTAGTGACTGTATGATTGAAAGTTAGAAATTCATCTAACAATCTTAATCTGTGACTATGTACATCATCATTGTCTCATTAATTTCTCATAATAAATATTTTATTAATCCCTCATAATAAATGTCTTATTAATTATCATAATAAATATATATGCTCCCACAAAATAACTTTGTTAATAATTACATCAACAGATATTAGGGATGATAAGGGTGGTGTTTGTGAGTGGTGGTGCATGGAACCGGTGGCGATAATGATGCTAGTGGAAAAGATAGTGGTAATGGGTGGTTCTGGTGGTGGTACTGAAGTTGGTCAATGTAGTAGTGTGCAATGTTTATTCAGTGTCGCTATGACACAAGCAACACTATATTATGGAAGTTGTGCTTGACTAAGCAACACTATATTATGGAAGTTGTGCTTGACTTTATATAGTAACAACAAATAAATGACACCATCCAAAATTGACATAAGTTTTCTTACTTATTTTCGATCTGTGCTATTACGGCATGGGTCAAATTCTACTAGACATACAAAATGAGGGAGGGCGTAACATGATCAGTAGAAAAATTCCTACCAAAGTATTTTATTTTTTCAATTTTATTTGATTGACAAACCTTGACTGATTTTTGTAAAAATAATAATAATAAATTGTATTGTGTTACAACCGTAAAAGATATAAAAAATACTCTTAATTAAAAGAAATTGTATTATGAATTATGACCCTAATTATGAGGGAGCCAATCAATTTAAATTCATAACAAAATAAGTTACAACTTTTATATCCGTCGGATGTCTTTAGCTAGGATAATACTGAGATGGCCGGATGCAATGTTTGTCTCTCAAAATGTTATACATCCGTCCAAGCTCAAAACCCCCTTCTGGTGTATATTATAGATTTGGAAATACAGAAATGTTGTTTTTAAAGGTGTTAAAGCTGATCCTAAAATTTTTCTCTTTCCTCTCCGCGCTCTCTCCTAAATTCTTTTTTCTAATGGCTACTTTTGTTCATCGTCTTCTTAAATCTTACATCAATCTTCTTCAATGCTTTTCGAGTAGTACTCTTTGCTTGTGTTGATTCCCGAGCTAAGAGGGACTAAGCAATGGGAGGGACGATAAGTACTAATTCAGTTTGATTCAAGTATTGACCCGGTCTCTTTTGGTTTCAACAAATGTTTTTATTTGATGAAAATTCTAAACCATGGGAGGTATTAGATCATCTCAAAACAAACGCATATGCATTTCTTAATTATCCTCATTTGCACTGCTGTCAATTTTATGGATAGTTTTTTCATCCCTTATTTTTGATGGGATTTAGTTTGTTTTAGAAACTATTAGTAGATAAACACATAAAATAGCAAATTACTTCTTTCTTAAATTAAAATCTTAAAAACTTAACTTACAACATAGATATAAATAGCTAGATAGGTATCTGCAAGGAAGGTAGTTTGTAATTATCTTAATCTTTCTTAATACTCGATCCCTTCTTCTGCACCCTTCTTTTCCATTTCTTCATAGTGATTCTTACCTCGTTTCTGCAGATATCGCCTCTCCCTCTTCTGAACATAGTAATAGTCAGATCCAAATGGCATTTCATTAAGATAAATTTGAGCATCTAAAGATATCCCTCTCTCTATCTTAAACTGAATAACCCTCTTAGTGCAAGGGCGAAGATGCTCTTTCTCTTTTTTATTCAGATTGCAATACGCCAAATATTGTGCCTGATTAGGATGAAGGAATGCCTCTTTGCTGCATTTCGTGCACCTTCAATATTGGATTCGATGGAGATGATTCTCTCTGCATCGCATAATCCTTGTAGAGGATACTAATGCATCCCGGGGAACTTGTTTATGATCGCAACCCATTTTAATTTCTTTTCTAGATCTCCCTGATGCTGGCTTTTCTTCTCTTTCCCCCTATCTCTCTGAGATTTGTGGCTTCTTACTTCTGGAGGAGTATTTATCCTCTGCTTTGTAGTCTAATTAAAGTGCATTAATGGAAATCTTATCGACTCTCCTAACTTCCCCGTCTGTCCATCTTCTGTTAGGCTGTTATTTTTTTTTCTAGATTCTTGGCTTTTAGAAAATTGTTAATGTTTATGCGCTTTGGATTCTATAATCTGTTTATTAGCCTCAATCTCATTCTTTTCGTTTTCCCTTTTTTACGTATTGCTTTAAGCAATTTGCCTCATTATAGTGACTACAAATAAGTACATATAGTCTATTAAAATTAGGAGTCTGCCTGTTTGCGTAGAAAATGGACTAAGCAGAGAGTAGAAATATCTTATAGAGTAGAAATAATGAACTAGAAAATTTCTTAACCAAGAAATAACTTAACTGCAATTAAAATTACATAGTGAGAGAGTGCATTCCTCTTACGGTATGCATAAACAAAACTGATAAACCATTTGATAAACTTAAACAAACAAAGCATAGTTTTAAACTCCCGTTGCAGCCTTTTCACTAGAGAATCTACTCTAACAGTGATAATAACTTCTTTGGGTTAATACTCTATTTCTCATCTTGCATCTGCCTCTTCTACTGCCTCATAATTTTCTTTCCCTTTGTTCAAATTATATCTGGCTTCCATCTTGACTACATATCCATACTCAAAACCTGGTGGCATCTTGTTATATAGAAGCGTAGCATCAATTGGAAGCCCTCTCTCAATCTGTCTTTCTGTTGCTTCTCTTAACTCTTTATCCATAGCTTCCTTTATCTCTGGCCTCAAGTTGCAATAAGCTAAATACTTAGGCTGCTCAACATGCATAAACAAGTCAGTACCGCATAGATAACAAAAATAATAGTGCACCCTGTGCAGATGATCATCTCTGCATCGCGTAACTCTAGTCATGGAGATTGGAGCGCCTTCAGGAATAGTAGCATGATTACAAGCCATTTTGTGTTTTTCTTTTATTTTCTTTTTTTTTGCTTTACTGGATGTTTTTGTTGCAAGTAGCGCCTTTTATAGTAGTCCTAGAATAACTCTCTTTATTGTTGTGTATACCTTTCCCCTTCTCTTGCCCTTCAATGACCTTCATTCAACTTCTTCTCTCCTCTCTGTTCATATTAATTTCTTTTGAATCTGTTCTACGTCCTCTCTTATTAAGATTTGAAAATCTTAGAATCCTCTCTCTTCTGTCTGCGAGAAGTACATCCTTTAATTATTAGATATCCTCTAGTTTGGCTTTAATGCATATTAGGTCTAGTCTTATCAATGACTTTTCATTCTATCAAGCGTTTGAGTGCTCTAATTGCACTGATAGAAAACTAGTTTAGGGGCTAATACACGTAACCTTGTATGTGTATCTGCTATGCTAAATTTCAACATTTCTCTCCCTTCGAGTTCATCCCCTAGAGTTACTAGATACCTATTCGCATGGGTAGATGCATTCTTTCTTTAATTAAATTTACCTTCTCTGTTAATTTTCCAGACTCAACGGTTAGGTGCATTAAATGCTTTGGATAGACCTTTTTTAGGATTAGGCCCTTCTAAAGTACGTGCCCTTCTTGTACTGACCTTTCTATGATTTTAAGGTTTAAAGTATGGTTTTCCTACTCCGTAGCCTTTGCGTGCTTGGAAACTATAAGTATTAGGATTTAGAAGTCTTCCTTTATACTTTTAACTTTATTTGAATTTCATAAACATTGGATTCCCCGAAGCTGTTTGTCTCAAAAAGACCGCTCTTCATCGTACCTTGGTTCTTGTTATTTTTATTCGCTGTCGAATATCCATTGGACTAGCTTTTGGTGTATCTTTTTTCGATTTCAGTACCATTCACGGGTGCTGAGTTCGTCTTTTTTGGTGCCCTTTGGCCCCTGGATACACTTATTTATTTAACTTCCTTGCATCTTTTGTTTTTCATTGCCTTAGTTTCTTCTTTTCTCTCTTTATGATTGCAATGGGTGATCCTTTCAATCTTTATAAACATCTCAGTGGTTTTTCCTTAGCTCAGCGATTAGCAAACCATAGTAATGTCGGTCTTCTACCTACACCGCCTTCCTTTATTAGACTTTGGAATCAAACAACACAGTATTCTTGCTAGAGTTTTTTCAACTGAGTGTCTTCACCAATGGGAAGTAAGAGGCACACTTAATAATTTTTGGGGGAATCTGATTGTTTTCCAGATCAGGGACGTAGATCCAAACCTATATATTATCACCTTTAGAAATGAGGAGGATTTTCATTGGATTTCATCTAATGGACCTTGGTACCCTTTTGCAATGTGTTTGCAGCCACAACAACTTACCAAGGAATGAAAATCTCTACAGACTTAGTAAAAGAAATACCAATTTGGGCTTCTATTTCAAATTCCAAATGTGAGCATCTTAGTGAGGAAATGCTAGGGATGATAGCAAGTAAAGTAGGACAGGTTTCTAGGATCTGTAGAGGGTATGAGACACCAGATTGTAAGCCAAGAGTCCTCCTTTGGGTCAATATTGAAAAACCACTCATTCATCATCTTCTGGTTAAAGTAGGAAGATATCCAGTTACTTCCATTTACTTCAACTACATCAACCTCCCCTCAAAATTATGTTCTCATTGTCTCAGGTTAGGTTACAAAGTAGGTAACTGTGCAGTACTTCAAGGAAGACCTCTGGAAGATATTTATGACATCTAAGTTAATTCTCCTTATCTTAGTGACGATATGAATTGGTTAAATGATGTGTTAGTCCCAGTTTGGAACCCTAAAGACAATTTCGATCATACTGGTGTACCTGTTGTTTATGGGTGAAAACTGTTTCTGCTGTTTTTGGTAATTTGGGGTGTGTTGATGAGAAACGAATCTAAACCCTAAACAAATGCACTGCACGTGAGTGCTTTTGATTCGAGAGATCAATCTGTAAAATTCTGGACTAAACCAAGAAATGGCCGTTCCAGACTTACTTAGGTCACAAAGTGAAAGAGATGGGGTTGATCTTAGGGAGGGAAGCGAAGAAGGTGTTGAGATTGTGAAGGTGTTGGCTGTTTATGACTTGTATCAGAATGATGAACTGGCTTTCATAATGAAAGCTATCAGTTATGGGTGTTTTCTGGTGTGGATGGGGAAAAATGATTTGCTGGTTTTTACGGAATTGAAGAGTCGTCCGTGTAGAGACTCCGTGAACCGAGCGAAATGTTGAACCTCACACAGATGCACTGCAAGAAGGGAGTGCTTTAAGTTTGAGAGATCAATCTGTAAGACTCCGTCCTAAACCAAGAACAATGGCCGTTCCAGAGTCAATCACAAGAGAGGATGGGTTGATCTGTAGGAGGGAAGCTGAGAAATGTGTGAGATCAATGGTGATGTGAGATTATAGGTGTGTTGTGAATTCAGCGTAAGAATGCTCTGAATGATTGAGTTTTGCCCAATTGAGAGTGATTTCTGTGAGTTCGTGTAGATGAAAGATTGTTTGTATGAACTTTGATAAGAAATTGCTCGTTTAGGAGACTGTTGTTCGAATTTTCGAAAACCCATGTCCTTTCAATCAGGATTCAAAGACATTTTATAATGCCGGAGTTGAAAACACCATGATCCCATGAAGTGTGATAGTTGCTGGAATCAGAGAGTGGGAAGTGGGAAATCGTGTTTAAAACCAATTACTCATCGTGCGGAGACTTGGTTAACTTTCCACCCACTACTTTGTTGATTCTTCCAATTGATTGCACAACTCGCTCACATTCTCATCATGGGTGAATACACGTGTCGTAGACCGCCAGACCAAAACCCTAATTAATATCCCCCCATGTGACACGATTGAAATCTCTTGATTGTGGAGTCAGTTGCTGACTTTATGGGACGATGAGTCCATGTAGTGCTGAGTTGAACATGATTAGCAAATGTCCTGAAACTCGTGAATTTAATATGTCTGCTGAGACGAAGTATCGTTATAACCTAAGACGAGCAAACTGCGTTGCTGAATTGTTGAATATTGATAGTTGAACCAATATTCTTTTGATCTGAGCAAATATTGCTAGTCCGAGCGAATATTGCAAGTTTGAGTGAATGTTGCCGGTTCGAGCGAATATTGCTAGTTTGAGCAAATATTGCTCGTTTGATGAATTATTGGTAGCAGGACCAAATAAAATATTAATTTAAATTACTGACTGCTGGGTCGAGCAAAATAAATGAGAATGTTGATCATTGAATCAACATAAAATTATCAGTGTTTGAATCTGCTCAGAATCACGTTTCTGCAAAGCTCTGGATTCAAAACCCCAATTTTACCGAAATGATGATTTATTGCAAATCAACACAGGAACGACTACATGGGATGATGGGTTCACCATATAACGCCCAGATGCTCAAATGATTAAAAATACCAAAGTCTCTTGAGGACCAGTTGGTGAAATCATGATTAAATGCTGGTTTAACCATTTATTAAAATAATGCTCGTGTGAGCGACAAACAATAAAACCTGGTGTAGAAAATATGAGGAACCCAACAAGAGGTCATGGGACCGGCTCCTGGTGGCAGTGGGACCAATAGATGGTCGTTTGAGCAAACTTCCAATTGTTTGGAAAAAGTTTGAACCTAATATGAGCAACTGAGTAAATTAGGTTAAAATCATTAAAGCATGTGGGACCAGTTGTTTGCAAGCCTCAGGGTCACCCTTGGTCGGTCAAGGGGATGTGCCCGTGTCACCATGACGTCCGCGCTTCAGTCCTGACAATTTTGATATTTTCTGGTGCACGTTTGAGCAACATTTGGAGAAAATATGCAAAATCCATGGTTTTGCTGAAACTGGGAAAAGTACATGAGATGATGTAAATAATAAATAAAACATGGAATTTCAAGGTGTGGGACCGGCACGGCTAGGGTATGGCCAGCCGGATGACAGACGCGGTCCCACATGCTTATCCCAGTTTTATGTGATTTTATGTGTTTTCTCTGATTTGAGGGAAATTTCATGAAACTGGAGAGTTTGGTGAAATTAGGGAACTCTCATGAGAGATAAAATAATAATAAAATAGGGAATGGGAGTGTGGGACCGGCATGGCCGGCCTGCCAATGGGCGCGGGTCCCAAGCCACTCTTCCCAATTTTATGTAGTTTTGATGATTTTAGCTAACTTTCATAAAATCAAAAGGATTTGTTGAAAACCAAGATATTTTGTTGAAATCAGGGAGTTTTCATGAAATCAGGAAACAAAACACCAAATAATAATAATATAATAATGGGATGTGGGACCGGCTAGGGCATGGCCGGCCGGCTAGAGCCCGGTCCCACAAATTTTCTCTAATTTTTGATATTTTGATAAAATCATGTGATTTTAGAGAAAATACATGAAATTAGGTAATTTTATGGAAAATTCATGAAATCAAGGGAATTTTCATAATTTAAGAGGAAAATAATAAAATAATGGGGACATCAGGTGTGGGACCGGTCACGACCAAGGCACGGTCGACTGGTGCTCGGTCCCGCAACCCCTTTCCCTAATTTTATTATTTTTGATAAAATCATGTGATTTTAGAGGAAATACATGAAATTATGTAATTTTATGGAAAATTCATGAAATCAAGAGAATTTTCATAATTTAAGAGGAAATAATAAAATAATGGGGACGTGAGGTATGCGACCGGCCACGGCCAAGGCATGGCCGGCTGGTGCTCGGTCCGCAACACCTTTCCCTAATTTTATTATTTTTGATAAAATCATGTGATTTTAGAGGAAATACATGAAATTAGGTAATTTTATGGAAAATTCATGAAATCAAGGGAATTTTCATAATTTAAGAGGAAAATAATAAAATAATGGAGACGTGAGGTGTGGGACCAGTCACGGCCAAGGCACGGTCGACTGGTGCTCGGTCCCGCAACACCTTTCTCTAATTTTATTATTTTTGATAAAATCATGTGATTTTAGAGGAAATACATGAAATTATGTAATTTTATGGAAAATTCATGAAATCAAGAGACTTTTCATAATTTAAGAGGAAATAATAAAATAATGGGGACGTGAGGTGTGGGACCGGCCACGGCCAAGGCATGGCCGGCTGGTGCTCGGTCCCGCAACACCTTTCTTTAATTTTATTATTTTTGATAAAATCATGTGATTTTAGAGGAAATACATGAAATTAGGTAATTTTCATGATTTTAGGGAAAATTATGATAAAATATGAAATTGGACGCGGAACTGGTCACAGCATGACCGGCCGGTTAGTGAGCCCAGTCCCCTGGCGCCCCTGCTAATATTTTATTATTTTTCCTTCCTATTTTGCATAGGTTCCTCATTCATTCGTATCTTTTGAAATGCTTGTTTGTGCATTCAAAATGCTGGTATGTGCATCGTTTGTTAAGTACACTTGCACCATTTTTTTCCGGGCTTATTCGATGCTTAGACGCCTGTCTCGTTGAGTATTTATCACTAACCCGTGGAATTCTGCTGGGAAGAACCACAAATTGAAGTGACGAAATATAATGAAGAATCGTAGAATATTGCTGGATATTCAGGCGATTAATTGACGATTCATAGAATATTGCTGGGTATTCAGGTGATGGCTCGTAGAATATTGCTGGATATTCAGACGATTTAAGATAATTAATTGTCGGCTCTATACTAGAAGGGCTTCATGTCTAGGAGCATTAGTTATCTGAGGGTTGAGCAATATGAACTTGCTGGAGTATCATATTCCTCTTGCATAGTCGGGGAAAATATGATTACATCCCGAGGACGTTGTCGCTCTATACTAGCAGGCATGATGTCTAGGAGCCGCCCAATCTTTCGATTCTACACAGTACGAGATGTGTCGTGGTCTTAGCTGAGAGACTACACATCTAAATCTTCCCTGAGAAACTTTCTCCATCAGAGGTGGCATGAGCTTTCATGCATAGAGACATGAGTCTCGATACTCATCCGGTTGTCAGATATGGAGTTATTACTGAAATTGCTCAGTATTCATGGGATATGCCGCGGTCTCAGCTGAGAGACTACACATCTACATGTACTCTGAGAGACAGTCTTCTCAGTCAGAGATTTATGGCATGAGCTTTCATGCTTTAATGAGAGACATGAGCCTCAATACTCATCCGGTTGCCGAATCTGGAGTATAGTTTTATAATTCTACCCTTTGTCGAAAATCCACCATCTACATTAAGTCCCCTGCTTAGTGAGGAACAGTCATGTTCCTTAGTCAGCATTGGATGGTGATTTTCCGGGTACAACATAAATAAGTAATTGAACTTAGTCAGAGGATAAGACATTACCGGATTTCGACTGAATGAGCAGACCATGGTTTGAGCAAAAACCCCAGTGGCATAATAGAGCATCGTCCAGTGAACATAAATTGGTGTAGAAACGCTAATTCGATGATGGAATCTTTGTTGGTTCAGGATTCACGGGCCCGACCCAAAAAATAAATCCTTGTATTAGGAATAGACGCTTGTTCGTTCGTTAGCTTAAGGAACAAACAAAATAGACCTGAGTCTAATGATATAAAATTCTATCTATGAGCTTTCACGAAAACCAAAATTTTATTTTATATGTGAGATTTCACAAAGTGGAATAAACTATCGTTTCAAAGGTGGATGCTCGTACGAGAGAAAAGTTTTTTTTTTGAATAGACGTGCGTCTGTTAGTAATAAAATTTTGTTTATGAGCTTTCATGAAAATTTTATCTTCGAGCTTTCAGAAATCTTTGAAAATATACTCTCGCTTAAAAGACAGATGCTCGTGCGAGGGAGCAAAAATATATAGATATATTTTTCAAATTTACGTGAGTTTCACGTTAAATATATATATTTTGTAAAATCAATGTTTTGATTTTGAACAACAGTTGAAAGTAGACAATTATAAATGGTGAAATAATGTCTGTATGTGAGTTTTCAAAATTGTAGAATGGACGTCTGTCCAATTTTTGAAAAACCAGTGGATGTTAAATTCACGTGAGTTGTTCACGGTTCTATGAACATCAAGTCATGATTTTGAATAATGAATTTTGCTCATCTTTGCAGGTTTGACGGAACGAGCAAGTTTACGAAATTCTGACCTTATAATCACATCTAGTGAAATTTGTAAATAGGTAAGAGTTGGATTGTTACCATTTTTGCAGACGCTGATGTGAGCACCTTTGTTATGCTTTAATTTCACTGCTTTGATAAAATTTGCACCTTTGAATGATATTCTGAAGTAAAAATATCACATGGATGCCGCACCTACTTTGCAGAGATGTCAAACGAAGGTTATGAGACTCCTTCAGTTGATGAAGAGGAAGAAGCGGTGACTAAGAGTTCTCCAAATGCGAATGACGAATTCTTCTTGGTAAAATATAAACCCGAAAAACGGCATCCAGGTTCGAGCACTGTAAAGTCCCATGTCTCTTTGGTGAGTTGTTAGCGCTCCTCACATCATGACTTTTTCTTGTCCGTGAAATTAGGATCACGAGACCAAGGTTTGTTAATCCTTTGCAGAACTTTGCTCCGTCAAGTATTGACGATCTTCAATCCTGTGATGCTGGGCAGACGGTTTCAGACTCGAGTGTTGAAGAAGAGGCCGAAGTAAGTATTTCTTCATATAACTTCGTAGATAAGATGCTCATTGTTGAGAATATGTACAGGAGGATGTCTCCATGGAAGTAGAGAGTACTGGTGATGCTCGTTCGGAGAATGACGATAAACAAAACTCTTAAAGCTCAAAACCGAATGAAAGTAATGTTGTTGTTGACATTGAGACAAGCAATTCTGGTTCTTTGAACGCTTCAGAGCCCACCCAAGTAAGTATTTCTCTTGCATTTTATCCATAGAAGCATAAACTTGTTGATTCATGAATTCATGAATGATAATCCATGTGAATATATGAAAAGCTTTGCCGAAATACGTCACCAGAAAATTCAGAACTTAGCTGTTTAGCAAAAATGCTGTAGAATCTTCGTCCGGTGTCAGATTTTCGCGATCCACCCATGTATCCTTATGCCCAGGAAATTTCCAAGATTTTTCACAGAAGATTTTTAAGTTTTGAGCACGTCCAGGGCCTAAAAAAGGCAAAAAAGTAAACTTCCAGGAGACTTTCAGAACTTTTTCAGACTGTACGTTGTCTAATGTTTTGACCGCATCTCCTTGCTCGTTCATTGGATTGTTATGAAATTTTGACATGTGGTAGAGGACATCCACGCGAAGATAATGGTATATAACTAATTCTAAGATTACTTGTAGATTGCTCCCAGTTAGTCATCTTGCACAGGGAAGAGTAAAGTCTCTTCAGACGAGCTTGTCGCAAAACGTATTTTCATGACTTTCATGCTATTTGCTCGTGCCTCGAGTGTATAATGATGAACCCTGATGATGTTGTACTGCTTGTATAATGTATTTTTATGATCTCATTTGGTCTCATGTTTAGATTGCTCTAACCTCATGTAATCTTCGTATTAGGTGCCAAATACCGAAGTTGAGGATATTGAAACCAATAAGGATAACTCGAGCTGTTCTGGAGTTTTTTATGAAGAGACAACCATCCCTGCATATCAAGTCTATGAGAAGGTTGTCACTGAAGTTATGGAAACTTCGTTTGTTGCTGCTTCAGTGATAGAATAAACCGAGCCACCAGCAGAGAATACTGAAGACACTGTTGCCCTGATTGTTGAGGCTGCCCAGTAATTGAGAATCGTGTAGTGGTGTATTAACACCCAAGTGCAGGGGTTGTTTTGGTCCTCCATTCGATGCATCACTCCCATACCACGAACTGGTTGGTGGAGGATTTCAATGTTATTGATTCATTTGAGATCATGACCCTTTGATTGGTACATGAGCATGGTGCTTGCAGCCATCTTGTCTTTCTCAACCGTAAAACATTACGTCTGAAACCATGGTCATGGGACCATAGCTGAGGTTGCTTTCGAGAGGGGATGATGTAATGACCATGGTTTCATGTCCCGGCGGTAGCATCACTTTTATGATGAATGATTAGCACAAGAGAGTTTGGCGCCACGAGTCTTGGACTGTGAAACTGATCGTCATGATCAGCGGACCGTCAGTCCCCAATATTTTGTAAAATCTCCCCTTTTCGTTTTCTCTTCTTCTAGCAAGACTTGGATAGAGGACCCATGTAGAAAAATTTATGTGAAGACCTAGGTGGTCGAAGTTGGAGGTACTGTGATGAAGTACTTAGTGGAAATACCTAGTGGACACCGCTCGACTGTGGAAGTCATGAATCCCGTCTAAGAATTGTTGCTTGTATGTTGTACGCTCTGGAAGCTGTAGGGACCTCATACAAGGTCGGAATTCTATGCTTGACCCTAACTTTTGAAGCTAAGAGGCTGAGTTATCTCATAAGAAAAGAATAACTCAATTAGAGTTGTAGAGATCAGCCAATGGAGCGTGCACATTTGTAATTTGTAATCCCGTACAGATTTTTCAGATTCCGTAGACCTGACGGTAAAGGTCATATCTTTCAGCTCGTATGTCCGATTGATACACCCTTTTGGTATATTGTAGAAGAAACATAGACGAACAGCTTTCGTTGAGGAAGTATTGTCCCATTCCTCACCCATTGGTACGTTTTTGTAAATCCCATGGCCCTAAGTGTGTTGTATCTCATTTGTAGAGGTGATGAGAACATCTTGTAGAAGACTTTGGATTGTGCCCACCAGTCGTACAAGCTTTGGGAATACTTTCATGTGAGCATGTTATCAGGTCTACACATCTTGATATGAATTATTAGTGATTGGAGAAGTCCGCTTCGTCAAGTAATACTTCAGAGAACGGTTAGTTGATGAAGCCTTGTCATGAGGATGTTGCTCCTGAGACCGTTGTTGATGCTGAGATCACGACTGAATTTTCTCCAGAAATTCTTGTTGATGCTGAGACCATGGATAAAGTTCCTCCAGATATCCTTGTTGATGCAGATACTATGATCAGAGTTGCTCCCGAGACCAAAAAGGCTAGAACCATGATCATCGACATAATATTTGCTCCTCCATCCAGTGAGCCTCGTGAAGTGGCTTTATCAGAGAATTGATGTTGTTGTGGTAGATAGCATCAGCATTTTTCATACTGGATGTGATTGGTGGAGAGAGAAAGTTCCACAATCATGCAGGGGCTTGTGATGTAGAGAAATCCCGTTGATGAAGTTTCGCGGAATCACCTCAGGTTGCCCAGTGTATATTTAAGGAGTTAGTGCCCTTCATGTATGAATGATGTTGCAAGACTTATCGATTGTAGTTTAGTTACACTTTGATCGTGCTGGTGTTGAATCAATGTGTCATCGTCGAGATATTTGTGCTGAAGCCAGACGCACCACTATCGAAGGTGTACTCTTTGATTGAGAGTACAATTTGAAGGCTTCTTAGATGCTTGAGCGTTGAAGCGTATATTCCTTAAGCGTCGAACGTCTTAGAGGTTTGATCATCTCGGACCTGGAGTATCTTCTGTTGATTCAACATCCCTTTTGTTGCATTAGTGGGGCTCGACACTTGTGCAGACATCAGAGCTTTCTGATTTTGTGGAACACATGGACTTGCAGGAGAAATGCCCAAAGTATTTTTTGTCGTGTTTGGACATCATCTCATAAATGAATGTTTCAGTGGTTGATTCGGAGAAACGTCAGATTCAACCACTTGGTAATATACTAATGTGGTGAAGCTACCATTCATAACGTCTTGTAGAGTTGCTAGCATAATTAAGTCCCCATGCTAGGATAACATGTGAGGAAATAAATGACATAGACATGGAATGTGACTTGCCTGAGTGCGGAACCTCTTGATGAATGTCTATGCATCTTTTGCAGGTTCTTGCTTCAACCTCGTCAAAGTTTGAAATTCCTCAAAGTACTCTAATGATGGAATGTCCGTCAAATCTTCTGGATCAGAACTTTATTAGTTGGAGAGATGTGTAACCAAAGGCGCTTTGTAAGTACCCATATTTTTAGTGTGGATCCACGCTCGTCTGAAGGATATGTCATATCCTGGATCTTCCTGATTATGTGAAACTTGGTTTCTGTCCAGGTTGAACTTATGTTCACTTTGAGAGTGATGCAGCCATAAGTATTTCTGAGCGCTCCTTCAAGGCCTCTTATTGAGATGGGAGCATGAGTAGCTTCTTGTCGAGTGATGCCCTTGGTTCCAATGGTTTTCAGTGGAATGTTGTTGACGGCGGTGCCAGCATCGATCAACGTTCTTCCAAATTCGTTTCTTCTGAGATTGAATGTGATCAGCAGTCCCCAGTCGTATATCTCTTGATCGGAATGGACTTCTTGACACAACGTGGCTCAGTACTGTGAACATGTCTATCCTTTGTTTCTTCGACAGATAAAGCAATTCACGTTCGACCAAGGATTGGACTGCCTCTTTGATAGGTTGTTCAGAGAGTGTAAAGGTTCTGACTGAGAGATGATTCTTGTGTACTCCTTCAGTCCACAATTGAAGCTATTGTGGATCAACCTTCTGTTTGAAAATGTGCTTCAAAACTCCACAATCGCTTGTGGGATGATTGACGAACCTGTGGAAGTCACCTCTTCAATGGAATCTGGTGCTTCTAGATCAGGAACTCTTGTGCGTTGGTCAGAGGCTTGTGCATCTTGATTATCCTTCCTTTGTGCTTTTGAAGGAGCTGAGGTATGCTTGCGCAGCGGTTTGGCTTTCTGTTTGCTCCTTTCTGCAACAGTGTTTGTGGAAGGATGGAGGTTTTACTGCTTCTTGATCAGGCGTCTGCTTCCTCGAGTGTCTCATGATTCTTCAGTCTTTGTAGATTTTGCTCTTTCCAATAGAGAAGGTGTAGTGGTTGCCGATCTCTTCGCGGCTTCGTGAAGCTCTGAGAAAGTCTGGAATCGAAGATTCTCCAGTAGAGCTCTGTAAACTGGGAGCATGTCGTTGATACACAAATCTACCAGCTGCTGCTCTGTGACATTTGGGTCATAACAGTCCAGGGCCTGGACTCTGAATCTTTTCACGTAATTATTGGGATTCTCACTGACCCTCTGGAACATTCTTCCAAGATTAGATAGAGTAACTTGCTCTGACACGAAAATGTACTTCATGTAGAAGGCGTTGATCATTTCTTCCCAATTGTTGATAGTCCCCGGTGCGATGTTGTTGTACCAGGTGTATGCTCTGCCTTTCAAGGATTTTGAAAACTCCTTGAGACGAACAACATGGTTATGTTCATGGTCTCCCAAGGCTTCGAGGAAACGAGAGACGTGTTCTCGAGCATTGCCAGTTCCGTCATACAGAGTAAAAGTTGGGGAAATGTAACCTTTAGGAAGAGGAATCCTCTGTGTGGCAGCAGGATAAGGAGGTTGGTGACGGTGGACGTGTGATGTACTACCCTTTACACGGTTCTCTATGAGACGCTCCAAGTCTTCTCGAGTAATGAAATTTGACGGCTCTTTCGCTGATGAATCGCCTGCAGCTTTGCCGACTTCGTCATCATTTACTGTATGAATTGGAATCACCTCAGGATCAGCGTCTGAGGATTTATCTTTCTCTTTTCCCTTTTCTTGAGTCTCTACTGACATCTTATCAGTAAGAGTTTTGAGATAATTACACAGATCCTTCTGTGTAGCAGCCATGTCAGTCTGATTCTTTGCAAGAGTCTCCTGCGCTTTGATAAGATCAGCAATGGTAGGTGGTGGATTTCCTCTGACTTCTTCAGGTTGTCGACCGAGGGATGACCTTCAGCGTGAGGAGGAGTAATGTCACCACCGTCAGTGTTGGAGGCCGGAATCGTTTCCGGATATTCTGATGGTCATTGTTAGTGTTGTTAGTGCTAGCACGGTTTGCGTTAGGATTTGTAACTGAACCTGACCTACGATCAACCATCTTGTGAAAATGAAAGATTACAACCGAGAGATTAATCTCCCACTGTGGTCGCCAATCTATGGATGGGGAAAACGATTTGCTGGTTTTTACGGAATTGAAGAGTCGTCCGTATGGAGACTCCATGAACCGAGTGAAATGTTTAACCTCACACAGATGCACTGCAAAAAGGGAGTGCTTTAAGTTCTAGAGATCAATCTGTAAGACCCCGACCTAAACCAAGAACAATGGTCGTTCCAGAGTCAATTCGGTCACAAGAGAGGATGGGTTGATCTGTAGGAGGGAAGCTGAGAAATGTGTGAGATCAATGGTGATTTGAGATTATAGGTGTGTTGTGAATTCAGCGTAAGAATGCTCTGAATAATTGATTTTTACCCAATTGAGAGTGATTTCTCTGAGTTCGTGTAGACGAAAGATTGTCTGTACGAACTTTGATAAAAAATTGCTCGTTTAGGCGACTTTTGTTCGAATGTTCGAACACCCATGTCCTTTCAATCAGGATTCAGATACATTTTATAATGCCGGAGTTGAAAACACCATGATCCCATGAAGTGTGACAGTTGCTGGAATCAGAGAGTGGGAAGTGGGAAATCGTGTTTAAAACCAATTACTCATCGTGCGGAGACTTGGTTAACTTTCCACCCACTACTTTGATGACTCTTCCAACTGATTGCACGACTCGCTCACATTCTCATCGTGGGTGAACACACGTGCCTTAGACCGCCAGACCAAAACCCTAATTAATATCCCCCCATGTGACACGATTGAAATCTCGTGATTGTGGAGTCAGTTGCTGACTTTATGGGACGATGAGTCCATGTAGTGTTGAGTTGAACATGATTAGAAAATGTCCTGAAACTCGTGAATTTAATATGTCTGCTGAGACGAGGTATCGTTATAACCTAAGATGAGCAAACTGCGTTGCTGAATTGTTGAATATTGATAGTTGAACCAATATTCTTTTCATCTGAGCAAATATTGCTAGTCTGAGCGAATATTGCCAGTTTGAGTGAATGTTGCCGGTTCGAGCAAATATTGCTCGTTTGATGAATTATTGGTAGCAGGACCAAATAAAATATTAATTTAAATTATTGACTGCTGGGTCGAGAAAAATAAATGAGAATGTTGATCATTGAATCAACATAAAATTATCAGTGTTTGAATCTGCTCAGAATCACGTTTCTGCAAAGCTCTGGATTCAAAACCCTAATTTTACCGAAATGATGATTTATTGCAAATCAACACAGAACCGTCTACATGGGATGACGGGTTCACCATATAACGCCCGGATGCTCAAATGAGCAAAAATACCAAAGTCTCTTGAGGACCAGTTGGTGAAATCATGATTAAATGCTGGTTTAACCATTTATTAAAATAATGCTCGTGTGAGCGACAAATAATAAAACCTGGTGTAGAAAATATGAAGGACCCGCCAAGAGGTCATGGGACCGGCTCCTGGTGGCAGTGGGACCAATAGATGGTCGTTTGAGCAAACTTCCAATTGTTTGGAAAAAGTTTGAACCTAATATGAGCAACTGAGTAAATTAAGTTAAAATCATTAAAGCATGTGGGACCAGCTGTTTGCAAGCCTCAGGGTCACCCTTGTTCGGTCAAGGGGATGTGCCCGTGTCACCATGATGTCCGCGCTTCAGTCCTGACAATTTTGATATTTTCTGGTGCACGTTTGAGCAACATTTGGAGAAAATATGTAAAATCCATGGTTTTGCTGAAACTGGGAAAAGTACATGAGATGATGTAAATAATAAATAAAACATGGGATTTCAAGGTATGGTACCGGCACGGCTAGGGCATGGCCAGCCGGCTGACAGACGCGGTCCCACATGCTTATCCCAGTTTTATGTGATTTTATGTGTTTTCTCTGATTTGAGGGAAATTTCATGAAACGAGAGAGTTTGGTGAAATTAGGGAACTCTCATGAGAGATAAAATAATAATAAAATAGGGAATGGGAGTGTGGGACCGACATGGCCGGACGGCCAATGGGCGCGGGTCCCAAGCCACTCTTCCCAATTTTATGTAGTTTTGATGATTTTAGCTAACTTTCATAAAATCAAAAGGATTTGTTGAAAACCAAGATATTTTGTTGAAATCAGGGAGTTTTCATGAAATCAGGAAATAAAACACCAAATAATAATAATATAATAATAGCATGTGGGATCGGCTACGGCATGACCGTCCGGCTAGAGCCCAGTCCCACAAATTTTCTCTAATTTTTGATATTTTGATAAAATCATGTGATTTTAGAGAAAATACATGAAATTAGGTAATTTTATGGAAAATTCATGAAATCAAGGGAATTTTCATAATTCAAGAGGAAAATAATAAAATAATGGAGACATGAGGTGTGGGACCGGTCACGGCCAAGGCACGGCCGGCTGGTGCTCGGTCCGCAACACCTTTCCCTAATTTTATTATTTTTGATAAAATCATGTGATTTTAGAGGAAATACATGAAATTAGGTAATTTTATGGAAAATTCATGAAATCAAGGGAATTTTCATAATTTAAGAGGAAAATAATAAAATAATGGAGACGTGAGGTGTGGGACCAGTCACGGACAAGGCACGGTCGACTGGTGCTCGGTCCCGCAACACCTTTCTCTAATTTTATTATTTTTGATAAAATCATGTGATTTTAGAGGAAATACATGAAATTATGTAATTTTATGGAAAATTCATGAAATCAAGAGACTTTTCATAATTTAAGAGGAAATAATAAAATAATGGGGACGTGAGGTGTGGGACCGGCCACGGCCAAGGCATGGCCGGCTGGTGCTCGGTCCCGCAACACCTTTCTTTAATTTTATTATTTTTGATAAAATCATGTGATTTTAGAGGAAATACATGAAATTAGGTAATTTTCATGATTTTAGGGAAAATTATGATAAAATATGAAATTGGACGCGGGAATGGTCACGGCATGACCGTCCGGTTGGTGAGCCCAGTCCCATGGCGCCCCTGCTAATATTTTATTATTTTTCCTTCCTATTTTGCATAGGTTCCTCATTCATTCGTATCTTTTGAAATGCTCGTTTGTGCATTCAAAATGCTGGTCTGTGCCACGTTTGTTAAGTACACTTGCATCATTTTTGTCTGGGCTTATTCGATGCTTAGACGCCTGTCTCGTTGAGTATTTATCACTAACCCGTGGAATTCTGCTGGGAAGAACCACAAATTGAAGTGACGAAATATAATGAAGAATCGTAGAATATTGCTGGATATTCAGGCGATTAATTGACGATTCATAGAATACTGCTGGATATTCAGGTGATGGCTCGTAGAATATTGCTGGATATTCAGACGATTTAAGATAATTAATTGTCGGCTCTATACTAGAAGGGCTTCATGTCTAGGAGCATTAGTTATCTGAGGGTTGAGCAATATGAACTTGCTGGAGTATCATATTCCTCTTGCATAGTCGGGGAAAATATGATTACATCCCGAGGACGTTGTCGCTCTATACTAGCAGGCATGATGTCTAGGAGCCGCCCAATCTTTCGATTCTACACAGTACGAGATGTGTCGTGGTCTTAGCTGAGAGACTACACATCTAAATCTTCCCTGAGAAACTTTCTCCATCAAAGGTGGCATGAGCTTTCATGCATAGAGACATGAGTCTCGATACTCATCCGATTGTCGGATCTGGAATAATTACTGAAATTGCTCAGTATTCATGGGATATGCGTGGTCTCAGTCAGAGATTTATGGCATGAGCTTTCATGCTTTAATGAGAGACATGAGCCTCAATACTCATCCGGTTGCCGAATCTGGAGCATAGTTTTACAATTCTACCCTTTGTCGAGAATCTACTATCTACATCTGGATACTGTGACAACACTTGGTTTTCTCTGTGTTTTAAAATAGGTGAAGGACCTATTTATACAAGTCATTGAGCGCAAACCTTCATCTCGTAGGAAGTGGAGGAAGTTCAGAGATGAAGTAGTGGGGTCGTGTAGGTGGTTACACGATCACGTCTTGGCCCACTTCCCTCATCACCTTAACCGTCCATGCCTCCTGACACGTTCTTGTAAATGGGCGTGTTGCACGCCGCACCCTGTAAACCGCCAGACCAATACCCCAGTAAGTATCCCCCAGTTTGTGACATGCTTGATGTCTCGAATTAGTGGATCGTGGGACCCACAAGAAGTAGAATACTGTGCTAGGTTAAATAATTAAGTTAGTCAAGAAATCGATATTCATGAAATATCGTGTATACTTTATGCATGTAATGCATCGAATACAATCAATATGTATGAAGCATCCCTGTTTTAAATCTTAACGGAGTAAGTCGCGGATTAAGCGTCTTAAAATAGCTGCATGCCCAACTATCTTCGAGTGATCGTTTGAAGGCCGCATGGGCGGGCCATCCCTTGAACGATCAATCCTTATGGTAGAGTGACGGACGGTGATCACCAAGGTGCCTCATTGGCCGTTTAACTCTTAGCCTAGGTTGTCCGACCAAGATGGCAAAGTTGGACGGACGAGATGATCTGCGGCACACGTTTGCGACCGTTGATGTATTTTAGGGTTTTAAAGAGGTGCGCAAGCATCACTCTTTATCATGACCGAAATCAAGCATTGACAAAGCTTCTGGTGGGACCGATCGGGAATGCGTGTTGACGTCTTGCCGATGTACAAGTCCATGCCACTCTGCCTCGCGGAGGTGCGATCTAGGCCACTCAAGTCGACTGGCAAAGATGAATGGCTGTGATCGATTTGCGATAGAAATCCTTTACCGCAAAGGATTTTAGGGGGCCACGACATGCCATCTTTGGGAGCGCGTTTCGAGGCGCATGGCTATGGTCCACCTTGGACGACTGGTTACACGCGCAGGTGGGACCACAATGATCATGTTGATGCTCTCTGGACCTCCTCAGTCTATATCTATACCCTCCATCCGAGCTGGAGAAGATGGATGGTCATGATCAAACTGCGACATATATGTAATGTCGCAAACCCTAATTAGGGTTTTGGATCAGTCACGCGTGCGCAACTTTTTCCAAACGGTTTGGCAGGCTATGCTCCTCTTTTGGGGAGACCGACCATGCGGGGACCATGTTGGGAAGATGGTGAACTTATGTGTTCCTTTCCGATGGTCCTAGGCGTGATCTAAGCCATCCAAATATGCCGGCAAAGTTGGATGGTTGTGATCTATCCACGACCCTTTAAGCATCACGCCAGCCTTACTTCGAGCAAGCGTTTTCTGCTCTATGGCTAGGCCTTGAGAGAGTCGATCAGGTAGGTGAGGAGTGGGCCCGCCAACGTGTGCGTTGATGCTTCTCTGATCATTCATGAGATGATCTAATCCGTCCAACAAGGCTTGCGAAGTTGGAATGTTGCGATGGTTTTAAGACTGCCCTGGACAGTCTATGTTCGATCGAACCTTTTCAAAGCAGCACGGCCAATCTACTTAGGGTTGGCGTTTGACGTTGCTGGGAGGTGTTTGTGTGATGTTCGACCGGCTAGGGCACAAGTGGGACCGCCGGTGGTCATCACATCAATCGCCTATTCTTTCCAAGGTTTGGCTAGGCTTGAAATTGTGCGGCCAACTTGTGTGGCCGCGATCGTTTCTGAGACTGATATGGACAGTCCAGATTTTCCTTAAGGAAATTAAATATGCTCGATCGAGCTGAAAGTGCATCGATTCAAAATTCTCTTTGTCAGAGAGTGATGTATCATGTACGGGTATTTCGTACATGTCTCAAAATTGGCACTTGGAGATTCATGTTAATCTGCTGAGAGTGAACACTCAGTCGTCATGTCATGCTAATAATGAGAGTTCGGCGAGGAACAACACAGGAAACACTAGGCTAATCGTGCATTAATTAATAATGCTAAAACTCACAGAATACTAGGGATTGTTGCCACATGCACCGTTCTGGGTGAATTTTGTGTATTTATTGAATTGTTTCGAATAAATAAAGTGAAGAGGTACTCATCACTTATGAAACGGCTTTACCCTTTGTAGGATGTCAGCGCATTAAATTTGGTTTTATAATTTTAGCCCTGAAATAAAATCCACCATCAACATTAAGTCCCATGCCTAGCACGCAATAGTTGCACTATTGTGGGGTAGGCATTAGATGGTGACAAATAAAGATAAAACTTATGAGACAAAGTTAGATGTTACCAGGAGAGATGGGTCGTCCTGTCCTTGGAGCATGTCACGTTCAAGAGGCGTCCAGGTGAGCGTTCCCCTAGCATGATGTCGGTTGGCCCCAGTTAGATTATGCATATGGTTGGTTGGATTCTCAAACTATTCATGATGATGTCGTAATCCCCGACTATGATGAGGACGATCCCTATCATAAGTAATATCCTTAAAAGGATGTTGAAGCAATTTCTGAAAAGATGTTGAAGCAGCTCCCTAAGAGAACGTTGATGTAGCTTCCGGAAAGCGTGTTGAAGCGGATTTTGAAGCGAAAGTCGAGGTGGCTCCTGAAGAGAGCGTTGAAGCAACTTCTGGAGAGAAATTCGACGCGGATCCCGGAGAGAGCGTTGAAGCATCTTCTGAAGCGAACGTCGAAGTGGCTTCTGGAGAGAGCGTTGAAGCAGCTTCTTCTTCTGGAGAGAGCGTTGAAGCATCTTCTTCTTCTGGAGAGAGCGTTGAAGCATCTTTTGAAGCGAATGTCGAAGCGACTTCTGGAGAGAGCGTTGAAGCATCTTCTGAAGCGAACGTCGAAGCGGCTTCTGGAGAGAGCGTTGAAGCGCCTCCTTCTTTTGAAGAGAGCGTTGAAGCATCTTCTGAAGCGAACGTCGAAGCGGCTTCTGGAGAGAGCGTTGAAGCGACTTCTTCTTCAGTTTAATTTTCCCTTGCGAATTACATGCTCCTTGATTAACCATCTCTCTTGTGTTGAAGAAGTCCTTCACTGACGGCGCAGGAATTTCATGTTGAGCCTCAGTCCCCAAGCGTGATTTATATGGTTCTATCTTGTATGGTCGGTGGGTTTACCATAATAAAGATATTGTCATCTCGTCCCCGTGACTCTATTACTTCTCCGTGGGAAAATAAAATATGCAGAAGTTCGGATTACCTCTGTCCGTAGTGGTTGTTTCTATGGTGAAGCTTGGGTACTGGTATCAACAAATGAACAACGGTCCTTAGCTGCAGCTTTGATCAGAAGAGACTGGCAGGAAGAGGCGTGACAGCTACGGGCACGAACTTGGTGGTCTTCATATAGTGGTAGATCTTGTCTCGTTATTAGAGGGAGAAGCTAATGATGGAACCAATAGCTTCTTGATGTTGCCTCATGGAATGAAAAAGAGGGAGACGGTCCCCTTCCCACGAGTATCCACTGAGCCTTCGACTTGATAGATGTTGTCACGCTGGGTTCATGAGGCCGTCTTTACGCCTGCGTTGCGTTTCATAGACATCCAGGAATATTGCTGGTCTTTGACAATACGTCTGCTCTCTTGAGTATATCCTCGTCTTTGGACATCTTGGAATCATAATGATAGCATTCTTGCATCTCTCTAAATTCAGAATCTTTGAGATGGGCATTGCTAAGCAGTCCCCAGTCACACTCCTTTGCCATTATCATCTTTGAATCGTGTCTTTGAGGAGTAGGGAAGTTCCTTCTTGCGAATGACTTAACTAATAGGATCTGCAAATATGATGAAGCTCTTTTCATGGAGAATCTGTATGTACCTCTTAAGTCCCAGGTGCAATCTCCTTTGGTAACACAATTACTTCTTCTACGCGAGACGAAATTCTGAAAGTGTCTCTCATTGATGTTGCGGACATCGCTGTCTTCTTGAGGCTGCTTCCTTGAGGTGTCGGCTCCAGTAGATCTGAAGATGTCCCGGGTTCGCTCTCATCCGGTCTGACATAATACGCGAACCCTTTATGATGATTTGAAGATGACAATTTCGTTGAATCCTCTGAAACGCTTCCTGTTGTAGTGTGGTCCAGACGAAACTTCCTCCTTTCTTCAGCAAGAGGGTGAATGAAGCAACAAGCTGGGCTAAACCAGGTATAAAACGTCGAGTTCACCTTGCCCATGAAGCTTTGGAGTTCCTTCACAGTTCGCGGAGGCAGCATCGTGAGGATAACTTGGGTCTTAGATGGGTCCACTTTGATTCCCTCAGCAGTCACCTGGAATCCCAGAAAAGAAACGCCGAAAGCACATTTCAAAGTATTCATCTTCAACTTGCATTCACGATACTCGAACACTTGTCGTAAGACTCTGTGTGGGCCGCCCGAGCTTTTGATTTGACTACTATATCATCTACGTAGTCTTCAACTTGCTTATGCATTATGTCATGGAAGATTGCCGTCATAGCGCGTTGATACGTTGCACCGACATTCTTTAAACCAAATGACATTACAGTATAATAAAAATTTCCGATAGGAGTTCGAAAAGCTATCTTACTCGCGTCATGCTCATGCATCCTTATCTGATTGTAGCCGCTATATCCATCCATGAAGGAGAACATGCCGTGTCCGCTGGTGGCATCCACTAACATGTTGATGTTAGGCAGAGGAAAATCATCTTTGGGGAAGCATATGTTCAAGTCTCTGAAATCCACGCAGCACCTGATCTGTCCATTTTTCTTTTCTACCAGAACCACATTAGCCAACCAGGTTGGATGATGAATGGGTTTGATGAAGCCAGCAGCTAGCAACTTCTGAATATTAGTCTTGATTTGCTCTTCTACCTCGTGTCTGAACTTCCTCGGAGATTGTTTAACCGGCTTGGATCCAGGTATGACATGTATATGATGGGTGGACAATTTTTCATCTAAATTGGGCATTTCTTCATACGTCCAAGCGAATATGTCCTGGTACTCTTTGAGAATTTCCACGAGCTTCGTGTGTTCATCCGTACACAAGGTTGAGCTGGTGGAGATAGACCTAGGAGATTCCTCATTCCCGATGTTAACGATTTCGAGCTCATCAGTTGTGGAGTTGGTGCCATCTTGCATATGTCGTGGAGTATCTAGCACTTCCTCTTGTGGATCGTCGTTGTTGTAGCATTCCGTTGGGTGGAGAGACTGGGTAACAGTCTTCCCTGCTAATTTCTAACAGCGGCGTGGGTACACAGTTTTCCCTCTCTGGTCACGACTTGCCACAAAAGTTCGTTCCCTCTTAGTGTGAGCGTGGGTCGTGGCTTCACATGATGAATAAGAATCGGGACGCCTTGTCAGCAAAGATGCATCATCGGGCTTAGCCTTCAATGATGCAAGTCGATCCTCCTCCTGGATTGACGCCCACGTGGGGAGTGGGATGCAATGAACTTTGTCTGATTCTTCCCGCGGAGCTTCTCTTAGTTCAAACAATTCCACTCCACATATTGGTGTGTAAGGAGACAATGATGCAGGAATACGAACGATTTCTTTATTCAGCATAGTCTTCAGGCACTGGTAATACATCAACGGGATGATCCTATTGTCATAAAGCCATGGTCTCCCCAGTATCATATGGTAGTCCGGATCATTCTCTATGACTTCAAATTTCACCTTTGATTGGACGGGCCCTGTAGATAAATTCAGATTGACATACCCGTACGTGTTGGTTTGGTTTCTTTCAAAGTATGTCATCGTGGTAGGCTGTCGCACGATCTTGCTTGGGCGAACCTTGGCCGTCTTGAGTGTCTTGAGAGTGATCACATTCGAAGACGCTCCTGTGTCGATGAGGGCTCTCTTGAACTCCGAATCCTTGATACGTGTAGTAACGTGTAGGGCCCGGTTGTGACCTTCTTCCGCCATCACGTCTTCTTCTGTAAATGTGACATTATTCACAGACATCTCTGGTGTTTTCGAGGCTTCTGGAAGCAAAGGAGTTAGATGCACGTCCAGGGCTATCTGGTTGATTGCAGCAAACGTCTCCGCCCGCTGATTCTTCGAGAGATGTAAAAGTTCGTACAAACTTTCCACTAGAGAAGTCGCTTCCTGATCCACCGGCCTCTGGTTCATAGTGAAACTATTGACTTGAGGAGGATCGTTGCGAGGATCAGTCCCCAATGTGGAAATCTCTGTGGAAGGAGAACCGCTCATATTTGATGTCATCTTGATGAGGAGATCTAGTATGTCGTATATTGTTTCTTTGACCAGGTCCATGTTCTTTGTGTGAGTCTCCTGCACCTGTGCTAACTCGATCAATGTTGGGATCCTTCCGGTTACGCCATCATATATACCGTTGGGAAGAGGAGTATCTTCATTGGAGGAACTCCGACCGGGATTTGAAGTTGTTGGGGGAGTCCTAAGACCAACCATTTTGAAATCAGCCAAATGGGATTGGGTATTGAAGAATTGACTTCACAACCGAGAGATTAATCTCTCAGTGTGGTCGCCAATTGTTTATGGGTGAAAACTGTTTCTGTTGTTTTTGGTAATTTGGGGTGTGTTGATGAGAAGCGAATCTAAACCCTAAACAAATGCACTGCACGGGAGTGCTTTTGATTCGAGAAATCAATCTATACAATTCTGGCCTAAACCAAGAAATGGACGTTCTAGACTTGCTTAGGTCACAAAGTGAAGGAGATGAGGTTGATCTTAGGGAGGGAAGCGAAGAAGGTGTTGAGATTGTGAAGGTGTTGGTTGTTTATGAATTGTATCAGAATGATGAACTGGCTTGCACAATGAAAGCTATCAGTTCTGGGTGTTTTCTGGATATTGTGACAACGCTTGGTTTTCTTTGTGTTTTAAAATAGGTGAAGGACCTATTTATACAAGTCATTGAGCGCAAACCTTCATCTCGTAGGAACTGGAGGAAGTTGAGTGATGAAGTAGTGGGGTCGTGTAGGTGGTTACAGGATCACGTCTTGGCCTACTTACCTCATCACCTTAACCGTCCATGCCTCCTTACACGTTCTTGTAATCGTGGGACCCACATGAAGTAGCATACGGTGCTAGGTTAAATGATTGAGTTATTCAATAAACCGATATTCATGAAATATCGTGTATACTTTATGCATGTAATGCATCGAATACAGTCAATATGTATGAAGCATCGCTGTTTTAAAGCATAACGGAGTAAGTCGCGGATTAAGCGTCTTAAAATAGCTTCATGCCCAACCATCTCCGAGTGATCGTTTGAAGGCCGCATGGGCGGGCCATCCCTTGACCGATCACTCCTTGTGGTAGAGTGACGGACGGTGATCACCAAGGTGCCTCATTTGCCGTTTAACTCTTAGCCTAGGTTGTTTGACCAAGCTGGCAAAGTTGGACGGACGAAATGATATGCGACATACGTTTGCGACCGTTGATGGATTTGAGGGTTTCAAAGAGGTGCGCAAGCATCACTCTTTAGCTTGACCAAAATCAAGCATGGACAAAGCTTCTGGTGGGACCGACCGGGCATGCGTGTAGACGGCTTGCCGGTGTACAAGTCCATGCCACTCTGCCTCGCATGGGTGCAATCTAGCCCACTCAAGTCGACTGGCAAAGATGAGTGGTCGTGATCGATTTGCGATAGAAATCCTTTACCGCAAAGGATTTTAGGGGGCCACGGCATGCCATCTTTGGGCACGCGTTTCGGGGCGCCTGGCTATGGTCTACCTTGGCCGACCGGTTACATGCGCAGGTGGGCCCACAATAATCATGTTGATGCTCTCTAGACCTCCTCAGTCTATATCTATACCCTCCATCCGAGCTGGCGAAGATGGATGGTCATGATCAAACCGCGACATATATGTAATGCCGCAAACCCTAATTAGGGTTTTGGATCAGTCACGCATGCGCAACTTTGGCCAAACGGTTTGGCAGGCTATGCTCCTCCTTTGGGGAGACCGACCATGTGGGGCCCATGTTGGGCCGATGGTGAACTTATGTATTCCTGCCGATGGTCCTAGGCGTGATCTAAGCCATCCAAATATGCCGACAAAGTTGGATGGTTGTGATCGATCCACGACCCTTTAAACATCACGCCAGCCTTACTTCGAGCAAGCGTTTTCTCTCTATGGCTAGGTCGTGAGAGAGTCGATAGGGTAGGTGAGGAGTGGGCCCGCCAACGTGTTTGATCGAACCTCTTCAAAGCAGGAAAACCACCCTACTTAGGGTTGGCGTTTGACGTTGCTGGGACGTGTTCGTGTGATGTTCGACCGGCTAGGGCACAAGTGGGTCCGCCGGTGGTCATCACATCAATCGCCTATTCTTGCCAAAGTTTGGCTAGGCTTGTTAAACTGTGCGACCAACTTGTGTGGCCGCGATCGTTTCTGAGACTGATATGGATAGTCCAGATTTTCCTTAAGGAAATTAAATATGTTTGATCGAGCTGAAAGCACATCGATTCAAAATTCTCTTTGTCAGAGAGTGATGTAGCATGTACGGGTATTTCGTACATGTCTCAAAATTGGCACTTGGAGATTCATGTTACTCTGTTGAGAGTGAACACTCAGTCTTCATGTCATACTAATAATGAGAGTTCGGCGAGGAACATCACAGGAAACACCAGGCTAATCGTGCGTTAATTAATAATGCTAAAACTCACAGAATACTAGGGATTGTTGCTACATGCACCGTTCTGGGTGAATTTTGTGTATTTATTGAATTGCTTCAAATAAATAAAGTGAAGAGGTACTCATCACTTATCAAACGGCTTTACCCTTTGCAGGATGTCAGCGCATTAAATTTGGTTTTACAATTTTAGCCCTGAACTAAAATCCACCATCAACACCTGTTCCTGTGCAAGAATATTTAAACCAACCTGGAGTACGTGAAACATTCCATGACATCTTTAGAACTTATGTAGAGGAAGAACCTGCACTGAGAGATGACAGCCATGAAAACCTTCATAGAACACAACCACTTGCCCAACCACCTGCACTTAATTCTTATAATGTTTTAGGTCCTTTTATAATTATTGAGTCCCCGTCTTCTGATGAAGATATGCCTCTTGCTTCTTCTTCTGTTCTTGGTAAACGAACTTTTCCATTTAACTTGCCAGAAAACTACATTCCATTGCCATCTTATGATGATGAATCGTTCCGGTCCGCTAACTCGGAAACGTTCCGAGTTTTGGCTGAATCGGATCTAGCTGCTATTTCTATCCTTGAAGCGGGTTCCGAACAGGATACTGCTATCCCAGTTCAATCTTCTAACTCTTCCTCTAGGTCTAACAACGACAGGTTGTTGGGGGTAAATAGAAGACTGTCCTTCTCTTCTCCAATTTTGGGGAGGGATACTTTGGAATCCCTATTTTTCCCTTCTCTTCCAGTGAGATCTTCGATTAACTCTTCTTCTTGCATTGATCATAACTTTTGCATTGCATCATCATTTCAAACTCCTGCAACTCAGCCAAAATCCGCCTTCAAAGTCTCAGTCTCTGAACTCATTTCCTCCTCATCTTCTGAACAACTTTGTTATTTTCCCTCTCAAGAAGGAAAATCTTTTACAATTAATCAATATGGATCAAATATTGCTTACCATAAAGCAAGCACAAGTACTTATCAACCAATCCCTTTCCCAGAGCTAGTCCCTCCAATGCATATGGAAGAGACACATGTACTTTTCTTTTAAATTTCATTAAACCATACTTACACAATTTCACTGATCTTTCTTTAAAATTAAGTTTTGGTTTCTCCTTAACTATTAAATTAAATCAATTAATTTGTTGCTTTGTTTGCTTGTATTGAATGTGACTTCTATGCATCCTTAATTTTTGAACTTCTTGCTTTGTTTATTGATATCCTTGTTCCCTTTTTGACTTGCATCATGAAAATCCTTGCCTGTAATGTGCAAGGTTGTAGAAACCCCTTAACCCAAAATCACCTAATCAATTTGCTCCACAAAGAAAAACCAGAAATCCTTTTTCTTTCTGAAACAAAAAACCAAAGGCCTTTAGTTAGAAAATTAGTATCTTCCTACCCAAATTACCATATTGTTGACCCTATAGGAACTGCAGGAGGCCTAGTTGTAGCTTGGATAGATGGATTTCACTTTGAAATAGTACAATGGAACATTAACATGATAAATATTATTGTCAAATCCTCCTTGGAGAATAAAAGATGGATTTTAACCTGTTTTTATGGTAGTCCTTATCAAACTAATAGGAACATAGCTTGGGATTTCTTAGAAGAAATTAGCAAACAAGTCACTCAAAGAAAAATGCCATGGATAGTAATAGGAGATTTTAACATGATTTTCAATCAAGCTGAAAAATTAGGTGGTGTACCTTTTAATAAAACAAATAGTGCTTACTACGCAAATATTCTAGAAATATCAGGTTTATATGATTTAGGTTATACAGGTAATGACTACACTTGGGATAACCATAGGGAAGGGAACCAAAATATTAAGGAAAGGCTAGATAGAGCAGTGACCAATGCAGAATGGCATAACCAATTCCCAAATGCTTCCCTTTCACATTTAGTAGCAGTAGGTTCTGATCATTGCCCCATTCTTCTTACCTTAGACTCTAATTTCTCAAAAACTGAATGGGTCTTTAAATTTTATGATACATGGTTAAAATACTTATCTTGTCTTCAGGTAATTCAAGGTTCCTGGAGTGAACATACTGAGTTAGATGCATCAACTAGTCTTGTTCATAACCTAAAACAAGTAGGGACAAATCTGGCTGACTGGAAAAAAAACATCTTTGGCCTACCCTTCAAAAAAATAAATAAACTCCTTAAAGAGATAGAAAGATTACAATCCCAGAGAGTCACACTACATCAACAAAATAAAATTAAAGATAAGTTAAAATAATTAGAAGTCCTTTACGACACCCAAGAGGCAATGGCTAAACAACAATCAAGAGATAACATAATCAACTTAGAAGAAAGAAATACCAAATACTTCCATACTATAACTTCAAGAAGAAGGAAATGGAACACTATACACTGTATCACTAATGATCAAAATCAAATTTTTAAGGATAGGATGGATATTCACAGTACTTTAACTTCTCATTTTGAATCTATCTTTTGTAAACCTTCCACTGAAGTAGACCTATCAAACCCAATTTTTTCTGATATTCATGCATCTGTCTCTACTTCTGATAATGATAGAATGCTAGCTATTCCTTCTAATGAGGAAATATTTTTGGTCCTTAGAAATATGAAACCTAATAAATCCTCAGGCCCTGATGGCTTCCCGGTTAGCTTCTTCATCCATAACTGGCATCTGGTAGGTACCCAAGTTACGGAAACTATCCAAAACTTCTTTAAAGAAAAAATCATGAATCCTGACTTAAATATAACTCATCTCTTTCTGATCCCTAAAATTAAAAACTCTAAAAAACCTAGTCAGTTCAGACTTATACGACTGTGTAATACTATTTACAAAGTCATAGCCAAATTATTGGCAAATAGAATCAAACCAACTCTAGAAAAAGTTATATCCCCTTTTCAATCTTCTTTTCTATCCTCTAGACAAATCTCAGACAATATTATTGTTGCTCATGAGATCATTCACTCTTTCAAAAATAAAAAAGTTAAAATTGGAGGTCTAGGTATCAAAATTGATATGTCTAAAGCCTTTGATAGGGTTAATTGGAGTTTCCTTTTAAATGCTTTAAAAACTTTTAGTTTCAATGATGAGGTATGTAAACTAATAGAACAATGCATCTCAACTTCTTCTATTGTTGTGCTCTTAAATGGTAGCCCTGGAGAATTCTTTAAACCTTCTAGAGGATTAAGACATCGTGACCCATTATCCCCTTATCTTTTTATTATTTGCATGTAAATTTTTTCTAGACTCCTGCTTAAATAGGAACAGAATAAAATACTTCATGGAGTCAAAATAACTCCTAAAAGTGAGCTTATATCTCACTTACTTTTGCTGATGAGAAGCTGACCTAGTGGAATGTAGGAATCTTTTAGATACAATAGAAACTTTTAGTAAAGTCTCAGGTCAAGTTATCAACTTTGAAAAATCAAGAGTGTTCTTTAGTAAGAAAGTTGAGCCTAAACATCAAAGGATGATATCCAAGCTACTAAAAATAAAACATATCAATCTTAAAGACCCCCATTTAGGAGCTCCTCTGTTTATGGAGAAATCCAAAATAAAAACTTTCACTCCTATTTTAGAAAGAATGGAATCTAAATCCAGAGGATGGAAAAATCTTATTCTTGCACAACCTTGTAGATCTGTCCTTAACAGAGCAGTGATTTCTAGTATCCCAACTTACTTAATGGTCTGCTTTGTTCTGCCAAAAACAATAACTAGTAAAATAAATGCTTTACAGAGAGATTTTTGGTGGGGAAAAGAGGCTGTAGGAAAAGTTTTTTACCCTAAAGCTTGGCCAAATCTCTGCAAACCTATCCTTAAAGGAGGGCTTGGTTTTAGAGATGCAAAAAAAAATTTAATTTAGCAATGATAGCAAAAGTAGCTTGGAGGTTACTAAAGGAACCTAATGCCTTATGGGTCAAAACTTTAGGACCAAAATACTTTAGGAATAAATCCCCCTTTAGGACTAAAGTTAACTCTAGAAGTTCTTGGACTTGGAAATGCATAAAGCAAGGCATAGATTTAGTGCATAAATACAGTATTTGGGAAGTAGGTAATGGCCAAGATATCAATATTTGGGAAGATAACTGGATTCCTGGTTTAAACCACACTTTACAGCATCTTAAAAATTCTAGTAATAATCACCTTGTTAAAGTTTCTGATCTGATTAACACTGAAACTGCTACTTGGAAAGCTACTCTTCTATGTTCTGTATTCCCTAGTAACATTGCTAATAAAATTAAGAAAATACATCTCTTTAGAGACTCTTCTTATACTCTTAGGAAAGACCAATTAAGATGGACTCTAACTAAATCAAGAGAATTTACAGTTAAGTCAATGTATGAAAAGCTAAACGAAAATGGTGTGGATATTACTAGTCTATCTCTTCCTGAATCCTTCTGGAAATCTCTTTGGAGTCTTAATGTCTCTGAGAGAATAAAACTCTTTCTTTGGAAATGCTTACAGGATGCCCTGCCCACTAATGCTAAACTTTATGGTAAAGTTAAAGATATCTCTCCTCTTTGTACTATGTGTAATAATGATATTGAAACCACTGAACATCTTCTATTTCACTGTCACTATGGTGCTTCTATTTGGAACTCTGCCCCTAATCCTGTTTCTTTGAACTTAGATCAGTCTAATACAATTTTGGATCTTTGTAAAACTTGGTTGAAAAACCCTAGGAAAGACATCCCCTTGGAAACTTTACTCACAAAAATGTGGTTCATTTGGAAGGAGAGATGTGATAGAATCTTTGAAGCTAAAAGTAAAGACAGCTCTGTTTTAAACTTAGAAATACTTAGACATATTGAGTTTTGGTCCACAAGAAAAGGCAAGTCCTTGAGACCCAAACAGAAAAAGAAAACCAACTTTAAATGGAAAGCACCTAGTATGGGAAGCCTGAAATTTAATGTTGATGCTATTTGGATTTCTGAATCTTTATCTTCTACTTATGCTTTTATTCTGAGAAATGAATCAGGAGACTGTGAAGGAGGAAAGACAGGACTTGCAGCAGGTCTCAACCCATAAGAAGCAGAAGCTATAGGAGTATGGCAAACAACAGTTTGGGCCAATGAGAAGCAGATTATGAACTTCAGTATTGAGGGTGATTGTGAAAGTCTTTTTAACTACATTAATGGTCAGAATGCAGACGTTTCTTGGAGAGCTAAAGATTATATGCAAGAAGCTCACAGACTAGCTAATCTTTGCAACAACTTTTTGGGTTTTGTCTTTTTGCCTAGATCAGGAAATCAAGTGGCTGATAGTATAGCAAAATTTGACAAAAATATAACAAACTCTTTTGAATGGGAAAAGATCCCACCTATTTGTAGTAAAAAACATCTCTTAGTAGATAAATCTAATATTGGGAGTCCCATAAACCCCATATTAGAAAGCTCTACTTCTCTTGTAACCATGACTCTTTCAGAGTCCTAATCTTTCAATGCAATGCCTTATTTACAAAAAAAAAAACCTGATCCTACTATTTTAATAAATAAAATTCACCAGGAATTTGTGAGCATTTCCCCTTTCAAACCAATTCAGAATGTTAATTTCATTCAAAATATTTCAGAGAAGGAAAGTAATATGGATTTTGGTTGGACTGTGAAACTTGATGCTTCTTTTAAAGAACATAATCATTCTATGGGTTTTTCCATCTCTCTTGTCAATAAATCAAGCAGATGAAAGGAGCTTAGGACAGGATCACGATGGGCAACATGCCCCTTATAATGCAGAAGCCAAGGCATTTCTTGAAGCACTCGAGTGGATTAAGGAACTGAAGATAAACTCATGTTGTTTTGTCAATGATTGCAAAATCTCGTCTCGGCTGTGCATGGAGATCAATCTTCGGCTTAGTCCTATGGGATAGATATCTAGCTGCTAGATTGGCCATCCACGTCAGCATGGTCAACCTCCTAAGTCCTATGGGCTAGATATCTAGCAGCTAGATTGGTCATCCACGTCATCCGGGACCACTATAGAACGTTGTTTGGTTCAACGTCACCGCTGTTTGGTTCAGCGTTTTAAATCTCAGCCGTTAGATCATAAAATTTATCTCCCAGGGCTGAACCGTTCAGCGTTAAAAACACATTTTGAGCGCTGACCATTCAGCGTTTCAATCTCGCTGATAGTTGAACTGCGAGCACTTGCTAGGAGAGAGAAATATCAACTGCTAGTGTTAACTTTTTTCCCACACTTTTTTCATGATTTGCAACATTTTTTGGCCAATCTAGCAGTTCAATCTAGCTCATAGGGGTTAGCCTCAGTATCATTGGAGAGTGCAGAATACTATCTTGAAATGCAAAAACTTATTTAGCTTTTTCAGTAATGTGTGTTTTAAGTTTAAACATAGAAATTTCTTGTTTTCTATAGACAAAATAGCAAAAGTAGCTAAAGTGTTAAGTGTTAGAAGTTCTCTACGGAAATTTTTCCTAGTGAAACAAAAACACAGATTTTTTTTGAAAAATTGAGAAGAAATCTATACTCCTAGTCATCAGTAATGTAACTCCTAATTCTTCTGAATAAAATCGGCAATTATCAGTAAAACAAAAACTATTAAAATGCTATCAAAAAAAAAAGAAGAAAGGAAAAAAACTATTAAAATGCTTCTTGCCCAAACTCTTTGACTTTTCTCTTATTAATTAAGAAGGTTATTATTGGGGCGTCACATTCCATTAGAGGGGCGTCACCTAATAGGACAAAAACATGTCACCCATAAGTAATACCAAAAACCCCTTATCTCAAAAATTTTTGTAATGACTAAACAACCCTTATTTAGTTAATTTTAATTTAATTTAATTAGATAAAAATTAAATTAATGAATTTTGTTGTATATTTGGTGAATTCAGGGACAAAATTTTTGTGGGAAGAAAAACTGGCCGTAAAATAAACTTCTACGGTTGGAAATATTCCAAACCTGGACGTAAAAATCAATTCTACGGTTGGAAATATTCCAAACCTGGACGTAAAATCACTTCCACGGTTGGAATTAAAAGGAACCTGGACGTAAAATGAGCTTCTACGGTTGGAACTAATTCAAACCTGGACGTAAAACTACATGCAAATAAAATTCTATGGTTGTAATTAATCCAAACCTGGACGTAAAATCACTTCTACGGTTGAATATAATCCAAACCTGGACGTAAAATCACTTTTGCGGTTGGAATTAAAAGAAAACTGGGCGTAAAATCGGATTCTACGGTTGGAATTAAAAGAAACCTGGACGTAAAATGAGCTTCTACGGTTAAAACTAATCCAAACTTGGACGTAAAATTACATGCAAATAGAATTCTACGGTTGGAATTAATCCGAACCTGGACGTAAAATCACTTCTAATCAAAGGGTAATCTATACATTATGTATATGTGTTAGGATATCCCATAACCATTTTTTTGGACATTAAGAATCCAAGTGAAACCCCTCTATTGAAGTGTGACGCCCCAATAATAGCCTTCTTAATTAAACTAGTAATTTCTTTCTGGATAAATTATAAACCAGCGTCCGACAAAGACTTTACCTAACATTACAAATCCTAACGGTCATATTTTCATCAAAATTCGAAATGAAATAATCTCTTGACCGTTTTTTCTCCATCGTCATCATCTTCCACTTTTTCCCCCTTTTCTCTTTAACCCAAATACGCTCCTCTTCTTCTCCCCCTCTCACTCTTCCCCATCTCATTCTCTAATATTCTCTATGTCTGTAAAACCCTAACCCTAACAATGGACACCTTGTAATCAATTTCATCTTCTGTTACTAACACATAAAGATTCATATAATGGGTTGTTTTCTTGCTTGTTTTGGTTCTTCCAAGAATCGTAAACAACGTAAAGGAAGCCCTCGGCGTCAATTAAGTAGAGGAAGCCCTCGGCGTCAAGTAAGCCCTAATTATTAGCTAATAGGTTCTGGAATTTTGTTAGGTTTTTTATCTTCATACAGATGTCCTAATTAGCTTAATTATTGATCTTTAGTTACTCAATTTATCAAATTGGAGTTTCACTTTATGTCAATTTTTGTGCAGAGGCATGGTGGATCTTATGAACCTTTGAAATCTAGTGTGATTATAAAGCAAGAGATAATAGTAGAACCCGTTGCTCCCGTCGCAGAATGTCCGATCGTAGAATCAAGGTTAGTTACTCGTATTTCATTTTGAATTTACTGATTTCATGCCTATTTTAATGAATAATTTAGCTAAGTACTAATAATCTGTTGAATAAGTGTTCTTTTGTTCTTGCATCTTGGTGTTTCGATTTCTTATTACCAGGTTTTGTATTTTATTTTGTCGTTTGAAGTCGCAGTGAAAAATTTGAGGAGCAATTGAGCCCTAGCCTTAAAAAGAAAGGTGAGGAGCAATTGAGCTCTGGTGGTACTAGAAAGAAAGTCACATTTGATCTCAATGTTAGAGCTTATGAAGGGGTTGCAGTTGAAGAAGTTATATACATATCAGACAGTGAGGATGATGAGGAAGGAAAGGGAAAGAAGGAACATAAAATTGGCAAGAAATGGCAAACGGTATCTGAGGATAGTAACTCGAATTCTTCGAGTTCTGGGTCCTTCCCATCTAACCACAGATATGGAAATTGTACAAACAGCGATGATGAGTTTGAAGGAATGGAATCAGATGATATTGATCTCGAAGATGACGATGAGGATGGTGAGGATGATGATTATGAAAATGATGACTATGAGGAAAGTGAACGACGATTGGTAGAAGCAGAATCATCCGAGTCGTTTTTTTCTTTACCTATGGAGTCGAGAAATGCTGCCATTCGAGTAGGAGAAAAGGAGGTTAATAGTCCATTGAAAGTGGATAGCTCCCTTGAACAGGAGAAGAAGACTTTTGGATCTAATCTTCATGCTCGTGATAGGAGTCAGTACATTCATTCTGTATTGAATCCTGTTGAAAATCTCAGTCAATGGAAAGTAGTGAAGGCAAGAACACAATCACCAGTACCACTCAAGCTTCAGAAGAAGGAGAACATCAATCTGGAGCAAGAACCAAAAATACCATTTAGTGATGAGCCTACTTTCAAGCTATCATCTTTTGGTTTTAACCCAAATGTCAATAAGTCTAGTCCCCCTCCTTCCAAGGAAATAGCTGTTGATGCTAGCCTTTCAACCTGGTTGGGATCCTGTGAAAGTACTCCTTCCATTAAGAGCAGCAATGTTTCTATTGCAAAAACTGGTTCAGCTGAAGTAAACAAATCTCCAAGATCGAATTCACCGTGCAGTATTGAAGAGAGACCTATCTTGGGTGCTCTCACTCTTGAAGAACTTAAGCAATTTTCTGCGACTTCGTCTCCGAGGAGATCACCAACTCATAGTCCAGATGACATGCCCATTTTGGGAACTGTAGGGAGCTATTGGAGTCGAACAAATCAAACTACAGATTCAAGCTCAGGCTCTTCGTGCAAGGGAATCCCAAATACAACCAGTAAATACAGAGAGGTACTTGTGAATTGGGATCTTTTCTGGGTTATCTTTCTTATGGACTTCAATAATGTTTTCAGACAATAAAAATTTGTGGATTTTGCAGGATAAGAGAGTGAACTGGCATTCAACTCCTTTCGAGACGAGGTTGGAGAGAGCTTTACAAAGAGGTACTGCTGGAGCCTACACGAGTCAGTAGAGATATAAAGAGTGCGAACAGACTGCAGGCCCCTATAGTACAAAACGAAGTTGTTGTGTACACGAGTGATTAGATACTAGATAAATGTTGAGTTTTTTGTGTGTGTTTGTTACAAGAATTTGATTGAAATTGTGAAAATCTGTGGTTTGTTAATGATATGATGAAATATGCAAAAGTATAGTTTGGTTTATACCATCATCTTTATTCATTAGTATTGGGTTTACAATACAGGTAGTAAGTCTCCAATACATCAGTAGTGTTTCTCTGTTTGCTTTCTGTTATATAAAGATATGGACCATCAGTAGTGTTTCTCTGTTTGCTTTCTGTTATATAAAGATATGGACCAACTGATCTACAGGCTTGAATGAAACAAAGTAGGAAACAAATACTGCAATTGCTGGAATCGGTTAAAACCTAGGAAATGGAATAAATGCTGAGTTCACCTTTAGCCTATGGATACCAGAGGCAGAAGTCGGAAGCAAAACTATTTTGCTTCACAAAAATAGACTTTTCTACTTCTAGAAGTCATTCTAAAATTATATTGCCAAACTGACTTCTTGCTTTTTGATGCGTTTGGATACACGTCCTCCAAACGCGCCAACTCCTGGAATAAAGCTTTATCACTTCAGACTTGCATCATTCTTCACCTTTTAACACCACATTAAAATGCAATTGACTGAGAAAGCTTAAAATTTCAATCATCTATAAGGTTAAATTATTCAAAACCAAGTCATTTTTATAGGACGATTTACATGATAAGGAATTAATCCTTAAACAGTGTTGCCTCTTAATCTCAACACAGAGGGAGCAACAGACGTGCATCAGCTAAAGTACAAGTAAGAATATATAAAATTGTAGAAAAAGAAAATAAGAAAATACAAAATAAAATTGGGGAATTGAGGATTCAGTTGCTTGTCCAAAGCCAGCACTATATCCTGCCATTAATTTGGTGAACTTGTATAAGATCTACATTATTGTACAGATGCATGAATCTGAATCTTCCTCATCAGTATCACTCGAATCACTGCAAGCAAAGAGACAAGGACATAATATGAATGAGGTCAGGGTAACATTGAAATTAACATGAATTCTAAAATATAAATCCAGAATGTATTCAAGTGTGATTAAATTTGTTACTGTCTTGATAAATGATTTTTTGCAATAAAAAAAACTTTTTTTTTCTGCACTCAAAAAATGAAAAAATGAAGTTTTGTACATCTGATCAAGAAAAAACAATATTACTTGTATAAGAATTAACTATGATAAGTATCACTTGTATTGTAATGTATATAAGTGACAGCATCAATAATAGTCTAAAAGCTTTTCTAGGTTTTTGCAACTCTTAAAGAAGATACTACAAGCACAAGATTTGCATAGAGATAATGCGTTCGGGTCAAAGACGATCAGGGTAAACTTACAGGAAAAAAGAATGGGGAATAAAGAGGTCCAGAGAGAGAGAGAGAGAGAGAGAGAGAGTTCTTCCCTTCATCGATTACAATTACATTGATCTAGTTTTCTGATGTTTTGTAAATACTACTTTGGAACAATATGCAAATGATTGATTGAATGCAGTTCCAGTGATATTAAGTTGAGGGGACTGAGGACTAAACAGGATTACAAGTTCAAGATAGACAACTAAAATGCAATAATTCAAATTCTGATAACTAATCTAACTACAAGAATAATAAGAATAGCATCATTTTGATTCATGATATACACAAATGATGTAAATATGTTTTACACATTTGTAGGAACAAAATATCCAAGAAATCTAATACATGTTCTAAGTGCTCCTGCAATGCTAGCAGTGAACAATGAGCAATTGTGTCCACATTCATGTAAAATACATCACCGTTAAGTTTGAAAGAGGGAGGGTCGATATCAAAAAACATAAGCAATGCAATAGATAACGATCGTTGCCAACTCTGGCTACTGAGAAAGAACAGATCTATTCAAACATGTTATTGACATAACATTATTTTTCCTAGTACTCTACTATAGAGCAGCTGAATTTTGCATTGAGAATGCACCAAGGATGGTAGGCAGAATTTTAACAACTAGATCCATGTTTTATAAGCGATTATAATGAAGGAAATTAGAGCAAGTAAAATTTTACCAAATTATAAGAAAACCAATATAACAAAACCTATGTTCACAACCCAAACTTCATTTCCCTGGTTCCAGTGAACAATACTATTGTGTCTAACTAAGTACTGTTTTAAGATACATTATCCATTAATTTACATATATCATCTAATAAACATAAGTACTGTCCTGAAATTGGTAAAAAAACTAAATTATCCTCTTTAACACAACGGCAAGATCCATTTCTTAGTTCCTATAACCACAATTTGCATTCAATTTCAAGGCCAGATTAGAAAACAAACATCTATAAAAATTGAATTAAGAAAATGATCATACCTAGGTTGAAATTCCAAAATCTCTACAAGATTATCTCCGTCCTTATCATTCCACTGTACTTTTCTCCGGGTTTTCTTAGACCTTTTCTTTGAAATTCCACCCTTTCTTGGTGATAACAAAGAACTCGATTCATCTTTCTCATCCTCATCTTCTTCTTCTTCCTCTGCTTCTTCTGCTTCAATTTTCTCTGTATCTAAGCTATCCTTCAATGTGTTGATTGTGCAAATATTAGGGATTTTTAAATCCGTATCCATCGATCACTAAATAATCCCACCACTACAAATCTCAAATCTAAATTAATAATAAAAACCCTAATATAGAATCCATGAATTTCAGTATTTTGAAAACCCTGATTTTGATTTGAAAAATTAGGGCAAAGTTTTGGGAAAATTTAGAATTGGATGGAATTACTGAAACAAAAATGGATTAGAAAAGTGTTGACTGAAGTCATCTAATCTTGAGATGTGAAAACCGAGAAGAAGAAAAAAAGAGAACGGAATTAAACAGTTGACTTGATATAAGATCAGAAATGATCAAATTTTTTAAGGAATTAGCGGTAGGATGTTTGTTTGGTGAATATCGACAGTTTAGATGGGTTTGCATTTTGACGCGCTTAATCCAACGGTTTCATCTGCCAATGGGGGCCGACTTGTGGTAGGTTGTAGTTATCTCGTTAGCCAAGAAGTTGGCGTATTATCTGCCTTTCGGGAATGCCGTGCAGCTACGATGTGATTTTTTATTTTTTTTTTGATAATAAGAAAACTTTTTTAAAACTAAATCAAAGAAGGGCACTACCCTTTACAAAGAGTTTCAAAGAAAGCAGTTTTTTCCTCCTGTGACATGTTTAAAGTGGAAAAATCTAGAACTCTGTAACCCCTACTACCCTTTGCAGGAGTATCAACTATTTCTATGAAATCTCTTCTAAGAAAATATGAAACACAATTTTTAAAACAGCCATACAAGGCTTGACAATCTCTCATTATTTTCTTCGCTCTCCATCCTAAATTGCTATTAAACTCTTTAAGTGACTCTATTGCAGAAGTGCAATCTCCAACAAAGATCAAATCAGATGTAAGTCTTAGCTTTAAAACCCAACGGATTGTATCTCTGAGCGCAATGCATTCAGCTTTTTCGGGGCATGTAGTTAGGCCAGATGAGGCTCTGGCATGTTGACACTCTCCATATTCATCCACGAGGATTGTTGCAGATCCATATCTCCCTGCGGAATAATCATAAGAAGCATCTATTAGTAAAATATTTTTGTTCTTTCTAAGAATGCTCTGTAAGTCAAAGATATTACCAACCGCAAACCCTACATTATTTAATAGATTTGTTTTTTTCCATATAACTAAGCTGGAAAAAAATGTCTCTAGCTAACTTTACTAGCTAACTTTACTGGATCAGGTATATGGTGTTTAAAAATCAACTACGATGTGATTGGTCACATACTCCATCTTACAATAGTTTTTAAACAAGTCTTAGCAACCGTTTCTTCTTTTTTCTCTTTTATCTTGATCGGGCCCACCACATTGTAGTGAAGGGGAATAAATTTAGATCCATAAAGAATTTAACGTCAACAAGTTTCGTACTCAAATCATTGATATCATTACCTAAAGACTTCACTAGCACTAAATTTTTAATTGGTCAAAAAAATTAGAACAAACCAGGATCATTAACAACATATTTTTCGATATTTTTCCAATAGGAATACGTAAATTGTTATGTACATTTTCTCTTTATTTAAATTGTTATGATCATTATCGATTGCTTCATTTTTTAATATTTTCTTGTTTCTTACTTTTCTAGTCATACCAACTGGCATTCGTTAAAGATTGACATTAGTGATATTGATTTTCATGGGGAACATCTTGATCTTCTTATAAGTGAAAGCTTTTAATTGTATTTGTTGATATTGCATTTTGAACGGAAAACTTAGTAATGTGCAAATGATTTAATGGTCTAGTTGGTCGTGTTTATGAGCTACTATCTGATGTAACCTTAATATGCCTGATTTCATGTTCTTAATTTCGTATAAACCTTTGGCATTTTCAACCGAAGTTTGTTTATCTTTTAGGAATTGTTTTTAGAGGAACAATATGGATTTTACAAGGTGGCTTAAATTCGTACACCGATGCATTTCATCAAAGAATTGATACATTGTCAGCGAATTTTATTATCAGATAAAAATATCAATATGTTATGTGATGTTGAAGAAGAAAGATACAAAGGTGGTTCTTTAATCAATTTCTTATTTGTTAAACATGCAACATTAGTATTGGTTATACATTTTGCATTGTTTGGTGTTTGGTGTGTGAATTGTCACATGAGCATGCTACTGAGGGAATCATATTTAGTACATAGTCATATTAGTATCGTATCAAGTCGCAAACCCCCACGTCCGAGTTCCTTGAAAATACTATAGCGGCACTATCGTATTAAAATTTGCACCGGAATGGCATTAAACTTCAAATCTAGGTGTGGCATATTGCCATAGACTCAAACCATAGATCATGTCCATATGATAATCAAATCATGATTGATGGCATAAAGATTACAACTCATTAGCCAATGCCATAACATAGCGTGCGCCCCATTATTGCGCGTTGGTAGCTATGGCCAAGGTCATAGCATAGTGCGGGATCCACCATTGCACGCCATCATTTCGCGCGCGATCGTTGTGCGCCATTCTCGGCCTTGGAAACTATGGCCAAGGCCATAACCTAAACCACACACGAATCTCGACCTTGGAAGCTATGGCCAAAGCCACGGCGTGGTCCCACGCGCTATTCTTGGCCTTGGCATCTATGGACGAGACCACGAAAATATCTCGCGCGTTATTCTCAGCCTTAGCAGCTATGGCCAATGCCACGATATGATCCTGCGCGCTATTCTCGGACTTGGCAGCTATGGCCAAGGCCACGTCCTATGCTCCGCACTATTCCCCGGCCTTGGTATCTATGGCTAAGGCCACTACCTATCTCGTGCGCCATTTTATGCCTTGGCAGCCTATGACATGGCTGCAAGTGACGCATAATGATTGCGCGTTATAGAGTTGCATGCCAAGTCAGTGTGCAGCCAGAATGGCGCAACACTGCGTAGACTGTCAAGTGCCAAGAATGGCATAGCCCTACAGGGCCAATTGTAGCGCCCCAAAGCTAGCAGCTGACTAATCCAAGAAATTAACTAAATAAAGAGGCATTAAGGAATCAAATTATATACTTAAACATCCAATTAAGAGATCTGCTACAAAACTTAACCCAAAAACTAGCCCCGCTCTGAAATATACATATATACAAGAGCTTCTCTCAAATGATACATATACAATAGTCATTTGGTATACAAATAGAATGTACAACATAATAAACATAACAGAAATTAACCAACTAACGAAATCAACGCTTCGAAGCTTTCGCTGCGCAATTCTGATCTGTCTCTGAAACTGAAAGTGGGAATGGGTGAGCACATCATCCCTAAAAGGGGTGCCTAGTAGGAATAACATTTAACTTTAAAGTAATCATAAGCAAAAGTTGGAAAACAATACATGTTTTCGCAAACAATAAAAAGTGACCAAGTCACTCAAATAAACAAACATGTATATGGACAAACTCCTTCTTCAAACAATGTATAATCTTGATGCCGTTTTGTTCCACACCAAATAATAATACTGTGGTGTATCACCCTAGCCATGTGCATAAAAGCTGAATTCATTTAGATATAAATGTGAAGGAGCGTATCATATATACCACAAGTGGAAAATCTCATTTCCCATAACAATTCACAAAGACAAACAAAACATTACAAGTCCTTTCCAAATTGTGCAATGATTCAAAGAATCAACAGAACAATCGTAATGCAAACTAAACAAAGCATGGAATGTACAATCAGACAATGCATGAGTTTGTTAAACAAAGACTTTTATAAAAGAAACAACAATGGTCACAAGAGAGTTAAATGTATTCCCACCTCTTTTGATGACAAGCCACGCCTACCTCGAGATCCACATTCCACTGGTTCATCCTTTGAATCGATCGTTGTTAATATAGACTAACTGTTAATCACACAAGAAGTCTAAGAATCTAGCAAAAAGGCTCACACAAGGCTCGTATAATTCTATAGTTATAAACTAAGTGAATTATCTGATGGTACTAAAGCCCATTTATGGTTTTACAACTCTTATTTATCTATCTTTAGCATATCTAAGATTTACTAATTCAATTAGGTTAGTTCTATTGTTCAATAGCTAAGTCTTATGAACGTCTACAACTTTGTAGGAGAAGTCAAAGTCTAATTCGGACCATAACTGATCCAAAACATCAAACCAGAAAAGACTTATCCTAAGCCCAAGCCAATGACCCACGGGCTTACTCCAACCCGACCCATCAAACCGGACCGTTCACAAAGGTATGGTCCATCTTAGTATACTAACGGTCAACGTGACGGTCAAGGGTCAACAAACAGTCAATGTACGCCTACAGTCAAGGTCAAGTCCGCGGTCAAATGAGTCAAAGTCTGGTCTAACGGTCAACTGAGTCAAATTGGTCACACGGGTCAACTCAGTCTACAAATCTGATTTAGGTGAGTCAGGTAGACTGACTGGGATGACTAACATGTCTAAGTTCAAGAACATTTACAGAAAACACAACCTACCTGATTCTATTCATTCTAACAGGATTCTAAGGTTCAATTCAACAATAACACATAAAGTTTAAGTTAAACTTCATAATTTAATTACAATTATAAGCTTAGCCTACCTGCAAATGCAGTAGCTGCTCCACATTCTTTCTACATCCCGCTATAACACTAATCCACTTAATCACAGCGACACCAGGTCTATAACCTTTGTTTGAACTTACATACTTTATATCTCAACTGTACCACCAGACTATCTCAACTCCAACAACATAACCATTCCATTACCACTTACAACCACCATACCAATTCATAACTGCATAATAGATACACAAGAACATCACCACAACAGCATCAGTCACATTCATCTAACAAAACCATCATTTGCGCATCCATGTCTTCACTGTAATCACATTCATTCTTAGTTCCTTTCTTCCACCACTGTTGTGACTTCACCATGATTCAACTTCCAATTCTATACCCAAATCACTAACAGCACAACACTCATTACTTTTTCATCATCACAACCAAACCTATTTACTTCAATAACAACTCTCACAGCACCACAAAGCAACTCATTTAATCAATTCTATCACTTAAATACAAACTCAATCTTACACAAGGAATTCCATCTCGCGTTACCATTACTTCTAAACTGCCACTGCAATTGAACACAACATCACAGAGCCATTGTTCTTGAGTATAACACCATTTTCATACATCATCTGCTCAAACACCCAAACCATAACAACTCCAATTCTAGCATACTGAACTTCAGTTCAACAAACAACAATTCTCTGTAATTCAAATAACAACCAAACTCCACTCCATACCCAACTCAGGCCTTAGCTCAAATATCAACTACACATACTCAATCAAAGATGCTAAATAACTTCACTAAACAGATTTGAAGAACAATTACCTCATAACAGTCTCACACAGGCAATTGGAGTAGAATTCTTGCTTCCCTTGGCTCAATTGAGAAATCATCTCAAGACCACCACCATCTGCCAAAACCAACTTTACTCTTCTTCTCTCTCGATCTGAGTCTCATAATCATCCACCCTCAGAAACCGTAACTCATAAATTGGGGAAGAACATGAGGAACCCTAAATCTTAAATTGAATCGATCTTCACTACTAGCACAACTATGCTTCCATCAGTATTCTAATTCACGTCAAACCCATCTTTAATCACTTCTTTAGATCTTCAATTTCATCTGCTCATCCTCTTCTGCAATTCTCATGAAACCCTAATTATCTTCAATCTCGAATTCAAACTCAAAACATCACTACAACTCCAATTAAACAACAACCCAGCCGTTCTTTATCCTTCATCAACACTATATCAACATCACTTCCACACAAGTCCTAACTTCAGAAACCCTATCTTCATTGATTCATCGGTACAACAGCTTCAGAACATCGACTAACATCAACACTACCATTGAACCTTCTTTGGTGATAAACTAACAACATTATCGATCGATTCTCTCAGATCAATTTCTCAGAATCGCCGGAGGCGAAAACAGAAGAAGAAATGAGAAGAAAGAAGGAATAAGAAGAATTAAGAAAGAAAGAAAGAAGGAAGGAAATATGAGTTTATCTGCTCGAACTGGGGATAAGACCAACGATAAATGATAAAGGAACTCACCCAAATGATATGCGTTATTTTTCCCAATAACGCATTCGAGTAGTCCATCACACGAGATCTATTCAACGATGCTAATTTCGTATCTAAAACGTTGTTAGATTAATTCCTACTAATTAACGTCCGTGTTAAACTAATCGAGTTATTAGCAGCTAAGACCTTTTTTGACTAGTCTAATAGCGTTGACGAGCTTGAGGGTCCTTACATTCTCCCCACCTTATTCATTTTTGACCTCGAAAATCAAACCATTCTTCTGGTCTTCACCAATAAATCTAAAAACATGAAGGTGAAAACATTGGACATAGTTATGTGTAAACACAATAATGGCTATTCCAAACTCTAGTTATTCTTCTAATAAAAACAAGAAAAAAAGAAGATTCACTAGGCAATAAGACCTTTGAAGAATTCTTTATCGTCCCCGAACTCCTTGTCGTCAACAACCATTGGGACATAAGGTTCATTAAGGTGGGAGTTTATATCAATAAACCTTCTCGGCTGATGTTGTTGAACCAGGGCCTTCTGAATCTCATGAGTCTTATACACAAAAGCCTTTATTTGTTGATCTCCTTTCGCATCTCCTTCAACTCCTCAAGAACACCAGAAAACTTCTGAGAGTTTGAAGGAACGGCTCTTGGCTTCCTCACATTCCTTCTTTTTCTTTTCAAGGTAGGAGGTAACGGAGATTTCTCTTTTTCCTTCATGATTGATGGCTTAGCAATCATATTAACATCTTTTCCATCAGAAGACATCATTCTTGGAGTATCCATACGAATGAGTTTGTGAGAGGAAGACACAAATTAAACTCAACAAGTAGTCTTGAGATAAAAAAGAGGTTTTGAGGAAGGAAAAAGAATGTAGGGTTTCGAAACCTTTAAACAGGTTCGTACACGTCCAACTCACAACCCTATAAAGAGTAGAATTGTCGATAATAACCCTCCTTTGTTGATAGACAGAGAAGAACAAAAACTAAGAAAAGAAGCAAGAAAACTTTTCCTAAAGCCTGAGCGGTACAAAATCATTGTCTCTTTTGATCAGGCACATGAGACAATATTTTCAAAACAACACAATCAAGTTGCGTTGCGGTGAAAAACAATTTGTCCACCATTTTCCTCTTGAGAGGAATCCACAGACCTCTGTCTATCAAAATGATTCGACCATACTCTCTTCTCTATTGGTCCGGGTTTATCCTTGGAAACTAACTTCTTAGATGAAGATAAGATCCTACATACCTCAGCGGTCTTATGAGCAAGTTTAAGCTTATTTGCTAGTTGATTTGCTCTTCGTTGAAGTTTGTTGACGTGCCTCAATTGGTGTTTGTACTTGTAACACCTTGAAAGTTCATGAACCTTTAGAGAACAATACGAGCACGCCAAACTAGGATAAAGGTCAGGCTTCTGAGATGTTCACGCGGCTAGACACATGGTGGAACCCTAAAGAGCCCTGAAAGAGCTCTGAGAAACTCTAAAAAGCTCAGGAAGACCCCAAAAATCTTTGAAAAAGTTAAATGGATAACCATTGGTTAACTATTATTGAACCAACTAAGTGTACATGTTTTGGTACGGTTACCCAAACCTAAATGAAGTTACGTTTCATGTGTGTATAACAAGCTAAGTTCGATCTAACGGTTGAAAGATATTAGCTTGAATCTAATCAGGTTTTCATCTAACAGTGAATATTGAATGCTTTGTCACCAAGGTAACTTAGATTGCAAACCCTGATTTGGAGACTATATAAAGGATAATTCTAGCAACTGGGAAACCTAATCCCCACACCTCCTATGTGATACTAGTTGTATAAGCTAGAGTGGATTCTCCTTTAACCTTAGGTTTTTTACGAAACCTGTAGGTTAATGACTTAAAGACTTCATTGGGATTGTGAAGCCAGACCCAACTATTTTTTCTGTAGTTGCGTGATCTGATCTTGTTGTTTCTATCGTGATTGAGTACAATCATAAGATTGGATTGAGATTTATATCTCCGATAGGCAAGATATAAAATTAGTCACAAACACCTTCGTCTCATCGTTTGTGATTCCACAATATCTTGTTTCGTTAGTCGATTAAGATTATTGTGAGGTGATTGATATTTCTAGGTTGATCTTCGGGAATATAAGTATGGTATATCAATTGGTTCATGTTCACCTTGATTTATCAAAAGACGGAACAAAACCTGTAGGTATTTATGTGGGAGACACATTTATATATTCCTATAGACTTTTCTGTGTGAGACAAATTTTTTTATTAAAGTCTTCGACTTTGGGTCGTAGCAACTCTTAGTTGTGGGTGAGATCAGCTAAGGGATTCAAGTGCGTAGTATCCTGCCGGGATCAGAGACGTAAGGAGTGCAATTGTACCTTGAATCAGTGTGAGATTGATTGGGGTTCAACTACAGTCCAGACCGAAGTTAGTTTGTAGTAGGCTAGTGTCTGTAGCGGCTTAATACAGCGTGGTGTTCAATCTGGACTAGGTCCCGGGGTTTTTCTGCATTTGCGGTTTCCTCGTTAACAAAACTTCTGGTGTCTGTATTATTTCTTTTCCGCACTATATTTTTTTATATAATTGAAATATCACAGGTTGTGCGTTGAATCGATCAATTGGTAAATCCAACCTTGGTTGTTGATTGAAATTAATTGATCCTTGAACATTGGTCTTTGGTACCGTTCAAGTTATTTCTCTTGTATTCAATCAGGCTCGCATATTTCTGGTACAGTTCACGAAATTGAGATATATAACTCTTTGATATACTTATTATTAAGATTGAGTCTGACTGTATAGTTGATTCTCTTAAAAGTATATCGGAGTTAGTCCATTCAGATTGCTAAGCGAAATATTGGGTGAGGTTGTTAGACCCCAGCTTTCTCATGAAGCATTGAGTCAGTTCGTGAGTTAGGGAGCTACGGTTCGTGAACCAGGTTCGCCAAGCGTTGAAGACTCGCGAACTCCGGGTGCTACGGTTCGTGAACTGGGTTCGCTAACCGTTGGCCCTTTCACCAATTCAGATCATCATGGTTCGTGAACTGTCCCATTATAAACTTATGGTTTGCTAAAAATTTCATATATCTAGGGTTTGCGAGATGGTTCTTCAACCTACCCTTAGCCGAAATTATATAAGTACTGAATTTCTCTCTTTGATTTTTGAAACCTTTCCAAATGATAAAATCATTGCTTGGGAAAATTTCAAATAATCCAAAATATCAGTTCTCGAGCAATAAATTATTTCAAACTAAGATTCAAAAGGACCAATGGACATCCATTGCTTGAATCATATTTTGAGATGTTTATAGAGACAAGTTTGATTCGAAATTTCTTCTTTGCAATAAATATACTAGAAGTCATATGACATAGTCTCAAATAGATAGAATGGTAAAGCTTGTGAGTCAATAGAATGGTTCAGTCTTCACATACCTTGTTGTGAAGTTCTCCTAATGTCTTCGTCGATCTTCAGTCTTCGAGGGTGATGTCTGATACTCAACTTCCAATTTCTATACCTTGTACTTGTGGGTTCAACCGAGCAAAGCTATAACACTCATAAATCCTTAACAATCTTAGTTAAGAACAATTTATTGTTCATGAACTATTTTTGTTTCAAGTTTATTTGGAAATTGCCTAAGCACTAATATTTATTATCTAAGGAGATTGAGAATGTTTTAAATTGTTTAAAGAGAGTTTTCAGAACTAATGAGATTTTGGACACATGATAGGTACGTATACCCAGTACGCGTTCCCTAAATATCTAAGTTCCAGAACATGGGAAGTACGCACACCCAGTACGCGTGCCCTAAATATCTAAGTTCTGAAACATGGGAAGTACACACACCCAGTATGCGTACCCTAAGATATTAAGTTCGTGAATGAGGGGAGGTATGCACACCCAGTACGCATACCCCAAGGGCATGATTTTGTGAATGGAAAAGGGTATACATACCCAGTACGCATACCCTAAGAGCCTGAGTTCACGGATTGGTCTATAGGTATGTGTACTCCTATATATACCTACGCAGTATGAACTAAGCAGATGCTCATAAACTATTTTCAAAAATGTTTGGCATTGCTACAACTCTCATAAATACTTCTAAGACAACTTTGATCACTAAATAACTTTGTGTTTATGAAACATGGTTTAAGTCTTGAATGTTAATGAATACGATTATGCTAACAAAATTTTCATCTAAACTGAGAAAGTGTTTGCTTGAATTTCAAGTTATCTTAGATTGATTTCAAAGATACCTTAAGCCTTAAAAATCTTGAAATAGAGAGACTCAAACAACTGGGAACTTTAATCCCTGATACTTTTGTGTCCCAGTTGCTTGCTAGAGTCCTCTTGTATTAACCTAGGTTTACGACTTGAAAGACCTCACTTACAAATTCGTGAAGCCGGGTCCGACTATCTTTTATTTGATAATTCGTGTATCCTGATTTTGTTATTAATTGTTGAGGTTTTTGTCAATCTCCGATCAGGAACGTGATAGATAGAATCACAAATTTCTGTTCGTCCCAAACTTTGTGATTCCTCAAGATAGACATCTAAAACTCGTCTCTATTGATTGGTTTATATTTTTCGTGAGAGGTGGTTAGCAATCCAGGCTTCTCAGTTAACAGAGTATAAGTGTTCCGGATTTACGAGGTTTGATAGATTTGTCTATTGCAACTAGATTTCTAAGCCTTGATATAAAGTATTTAAAAGGGAAATCAAATAGGGTTATCAGTTAGAGGCAGATAGGTATCAAAAGTCTTCACTTAAGTTGAAGCTACTCTTATGCTATAAATGACGTCAATTAAGGGAATCAATTGCGCAGAGCCTTGCGATATTCAAGAGAAGTAAGGAGCACGACAGCATAAGCATTGTTTGAAGGGTTATTTCAGTTTGAGCTACATTCCAGCCCGAAGTATGATTATAAGCTAGTGGTTGTAGCGGCTTAATATAGTTTGGTGTTCAAAGATGGACGAGGTACCGAGGTTTTTCTACTGGTGCAGTTTTCTCGTTAACAAAACTTCTTGTATCTTGTGTTTTTCCTTTTCTGCATTATATTGTTTTATCTTTATAATAGGTATAACACAAGTAGTACGTGGTCAATCTAGATAGTTTAAATCTTTATTAATTATGACCAATGACGAGAATTTTTCTTGTTGAATTCGTATCTTGAAAGATAGATAACAAGTTTCATACTTGACAGAATTCAGATCCTCTTTACTTAGATATGACTAGATTGATCTTGGATATTGACTTGTGAGACCGTCCAAGAACTCTTGTATACAATCAGGTTCGCGGACTTCTTAGTCTATACATATTGATTGTGGAAGAGAAAGAGAAAAAATCTATATACATATTGGTCAAGGATCTTTGATCTAGATCTACCATAAATTGTATCAGGTTTTGTCCATATAGGTTACCGAACGAAAAGGTTGGTAGTGTACTTGGTACCTTTCCTTTTTAATTGGTATCGCAACAGGCTAACACCGTTAGACCTAACAAATCTGAGTTTGTGGTGATCTAAATCTATGAACAAGTGTTCAATCTATATTGACGTATCACAAGCCTTCGATGACACAAACTACTTATGATGGAAAATAGCTACTCCTCTCTTCAAGCTCGTGATTTTCAAACATGGGTTCTTGTCGTAAAAAGGTAAAATCCTCAAACAGCTAAACGAAGACGAGACAACTGTTATTAAGGACATAGTTGTTTATAGCGAACTGAAGTCTGTGTTGCAAAGCATAATTCTGATGGATCTAATGTTATTATCCATAACATAAGCCAAGATCTTCAACACCATGTGTTTACGTGCACTACATCGAAGCAAGCTTGGGATATTGTGCAAACCGTATTTGAAAAGAATACCTCAAAAAAGGAAGCAAGGCTTCAAAACCTAATTTATGATTGGGAAAACCTTCATATGGCTGACGAAGATCCGTTCAAGAAATTTAATGACAAGTTATCTGAGATAGTGAATGTCTCTATGCCCTAGGTAAGACTATTTCCGAACGGAATATTATGATGAAAATTCTGATATCTTTGTCATATCGATACGCTTCTAATAAACAATCATCACTAAAGTAAATGATCTTTCAGCACTTTCCAAAAATAATCTCGTTAGAAAGTTAAAGATCTTTGATTATGATCTGTGCACGGGTAAAGAGAAATCTCTTACTCTCGAAGCCGTGACCAGATTAAGTCCTCATCTTCCAAAGGTTGGAATGTCTTCGACTGATGAGTGTTGTGATGATTACGACGAAATAAACACCACCATGTCTATGATCACACAGCAAGTTAGGAAACTCATCAAGAAATGGAGATAAAGACGATCTGGAAAAGGGTTCTATAGATCCAATTTTGAGGACAACACATCTTCTTCTTAAGATGAAAATGCCCTCCAGTGCTTCAAATGTGGTGGCTTCGGACATATGCAAAATGAATGTGCTAGTAAGGAATATTATCAAGTAAATAGTGTTTTTATTCCCCTTTATGATATGCCAGATGAGCATTTTCCAGAAGACTATCCAGAAAATTCAGATCTCACAGCAGAAACATCTGTAGATCCTAATTTTGGTTCAGATGACGAGTCAAATAAGGGAATTCTTGAATTCTTGAGTAAAAATGAATAAATTCACCAAGAAAACCTTCGACTGGAGAAAAACTTGGACGAAGCCGAAACGTCTTCATGTGAAAGATCTAGAGTTTGATACACTCAATGAGAATTTCACTAAAACCTTATCTCTGAAAGAAAAAGAGATTGATACCTTTAAGAGTGATCCACAAAGGCTTTCTGGAAGTTCTGATAAGACCTCGACCGTGCTTTTTGGTCAAAGTCCTATGAAAACACTAGTGGTATTGGATTTAAGAGTAATACCTCTTTCACACTACCTCCATTCTTGCAAGATCTATAAGCATGATAAGATAAATAACGGTGATAACAAGTGAGTAAAACCTCAAGGACATTACCTTTTTAAACACTGTTCATTTTGCGGAAATGGTGGAATGTTCAAGAGAAGTGTGGGAGGTTCAAAAAAAATAATAAGATCATTTAAAAGATCCACAATGACGTATAGATGAATCAAGTTCTGAACTTTACAAATAGAAGTTCTTCTAAGCCACATAAAAAGAAAAGAAAAATGAAAATAAAAAAAGGTAAGAAATTACCTAGTGATCATAAAATTATAGACAACCTTGTTGTGTCCGCTTGTGACACTAGTGTTGAAATGACGAGGGTACCAATTACACCATAATCTTTTCGATATCAACCTATAACTCCGATACCTTGCGTGATATACTATTGACAGAAATTTTCAAAAAGATAGCAACCACAAGGTATACACTTAGTATATAGTTTCTAATTCGAAACCGAACCTTAAACTATATGGATCAACCCAAGTGTTTGGGATTAACGTACAAGTGCAATTACTTTAATTATAACTTAAACAAATAATAATGCGGAAAGTAAAGTAAAAGAACACAACAAGATTCTGTTAACGAGGAAACCGAAAATGCATAAAAAACCCGAGACATAGTCCAGTTTTGAATACTCGCAGAATTAAGCCGCTATACAAAGACACTATGAATTTCGTATAGTTGAGACCAAGTTAAATACCCTAGTTACCTATTTTCGCCAGTATCCATGCGCCTACAACCAATATGGCCATCGCACATGAACCCTAAGATAGAGTCCACTAACTTAAGTTGCTTCAGCCTCTCTGAAGACTTTAAGCACTCAACCCTTTCGATCGTCTTCCAAACAGTAAAGGACTAATCTATTTGGTAACCACTCTCTTATCTTAGGAAATCAATCAGAGATATGTATGTTAAGTGTGACAAAGGCTTTTCTGTTTAAAATCTATTAAACTCCTTTGTTGGGTTTTAGATCTTCCAAGATTTGGATTAAACAAGTTAACCAGATCGAGTCAAACAGAACTACTAGATTCAGATATTGAAGAGTACCACCAAATGATAGCTTGTCGATCTAAATAAGACTAATCAATAATAAGTCTATCAAAAGATAAACTATATCTAGTCGGATCCTAGACAATCAAGTTTGTGTACGAAGCAAATCACGAAGATACGAAACCAATAAGAAAAATCTTTTTGTCTTCAATCTTCAATAGTATTTTGTACATGCACAATAACAAACTTGATTCCTAACTTATAATCGATCACGCACAGAACGAAGTCTGTTAAAGATGGATAATCACAAATCAATATTAGTCCCTTGATCTTGTTCGAGTGACCTTATGTCAGAGGAGAAGGCTCTCAAGAATAATCAAACTAGGTGCAATTAAGAGCTAACAACCGTTAGTCAATCATACTAGTAGACGCTTCTTGATCCCAAAGAAGTCTTTAAACTAGCGGACGTAGGAGATTTCGCCTAATTAGGTTACTCTCCTCTCTAAGATAGTACTACGAGAATACTATTAGTCGGCTACACCAGAACAATAAAGATGAAGTTTGCCTGGCTCAGGATAAATTTGTAAGAAGAACAAACTTCACTATTTATAGACCAAGGTAGTTTGGACACCAAGATATTTCCATAACCGAATACATTCTTAAGATATGCAATAAAATACCTAAATTCGGTTTTATAAATTCCAACCAATATCCAACTGTATAATCGAAATCTTTATGGACAACTCAATATTTGCTAGCACTTAGCTAATATATCTTTCCAGATATATGTTTCATTGCTGGTAAAATAAAATATATTAATTTCAAAAATCTCAAAAAGATTCTCTATTATTTCGGTTTGAGATCCCATATTGAGTATCAAGGACTATCTTTGAACAATTAATAAATAAGATTTCAGCACATGTTTCAATTACTCACTATGTCGACATCTTGCACTTTCCTATTTTGCAAACCCAATTTTCTGAATCATACCAACCCTAAAGTATACGTGATATATAGATATCGGTTTTGCCTATTGGGACCGGTTCTACCATGACTCCTAAAGCAAGTTAGGATCGGTTCTAACTTGACTCCCAACATAATCTAAGACCATTTATACCTTGGTTCCCTATATAAGTTTAGGATCGGTCCAAACTTAAGATCTTCAATGAAAACCGGACCATCAATTCTTTTGATTTCCTTTCGACTATGAAACAAGTTCGTATGTCTATTTCCTTAAACTCATAAAATTAAACATAGTTTTCTAGGTATAAAATCAAACAAATGTTCACTACACAATCTAGTAACGAGTCACAAATATTAAGTCGATGTCTCAATTACGAAATTCTAAAGATAAGCATTATACTTCGTAATTCAATATACCAATATAAAACACTTATCACTATTGATATATTGTTCCTTGACACTTTGATCACAATATGATGATCAAGTTTAATATACTAGAGTTTGATATATATAACTTTGCATGTTATGTTTTCAATCAGAAACGACTTGAAAGCTTACGATATAGAAATGAAAACAAATCAAGTCATGTATTACTAACCTCAAGTGGAAGGATGATGTTATCGTCAATGTCTATACATCTTCGGAATCTTCAGGTCTTCATAGTAATACTTATTAGTCTCAAGTCTCAACATTTCTAAACTTCATAATCTAACCTAACAGAGTTGACTTTATTAACCTAATCCAGCGACTTATGAGTTTTGATACTAAAATATGACAACCAACCTTGACATACCAACGCTTGGTGGGTTCAAACGAGCAATGCTCTAACAAGTGGTGAGTTGCAAACTTATCCCATCGCTACTTAAATAAAGTGATATGTGAAACCTCAATATATTAACTTGAGAATATCAGGTTTGCACAAAAACCATCATGAAAACTATGTTTTCTGATGTCAAGGTTGCTCAAGTATCTCTGTTATAGTTTTCTTATGATTTGAACTGTTTTCTACTTGTTTTATGAAATCCAACCGTCTAGTCTATGATTCTCCTTAATAAAAAAGATAGTCAAAGGTTTATGTTTAACTATCAAGCCCTTGCTCCAATAAATTAAAACTACTTTAAACTGGTTTTACCGACTATGTGTATGTTGATTGTTTCAATCATCACTATCCTCTTTGCACCTCAATTTAGTCTATCTGACTAGGTGCCACCACATCTCCAATAGTGAGTCCAAAATGTAATGACTCGATGTGGGTAGCAACTTTTCTCATGCTTTTTGTAATGAATTCTCCCAGCCTATCTGACTCCAAAGCAAGAGACGAGAATATGATTCATGAGAATTCTTACATAATAATCCAAGGAAAATATGCGCTAAAATTACTTATCTTATTGAAAAAGCGGGGGTCTAACAACCTCACCCAATATTTCGTTTAGGCAATCTGTATGGACAAACTCCAATATAATTCCAAGAGAATCAACTAGACAGTCAGACTCAATCAATGGAAATATATCCAAGGGTTGTATCTCTGTTTCACAATGTAATTACCAAATCAAACAGACAGAAATCCGTGAGCCTGATTATTATGTGAAAAAACTTGAATGGCACCAAAGACCAATGTTCAAGTGTCAATCAATTTATATCAACAACCAAAGGTCGGACTATGTAATTGATTGAACTACGCACAACCTGTGATATTTCAATTATATAAAAAAATATAATGCAGAAAAGAAATAACACAGCCACCATATATTTTGTTCACGAGGAAACCGCAAATGCAGAAAAACCTCGGGACCTAGTCCAGATTTGAAAACCACACTGTATAAAGCCGCTACAGACACTAGCCTACTCCAAGTTAACTTCGAACTGGAATGTAGTTGAGCCCTAACCAATCCCACACTGATCAAGGTACAGTCGCGTTCCTTATGCCTCTGAATCCCAGCAGGACTCTACGCACTTGATTCCCTTATCTGATCTTACCCACAACTAAGAGTTGCTACGACCCAAAGTCGAAGACTTGATAAACCAATCTGTCTCACACAGAAAAGTCTATTGAATAGATAAATCTGTCTCCCACTGAAATACCTAAGACTTTTGTTCCGTCTTTTGATAAATCAAGGTGAACATGAATCAATTGATATACCGGACTTATATTCTCGAAGAACATCCTAGTAATATTAATCACCTCACAATAATCTTAATCGTATGGTAGCGAAACAAGATATTGTGGAATCACAGACGATGAGACGAAGATGTTTGTGACTACTTTTTATCTTGCCTATCAGAGATTAAATCTCGAGCAAATCTTAGAGAAGATAGTACTCAATACGATAGAAAACACCGAGATCAGAACACATAACTACAGAGAAATAGTTGGGTCTGGCTTCACAATCCCAATGAAGTCTTCAAGTCAATAACCTACACGGTTTTTGAAAAAACAGAAGGTTAAAGGAGAATCAATTCTAGTCGCAGCTAGTATCACACAGGAGGTGTGGGGATTAGGTTTCCCAGTTGCTAGAGTTCTCCCTTATATGGTCTTCAAATCAGGGTTTGCAATCAATGTTACCTTGTTAACAAAGCATTCAATATTCACCGTTAGATAAAAACCTGATTAGACTCAAGCTAATATCTTTCAACCGTTAGATCGAACTTAGCTTGTTACACACAAATGAAAAGTGACTTCATTTAGATATGAGTAACCGTACCTAAACATGTACACCTTGTTGGCTCAACAATAGTTAACCAAAGTTAGCCATATGAAAACTTTTATATCAACCTTATTCATCTTAACGATTACTAGTTCAAATGACTCAAATGAAACTAGTTTTAGAGTTGTTCAATTGTTTATATTCTCATAGAAGTATACAAGACACAATTGAAGCAAAATAGATTTTGATTCACTCGAATCAATTCATGAACATTATAGCCATGGTTTGCAAAAGATTGCATTCCTTAATATATAAATGTATTAGTTCGTGAACAAACCAATTTTAGAACATAACCTACTCAAGTATGCAAACAGGTATGCATACCTAAGTGGCCGCACTAAGATTGGGTTCGCCAGTATGCGAACGGGTACGCCAAACTCAGTTGAATTTCCAGACATAAACTTTACTCCAGTACGCATACGGGTGTGCTACTAAGTTCTCGGACTTTCATTAAACCAACCAGTATGCATACGAGTATGCATACTATGGTTCCCAGACTTGGAATAACTTGCAACAGTTAGCATACAAGTACGCATACTGTGCTATATCCAATCATGGTTAATAGTTCTAAACTCCCATTTCAATCATTGAAACATTCTTAGAAGACGACAATAGATGTCTCACACAAACCATAAGCTTCAAAGCAATTTTCAAGTGATCGATGATCAATACGAAACATTTCGAGTCTACATCAAATGACTGTCTCACACAAATCATGTAAGATGTTACCAGGCGATTTTCACATGATCATATTTCGACTTTCGTAAAGAATATAAGATGAACTTGGTTAAAGCGAAAGCTTACCAACACATATTTCGAGAAATATGTAAGCGAGTTAAACTCAGCTCGAAATATTAAATGTGTATAATCGAAGTTTATATAGCTATACGACTTTTGTCTCAAATAGGAGACAGAGTGGATAGACTTTTGAGTGATAGATGAGTTCAAGTCTCCACATACCTTTTGTTGATGAAGTTCCACAAGCTCCCCTTAGTAGTTCTTCGTCTTCAATAGATGAACGCCGTGAAGTCTAATGCTCAACTACACTTTCAATCCTAATCCGAGACTTAGCTATAAGTAGACTAGAAATCAAGACTTATAGTTTTGGCAACTAAACTTGACAAACAAGCTTGAGATAGCAACGCTTGCGAGTTCGACCGATCAATGCTCTAACAATCCCCCCCTTTGTCAATTTTAGTGACAAAACTATCAATACGTATGGATTACAAAATAAATAAACTTTGTAGCTTCTCATCCAAATGCTTGATTTCCCTGGTTCTTCAACATTACTCGAAATCTTCGTCACTTCCAAGTACTACAGTGATTCTGAACGTGTTCAACTCAACATCATAGTTTTTGAAGATCCGTAGCAATAACAATGAGAAAACGGTAGCTCTCGATCATTGTTATACGGTGTCATAGTATTATTGCACGGCATCAAAGTCCAATTGTATCACAACTTTGACAACAATATTATGGTGATATGTATCACTCCCCCTTAGTCAATACTTCATCTCACATGAAAACCACTCCCCCTTACATAATGATTCGTAAACCATATGTATTTGTAGTGTGAACTACACATTAATTTTCCCTATTTTTGTCAATATAAATTGGCAAAGGTACGAAAACTAGTGGATCATAATGAAATTCTTATAGAGATACTTCATGACTAAAAGAAAACATATCAATTTTGTTTCGATGATTTCACATAGTCGAAACTCAGTTTATTCATCAAGGAGTTTATAAACATACAAGATAGCTCTTACAATATTCCACAACCACACTCCCCACAAAGATTTGGCAATTAAGCACAAGTTCAATTAAGAACTCTCCCCCATAAAATGTCATTCCCGAAAGAGCAACAAGAGCGACCTTACTTTTACAAGAAAAGAAGGATTTATTTGGACATTAACAAATTACATGAGACATGAATTTATATCCAGAAAACTCAATTAAATTAACCACAAGAGAAACCATGATTAATTTAATCGGAAGTGCTCAACATAAGAAAACTTACAGAGCCTCACAGTACTTTCACATAAAAGTGGATCAGGGAAAGATCAATACTGCGGGATATTCAAAGGTTCATTCTATTTTTCATCAATATTTGCATAAATACATATAATAGACTTAATCTTTGCAATCAAAAGTTCATCCTATCTTGCATCAGTATTTGCATAATGACATAATATATAGGCATAACTTTTGACATATATGGGACAATCATAGTTCACGGACGCAAACACACATATCCCATAACAATTTTTGCAATATATAAAACCAATAAAGATTAATACTGCAAAATCATCTTCCAAATAAACTTTAAAATTTAAATAAATAAATCTAAAAACATTGCAAGATGAATATCGTCGACAATAGCTATCTGTACTCATAATAATTGCTATTTCAAACCCTAGTTATCCTTCTTAAAACACAAGAATAAATTCTCATAAGAAGTCTCCTAGATAAAAAAAAATAACTCTAAAAACAAAAACCGATCACAAGATAAATCAAAGTTCACGTTCGGAAGCTTCACGGGTTTCAAGACTTTTGAGCTTGTGATTGACAGCTTCAACCGCTTCTTCGGAGACGGTATTCTTAATGAGAAAATTCTTAACATGTGTCTTCACAAGAACAAGGTCAGAATTAACATTTTTCAACTCAGTTTGTAACACATCAAGACCCTTCATGGTGTCAACAAGCTGCAGCTTTGCTTCCTCAAAGTGTCTAATAAAATCAAGAACCACTTCAGCAGAAATCTCTTCATCATCCTCAATGTCTGAATAAATATCAGGTGATTGAGAAGAGAGATCGTCAACTTCTACAAGAGTTCTTTTCTTCATCCCTTTGGACTCGAAACCAAAACCCTTATCAAGAAAACCTTTTGCAAAATTGCAAGAGCCAGACGGTGACGCCATTCTCAATAAGAAAAAACCTAGAGTACGTGTACTCAACTTAAAAGGTTTGGTATTTAATTGGTTTCTCAGAGAGAAGGATTTTAGGGTTTCGAAAGACAGTTTGTGACAAGTAACATGGGTACCCGTACGAACACAGCCTTGACCCACAAACGAAAACACAAAAAAACTACTGAAAATATAAACCAAGAAAAATTGTTTGCAAAACAAAATATTGCTAAGTGAATATTTTCACAAATCTTAGCTCAGTAAATTTTATATTCTCCCAAAGGGAAAATTTAGAGCCAAGAGTAGCAAGCAACTTGGTTGCAAAAAAATCAACAACAAAAAACGAAGAGATTCACAAGACACAAACAATACTTAGGCAAAGATGTCTGTAGACAATACTTTAGCTATGGACGATAAGAAAATAGATCGACTAATTAGAAAGCATTTTACCAATAAGTACACCTGACCATATCTCACTCAACCAAGATTTTTCGTGAGTGAGATTTCAACCTTGTGATTAATTAGCACAAGTATGAGCCCCAAGCTCATCCAATGAATGGTGTTCACAGTTGAGTCTTTTCTTTCTTTCAATTCTAGGAGAGAATCCTTTTTGCTGTGAAAAATTATCGTAAAACTTGTTGTCATCAAAATATGAGACTAAGTTAGGGTCCTTACCAGAAGAAGTTTGTATGGAGGATTTTGACAGCCTGTTGATAAGATCCTTGTATCCTTCAATTATCAGATTAAGGTTGTCCTTCATATCTCCACTTTGTTTCCATCTAAATGAGCCTTTTTCACATTTTAAACATCATTCTTCACATTAGGTTGAGAAGAATCTTTCTGAAATCTCCTTGAACGATTTGTCTAATGTTAGAATTAGTTCGAACATTCGACGAGCAAATTGAACTGACTTTCCTGGAAGATTTCGCAGGGTGAGTACTGAAACCAATAGGTTTAGACATCCGAATGTCAGTTACACCTTTGAGAATTAAATCTAAGGTGTACTGAAGTCTACAAAAGTAATTGTGATTTGGCTTCAGTTTGCTTTTCTGTTGAACACGTCCTTTTGAATCACTAAAAGGACATACTTTCTGATCACCAGAGTGATTAGAGTGTGTAGCATTAGATACATCGTTAGAATATTTCTTCCTTCCATAAGACATGGTAAATCCATGGTTAGTGGAAGAACCAAGCACTTCTTTATCAATAGGAAGGGTTTGCAGTTTAGCTTCTGAAGCTGTATTCACAGCAGAGTCAGAAGTATTTGGTATGACAGACTCCCCGGAACGACTTTTATCTTGAATAGAGAGATTACTCAATAGTCATTTAATTTCACAGGCATCTTCTTTGAGTTTAGTCTCGAGTAAGGTTCGTGATGAACAAACAACATTTTCCTCACAAAGTGCCTTTAGTTGGGAATCACGATCTTTTACCATACAAACCATTGTATTAACCTTGTGTTTCAGCATATTGATTTCAACCGCCTGGATTCCAACAAGATTTAGAATCACTGCAATCTCTCGGGCTGCTTCCCTTTTTACTTCAGAATCAGATTCATCAGTAAGAACATCAGTGTAACACATATCAATACTTGTCTGTTTCGTAGGAACAGAATGTTCACCTATATGTGAGATCAACAAGTCTTTCTCTTTAATAGATTTCATCGAAACGAAACTTTTGTCTCTGGTGATGCGTTTATCAGAGATAGCATTATTGTCCATAGAGTCAGACTTATAAGGTCTTAAATGTGTTTGCCTGCTCTGATACCAATTGAAAACGCGGGGGTCCAACAACCTCACCCAATATTTCGTTTAGGAAATATCTATGGACAAACTCCAATATAATTCCAAGAGAATCAACTAGACAGTCAGAATCAATCAATGGAAATATATCCAAGAGTATTATCTCAAAGTAACGAAAGCCCTAGTCTGGAGTAAAATGTAATCGGCAAATCAAACAGATAGAAATCCATGAGCCTGATTATTATGTGAAACAACTTGAACGGTACCAAAGACCAATGTTCAAGCGTCAATCAATTTATATCAACAACCAAAGGTCGGATTATCTAATTGATTGACCTACGCACAACCTGTGATATTTCAATTATATAAACAAATATAATGCGGAAAAGAAATAACACAGACACCAGAAATTTTGTTAACGAGGAAACCGCAAATGCAGAAAAACCTCAGGACCTAGTCCAGATTTGAACACCATATTGTATTACGCCGCTACAGACACTAGCCTACTCCAAGTTAACTTCGGACTGAAATGTAGTTGAGCTCTAACCAATCTCACACTGATCAAGGTACAATCGTGTTCCTTACGCCTCTGAATCCCATCAGGTTTCTGCGCACTTGATTCCCTTAGATGATCTCACCCATAACTAAGAGTTGCTACGACCCAAAGTCGAAGACTTGATAAACCAATCTGTCTCACACAGAAAAGTCTACATCAAATGACTGTCTCACACAAATCATGTAAGATGTTACCAGGCGATTTTCACATGATCATCTTTTGATTTTCGTCAAGAATATAAGATGAACTTGGTTAAAGCGAAAGCTTACCAACACATATTTCGATAAATATGTAAGCGATTTAAACTCAGCTCGAAATATCAAATGTGTATAATCGAAGTCTATATAGCTATAGGACTTTTGTCTCAAATAGGAGATAAAGTAGATAGACTTTTGAGTGATAGATGAGTTCATGTCTCCACATACCTTTTGTTGATGAAGTTCCACAAGCTCCCATTAGTAGTTCTTCGTCTTCAATCGATGAACGCCGTGAAGTCGAAATCTCAACTACACTTTCTATCCTAATCCGAGACTTAGCTATAAGTAGACTAGAAATCAAGACTTATAGTTTTGGCAACTAAACTTGACAAACAAGTGTGACATAGCAACGCTTGCGAGTTCGACCGAGCAGTGCTCTAACACTTATCATAAAGTTGATATTTAAACTTAAGTGGTTCATGTGAGAACTACTCTCTTCATGGATAAACATCTAACATCTAGTAAAACTTGATAATCGTAAGAGAATGTCAAATAGTTTGTATTGCTATGTCATAAAAAGTTCATGACCTGACTAGTTACCTACCCGTGTGAAAAGGATAGGGTAACTCATAAACCACCAACTTTTTTCGTTCGGGAACCTATATGGACAATCATTGTACAATATATACTTTCAGTTATGAAATTGTATATAAAATTATCTAAACAAGGTAAACCTAGTATATACCCGAACTATACACGAACCAAACTCCAACAAGAGCAAGTCTAGTAATCTATATTTCAAGACACAAATTTAACAAGAACGAGTCTTCTAGGTTCTTTATGGTTGAGTTAATACTATCTAGGTTTAACTACGTACAACTTGTGATATTTCAATTATAAAGATAAATTAATATAACACAGATAAAAAATAACACACACACCGGGGAAAACTACAATCTTGTAGAAAAACCCCAAGACCTAGTCCATATTGAACACATATTGATTTAAGTTGTTACGCCAATTACCTACTACCAGATTTTGGACTAGATATATACCTTCTTCAGTCGTATTCGTGTACCTGTAAAACTCCTAGCCGAACACCAATTCTCTTTAGGAATTGCTCATGTGAATATTCTAGCAGTGCGAAATTCTTTTTAGAAGATTATCTTGATTTTTTTGGCAGAACGTTAATTCTCTTTAGAAGATGCTCTCCGACAGTTAGGGTTTACACGTTCCACACCTAATTAATTCTCCCTCACAGTATCACATAGAAAAAATCTAGAGATATCTTGATCTATCAAATCTAGATTTATGAAAAACACCTAGGATAGGTCCCGTAACTATCAAATAAGACGACTTCCCTATGCTTTACGATCCCCAAGTAAAGTCTTTTGGAATCATATCACTCTTGTTCGTGACGAACAATGTTGTGGAATACAACTTTGTGCAACACACACACAATTTTACAAGAGATAGTTTTGTGGTTAGATGAAACCTCTATTTATAGTGAATGATCAAGGCAAGGTTGCTTGAGAAAAAAGCTACCTTGTCTAGGAAAGGAAACACCAAGTACTTCACTAAAATAAGCCTTTAGTCATGTATTATGGTTTTAGTTCGAGAACTGTTGCAAAAAGTTCGTGTACAATATTCTATTCACGAAATAAACCTATACACACATATAAATGTTGTTTCAACAAAGTAACTCATAACTTCTTCATTATAACTCGAAATTGAGGGATTCTTGGCTTGTTGAATTCATATTTTCATTCACTAGAACATAAGGACCTTTCCAGGGACAAAGGTCATTCTCACTAAAGTCTTAGTCTCAAAGGTCCTCGAGCGTATACATAAATGTGTATTTATTGTAATAGAAATTGTTCCATAGAGTGGGCACTTGTTTCAATAGATAAAGAGATAGGGTAAACAAAAGAATCAAGTGTTTGTTACTAACCTTTAATGAAGTTCTCCATATATTTCTTCGCGAGTCTTCAATCTTCGAGGATAGCTTTGATTCTATACTATACTTTTAAAACCTAATCTAGTCCGAACTGACTTTAGTAGACTAAATCAAGAATGTTTTTTGGCATCTAAATTCGACGACTAAGTTGACATACCAATGCCAGTGAGTTCAACGCTCTAACAATCTCCCCCTTTGTCAATTTTAGTGAGAAAATCATTTTACACATGCTCTAATTCCACTGTGCTTCTTAATTTCTTGAATTTTCAACATCTTCGATTATGCATGTGTTTATTGTGTACTTGTTGAAGATCCATAACATATTAACAACTTATGAGAATATAAAAATTAGAGCATTTAGAGTGAATAATAAATCTACTCAAGTTGTTAATATGTTTTCCTCCTTCGTATTTACTTACCTATTTTGCATAATATGTAAAACCTAGAGGTTATAATCCACTCCCCCTTATATAATGCTCCAAAAAACCATATGTTATAGTGGAATACTACTAATAACTCCCCCCCTCCTTTTTTGTCATCAAAATTAGCAAAGGCAGAAAAATAAGGGATCGCAATGAATTACACAAAAGAGTTATCAAAATCGACTAGAGATAACATACCAAATTTTTGTTTAGACGATTTCACTAAGTAAACTTAGCGTCTTCATCATGGAGAGATAAAAGTACAGTCGTCTCCTACAATTCCATATCCGCACTCCCCCACAAAGATATATCATGTAAGCACAAGTCCAAATTGAACTCTCCCCCATTTGATGTCATTCCCAAGAGAACAACAAAAAGAGACCTTACTATGGAAGATAATGATTTGTATATTGGATTTTTCCAATCCCACAAGGAGATATGAGATAAAAATCAATCATTAAAAGTTTCTCATGAGATCATGGTTCTAATCAAGGACCAGAAAGTGGTAATGTATAAATATATCATGGTATTCAAACAACACACTGTATATAATCATGAAGATCACATATTGCAATCATTTTTACTAAGATACAAACTCGTAAAAACAATATTTGTTTTACTCTTGGGGGGGGGGGGGGGGGGATCAACCTTTTCTGCAAGGAATTACACCAAGAATGACATCCAAAAGCATATGAAAAAATTTCCTTGACAAAGAAAAAGATGCGCATATATATGTCAATAAGGACCGTGCACCATGATAGATAGAGGCAAGTATGCCTTTGAATTTACAAGCATAAGTGGTGTTCATTAACACTCAATACTTAAACCATGATCCACAAACACAAAGTGATTTAGTGAACAAATTTGTCTTAGAAGTATCTATGAGAGTTGTATCAACGCCAAATATATTTCTGAAAATAGTTTATGAGCATCTGCTTAGTTATGTACTGGACAAGTATATGGGTATGTGTACTTATTGAGCAGTCTGTGAACTGAGGTTGTAATGGTACGCGTACTGGGTATGTGTACCCTTAGCCATTCACGAACTCATATTCCAGGGGTACGCATACTGGGTACGCGTACCCTCCCTCTCATTCACGAACTCAAAACGTTAGGGTACGCGTACCTCCCCTGTGTCAGAACTCAGATGTTTAGGGTACGCGTATTGGGTATGCGTACCTATCCTGTATCCAGAATCTCATTAGTTCTGTAAACTTTATTTAAACAATTTGAAACCTTCCCAATCTCCATAGATAATTAATATCGTTGCTTGGGAAATTTCCAAATGATCAACTTAAAACAAAAATAGTTCATATTCTTAACTAGGATTATTAAAAAGTTATGAACATCTATACTTAAATCATCCATTACTAAATTGTTCTTAGTTGTTAAGGCATCTGGACCATTAGCCACATTGTTTTGTCTATTATAAGTACTTCACCTTTGGTCAATTATCTCTCAGCTAACGGTTAATGATGTACCGTGATCAGCATGATTATCATGTCTTGAGAGTTCTACCCAGAAATCATAACCTAAGTTTAAATATCAACATTATGATTAGATAGATTATCTAAGAGCATATCCTTCATATCTTATTACGTAGCTATTCTCATAGATCATGTTATCCTCTTTTGCTTAGGAGTCAGATAGGTCGGGAAAACTCTACATAAGATCATAAGAAGTATTGATGCCCCACATCGAGTCACTACATTTGGACTCATTATTAGTGATGCGGTAACACCTTGAATCAGATATAACTATACTGACTCTTTTAAATTTACAAGTGCATAGAAGATAATTATGATAACCACTTCATAGAGTGACAATGTAGGTTACTTAACCTCTTGGCATGCATTCATCTTTATGGAGCAATGGCTCAACATGTATAAGAGATATAAATTATCGTATTCAGAACATTGGGTATTTAACTTCAAGTATATGTTTAAATAATTAATCATGATGATATTCAGACTTCTACCAAATTACTTACCGAACACAAGAGCTCAAAAACAAGAGTGTTGTTGGTATTAATAGATCATTGCATCAAGCATATAACATAAAGCTTGCTCAAGTTTATAGACATACCTTTTTAGAAGAATCTAATCTTGAATCCTATGGCTTTCTCAAATATTCTTTCATGAAGGTTCCTGAAACCGAACCGATGAAAGTTGAACAAAGATTGAAAGTTTTTCTTTTAACTCACAACTTTTGGAGAATGTGAAAGACTGTAAAATAAAAAATTACAGATCTAAACTTTATATATAAAGAGAAAGAAAGGTAAAAGACGTGACCGTCTTAGTCGGTCTACCATCTCCACTAAATTTACCATATTTATAATAGATGGAGTAATGAACCACTACCAATCATAGAGCACACGAATTAAAAAGGATGAATAGAACTTACTAAGACTTATCAATTCCCGAGAAGGGTGAGGAGAACAAAAATTGAACTCTAGGGTGAGAAATACACCCCACACAAAATATTGTGCTAATAAGTAGCATCGATAACTTTTTACCTCTCTTAAATAAAAGCTAATATTCCTTACATGAATAATAATTTAATACCTAAAATTGACAGATGTCAGCCGATCACAACATGTGGAGAAGATAACATATATACCACTAAGTGACAGACCGAACCTTTATCGAAAGATACTCATTCTTTCGGGAAAGAGAGATATACCTGATCAGATATGAGATCTAGGTTATATTGTTCATCTAATATTTTATCTTAAAAAGTTGTAAACATTTGAATTCAGAAAGTATTATCTCACATTAATATTTTATCTCAAAAAGTCACATCTCATATCTGAGCTGAGCTGTTAAAGCATATTCGAACTGTTAAAAGCATAAAATACAATCTACAAACTAATTTTAAACCGGGGAAAAATTTGTAGATGACAAAATATAGCATATACCGACAACTGAAAATTGTAAGGTCTTAGAGCTGGGTACTGAGAACCCAGGTCGAGATATGGAGAACGAGTCTCAAGTACGTGCGAGTCGTGAAGGTTAGGACTTGATCATATGCAAGAATGAAGACAAAGACCAAGACACGTGTGCGACATGAATTCTAGAGCGAGAAGCGAAGACAAGACATGGAGCTGGTAGGAGCTCAAACAAAGAGTTCGAGACCTAGAGCTAGGATTATGACAAAGAAATATGAAGTCCAAGAAAATAAAATTACTTGATGGGAAAGTAAATCCTGATGGAGCATGACGTCACCTCCATGTAAACATAAATGGTCACTCATCAGACATACCTTTAGAGTGATAGCTATGCTAGTACATATATAGGCAGAGAGGCTAGGCTCATCTTGTAAGTAGGTACATTGTATGCAGATTATCTTGATCAATAAAGAATTTACACTTTTTGTATCGTCTCTCTCATATTCTTTTCGGTATTGTTCTTCACAACCGACCTGAAGTTAATCATAAAACCCTAATTGAACTTGATTTACGTAATCAACGAGAAAGACGTAAATGTTAGAGCATTGCTCGGTCGAACTCGCATGCGTTGCTGTCTCAAGCATGTTTGTCAATGTTAGTGATCAAAACTATAAGTCTTGATTTCTAGTCTACTATAGCTAAGTATCGGACTAGGATAGAAATTGTAGTTGAGCTCAAGAACTCCATGGCAATCATCATATAAGACGAAGGACTACTCAAGGAACTGGTGGAACTTCATCGACTAAAAGGTATGTGGAGACTTGCACTTATCTATCACTCAAAAGTCTATCTACTCTATCTCCTATCTTGAGACAAAAGTCGTTTTGCTATATAGACTTTGATTGTACACATTTGCTATTTCGAGCCGAGTTTATTTCGCCTATCTATTTCTCGAAATATGTGTTGGTAAGCTTTTGCTTTGGCCAAGTTCATCGTTACCTAGTGACGAAAGTCATATTACGTTTCAATCACTTTGAAAATTGCTTACTTTGACGAAAAATAGTTTATGAATAACAACTATATAATAACGTCCTCTAAGAATGTTTCAATGATTGAAATGAGAGTTTAGATTATATAACCAATGATTGATATAAGCATTGTGTGGAAAAACATATATGTATAAGTCCTTTTTCCTTGGACCGAAGTTTGCGAACTTTGTTGATCAAGAGAACCGGAACAAGAGTCGTGAACTCAGTCCGCGAACCTAGTCCGCGAACTGGCGGAAGTTCTCGACCCGAGAAAATCTGCTGGAGTTTGAGAACTCCTTCCGGGAACTTAAGTCCGCAAACTAAGTCTGCGAACTTAAGTTGGTTATATCTGTAAACGATTGTTTGTGAACTTGTTCATATTAACTAAGGAATGCTAAATGCAAACTGTGCCTATAAAGTTCATGAACCGATTCGAGTGAATCAAATCATTTTTGCTTCGATTGTGTCTTGTGTAGTTACATAAGATTTCCTTGCAATTGAACAACGCTCTAACTATTTCAATTGAGTCATTTGAACTAGTTACGGTGAAGAAGAGTATGGTTGATATGAAAGTGCTCATATGGCTAACCATTTGGTTAACTATTGTTGAACCAATAAATGTACATGTTTGGGTACGGTTACACAAACCTAAAATCGTGCATTTTATTTGTGTGTAACAAGCTAATTTTTCGATCCAACGTTTGAAAGATATTACCTTGAATCTAATCAGGTTTTCATCTAACGGTGAATATTGAATGCTTTGTTACCAAGCTAACATTGATTGCAAACCCTGATATGAAAGACTATATAAGGGAGAACTCTAGCAACTTGGAAACCTAATCCCCACACCTCCTGTGTGATACTAGTTGTATTATCTAGAGTTGATTCTCCTTTAACCTTAGGTTTCTTCTTAAAAACTAGGTTAACGACTTAAAGACTTCATTGGGATTGTGAAGCCAGACCGATACTACTTTCTCGTAGTTGTGTGATCTGATCTTGCTGATTCTATCATTTTGAGTACAATCGTAATGATTGGCTTGAGATTTATATCTCCGATAGGCAAGATAGAAAAGTAGTCACAAACATCTTCGTCTCATCGTTTGTGATTCCATAATATCTTCTTTCGTCGCGTCGATTAAGATTATTGTGAGGTGATTTATAATACTAGGATGTTCTTCGGGAATATAAGTCTGGTTTATCAATTGGTTCCTGTTCACCTTGATTTATCAAAAGACGGAACAAAACTTGTAGGTATATCTGTGGGAGACAGATTTATCTATTCCTGTAGACTTTTCTGTGTGATACAGATTTGTTCATTAAGGTCTTCGACTTTGGGTCGTAGCAACTCTTAGTTGTGGGTGAGATCATCTAAGGGAATCAAGTGCGTAGTATCCTGCTGGGATCAGAGACGTAAGGAGCGCAACTGTACCTTGAATCAGTGTGAGATTGATTGGGGTTCAACTACAGTCCAAACCGAAGTTAGTTTGTAGTAGGCTAGTGTCTGTAGCGGCTTAATACAGTGTGGTGTTCAATCTGGACTAGGTCCCGGGGTTTTTCTGCATTTGTGGTTTCCTCGTTAACAAAATTATGGTGTCTGTGTTATTTGTATTCCGCGTTATATTTTGTTATATAATTGAAATATCACAGGTTGTGCGTTAGAATCAATCAATTGGAAATCCGACCTTTGGTTGTTGATTGAAATTGATTGATACTTGAACATTGGTCTTTGGTACCGTTCAAGTGATTTCTCTTGTATTCAATTAGACTCGCAGATTTCTATTTGCTTGAGAAAGAATTGAATCAAGAAAGAGAGATATAACTCTTTGATATACTTTATTAAGATTGAGTCTAGTTGATTCTCTTTAAAGTATATTAGAGTTTGTCCATAGAGATTTCTAATTGAAATATTGGGTGAGGTTGTTGTACCCCCGCTTTTTCAATTGGTATCAGAGCGGGCAAACACGTTAAAGACCTTACAAGTCTGTGTTTGTAGTGATCTGACTCTATGGACAGAGGTGCTATCTCTATCAACGTACCACCAGTCTTCGATGGCTCTAATTACTTATGGTGAAAAATTTCTATGCAAGCTTTTCTTCAAGCGCGTGATTTTCAATCATAGGTATATGTTGTTAATGGCTATGATGCTCCCGTTGTGGCAGTTGGAAATGTAAACGTTCCCAAGAATATTGGTGAATACACCCTGCCGAGATACTTGCTGCAAAGCAAAATTCTGACGGTTTGAATGTCATCATACATGCCATTACCCCGAATCTTCAGCACCATGTGTCAAATTGCACTAAGTCTAAAAAAGCGTGGGATATATTAGAAACCGTATTCGAAGGTAATACCAGTGAAAATGAAGCTAGGCTTCAAAACCTTAATTCCGATTGGGAAAACCTTCGTATGGCAGATGAAGAAACATTTGATGAGTTTAATCACAAATTGCCTGAAATTATTAATGCATCTTTTGCATTGGGTAAGACTATTCCTGAAAAGGACATTGTGATGAAAATTCTCAGATCGCTGCCATTTAGATACGACTCTAAAAAGCATGTCATCGTTGAGGGAAATAACCTTGATAATCTCTCAAAAAATACGTTGGTTGGGAAACTCAAGATCTTTGATCACGAGCATTCATCCAAATCTAAAGATGTTGCATTCAAATCACTAAAAGACACTAAATTACTTGATAAAAGTAAAAAAATGTAGATCTCTGAAGACGATCACTCTGAGACTGATTCATCAGATGAAAATCTTGACAAATCGGTCTCGATGATCACAAGACAGTTTAGGGACCTTCTATTGAAGAGAAGTAAACGGCTCTCCAGAGATAAGCCTAAAGCATCAGTCAAACCACATAATCGTATTCCTCCTAAAAATAGGGATATTGATGAAACTGATGACGAGGATATGCCTCAGTGCTTTAAGTGTAAGGGATTTGGTCAATTTGCAAACGAGTACCCAAATCGTAGAAAATACACTGGGAACAAAGGTCTTGCTGCAACTCTCGATGAAATGTCTGGCAATTATGATTCTAATGAAGACGAGAAATCAAGTGTTGCACTTTTTGGTGAAAATATTGATTTTGATAATTGTAGCATTACATACATCAATCTTGATATTCTTTCAGAAGAAAACCCAACTAATCTGGAAGAAAAAAATTGACCAATTCTTTGGAAACTCTATATGTAATGTTTCAGGTTCCACCATGTGTCTAGCTTCTTGCACATCTCAGAAGCCTGATCTTTATCCTAGATTGACGTGCTCGTACTGTTCTCTAAAGGGTCATGAACTTTCAAGGTGTTACAAGTAAAAACACCAATTGAGGCACATCAACAAACTTCAACGAAGAGAAAATCAATTGGCAAATAAGCTTAAACTTGCTCAGAAGACCGCTGAGGTATGTAGGATTTTATCTTCTTCTAAGAAGTTAGTTTCCAAGGATAAACCAAGACCATAAGAGAATAAAGTATGCTCAAATCGCTTTGATAGACATATGTCTGTGGATTTCTCTCAAGAGGAAAATGGTGGACAAATTGTTGTTCACCGCAACACAACTTGACTGTGTTGATTGGTAAATCCTGTCTCATGTGCCTGATCAAAAGAGACAAGATTGTGCACCTCTCAGGCTTTAAGAAAAGTTTTTTTCTCTTCTTTTTTTAGTTTTGTGTCTATCAATAAAGGAGGGTTATTCTCGACAATTCTACTCTCTTTAGGGTTCAGAATTGTGCGTGCACGAACCTGTTAAAGGTTAACCCTACTTTCCTTTTTCCTTCCTTGAAACTTCTTTTTTATCTCAAGACCACTTATTGAGATTGTGATTTCCTCTCACAAACCCATACACATATGGATGCTCCAAGTACCATGTCTTCTGATGGAAAGGATGAATATTATTGTCAAGCCATCAATCATGAAGGAAAAAGAGAAATCTCCGTTAGCTCCGACATTGAAAAGAAAAAGAAGGAATGTGAGGAAGCCTAGAGTCATTCCTTCAAATTCTCAGAAGTTTTCTGATGTTCTTGAAGTGTTGAAGGAGATGCAAAAGGAGATTCATCAAATAAAGCTTTTGTGTTTAAGACTCATGATATTCAGAAGGCCCTGGTCCGATATCAGTCAAGAAGGTTTATTGATATTAACTCATATCTACATGAACCTTATGTCCCAATGGCTGTTGACGACAAGGAGTTCGGGACGATAAAGAATTCTTCAAAGGTCTAAATGCCTAGTAAATCTTCTATTTCTTGTTTTGGTTAAAAGAATAACTAGAGTTTGGAATAGCCATTATTGTGATTTCACATAGCTATGTCCAACATTTTCATCTTCATGTTTTTAGGTTTATTTGTTTAAATTCTAAAATTGTTTGGAAGATGATTTTTGCAGTATTAATCTTTTGGTTTTATATATTGCAATTTGTTATGGGATATGTGTGTTTGCGTCCGTGAACTGTGATTGTCCCATACCTTGACAAAAGTTAATTCCTTTATATGTCGATATGCATGTGTTGATAAAAGAAGGAATGAACTTTTCACAAATACAAAAGTTAAGCCTATTATGTGAATTATTGATGGAAGATAGGTTACAAGCTTTTGTTTGCAAGGATTATGTCTATTGTATGTTATTGTGTAAATGGTGATGGAAAATAGAATGAATCCTTGATTATTCCACAGTATTTGGTCGACCTCCGGTCTACATTTTTTGTGCATATACTGTGTTGTTCCATAAAGTGTTTTATGTTGAGCATTATCGACTGAGTTATTCTTAGCTTAGTTGTTGCTCCGTGAGGTATTTTATGTTGAGCATGATCAACTAAATTAATCATGCTCGTTTGGTTATTTAGTTGTTGCTCCGTAAGTTTTCTTATGTCGAGCATGACCAATTAAATTGGTTACTTTTTGTGATTAATTTGGTTATGTATTCCGATTAGATTAATTATGGGTTCTCTTGTGATTAATCTAATTGAGTATTTTTGAGTCTCCATAAGTTCACTTATATTGAACATTTCCGATTAAATTAATCATTGGTTTTCTTATGGTTAATTTAATTGAGTATTTTGGATTCAAATTCATACTTGTATGTAATTTGTTATGTCCAAAAAAATCCTTCTTTTATTTTGAAATTAAGGTCGCTCTTGTTGTTCCTTCGGGAATGACATATTATGGGGGAGAGTTCTTAATTGAAATTGTGCTTAATTGCCAAATCTTTGTGGGGAGTGCGCCTGTGGAATATTATAAGGGTTATCTTGTATCTTTATAAACTCCTTGATGAATGCATTTAGCTCCGGCTTTATGATTGCATCTAAATAAGATGATATATGCTTTCTTTTGGTCATGGAATGTCTCTTTTGGAAATGTCATTAGGATCCCGTTTTCGTACCTTTGCCAATTTTATTGAAAAAAAGGGGGAGAATTAATATGTAGTTCATACTACAAATACATATGGTTTTCGAATCATTATGTAAGGGGGAATGGTTTCCATGTGAGATGGAGTATTGACTAAGGGGGAGTGATACATATCACCATAGTATTGTTGTCGAAGTTGTGATACAATTGAACTTTGATGCTATATAATGATACTATAGCACTGTATAACAATGATTGAGAACTCTTGTTTTCTCGTTGTTATAGCTACGAATTTTCAACTACGATGATGATGAACTTACAACCTTTGGGATCATTGGAGTACTTGGAAGTGACGAAGATTTCGAGTAATGTTGAAGATTAGGCATGTGGAATAGGAGCTACAAAAGTTAATTCATTTGTTTTTTGTATTCCATATGTATTGATAGTTTTGTCACTAAAATTGACAAAGGGGGAGATTGTTAGAGCATTGCTCGGTCGAACTCGCATGCTTTGCTATCTCAAGCATGTTTGTGAATGTTATTGATCAAAACTATAAGTCTTGATTTCTAGTCTACTATAGCTAAGTATCAGACTAGGATAGAAAGTGTAGTTGAGCTCAAGAACTCCATAGCAATCATCATAAAAGACGAAGGACTACTCAAGGAACTGGTGGAACTTCATCGACTAAAAGTTATATGGAGACTTGAACTTATCTATCACTCAAAAGTCTATCTACTCTATCTCCTATCTTGAGACAAAAGTCGTTTTGCTATATAGACTTTGATCATACACATTTGCTATTTCGAACCGAGTTTATCTCGCCTATCTATTTCTCGAAATATGTGTTGGTAAGCTTTTTCTTTGTCCATTTTCATCTTTACCTAGTGACGAAAGTCATGTTACGTTTCAATCACTTTGAAAATTGCTTACTTTGACGAAAAATAGTTTGTGAGTAACAACTATATAATAACGTCCTCTAAGAATGTTTCAAAGATTGAAATGAGAGTTTAGATTATATAACCAATGATGGATATAAACATTGTGTGGGAACACATATATGTATAAGTCATTTTTCCTTGAACCGAAGTTTGCGAACTTTGTTGATCAAGAGAACCGGAACAAGAGCCGTGAACTCATTCCGCGAACCCAGTCCGCAAACTTGCGGAAGTTCTCGACCCGATAAAATCTGCTGGAGTTTGAGAACTCCTTCTGGGAACTTAAGTCTGCAAACTAAGTCTGCGAACTACAGTTGGTTATATCTAAAAACGATTGTTTTTGAACTTATTCATATTAACTAAGGAATGCTAAATGCAAATCGTGGCTATAAAGTTCATGAAACGATTCGAGTGAATCAAATCGTTTTTGCTTCGATTGTGTCTTGTGTAGTTACATAAGATTTCCTTGCAATTGAACAACTCTCTAACTAGTTCAATTGAGTCATTTGAACTAGTTATGGTGAAGAAGAATATGGTTGATATGAAAGTGCTCATATGGCTAACCATTTGGTTAACTATTGTTGAACCAACAAATGTACATGTTTGGGTACGGTTACACAAACCTAAAATCGTGCATTTCATTTGTATGTAACAATCTAAGTTTTCGATCCAACGGTTGAAAGATATTAGCTTTAATCTAATCAGGTTTTCATATAACGGTGCATATTGAATGCTTTGTTACCAAGCTAACATTGATTGCAAACCCTGACTTGAAAGACTATATAAGGGAGAACTCTAACAACTGGGAAACCTAATCCCCACACCTCATGTGTGATACTAGTTGTATTAGCTAGAGTCGATTCTCCTTTAACCTTAGGTTTATTCTTAAAAACTAGGATAACGACTTAAAGACTTTATTGGGATTGTGAAGCCAGACCGATACTACTTTCTCGTAGTTGTTTGATCTGATCTTGCATCTTCTATCGTTTTCAGTACAACCATAACGATTGACTTGAGATTTATATCTCCGGTAGGCAAGATAGAAAAGTAGTCACAAACATCTTCGTCTCATTGTTTGTGATTCCACGATATCTTCTTTCGCCGCGTCGATTAAGATTATTGTGAGATGATTGATAATACTAGGATGTTCTTCGGGAATATAAGTCTGGTTTATCAATTGGTTCCCGTTCACCTTGATTTATCAAAAGACGGAACAAAAACTCATAGGTATTTTTGTGGGAGACAAATTTATCTATTACTGTAGACTTTTCTGTATGATATGAATTTGTTTATTAAAGTCTTCGACTTTGGATCGTAGCAACTCTTAGTTGTGGGTGATATCAGCTAAGGGAATCAAGTGCGTAGTATCCTGCTGGGATCAGAGACGTAAGGAGCGCAACTGTACCTTGAATCACTGTGAGATTGATTGGGGTTCAACTACAGTCCAGACCGAAGTTAATTTGTAGTAGGCTAGTGTCTGTAGCGGCTTAATACAGTGTGTGTTCAATCTAGACTAGGTCCCGAGGTTTTTCTGCATTTGCAGTTTCCTCGTTAACAAAATTCTGGTGTCTGTGTTATTTCTATTCCGCGTTATATTTTGTTATATAATTGAAATATCACAGGCTGTGTGTTAGAATCAATCAATTGGAAATCCGACCTTTGGTTGTTGATTGATACTTGAACATTGGTCTTTGGTACCGTTCAAGTGATTTCTCTTGTATTCAATTAGACTCGCATATTTCTATTTGCTTGAGAAAGAATTGAATCAAGAAAGAGAGATATAACTCTTTGATATACTTTATTAAGATTGAGTCTAGTTGATTCTTTTGAAAGTATATTAGAGTTTGTCCATACAGATTGATAATCGAAATAATGGGTGAGGTTGTTGTACCACCGTTTTTGCAGTAAAGATTTCAAGTTCAGCGATTCTCTAACTGAATAACCAAATTCTAACATTTTGTAGGCACATCATTGATTCTAACTCCTAAATCAAGAAATACACATCTTCTTTTTTCTTTAGAAATGTTAATAATGACCCGAGTGGTCTAGTGAAAAACTCAATCTGATTTATCTCAACTTATTTTCAAAACAATTTCATAGACAAAAATATTGAATAGTACAAGCATTTATCGAATTTTTAAGTTTTGGATAAATATTATTCTTTAGATTCTGACATTTGAATAAGATTTAGTATTGTTATGGTGAATCATTTGTTGGATCTAGAGAATTCAAAGGAGGAAGTAGCTGGGCCACTTGTGCCTTAAATGCCGAAAGTTAAAGCTTTCGACGCGACTCTAAAGTGGATTGAAGAAATTGACATAATTTTCTCATTTTGCATTCAGTAATTGCCTCAACTTAGCGAGTGCTTGCAATGTAAATCAGTCGAAGTTTAATATGAACTGGAGAGCTCGGAACCAGGCAACTGCTTTGTCTAGTATAAACATTATGTATGTCCCAAAACTTTTACTTGATTTTGTATATAAATTTGTTAAGGAAACTAGAACCTCAAGGTTATATAATCTTTCTCTTATGAAAGAAAGAAAGTCAAGTGAAATTTTCCTCTTGACTCAGATCTAAAACAAATCATAATCTCCGTAATTTTACAGACTTCTTACATGGATATTTAACAATCCTAAAAGCTCCTAAGATTTCAATTTATCAGAAAAGGAAAAAGAGGTAAACCGCCTCTTTAATACATCAAATGGACATAACCTTGACATTAGTTTTCCTAAAATGGAAGAAGAAACCAGAGGACGAAGATAACAGAGATTTGGACACAAACAAGGAAACCCTAAAAGGCTAAAACCATACACACTACACACAAACTTGGTCTACACTCGGAGATTTGCAATTGCAACCAATCAAGCACTAGTTTTCTTTAGTGTACCCCCTAACACAAAATAATAAAATCGCAACCATTAAAATTTAATCAAATACATCGCAGCCATCCAAATAGTACAATTTTTTGTTCTTATTTATTATTCTCAAGAAGAGAGAGAGAGAGAGAGAGAAGAGCTAGAAAAAGAGAAAGAGAGGATATTTGGATATTTTCTTGAAAGCTGAAGTCGGCGTCTTTGGCTCAAAACCCTCATCACTTCATCTCTTGTGCTTCTTCCTCAGTAGAGAGAGAAGTATATTTACAGAGAGAGATGGATTCAGATCAAGGGAAGTTGTTTATAGGAGGAATATCATGGGATACAACAGAAGAAAAGTTGACTGAATATTTTGGAAAGTATGGAGAAGTAGTACAAACTGTGATCATGCGTGATAAGATTACAGGAAGACCCAGAGGTTTTGGCTTTGTTGTTTTTGCAGATCCTTCTGTTCTTGATATGGTTCTTCAAGATAAACATACCATTGATGGTAGAACGGTGAGTTCAGAAGAGATCCAGATTTTGTTTAAACCAAACTCGATCCACAATTTTCATTACTTGATTGATTGATTGGTTTCACTGGTTTCTTGTTTTTATCTTATTTTTTAATGGGTGTCAAAAAAAAAAGTTCCTCATTGAGCTTGTTTCTTTCATAGCTCAGTTGTGATTCCAATGTTGTTAGATGTTTAGATCTTTCACTTTATTGATGGGGTTTCAGCTTCATTATGCGTTGAATTTGGCCCTAAATTTGTGATTTGATGGCCCACCACAGGCACTGTAAGGTGTTCTTTTTGGTTTTTTGATGCATTCTAGCCATGACTGATTCCGAATATCAGTTTTTTGGATTTTGGAAAAGTTAAATTTTAGGTCTTTATTGCGTTTCTTGATTTGTTTGATTTGACATAATTTTCAATAATATGCTGATGTGCCTGTGCAAACTGAAACCTATGAGTTTGTTAATGACTTTTCAATGGCATTGTTTTGCAGTTACTTGTGTAATACCAATTACTTTCATGTTGTAACTGTTGGTTTTTTTGTTGTTTGCAGGTTGAAGCTAAAAGAGCTTTATCAAAAGAAGAGCAGCACACTTCTGTTAAATCTGGAAACCCTACTGCAGGTAGAAATTTTGGAGGTGGGGGTAATATTAAGACAAAGAAGATATTTGTAGGAGGATTGCCTCCAACCTTAACTGAGGATGGTTTCCGTTCATATTTTGAGCAGTATGGTACTGTAACAGATGTAGTAGTTATGTATGATCAAAGTACTCAGAGGCCTCGTGGATTTGGTTTCATCTCCTTTGAGTCTGAAGATTCTGTCGATAATGTTCTTACAAAGTCCTTCCATGATTTGAATGGGAAACTTGTGGAGGTTAAACGAGCTCTTCCAAAAGATGCAAACCCTGGCGGGGGAGGTAATGGTGGTGGACGTTCAGGTGGCGGTGGTTACCAAGGTTATGGTGGTTCAGGTGGAAATGGTGGTGCATATGATGCACGTATGGATGCTAATAGGTATGTGCAACCTCAAGCCGGTGGAGGTGGGTTTCCATATGGTTCTGCTGGCTATGGTGGCGGCGGCTATGGATATGGGGCTGCAAACAACGGTGTGGGCTATGGTGGTTATGGTTATGGTGGTGCTAGTGCTGGATTCAGTGGTCCTGCTGGACCTTATGGAAATCCCAATGCTCCAAATGCTGGCTATGTGAGTGGGCCACCTGGTGCACCTAGGAGCCCATGGGGTGCCCAAGCTCCTTCTGGTTTTGGTTCTGCTGGATACGGTGCTAATGCAGGCTATGGAAATACAGTACCTTGGAATGCTTCAGGTGCTGGTGGTGCTGCAGGTAGTGCTGGTGCAGGTTCTGCACCGACAGGTCAATCTCCAAGTGGTGCTGCTGGTGGTTTTGGTAGTCAAGGTTATGGATATGGTGGATATGGTGGGAGTGATGGATCTTATGCTGCAAATCAAGGTTCTTACGGGGCTGTAGGAGGGCGTGCTGGTAGTACCCCTACTAGCAATGGTGGTGCCTCCGGTGGCGGGGGAGAGCAGCAAGGGTCAGGGTATTTCGGTGGTGATGCTAATTCAGGTTTTTGGAGGTCTGACGCCTCACAAGCAGGAGCTTATGGAGCTGCTCAAGCAACCTCAGGTGGGCAAATGGGTTATGGTGGTAGTGGGTATGGAGGTGCTCAGTCTAGGCAGGCTCAACAGCAGTAAATTACGGATCGCTTCTGAAACTTCTACTAGATGTTCTAGTACGAGGAAAGCTTTCTTCCTGCAGCCATGCATTGATGATTCTGATTTTGCCGTGAACCCTACTCACGAAGGGAGTGGCCGTGCAGGATGACAACAGATTTTGAGACTGGTTGGATTGCTTTTTGCAGTTTTTCTTATTTTGCTAGTTTATAAAAATTACTATTGATAGCTACTTTTTCCCTAGTATTCTAATTCAAGCTGTAGTGTTAAATTCTGTGTGTTTAGTTATGTTATGGTACTACCTGACTTCCTGCTCTTATTTTCCCTTATTTAGTCGTTCATGCAAGCCTTTAACTCTCTGCGTACACAGTGTAGATGCTAATAATGTTCCATCTAACATGGGTGGATTTACATTCTTCTTACAGCCAATTTTCGAACAGTCCTTGTACGATGCTATAAAAAATCCATCTAACCTGGTGAACAGCCACATTAACTGGTATTTTGTTTGTCATTTGAATACCTCTCATAGAATTATTTGTGTTTAGATGTGAGACATGCTTCCATGCATTGGTAGAACCTCTAGTTTAATACCATATAGCGATAACGAGTGTAGCCCCAGTGATAATGGCAATGGGTCTCTGTTGCATGTTTTGCTGTCCTTTTAGTCTCAGTGGTTTAAATAGCTTTTTGGGTGCTGAAGATGATTTCAATTGTTAAGTATAGAAGTTCTGCAGTAAAGGAACTTTGGTTGGTAGCAAGCTTATCTCTGATTGTGCAGGTGCAGCTCACGAGAAATCACATACTTCTGTGTAACAAGTTAAGTCTGAGTAGACTGTAGGTTACTTTATCCCACTAGATTTATGTAAGTAGAGTAAGATAGAAAAGTACAATGACTAATCACATTTCTGATTTAGTTATATTGTCTTTTTTCAATTATTGGTTGCAGACCTCAAAGAAGATTGAGAAACATTGAGTGTAGTTGGAGGTCACCTAAAATGGTTCACATTCTAGTATGTTGTGATGGGGGTAATGCAGGAAGTCCCCAGCTGGGTTTATTTGCAGAGATCACAGTGGTAGTGTTCTTGAAGCTACAGAGCTGCTGGTCTTGGATTGCAACTAATTATCTCTGCAGAAATCATGGCTATAATTCCAAGTCTCGAACTGATGGGTATGTATGAAGAGGCAGATTCACACGAGACTAACTCAGATTCAAGAGCAGCAATTCAGCTTTCCAGAAGATTGGAGTTCCATTGGAGGAGCGCAGAGTATGGTATTGTCATGTTATTAGGTGGGCAACTTTTCAGCTGATAAGGTTCAATTTGATTGTGGTGAATCAGTGAATGTCAAATTTTTAACTCTGGATGAGGTTTTGAATGGAAGGGATCTTCTCTCTTTTTTGTAAAAGCTCTTTATTCTCTCTTAAGGTATTCAGTTCCATATTTTACAGAATGGCTTTTGGCTTCTTGAGTAGCAAGTCTCCTGCATTAGGATGGCATGAAGAACATACTGTGCCACCACAATTTAGTTTTTACGGTGAAAAACAGTCAGGATCAAATGCTAGTTCGATATGGTTTTGTTACTGAATGGATTGAGTTACAGAAGTTCTATCCTCTTCTAAATAAAACTTTGTGGATTCAACATCCAAACTCTCGAAGTTTTGAAAACTCTAGCACGCCTGGCCATTTTATCAGCTGGCTTATTATAACTTCTATTAATAAACTTGCAACACCATAAAGGGTTGTTGCTAAACATAAGTTTTATATCTAAGAAAAGAGACTGATTTTCCCAAGCAACTTTATGTTGATCTCCATTGACTGCTTCTGCTACTGTCTGTGCATCGAGTCCAAAACACGCATGTTGTATTCCTTCCTCTTTTGCCCATTTCAATGCTAGCAGTAGACCCCCACATTCAGCCTGTTATGCATTTATATATTTAGCCTCTTTTACTGCATCTATTTTTCTTCTCATAAGTTCGGTTTTTTTCTTTAATTTCTCACATGTACCAAGCATGGGGGGTTGGGGAAAATAATATTCTTTTGAATTGTGAATTTTTATTGACAAAAATATTGTGAACAAAAGGGAGAGCTATCACAGAGACAAAGATCTCACGCTCAAGCACATAAAAGGAAAACGGAAAGAAGCTGTGTACGAAATAAGAGAAGAAAAAGAAGAGTTTAGTGTGTACCCCCAAAGGAATGGAACATCCCAGCTTAGCATCACAACCAGAATAATAGCAAGTTCAGGGTGAAGGACCTTACAACACGATAAAAGGGTGACTTAATGTTAATTGCTACGTTCTTCACCTGTTGCGATTGTTGGTTGAAAAGCTCTCGAGTTCCATATTAACTAAATTGTAGTTGGAAAAATAAACATACAAATGATCTTCCCAGCTCCTTGAATCTTTACTTTAGGCCACATCTGAATCAATAAATTGAAAGCATTTGATGATTAAAGGAGCAGTTTCTTTGCAGCTTATATCTGGTTTTAAGCCAATAGTTGATGCTCATGTGATCAATCATTTAGTAATCGAAATGACAGTAACCTTAGTAATCGAAACCCAACAACTTGAGCCATGGAGAACCTTAAGATTTGGAGCCAAAATTCTAATTTGAGGAATTGCAAATTTGAGACTTACTCCCAGAGAGACTATTTCCTTTGAAACCTAATGAGCCACTTAGAAAGTAAAGCTTGATTCCATCACTTCCAAATTTTTAATATATAACCCCCAAATTGCTTAGTGTTGATGGTGGTTTTTAACTTAGGGCGAAAACTGTAAAAGTGTGTATTTCTGACCCAGTATTAGAAGTACTGAACTTTGATGTGTCTTCATTCCGTAAGGCATTTAAGGGATACATTAAGAACCTTGTGAGTGCCTATGTCTCTCTTCCTGTATGTATGTGATTATATTTATGAGCTTCAACCGCCTGAATTCGGAAAATACACACCCACACACACGTATGTACACACACACACAATTGTATTCACTGAGTAATTCAGTATCGCGTATATAAATATACATATTCCCTCTGTCTTTTTTAATCTGTCCTGTATTCTATTTTGGTCTGTCTTTTTTTATCTATCTGTTCTGTTTATAGACATATTTTTTCCCTTAGACTATCAAATATACCCTTTATTTTTTATAATCATAAAATCATTTTTAATATAAACTAAATCCAAAATCTTAATAATATCACCATAAATAAGGAAAAAAAAATTTATTCAATATCTTTCATATTAATCGTCATTCCTTTTTTAAATAAAAATATTTATGGACATCAACATTCCTAATAAAGCTTCTACCTATTTCATAATAAAACCAATATATTTTGTTTTTATTTTCTTAAAACATTTCCTAAAATAATATTATTACCTAATTTATATTTTTAAATATATTAATTTTAAATATAGTAATAACATAACATTAAATAGGGCTAGTCAAGGGTTTTGTCATGACATTTCGTACAATTCCCTTAATATTTTGACTTTTTTCATTTAGGACTGTTAATAAAAGACGGAGGGATGTTGCAATAATCCCAGGTGTTCAATAGTTTTATCACGAAAACTCAAGCTCCTAAATGAATTGATCACTAGTATAGAGCCGAATGAGTATTTATTTAGTGTTATGTTCCTTAGTTGAACTCTTAATACTGACCTGACATCCATGCATGTTCATTCTCAGCTAAGTAACATGGGTTCATTAAAGTGTCTGATTAAGTTATGCATAAGGATACCTGATCAAGAGCATCACAGCTGTGCCAGAAGGACCAGGCAGTCGCCGTGCTACTTGCAAGAATAGCAAATTTCACACAAAATCTACTTATTTCATGCAATTTTTTGTCAATATTCAAAACTTGTTTATTTGACCTAATTTTGTGTTAACACATAAGATAAAAAAAAAAATTGCCCTAAAATTGGCACAAGCATGATATCTTAATTTCTATTGGTCGAGACTAAGCCTAGCCAAGCAAGGAATCAATCCATCCGTTGTCAGGTTAGTACAAAATACTAATTAGGGTAGGAATTGACGAATTAAGGTTAAACCGTGACTGACAAGGTTAGTCACGGAATGTGTCCGACCGTGACCGACCAAATTGACAGGCTTTACGCCTCTTGTGATAGACCAATCAGGTCTCACAGAAGCTACTTGTTATCCCTATTCCTAATCGACCAATCGGGTTGCTTATGACCTACTTTCACCGCTCCCAGTGACCGGCCAAAGTAGGCCAGACAAGCTGCCTAAAAACCTGTTTAGATGAGATCATGACTGCCCAGGTCAATCGTGGAATGATCTCGACCACTCAACTTGGTCCCTTTATAACTATTCTAGCTCTTATCATGCTCGACCAATCAGGTTCCATGGTGACTACCTGTCGCCCTTCTATCTTTCCATCCAATCAGGTCACTTATAGCCTACCTGCTCCGCTCCCAGTGACCAGCCAAAGTAGGCCAGACGAGATGTCTAAAAACCTATTTAGGTGAGATCATGACCGCTCAGGTCAGTAGCGGAATGATCTCGAGATGCCTAAAAACCTATTTGGTCGGCCTATCTAACTAGTCTAGCTCCTACCATGCTCGACCAATCAAGTTCCACGGTGACTACCTATCACCCTTTTATCTTTTCAGCCAATCAGGTCGCTTATAACTTATCCGCTCCCAGTGACCGGCCAAAATAGGCCGACCGAGCTGCCTAATTCCTGCAAGTCACACATGCGAATGTCGTGTGAGTCGCATGTAACGAATTAAAAAAACCCTAAAATTTGAATCTGTAACGTTTATAAATATGCAAATGGAATTGTAACACTTAAGGCTTCATCAACATAACACTTAGGCGTTGCATTTAGCATTATACAAATCAACTTATGGCGAATGTCACACTTATAAGCGTTGCGAAACAGTTACTAAGTTTAAACTTGAACTACATCACGATCACTATAAAAAGACCCGTGACTCATCCTAGCCGTCCATTATACAAAAAACATTCATGTAAGTATCGAATTCATCATGTGACTGACTTCAACAGTTCATTCCACATGACTTATTCAATTCTACTTACTCAAGAACACCATGCATCGTTTTGGGACTCTTCACACGACAAGTCATATTTTTATGAAACTTGTCTTGCCACTCATGACTCACCTGTAGCCTAACTTGCGCGTGACTGGTCGAAATTATGTACATGTAAGTCTTACATGAATGAACAACAACATGATAGTTGTTGAGATAATCACATATCCTCTTCTCCACTCTTCATGACCACTTTTCACATGTCATGGTGTTGGACTCACTCATCGACTACCATGTTCCACATCATTGGTTCAATCAAGTTATGACGCGGCGTACTCTCATAACTTCATCAGTCAAGAAGGAGTCACGTAGGTAAGCCCTAGTCATGCAGGTTATCCTAGCTATGCAAGTCACACTTACAACTAAGTAGTATTTTCTACCAAAAACACTCCAGACATCAATAATATCACAAATGGGGATGTTCATCAGGGTATCGGTCTGGCGGTCTACAACATGTGTCGTACAACACACCCATTATGAGAAAGTTTCAGGAAGAGCGTAAAAGTGGTGAGTAGAGGAGTAGTGGATGCAAAACCGGCTAGTCCTCCCTTGACAATAGGGACACGGTTTTCATCATTTTCACACGATCTCCACTTCTTCACTACTCCACAACCTCCACTTCCTATGAGATCAGGGTATTCGACTATGACTTGATATAAATAGATTTTTTTATCTAATCAATCCAGAAAACACAAAGAGCTTGCAACTTATTGTAGATGGTGGATTTTCGACAAAGGCTAAAATCGTAAAACCATAATTGTACATATTCCTGATCCAGCAATCAGATGAGTATTGAGGCTCATGTCTCTCATTGAAGCATGAAATCTCATGCCGCTAGAGACTCTGACTGAGTTTATTGTCTCTCAGAGCATACATGAATATGTAGTCTCTCAACTGAGGCAACGACATATCTCATGAATACTGAGCAATTTCAGTAATCACTTTTATATAGAATCGAACGATTGGACGGCTCCTAGACAGCTCGCCTGCTAGTATAAAGCATAACGTCTTCAGGGTGTAACAATGTTTTCCCTGACTATATAAAAGACATGCATATAGAATCTTAACGATTGGACGACTCCTAGACAGCTTGCCTGCTAGTATAGAGCAATAACGTCTTCAGGATGTAACAATGTTTTCCCTGACTATATAAAAGAAATATGACGCTTCAACAAGCTCATATCGCTCAATTCTTGAATAGTTAATGCTCCTAGACGATCGTGATAGTATAGAGCCATCAATTAATTATTTCTAAATCATTAGATTCATTAACTGAATCCCTAGAAAGTATTCTACGTTCTTTATAATATTTCATTACTTCAATTCATGGTTCTTCCCAGCAGAATTCCATGGGTTAGTGATAAATATTAAACGTACGGGCATCTGAGCCGCTATCGAGTAAGCCCCGACCAAAATGGTGCAAGTGTATTCAACAATAATGCACTAACGAGCACTCGAATGCACGAACGAGCACCAAATACGAAGGAACAATGAACCTATGCAAAATAGGAAGAAAAAAAATAATAATAAAATATTACCTAAGGCGCTAGGGAATTGGGCCCACCGGCTGGCCAGTCATGCCGTGGCCAGTCCCACGCCTAATTCTTTATTTTATCATATTTTATTATTTTTCCTTGATCTCATGAAAAATCCCTTCATCTGAACAAATATCCTTCATTTTAAGGAAACTCCTCAGTTTCATGGTGTTTCCTCCGTATCAAGGAAATAATAAAAATTAGGAAAGGTGTCGCGGGACCGAGCTCACCAGCCGGCCGGTCATGCCTTAGTTGTGGCCGGTCCGACACCTTGCATTCCTTGTTATTTTATTATTATTATTTCCTTCATCCCATGAAATTCCTTGGTTTCATGATATTTCCTTCACATCAAGGAAAAGATATAAAATTAGGGAAGACTCGCGGGATCGGGCCTTAGCCGGCCAACCATGCCCTAGTCGTGGCTGCTCCCACACGCCTCTTTATTTTATTATCATTAATTATTATTGTTTCCTTCATCTCATGGAAACTCCTTTACTTTAAGGAAAACTCCTTTATTTCAACAAACTCCTTAATTTCATGGTATTTTCCTAAAATCATGAAAATAATATAAAATCAGGAAAAGTGCCATGGGACCGGGCTTATTGGCCGTCCGACCATGCCTTAGCCGTAGCCGGTCCCATACTTCATGATTCCTTATTTTATTATTATTATTTCCTTCATCTTAAGAAGTTTCCTCAGTTTGAGCAAAAACCTTGATTTCTTCATATTTTTTCAAAATGTTGCTCAAACGCACATCAGAAAATATCAAAATTCTCAGGACCGAGACACGGACACTTTGGTGACATGAGCATATTACCTTGACCGACCAAGGTTGTCTCTTTGGCTTGCAAGAGGCCGGTCCCACACATTTTCATCATTTGATCTAATTTGTTCACATTAGGTTCAAACTCTTCCAAACAATTGGGAATTTCATAAAATGATCGTCAGTCGGTCCCATGACCAACCATGGCCGGTTTCATGACCTCTTGGTCGGTCCTTCATCTCTTCATAATTTATTAGGTTTTATCACCTAAGGTTCAGATGAGCATTATTTCAATAAATGATTAAACCAGCATTTAATCATCTTTTCGCCAACTAGTCTTCAAGAGACTTTGGTATTTGCTCACTCGAGCATCTGAGCGTTACATGGTCGGCTCATCATCCCATGTAGCCGTTCCCTCCTTCACTCCATGGTTGATTTTCAATAAATCATCAATTAATCAGCAATTGATCAAAATTAGGATTTCGAATCCAAAGCTCTACAAAACATAATTCTGAGCAAAATCAAACACTAATAATTCTACGTTGATCCGTGATTAACATTTTAATTATCATACTCGGTTCAGTTGCCAGTATTTTAAATTAATATATTATTTGATTCTCTTACCAATAATTCATCAAACGAGCACCATTTGCTCAGATGAGCAATATTTGCTCAAACTAAGGAATATTGGTTCAACTATCAATATTCAACAATTCATCAAATGAGCAATATTTTTTCACCTTAACTATCAATATTTATTCGACAATTATACCTCTATCTCAACAGACACATTCAATTCAGGAGTCCTAGAACATTTGTTCAACTCAACAATACAATGACTCATCGTCTCATCAAGTCAGCAACTGACTAACTAAAATCACAAGACATCAATCGTGTTACATGGGGGATATCAACTAGGGTTTTGGTCTGGCGGTCTACAACACGTGTTCATACACGATGAGAATGTGAGCAAGTCGTGCAAGCAGTTAGAGGAGTTAGCAAAGAACTGGGTAGAAAATCAACCAAGTCTCCGCACGATGAGCAACTGGTTTTAACATGATTTCCACTTCCCACTCTTTGAGTCCAGCAACTGTCCCACTTCATGGGATCAAGGTGTTTACAATTCTTGCAATATAAATAAGTCTCTGAATCATGATTGAAAAAAAAGACTTTTTTGTCAAACAGACAACAAGAGCACACGAACTCGTCGTCTGAACCATTACTCTCAACAGAGCAAATTCAATCAATCATAACTTATATTATTTCTTCACGCAGAATACACAACACACCTGCAATTTCGATCACCATTGATCTCACACATTTCTCAGCTTCCCTCCTACAGATCGACCCATCCTATCTGGTGACCGAATTGATTCTGGAACGACCATTATCGTGGTTTAGGCCGGATTGATCTCTCGAATTCGAAGCACTCCCTTTTTTGCAGTGCATCTGTGTGAGGTTAGACAGTTCGCTCGGTTCAAGGAGTTTCCTCCGCACGGTCGTCTCCTCGATTCCTTAAAAACCAGCAACTCGTTTTTCCCCATCTACAGATTGGCGACCACAATGGGAGATTAATCTCTCGGTTGCAATCTCAATTCTCACAAAGATATTCGGTCTTAGATCTGGTTCAGTTACCAATCCGTGTTCAACACCCGACTCTAACATCGCAAGTTCTAGTAGTACTGCCACCGTAAGTATTACTCCTCTCAACGTTGCAGGCTCTAGTGGTACCGCTAATACCACTCCTCCGGCCAGCAATGTCATGCCACATGTTACTATTACTCCTCCGAGTGCTGGTGCTCCAATGATCGCTCATGTCAATGCTGTAAGTAATGCTACTGGCACTATCAACAATCCAGCTCCTAGCGAATCTCCTGAAGAAACCAGAGGAAATCAGCCTACCATAGTTGATCTCATGAAGGTTCATACTGAAATGGCTGCAACGCAGAAAAGATGATGAAGAAGTCCGCAAATCTGCAAACGATCCACCAACAAAGGAACCTGCAAGTTTCATCACTCGAGAGGACCTGAAGCTCTTTTTAGAAGATCGAGGAAAAGACAAGACATCATCTGTCCACCGTCACTAATCTTCATACCATGCTGCTACACAAAGGATTCCTATGCCAAAAGGTGATACCTCTCCAACGTTCACTCTTTATGATGGAACGGGCAATGCTCGAGAACATGTTTCTCGGTTTCTGGAATCACTGGGTGAACATGAGCACAACATATCGTCCATTTGAAGGAATTCTCAAAGTCTCTGAAAGGCAGAGCATACACAAGGTACATCAACATTGCACCAGGAAGTATCACCAGTTGGGGAAAAATGATTAATGCTTTCTATAGAAAATACTTCTTCGTCTCAGAGCAGATCACTCTATCTGATTTATGAAAAATGTCTCAGAAGAACAATGAACATCCGAACAATTATGTGAAGAGTTTTAAAGTGCAAGCTTTGGATTGTCATGACCCGAATGTCACAAAATAACAACTGATGGACTTGTGCATCAACGAAATGATCCCGGTCTATAGAGCCTTGCTGGAAAATCTCTGGTTCCAAACTTTCTCAGAGCTTAATAAAGCAGCCAAACGATCAGCGACTACTGCACCTGCTTTACTGGAAAGAGCAAACTCTGCAAGGTCGAGGAACCTCGAAGCAGGCGAAGCCTAGTCAACAATGAGTAAAATCTCCAGCCTTCAACAAACGTTGTTGCTGAATGGAAAGCCGAGACACAACATCATAACGCTTCTCCAACATCCCAGGCTCCTCCGAAGGCACAAATAAAAAGATAACCAATCATGAAATGCACAAACCTTGACTCGGCATCAACGCACGGGGAAATGGTCTGACATACTCAAACTTCTCTCTTCTCATGAAGGAGTGATCGGGTTAATCGAAGTCTGGGTTCAAGATGGTGCAATCAAATTGTCATTTATCAGGAGAGAGCCAACTGAAGAAGAAATGGAGAATTTCCGGTACTGTCGCCTTCATAGGTTCATCGATCATCCAACAAGTAACTGCAATATTTTTAAGCACATCTTCAAAGAGAAGGTTGATCCCTAATAGCTTCAACCGGGGACTAAAGGAATACACAAGAATCCTCTCCAGTAAGAACCTTCACACTCTGAACAACCAGTCAAAGAAGCAGTTCAATCGTTGATCGAGCATATCTGTGAAATTGCTCTATCTGTCTAAGGCACAAAGGAAAGACATGCTCACAACACTGAATCACATAATGTCAGGGAGACGACTGTCCATTTCAAGAAATACTTCTTGAGACTCCATCCACAGACAAAGAGATGTACAACTGGGGACTGCTTACAGTCAATCTCAAAGGAACGAATTTGGGAAACGTTGGTTGATGCTGGCACAGCTATCAACATTGTTCCACTGAAAAGCCTCATAGCTGCAGGCATCACTAGACAAGAATCTATTCATGCTCCCACCTCAACCAGAGATCATGAAGGAACGCTCAGAGATGCTTACGACTACATCACTTTCAAAGTGAAAATAGATTCAATTTGGACAGAAACCAAGTTTCACATAATCAGGGAGATTTATGACATGATCCTCAGATGAGCGTGGATCCACGCTGAAAAGATGGATATTGAAAAAGCGCCTTTGGTTGCACATCTTTCCAAGGAAGAAAATTCTGACCGACAGACATTTCATCAACAGAGCACTTGGAGGAATTTCGAACTATGACGAGGTTGAAGCAAGAACCTGCAAAAGATGCATAGACATTCATCAAAAGGTTCCACACTCAAGCAAGTATCGTTCCTCCCATGTCTACGTCATTTATTTCCTGTTATGTTATCCTAGCACGGGGACTCGATTCTGCTAACAACTATGCAAGACCTTATGAATGAATAGCTTCACCACCTCTCGAATGAGCATCTCACTGAGACATTCAAAACTGAGATGATATCCAAGCATGGAAAAGAACACTTTGGGCGTTTCTCCATAGCCTTGCAGGAGTGTTCATGCGTGCCACAAAATCAGAAAGCTCTGATGTCTGCACAAGTATTAAATCCCACTACCGCAACGAAAGGAATGCTGAATCAACATAAGATACTCAGGGCCGAGACGATCAAACCTAAGACATTCGATGCTTAAGGGATATGACGCTTCAATGCTCAAGCATCTAAGAAGCCTTTAAATTGTATTCCCAATCAAATAGTACACCTTCTATAATGGCGCCTCTAGCTTCAGCACAAACATCTCGACGATGACACACTGATTCAACACCAGCACGATCAAAGTGTAACTGAATTTATCCCATGATAAGACTTCTGAAGCAGATGCAACATCATTCATCCATGGATGGCACAAACTCCTTCAATATACACCAGGGACTTGATCTTATTGGAGAAATCAATTCTATTTCAATAAATGTTATCCACATAACAAGTTATTGCAACATGATGTGATTCCATGAAACTTCATCAATGAGTCTTTCTACATCACAAGCCCCTGCACGACTGAGGAACTTCCTATCTTCACTGATCACATCCAGAATGGAAACTGCCGCTGCTATCTACCGCAACAACATCGATTCCCTGACAAGGCACTTCACTGTAAAGGTTCGGGAGAATTTGGGTTAAACCCTACACCCTCATCTTAGGGACGCTCAACTCATCAATTAGTTCGTGAATGTAAAGGCTCACTGGATGAAGGAGTAAAGACTATGTCGATAACCATGGCTCTAGCCTTTTCGGTCTCTGGAGCAACTCCGACCATAGTATCGGCATCAACAAGCATTTCTGGAGAAAATTCTATCGTGATCCAGCATCAACGACGGTCTCAGGGGCAACATCCTCATGACCAGCTTCATCAACTATCCGTTCTCTGAAGTGTTACTCGATGGATCAGACTTCTCCAAGCACTAATGATTCATATCAAGGTGTGTATACATGAAATATGTTCACATGAAAGTCTTTCCGAAGTTACACAATAGGAGGGCACAATCCCAAGTCTTCTACAAGATGTTTTCATCACCTCTACAAATGAGATACAACATACTTCATCCCATGGGTTTACAAAAACGTACCAATAAGTGAGGAATGGGACAATACTTACTCAATGAAAGATGTTTGTCTATGTCTCTTCTACAACATACCAAAATGGCGCATCAAATGGACATACGAGCTGAAAGATATGGCCTCCACACTCAAGTTCATGGAATCTAAAAACTTGCACGGGATTACAAGTTACAAATGTGCACGCTTCTTTGGCTGACCTAGACAACTCCAAATTGGGTGATTCTTTTCTCATATGATAACTCGTTCTCTTAGCTTCAAAAGTTGGGGTCAAGCACCGAATTCCGACGACGTATGAGGTTCCTACAGCCTCCAGAGCATACAACATGCAAGCAGAAATGCGTGGACGAGATTCATAACCTCTACAGTCGATCGATGTCCACCAGGTCTTTTCGCTAAGTCCTTCATCAAGGTACCTCCTACTTCTACCACGTAGGAGTTTACATCAAGTTTTTTGTACCTGGGTCCTCTATCTAGGTCTTGCCAGAAGAAGGGAAAAAAAAGGGAGCGATTTAACAAAATACTAGGGACTGGCGGTCCACTGATCATCACAATCAGTTCACAGTCCAAGACTCGTGACCGGTGACCGGTTGTCAACCATGCAAATATAATTCACTTTTTCGCTCAACTAGATATAAATATAGTATGTGATAAGAAAGAGTTCGTTCCCACAGAGAGGTTTTGGGTTGTCAATATGTTCTGGTTTCCTATATAAAATAATGGGGGGATTTTCTGATTTTTATAATATAAAAGTAAAATAAAAGCAAACAAAACAAATAAAGCGAAGCAAACACGCAAATCAAGATGAAAGAAACTGATTAAGGATCCGTTTTCATCCACAACACATGTTTTTCAACAATAACTAGAATTAATATTTAATCTCAACTTTTATCAAAAGTCCTAGGATACCTTGATCGCAAGAATATCCCGCTAATTTCCTCTTATCATCAACAAACACATTAAAAGATGCGAAAGTGAATTCTTCATAAAAAGCAACCTAAAGTGTAAAAGCACAATTAAGTTTAACTCCCTAAGAGCACTAAGTTCTATGAAATAAGACTAATCAATGCAAACGAACGTGTAAAAACACTAATCCGTTTTAACAAAGGTTATGATCCACATGTGACTACTAGGATGTATCACTACAAGCAATAATCACAATTATGCTACGTGTATTCAAGGTGTATCACGTTTACGTATAATAAACCCTAAACTAGCAATAGATATGATTACGAGTTCTCCCAATTTGCAACTTGACAAAACTAACAATCAATCATACATGGAGATATTTCTAGCGAATCATAATCGACAGAACATGGAGACAAAACTAATTTATTGAATGAAAACCCATATTTGGAAATCCAACTTATTCCTTAACCAATAATAAAATCTAGGTACTCATGGCATACGAGTTCATAACAAAGAGAAAAAGAAAACTCATCATGTTTCTAAACCCTAGGCAAAAATAGAGGAGAAGCTAATAATCTCCCTATGACCAATGTAAGTCTCCCCTTTTTATATTCAGACTTGCCAAACTCGTGCAGGTTTAATCTTCCCGTCCAACACCTTTTCGGGATAGCATGTGAACACTAGAGCCCAGCCCAAATCCACCTGAGTCAGCTAGTGGATCAGTGAGTCAACTCGCCTGACTTCGATTCATCCATAATTGTGTATGTTCCGGCATGTTCCCGGCCCAGGCCATTTTCACTCTTCCCCTGCACAGCTTCAGCTCCTAGCATACATCTATATCAATTCATGTACCATTTGAACCTTCTGCAACTCATTCAAAGCAACAGCAATACAAAGCTCTTGTCAACTTGAAATCACTGCACTTCACATTTCTTGGTTCTTTCTCAGCTGCAGACACCACCAGAATCATTTAGCAGTAGCAACTTCATGTACTCTCCATTTCCATTGGTCTCATAAGACTTCTTCATGCATTGCTGTTACCAGCTCATCCTGCTTTCAGCATCAACACATTCCTTGTTTTCGTGTTCTCTTGCCATCTGAGCAGCACCCCATACACATTCAAATTCATTATTCTGCATCACTGACTTCTACAGTTCACAAGGCCATACCTATATGCAATCAGTAAGCGCACCTCCAGAGCCATATCCTGCCATTCTCCATCTCCATTCCTGCAACACAACCCACCAGCACCAGTTGCACTGCAACCAGCACTTGCAGCTCAGCTTCCATTCTCAACTGCAACAATCAAACACTCCTATCCATCAGTCCTGTAACTCGATCACCTACAAGTCAGGTTCAATACCAGACTCAACTGCAGCTGCATGATTCCACCAGCTTCTTTATGAGTTTGCAATCACCGACTCCTTCTATCATACCCTTGGCAGCAACCTTCAATTCAGCTGCAGATACACACTTCATAACCAGCACCATTTCGCACTGCAGCTGCAATTCTACCAGAACTAGCCTTGCACATTCTAGGCAGCATGCCATTCCTCGCAGAACTCGCCGTTGTATCAGTCCTGCCTTCTGATTCCACCAGTTCCATTTCCATCTTCTTTTATCATCACCAACATATCCATTGGCATCTCAACAACATCACCACTACCTTGTTCCTCTCAGCTCTCCCTGTAATTGACATCACTACCATTGAACATACACACAACTGCAGCTTCACCAGTCATCACTTCCCTTCAACCTGCTACTGCATATCTTCAACAGCACCAGAGCCATCACCTGCAATGTCAGCATAGCATCACATCCCTTCTGATGAACAACAAACCAACACCTTCTTGAATTCCATCTGCAGTTCAATACCAGCACCTGCCTTTTGTAGCTTTCATAACCACCTAACTCAGGCCACAGCTATCTCCTGCAATTCATTCATCTCAGCAGAAGCAATAACATCTGCAACTTCAATTCAATCCCTGCAACCTATTGGACCTCATCCTCCATCCATCCAATTTTTACTCAGTTCGAACCCCATCTCAATAAACAATCTAATTCTTCTCGATTCAGTTTCTGAAATCGTCAAAACCTTTTTTTTTCAATTCCTCTTCTCGGTTCAATTGCAGATACAGAACCGTCTCAACCCTTGAAAATCACAATCTCAAATCGAACCCAGACTCCATTTCTTCTTCACATATCAACCACAGATTTACCTTGACCATTCACAGACTCGACCCAATTTCAATCTTCTTGTTGTCTCTTCGAACTCAAGAAGAAACCCATTTTATCTGAACTCGAACCCTAACTTCTAATTCCTGAATCACCCCAATCGATACTTCAGTGAATAATCACAGAAACCCATCGATTTCATCATCTTCAATTCTTCATCTCTGTCTCAATTCCAATTCAGAACCAGCTTCATCTTTTCAATCTCAGTAACTCTTGTTTATTCCTCTTCTCTAGATTCATCTCTCGAATTTCAGATGGAAATCGGCTCAGATCTGCGCCTCTAACTCTCACTGAGTTTCTCAACTGCGACACCATGAAAATGCAGCCGACAAATGATTGGGAGAAAGACTATTCTATCAGTTTTAGGTTTAGGTAATGATGAGGATTCATATTGGCACTCCACGTTATGGGATAAGGGCCACCTGTTGATAAGTAGCCTGTCCGATCTAGAAAACCGACAGACTAATTCTTTGTTCAACTCAACTGCCAGTTACGAGGAACCGACTCATCACCTCCTTCCCGCGTAACCTTAGTTGGCTCCAAGTATCACTCGCCTATGAATCAGCCTTTCTGCGCTTTATGCTCCAAATGGACGTTTTCTCCTTCTTTTGTTCATAATGACTCCATTGTACCTAATAAACTCAAAAGCAAACATAAGATACATAATTTGCAAGAAAACTCGCAAAGAAAGCATAAATACTAGATATAAAATTAGGTGTTTTAGACACCTATCAAATTCCCCCACACTTAGACTTTGCTAGTCCTCGAGCAAATCAAACTAAAACTTACAACTTCAAAGCGTTCCAGCGTCCCAAGCATCCGAAGAGTTATGAGGACATATAGTTTCTGCATGCTAGTAATAAGAAGTTAGAAATACTAAAGAACATATTCTCATTCTTAAATGTTGAGTGAGAAATAACCACACCATAATGAGAGAACGCGTGTTTGAGAACGATCAATAAGCATTTCGCCTCGACTTCTGCCTCACCAAAAAGGATTTTATGAAAATTGCACTAAAAAAGACGGCTTTTTTATGGGTCTCACATGAGTGCAGGTAGGAATGAAGAGAGAAATCCTACAACACGTTGAATGGTGGGAAGGATAACTTCCGAAATATTTTAAAAACCCACATCTTTTAACATTTTGAAAAACCATTTTTTCTGACGATCTCTAAGAAAGAAAATCAACCACTATTATCGAGGATGAGATTACTTACTCACATTCACATCTGATTGCCAATTATGATAACACCACTCTCACGGCATCCAATAGAAGCGTCTTCGCTCCTCGTTTTCATCTTCTTCATCTTCGTCTTCGGCTTCAACTATTGATGATAAACACTTGAACTTCGTAATTCCTTGACAATTTGTAACTCTTTATCTTAAATTCTTGTCGCTTGAGACTTCCTTATAGATTTTCCTTCCCCACGGCTTATTAAATAAATAAAAACCCAAAATACCAAAATTTCTCTTATCGTCGTTTTTTTTAATAAGAGAAATAAAATACAAAACAAAATAAAACAAACCATGGCCGTGGGAAAAGTACTTTACCGCTTGATTCTTCAAACTTGTATCGTCTCGAAATCATAAACTTCAATAATTCTCACCTTTTGCTTTTCTTTGCTCTTGTAAATAAGTCTTCAACGTATATGTAAAAATCTGCTCATTGTATGTTGCTTTACTTGGATATAAAATTTGCTCTTTTTTCTCGTTCCGTTGCTTGTAAACCTTGAACGTCTTCAACTTTCCTTGTAGATTTTGATGTTGCTCCTTGTTGTTGATGATGATAGTGTTTATATGGATCCGTTGTTGTCGAGAGAGAGAATGGTGCTAACTGTAAATCGAACTACAAGAAGGAGGCTTTCATCCATAGACATCACCCTCATGATTGATAAAATTAGCACTCAAGAGATCATAAATAGTGTTGAAAATTGGTGTGAAGTTGGGTAGCTCACCATTCTACCCGGAACTAACGTACGGTGACACACACTCAAAAGAAAGCTCTTTAGTTAGATGGAAAAATTTCTGGTCGGTGCCTCACATGATATAAATAGGGTAGTCTCCACTAATGATTGATCAACAACTCTAATAATGCATTTCTCCCTACTCCTAATTTGCATCACCGGCATGATTAAATCCATTATTTAACACTCTAACAAGTAATAAATCCGAACGTAGATCCCTAACACTTCCAAGTTCAGTTATGTCGGTCAGAATTCTCTATGTAAACATACCTAAAAGTATGCTAGTGACTCTAAAATCTCTAAAAGTTGGAGGTTTTATGCAAACATGCTTAACCACTCCCCCACACTTAAACTTTACATTGTCCTCAATGTAATTGAATCGTCCTAGTAAAGTCAAGGTGAGAAAAAGGATAAGAAATACAAAACCTATGGGTTGCCTCCCATTAAGCGCTTGTTTTAAAGTCGACGACCCGACTTGACTCTTGTAAGATTCACTCCCCATATACTAACAATCGTAAAATTGGGGATCCACCCATAGAACCTGTTTTGCACACAATAACTCCATACAAATATTAGCACAAGAAAATAGAAACGAAGCTATTAACCGATAAAAGTTTCCCCCACACTTATTCTTGTCCACACTTGGAAGTGTATAAAGAATATAGAAGTTGGGTACTTCCACGGTTTCTTGTTCCAAAACCTGCATAGTATGAGAATCAAGTATCTCTAATGGCGGAAATCGAGAAACAAAGTCATTCAACAATATTCTCGAAGCACATACATTCAAACCAATAAGAAGTAAAGGAGAAGAATCAATATGCAAGGGTTAGACAAACCTTGCACAATCTCTTGTATCACATAATCCTCTTCATCCTTGAAAAACTCAAGTGAATTATGCTCCTCTTTTATATCATGGTCCTCTATCAAACCTTGCAACCATTCTTCATCCGTTTCTATCTTAACTAAAGTCTCGACATCAACATCTTCATTGCAATCCTTTGCAAGATCAATTGGGTCTTCCACAATATTGGTCATATCGGTTTCATTCTCAACACACTTCTCTTTGTTGTAAGGCACATACTCTTTTGCGGATGCAATTCTGTCCATAAGGAATTTCTTTAGAACACTCACTGCATCATCCTCAAGCTCCACCCTTTGAATAGGCTCTTGATCATTATTAAGATCAATGCTTGAGTAATCTACACAAGTGTCATCATAGTCCTTTTCATCTTCATCTTGATTCCAGAATTCTATTGTACACCTTTGGGTAATGTCACCATGAGTTGCTTCAAACGACTTATCTTCATAATCATCGTCAATTTCATAGCTAACATAAGATTGGTTGTCGCTGAATTTAATGTTTCTAACCTCAAACTCATCCTTTTGAATAGGCGAATGATCATTATTAAGATCAAGAGTTGAGTTAGCTACACAATTATCAACCAAAGTCCCCAAAGGTTGGCCTTTTTCAACATTAGCATCAATCAAATATTCATCACACACCACAAGCACATTAGAATAATTATTTCTTTGAAAACAAAATTCTTCTTCATACCTTTCTTCCTTGTATTCATCAATGCTTCTTCGTAAGATAGCCATACCTTCACAAAGTTCTTGGAGTTGCTTGTTTGTAGCCTCTTTATCTTTTTGAAACTCTTGTCGTAAAAAGTTGGAAAAGTTGTCTAATAAGTTAGAGACTTGTTGTTCACGAGCATAAGAATCCTCCAATCCTTGTGGTTGTTCACACATATACCCGCCATAAGGTTGTTGAGGAAAACCATAAGCATCCATGGAATATTGGTCATAGCCAATGAATTGGTTTTGATTATACCCCTGGAATTGTTGGAAGTTGTCATGTTGTTGAGATTGTTGGAAACCGTATCCATTGTTCCAATATGCTCCATCCATGAGAAATAAGTACCTGAAACACGATTCTCAAAACAAGGTTAAAAACCAGAAAATAAAACTAAAAAAATAAAAGAAAATAAGAAACCAAAAACAAGTGACAACCGCTGCCTCCCCGGCAGCGGCGCCAAAATTTGACCGCTGTCGTATGCGTCAAAAATAATTCACTTTCTCGCTCAACTAGATATAAATATAGTATGTGATAAGAAAGAGTTTGTTCCCACAGAGAGGTCTTGGGTTGTCAATATGTTCCGGTTTCCTATATAAAATAATGGGGGGATTTTCTGATTTTTATAATATAAAAGTAAAATAAAAGCAAACAAAACAAATAAAGCGAAGCAAACACGCAAATCAAGATGAAAGAAATTGATTAAGGATCCGTTTTCATCCACAAACATGTTTTTCAACAATAACTAGAATTGATATTTAATCTCAACTTTTATCAAAAGTCCTAGGATACCTTGATCGCAAGAATATCCCGCTAATTTCCTCTTATCATCAACAAACACATTAAAAGATGCGAAAGTGAATTCTTCATAGAAAGCAACCTAAAGTGTAAAAGCACAATTAAGTTTAACTCCGTAAGAGCACTAAGTTCTATGAAATAAGACTAATCAATGCAAACGAACGTGTAAAAGCACTAATCTGTTTTAACAAAGGTTATGATCCACATGTGACTACTAGGATGTATCACTACAAGCAATAATCAAATTATGCTACGTGTATTCAAGGTGTATCACGTTTACGTATAATAAACCCTAAACTAGCAATAGATATGATAACGAGTTCTACCAATTTGCAACTTGACAAAACTAACAATCAATCATACATGGCGATATTTCTAGCGAATCATAATCGACAAAACATGGAGACAAAACTAATTTATTGAATGAAAACCCATATTTGGAAATCCAACTTATTCCTTAACCAATAATAAAATATAGGTACTCATGGCATAGGAGTTCATAACAAGGAGAAAAAGAAAACTCATCATGTTTCTAAACCCTAGGCAAAAATAGAAGAGAAGCTAATAATCTCCCTATGACCAATGTAAGTCTCCCCTTTTTATATTCAGACTTGCCAAACTCGTGTAGGTTTAATCTTCCCGTCCAACACCTTTTCGGGATAGCATGTGAACACTAGAGCCCAGCCCAAATCCACCTGAGTCAGCTTGTGGATCAGTGAGTCAACTCGCCTGACTTCCATTCAGCCATAGTTGTGTATGTTCCGGCATGTTCCCGGCCCAGGCCATTTTCATTCTTCCCCAGAACAACTTCAACTCCTAGCATACATCTATATCAATTCATGTACCATTTGAACCTTCTGCAACTCATTCAAAGCAACATCAATACAAAGCTCTTGTCAACTTGAAATCACTGCACTTCACACTTCTTGGTTCTTTCTCAGCTGCAGACACCACCAGAATCATTTAGCAGTAGCAACTTCATGTACTCTCCATTTCCATTGGTCTCATAAGCCTTCTTCATGCATTGCTGTTACCAGCTCATCCTGCTTTCAGCATCAACACAATCCTTGTTTTCGTGTTCTCTTGCCATCTGAGAAGCACCCCATACACATTCAAATTCATTATTCTGCATCACTGACTTCTACAGTTCACAAGGACATACCTCTCTGAAATCAGTAAGCGCACCTCCAGAGCCGTATCCTGCCATTCTCCATCTCCATTCCTGCAACACAACCCACCAGCACCAGTTGCACTGCAACCAGCACTTGCAGCTCAGCTGCCATTCTCAACTGCAACAATCAAACACTCCTATCCATCAGTCCTGTAACTCGATCACCTATAAGTCAGGTTCAATACCAGACTCAACTGCAGCTGCATGATTCCACCAGATTCTTTATGAGTTTGCAATCACCGACTCTTTCCATCATACCCTTGGCAACAACCTTCAATTCAGCTGCAGATACACACTTCACAACCAGCACCATTTCGCACTGCAACTGCAATTCTACCAGAACTATCCTTGCACATTCTAGGCAGCATGCCATTCCTCGCAGAACTCGCCATTGCATCAATCCTGCCTTCTGATTCCACCAGTTCCATTTCCATCTTCTTTTATCATCACCAACATATCCATTGGCATCTCAACAACATCACCACTACCTTGTTCCTCTCAGCTCTCCCTGTAATTGACATCACTACCACTAAACATACACACAACTGCAGCTTCACCAGTCATCACTTCCCTTCAACCTGCTACTGCATATCTTCAACAGCACCAGAACCATCACTTGCAATGTCAGCATAGCATCATATCCCTTCTGATGAACAACAAACCAACACCTTCTTGAATTCCATCTGCAGTTCAATACCAGCACCTGCCTTTTGTAGCTTTCATAACCACCTAACTCAGGCCACAACTATCTCCTGCAATTCATTCATCTCAGCAGCAGCAATAACATCTGCAACTTCAATTCAATCCCTGCAACCCATTGGACCTCATCCTCCATCCATCCAATTTTTACTCGGTTCGAACCCCATCTCAATAAACAATCTAATTCTTCTCGATTCAGTTTCTGAAATCGTCAAAACCTTTTTTTTTTTTCAATTCCTCTTCTCGGTTCAATTGCAGATACAGAACCGTCTCAACCCTTGAAAATCACAATCTCAAATCTAACCCAGACTCCATTTCTTCTTCACATATCAACCACAGATTTACCTTGACCATTCACAGACTCGACCCAATTTCATTCTTCTTGTTGTCTCTTTGAACTCAAGAAGAAACCCATTTTATCTGAACTCGAACCCTAACTTCTAATTCCTGAATCACCCCAATCGATACTTCAGTGAATAATCACAGAAACCCATCGATTTCATCATCTTCAATTCTTCATCTCTGTCTCAATTCCAATTCAGAACCAGCTTCATCTTTTCAATCTCAGTAACTCTTGTTTATTCCTCTTCTCTAGATTCATCTCTCGAATTTCAGATGGAAATCGGCTCAGATCTGCGCCTCTAACTCTCACTGAGTTTCTCAACTGCGACACCATGAAAATGCAGCCGACAAATGATTGGGAGAAAGACTATTATATCAGTTTTAGGTTTAGGTAATGATGAGGATTCATATTGGCACTCCACGTTATGGGATAAGGGCCACCTATTGATAAGTAGCCTGTCGGATCTAGAAAATCGACATACTAATTCTTTGTTCAACTTAACTGCCAGTTATGAGGAACCGACTCATCACCTCCTTACCGCGTAACCTTAGTTGGCTCCAAGTATCACTCGCCTGTGAATCAGCCTTTCTGCGCTTTATGCTCCAAATGGACGTTTTCTCCTTCTTTTGTTCATAATGACTCCATTGCACCTAATAAAATCAAAAGCAAACATAAGATACATAATTTACAAGAAAAATCGCAAAGAAAGCATAAATACTAGATATAAAATTAGGTGTTTTAATTATTTCTAAATCATTAGATTCATTAACTGAATCCCTAGAAAATATTCTATGTTCTTTATAATATTTCATTACTTCAATTCATGGTTCTTCCCAGCAGAATTCCATGGGTTAGTGATAAATATTCAACGTACGGGCATCTGAGCCGCTATCGAGTAAGCCCCGACCAAAATGGTGCAAGTGTATTCAGCAATAATGCACTAACGAGCACCTGAATGCACGAACGATCATTCCCAAATACGAAGGAACGATGAACCTATGTAAAATAGGAAGAAAAATAATAATAAAAAATATTAGCTAAGACGCTAGGGGACTGGGCTCACCGGACGGCCAGTCATGCCGTGGCCAGTACCACGCCTAATTCTGTATTTTATCATGTTTTTGATGGTGGATTTCGTTCAAGGCTAAAATTGCAAAAGCCAAATTAATTTACTGACATCCTGTAGAGGATAAAGCTATCTGATAAGTGATGAGTACCTCTTCACTTTACTAATTCACCTAGAATGGAGCATGTGGCAACAATCCCAGTATTTTGTGAATTAAATACACAAAATTCATCAAGGATGGAGCATGTAGCAACAATCCCAAAAAACCCTGTGAATTTTTAGCATTATTTATAATGCATGATTAGCCTTGTATTTCCTGTGTTGTTCCCACAGAACTCTTATTATTAGTGTGGCATGACGACTGAGTGTTTCTCTCAGCAGAGTAACGCGAATCTCCAAGTACCAATAGTGAGGCATGCACGAGATACCCGTACAGGCTACATCTCTCGGTGTGTTATACTAGCCCGATTGAGCATATATCTCTCGGTGTGTTATACTAGCCCTATTGAGATCTCTCGGTGTGTTATACTAGCCCGATTGAGCATATCTGGATTTCCCGTGTCAGTCTCACGACCACGCAAGTTGGCCGCATGATTTAACCAGCCTAGAGGATCCTCAGCAGGCTACCACCTTAATGACCACCGCGCGGGCCCGTTTTTTCCCTGGTCGGTCGAATACATACCACGCCTCCCAAACAACCACCGAACGCCATCCTAAAGTAGGATGGTTGGGCTGGTGTGGAGCAGCTTGGAAAAGCTTGTACGCACAAGACTGCCAATGTCAGTCTCAAAACAGATCGCGGCCGTCCAACTTCGCCCGCATGGTTGGACGGCATAGATCGACCCATGACCGGTTGGAAAAGTGTTGTCCTGCACACCGGCGGGCCCCCTTCTACTTACTTGACCGACCTTCTCACGACCTAGCCAGGGAGGAGCAAACGCTTGCCCGAAGTTCGGCCGGCGTGATGCTTTAAGGGTCACAGGAAAGTCCACCAGTGTCTTAAATTGACCACGACCATCCAACTTCACCTGCATGATTGGATGGCTTAGATCAAGCCTATGACCGTGGGACAGGTACACACATGCTCACCACCGGATCAATGTGGGCACCACATGGTCGGCCTCCCCAAAGGAACAGCATAGCTTGCCAAACCGTTATATTGAAGTCGTGTACACACGACCGATCCAAAACCTTAATTAGGGTTCGCGGCATGTTACATGTGTCGCTAATCGATCACGAGCGTCCATCTTCGCAAGCTTGGACGGAGGGTGTAGATGTAGACTTAAAAGGTCCCGAGCATGTCAACATGATAACCGTGGGCCCATCTACATGCATGACCGATCGACCAAGGCCAACCATGGCCGGACGTCTCGAAACGCGTGCCCGAAGTAGGCATGTCGCGCGGTTTCCAACTCCTTTGCGGCATGGGATTTATGTTGCAAATCAATTTCAGATGCTCCTCTTTGCCTGTCAAATTGAGCGGCTTAGATCACACTTTCATGGAGCAATGAGGTACAGACGTGTACACCGGAAAGACGTCTTTCCACCACCGGTAGTAGTTGGTGATGAGGTGTCCAAGCTGAAAAGTGATGCTTGCACACCTCTTTAAAACCCTAAAATTCCACCACCGGTAGTAGTTGAGCGTCATAAGATTATCTCGTCCGTCCAACTCTACCAGCTTGGTTAGGCAGCCCTTGCTAGGAGTTAAACGACCAAAGAAGCATCCCCATGATCATCGTCCGCCACTCTTCCACATAGAGTGATCGGCCAAAGCAAGGCTCGCCCATGCAGCCTCCAAACGATCACTTGAAAATGGTTGGACGTGATGCTATTTTAAGACACTTGATCGTGACTTACTCCGTTAAGCCTTAAAATAGCGATGCTTCATACGTGCTGAATATATTCGATGCATTACATGCATAGAATACACACGATATTTCATAAATATCGATTTCCCAAATAACTTAGTTATTTAACCTAGCACCGTATGCTACCTTCTGTGGGTCCCACAATCCACACAATCGAGACATCAAGCATGTCACAAACTGGGGGATACTTACTGGGGTATTGGTCTGGCGGTTTACAGCGCGCAGCGCGCCATCACAAGAACGTGTCAGGAAGACATAGACGGTTAGTGATGATGGGAGAAGTGGGCTTTGACCTGATCGTGTGACAATCACCAGCACGACCCCGCTACTCCATCACTCCACTTCATACGAGACGAGGGTTGTGCTTTATGACTTGTAAATAGGTTATCCTCCCTATTTCTAGGACAGACAAGACAGAAATCAAGTGTTGATACAACATATTCAAACACCCAGAGCTGATTGCTTACATTATTGCAAGCCAGTTCGATATTCTGGTACAAGTCAAAAACAGCCAACACCTTCACGATCTCAACACCTTCTTCGCTTCCCTCCCTAAGATCAACCTCATCTCCTTCACTTTGTGACCGAAGCAAGTCTGGAACGACCATTTCTTGGTTTAGGCCAGAATTGTATTGATTGATCTCTCGAATCAAAAGCACTCCCGTGCAATGAATTTTTTTAGGGTTTAGATTCATTTCTCATCCACACACCCAAAATTACCAAAACCAGCAGAAGTAGTTTTCACCCATAAACACATATTTTATTATTATTCCTTGATCTCATGAAAATCCCTTCGTTTGAACAAATATGCTCATTTTAAGGAAACTCCTCAGTTTCATGGTGTTTCCTCCGTATCAAGGAAATAATAAAAATTAGGAAAGGTGTCGGGGGACCAAGCTCACTAGACGGCCGTCCATGCCCTAGTTGTGGCCGATCCCACACCTTTCATTCCTTATTATTATTATTATTTCCTTCATCCCATGAAATTCCTTGGTTTCATGATATTTCCTTCACATCAAGGAAAAGATATAAAATTAGGGAAGACTCGCGGGACCGGGCCCTAGCCAGCCGACCATGCCCTAGTCGTGGCCGGTCCCACATGCCCCTATATTTCATTATCATCAATTATTATTGTTTCCTTCATCTCATGGAAACTCCTTCACTTTAAGGAAAACTCCTTTATTTCAACAAACTCCTTGATTTCATGGTATTTCCCTAAAATCATGAAAATAATATAAAATTAGAAAAAGTGTCATGGGACCGGCTTGTTGGCAGGCCAGCCATGTCTTAGCCATAGACGGTCCCACACTTCATGATTCTTTATTTTATTATTATTATTTCCTCCATCTTAAGAAGTGTCCTCAGTTTGAGCAAAAACCTTGATTTCTTCATATTTTCTCAAAATGTTTCTCAAACGCACATCAGAAAATATCAAAATTCTCAGGACTGAGACACGAACACTTTGGTGACATGAGCATATTACCTTGACCGACCAAGGTTGGCTCTTTGGTTGCAAGAGGCCGGTCCCACACATTTTCATCATTTGACCTAATTTGTTCACATTAGGTTCAAACTCTTCCAAAAAATTTGGAATTTCATAAAACGATCGTCAGTCGGTCCCATGACCAACCATGGCCGGTTTCATGACCCCTTGGTCGGTCCTTCATATCTTCATAATTTATTAGGTTTTATCACCTAAGGTTCAGATGAGCATTATTTCAATAAATGATTAAACCAGCATTTGATCATCTTTTCACCAACTGGTATTCAAGAGACTTTGGTATTTGCTAACTCGAGCATCTGGGTGTTACATGGTCCGCTCATCATCCCTTGTATCCGGTCCCTCCTTCAGTTTGTGGTTGATTTTCAATTAATCAGCAATTGATCAAAATTAGGATTTTGAATCCAAAGCTGTGCAAAACATAATTCTGAGCAGATTCAAACACTGATAATTTTATGTTGATCCCGTGATCAAAATTTTAATTATCATACTCGGTTCAGTTGCCAGTATTTTAAATTAATATTTTATTTGGTTCTCTTACCAATAATTCATCAAACAAGCACCATTTGCTCAGATGAGCAATATTTGCTCAGATGAGCAATATTTGCTCAGACTAAGGAATATTGGTCCAACTATCAATATTCAACAATTCGTCAAATGAGAAATATTTGTTCACCTTATCTATCAACATTTATTCGACAATTATACCTCTGTCTCAACAGACACGTTCAATTCATGAGTCCCAGAACATTTGTTCAACTCAACAATACAATGACTCATCGTCTCATCAAGTCAGCAACTGACTAACTAAAATCACGAGACATCAATTGTGTCACATGGGGGATATCAACTAGGGTTTTGGTCTGGCGGTCTACAACACGTGTTCATACACGATGAGAATGTGAGCAAGTCGTGCAAGCAGTTAGAGGAGTTAGCAAAGTAGTGGGTAGAAAATCAACCAGGTCTCTGCACGATGAGAAACTGGTTTTAACATGATTTCCACTTCCCACTCTTCGACTCCAGCAACTATCACACTTCATGGGATCAAGGTGTTTACAATTCTTGCAATATAAATAAGTCTCTGAATCATGATTGAAAAAAATACTTTTTCGTCAAACAGACAACAAGAGCACACGAACTCATCGTCTGAAAAATTACTCTCAACAGAGCAAATTCAATCAATCAGAACTTATCTTATTTCTTCATTCAGGATACACAACACACCTGCAATTTCGATCACCATTGATCTCACACATTTCTCAGCTTCCCTCCTACAGATCAACCCATCATCTCTTGTGACCGAATTGACTCTGGAAAGGACATTATCTTGGTTTAGGCCAGAGTCCTACAGATTGATCTCTCGAATTCGAAGCTCTCCCTTTTTTTGCAGTGCATCTGTGTGAGGTTAGACAGTTCGCTCAGTTCAAGGAGTTTCTTCCGCACGGTCGTCTCCTCGATTCCTTAAAAACCAGCAACTCGTTTTCCCCATCTACAGTTATATTTACAACCAAGTTCTATCTTCTGATACAAAATCATAAACAAGCACACCTTACAGTCTATCACTCTGATCTCAACACTTCCTCTGCTTCCCTTCCTAAGATCAAGCATTCTCCTTCCTTTGTGACCGCAACAAGTATGGAACGACCATTTCTTGGTTTAGGACAGAATTGTGCAGATTGATCTCCAAAATATAAAGTACTCATGTGCAGTATATTTGTTTAGGGTTTAGACTCGTTTCTCATCAACCTACCCCATTTTTACCATTTTCAACAGAACCAGTTTTTACCCTACTACAAATTGGCGACCATGGTGGGAGATTAATCTCTCGGTTCCAAAATCATTTTTCTCAACTTCTTAAAAATGGTTGATCTTACCCTTAATCCAAATTTTACTTCCCCCAACACTGATAGTACCTCTCATATTACTCTTGAATCGTTCTTTCATTTCCCCTTGTTAAGGTTATAGATTCTCAATATTCAACAACTATTCTTGATTTGATGAAAATCTTGAATAAATTTGTTAGGAATCAAGATATTAATTTCAATTTGCAGGACAAAGTATTCACCCTTTTGAAAGTCCTCACGGATCATCTATCGAAGGAACCAACATGTGTTCATTCTAAGGAGAATGCTACCAACAATTCATTTCGGATCAATACTGATGGTAGTGGTCCTTCATCCAAGATTCATATCCATGATGATGACAAGGAAGATGAAGAATCACCAACCAAACTAGTCCTTTCATGAAGATCGAGAGATATTTCCTCAAGATCAAAAAGAAGACTCGTCATATTTAAAACGCTCTCATCAGAGTCCTTATGATGAAAGGATGATTCCATTCTATCCTCAGGACAGTAGTCAAGAGTATCCATCAATGATTTAATTATCTCGCCCGTCTTCGTATCAGGACAATTAAAGTATTGTGAACACTTCTATAGCACTTGAAACTAGAATTGTTAACATAGTTTTTCTGAACCTTTTTATTGATTGACTGAGCTTTCTTTTTCTCTGTCTAAGCTGTTGTATAAACAGTGCTAGAGTTGAATTAAAGCAATTCTCATTTATTTTGTCAGTTAATTAGAACGTCGAGACTTACGATCAGATGCAACAACAAGGTTGTTAAGCAAATGATGTTTCTCTCTTTGTTCAAGTTCAAGATCGAAAATTTTCAACTTTCCAACTAGGGAATTTCTGGATAGTGTATCAAGGTTATTTCCCCCAACGATGGCATGCTTCTTAGAGTCGTATCTAGATGGCAGCGATCTGAGAATTTTCATCACAATGTCCTTTTCTTGAATAGTCCTACCCAATGCAAAAGATGCATTAACAATTTCATACACTTTGTGATTAAACTCATCAAATGTTTCTTCATTTGCAATACGAAGGTTTTCCCAATCGGAATTAAGGTTTTGAATCCTAGCTTCCTTTTCACTGGTATTATCTTCGAATAAGGTTTCTAATATATCCCACGCTTCTTTAGACTTAGTGCAATTTGACACATGGTGCTGAAGATTCGGGGTAATGGCATGTATGATGGCATTCAAGCCGTCGGAATTTTTCTTTGCAGCAAGTATCTCGGCAGGGATGTATTCACCAATATTCTTGGGAACGTTTACAATTTCCAACTGCCACAACGGGAGCATCATAGCCATTAACAACATATACCCATGATTGAAAATCACGTGCTTGAAGAAAAGCTCGCATAACAATTTTCCACCATAAGTAATTAGAGTCATCGAAGACGTTGATAGAGATAACACCTATGTCCATATAGTCAGATCGCTACAAACACAGACTTGTAAGGTCTTTAAACGTGTTTGCCTGCTCTGATACCAATTGAAAAAGCATGGGTACAACAACCACACCCCATATTTCGATTAGAAATCTGTATGGACAAACTCCAATATACTTTCAAGAGAATCAACTAGACTCAATATTAATAAAGTATATCAAAGAGTTATATCTCTCTTTCTTGATTCAATTATTTCTCAAGCAAATAGAAATCTGCGAGTCTAATTAAATACAAGTGAAATCACTTGAACGGTACCAAATACCAATGTTCAAGTATCAATCAATTTCAATCAACAACCAAAGGTCGGATTTCCAATTGATTGATTCTAACGCACAACCTGTGATATTTCAATTATATAACAAAATATAACGCGAAATAGAAATAACACATACACCAGAATTTTGTTAACGAGGAAACCGCAAATGCAGAAAAACCCCGGGACCTAGTCCAGATTGAACACCACACTGTATTAAGCCGCTACAGACACTAGCCTACTACAAACTAACTTCGGTTTGGACTGTAGTTGAAACCCAATCAATATCACACTGATTCAAGGTACAGTTGCGCTCCTTACGTCTCTGATCCCAGCAGGAAACTACTACACACTTGATTCCCTTAGCTGATCTCACCCATAACTAAGAGTTTTTACGACCCAAAGTCGAAGACTTTAATAAACAAATATGTATCATACAAAAAAGTCTACAGGAATAGATAAATCTGTCTCCCACAAAAATACCTACAAGTTTTGTTCCGTCTTTTGACAAATCAACGTGAACATGAACCAATTGATAAACCAGACTTATTTCCCGAAGAACAACCTAATATTATTAATCACCTCACAATAATCTTAATCGACGCGTCGAAAGAAGATATTGTGGAATCACAAACGATGAGACGAAGATGTTTGTGACTACTTTTCTATCTTTCCTATCGGAGATATAAATCTCAAGCCAATCGTTACGATTGTACTCAAAACGATAGAATCAGCAAGATCAGATCACACAACTACGAGAAAGTAGTATCGGTCTGGCTTCACAATCCCAATGAAGTCTTTAAGTCGTTAACTTGGTTTTTAAGAAGAAACCTAAGTTTAAAGGAGAATCGACTCTAGATAATAAAACTAGTATCACAAAAGAGGTGTGGGGATTAGGTTTACCGGTTGCTAAAGTTCTCCCTTATATAGTCTTTCAAATCATGGGTTAGCTTGGTAACAAAGCATTCAATATTCACCGTTAGATGAAAACCTGATTAGATTCAAGCTAATATCTTTCAACCGTTGGATTGAAAACTTAGCTTGTTACACACAAATGAAATGCACGATTTTAGGTTTGTGTAACCGTACCCAAACATGTACATTTGTTGGAAACAATATTTAACCAAATGGTTAGCCATATGAGCACTTTCATATCAACCATATTCTTCTTCACCATAACTAGTTCAAATGACTCAAATGAATTAGTTAGAGAGTTGTTCAATTGCAAGGACATCTTATGTAACTACACAATACACAATCGAAGCAAAAACGATTTGATTCACTCAAATCGGTTCATGAACTTTATAGCCAACGTTTGCATTTTGCATTCCTTAGTTAATATAAATAAGTTCACAAACAATCGTCTTTAGATATAACCAACTTAAGTTCACAGACTTAGTTTCGCGGACTTAAGTTCCCGGAAGGAGTTCTCAAACTCCAGCAGATTTTCTCGGGTCGAGAACTTCCGCCAGTTCGCGGACTGAGTTCACGGACTAAGTTCACGACTCTTATTTCGGTTCTCTTGATCAACAAAGTTCGCAAACTTCGGTTCAAGGAAAAAAGACTTATACATATATGTGTTGCCACACAATGCTTATATCCCTTATTGGTTATATAATCTAAACTCTCATTTCAATCATTGAAACATTCTTAGAGGACGTTATTATATAGTTGCTATTCACAAACTATTTTTCGTCAAAGTAAGCAATTTTCAAAGTGATTGAAACGTATCATGAATTTCGTCACTAGGTAAAGATGAACTTGGCCAAAGAAAAAGCTTAACAACACATATTTCGAGAAATAGATAGGCGAGATAAACTCGGCTCGAAATAGCAAATGTGTATAATTAAAGTCTATATAGCAAAACGACTTTTGTCTCAAAATAGGAGATAGAGTAGATAGACTTTTGAGTGATAGATAAGTTCAAGTCTCCACATACCTTTTAGTCGATGAAGTTCCACCAGTTCTTTGAGTATCCCTTCGTCTTGTATGATGATTTCCATGGAGTTCTTGAGCTCAACTACACTTTCTATCCTAGTCCAAGACTTAGCTATAGTAGATTATAAATCAAGACTTATAGTTTTGATCACTAACATTGAGAAACATGCTTGAGATAGCAATGCATGCGAGTTCGACCAAGCAATGCTCTAACAATCTCCCCCTTTGTCAATTTTAGTGACAAAACTATCAATACATATGGAATACAAAAATAAATGAATTAACTTTTGTAGCTCCTATTCCACATGCCTAATCTTCAACATTACTCGAAATCTTTGTCACTTCCAAGTACTCCAATGATCCCAAAGGTTGTAAGTTCAGCATCATCATTATTGAAAATCCGTAGCTATACCAATGAGAAAACAAGAATTCTCAATCATTGTTATACAGTGTCATAGCATCATTATATAGTATCAAAGTTCAATTGCATCACAACTTCGACAATAATACTATGGTGATATGTATCACTCCCCCTTAGTCAATACTCCATCTCACATGTAAACCACTCCCCCTACATAATGATCCGAAAACCATATGTATTTGTAGTGTGAATTACATATTAATTCTCCCCCTTTTTGTCAATAAAATTGGCAAAGGTACGAAAACGGGATCCTAATGAAATTTCCGAAAGAGATATTTCATGACCAAAAGAAAGCACATATCATCTTATTTATATGCAATCATATAGCCTACGCTAAATGCATTCATCAAGGAGTTTATAAAGATACAAGATAACCCCTATAATATTCCACACCCGCACTCCCCACAAAGATTTGGCAATTAAGCACAAGTTCAATTAAGAACTCTCCCCCATAAAATGTCATTCCCGAAAGAACAACAAGAGCAACCTTAATTTCAAAAGAAAAGAAGGATTTCTTTGGACATAACAAATCACATACAAGTATGAATTTGAATCCAAAAAACTCAATTAAATTAACCACCAGAAAACCCATGATTAATTTAATCGGAAATGCTCAACATAAGTGAACTTATGGAGACTCAAAAATACTCAATTAGATTAATCACAAGAGAACCCATAATTAATCTAATCGGAATACACAACCAAATTAACCACAAAAGTAATCAATTTAATTGGTCATGCTCGACATAAGAGAACTTACGGAGCAACAACTAAATAACCAAACAAGGATGATTAATTTAATTGATCATGCTCGACATAAAGTACCTCACGGAGCAACAACTAAGCTAAGAATAACTTAGTCGATTGTGCTCAACATAAGACACCTTATGTAACAACACAATATATGCACAAAAATTGTAGACCGGAGGTCGACCAAATACTGTGGAATAAGCAAGGATTCATTCTATTTTCCACCACCATTTGCTCAATGACATACAATATACATAATCCTTGAAAACAAAAGATTTTAACCTATCTTCCATCAATAATTGACATAATAGGCTTAACTTCTGTATTGTCAAAAGTTCATTCCTTCTTTTATCAATACATGCATATCGACATATAAAGGACTTAACTTTTGACAAGGTACAGGACAATCACAGTTCACGGCCGCAAACACACATATCCCATAACAAATTGCAATATATAAAACCATAAAGATTAATACTACAAAAATCATCTTCCAAACAATTTTAGAATTTAAATCAATAAATCTAAAAACATGAAGATGAAAACGTTGGACATAGCTATGTGTAATCACAATAATGGCTATTCCAAACTCTAGTTATTCTTCTAAACAAAACAAGAAATAGAAGATTTACTAGACAAATAAACTTCTATAAAGCATTTCATTTACTTTGAATACCCTTCTCATATTCTCTGTATTCATCAAGCTCATATTCGATCAGATCAATTCTAGACTCCAGATGATCCATCTTTTCTTCAAGTTTCTTGGAAGAGGTTTCAAGTTCATTTTTTAGGGAACGAACTTGTTCCAAAACGAGATACATGGTTAAAAAGAGCTTATCAAAATGAGAAACAGAGATGTTCCCGTCCAGAGAAGAGCCGTTAATGTCAGGGCTCATTACATTATCGGAAGAATCAAACCGTATCTTCTTAGATGTAAAGAGAACAGTCCAAGAATCACTTTCTTTGCTTGAAAGACTTGCAGAGGACATGATAGAAGAGATAGATGAAATGTTTATGCAAAGGAGAAAACTTCATTTTAAGAGGAACTGAGGATAAGAGATAAATATCCAAAATAACCTTTGACCAAAACCCTAAAAGGATTATCCTCAAAACCGGTCTTAAGCAGCAAACCGTTTAAAAACAAAAACAGTTCTAGGCTAAAACAATAACATAAATAAATTATCACATCCCTCTTGAAGATTATGATTTTTGTCTAAGAGGGATAGACAAGAATCATCAATACAGTATTACAAACTATAGTTGTTCCAATCCTCTGCAGGACTGGGTAACTTCTTTCGAGGGGATGAAGTATTTTTTTATACCTTGTTTTTGTCTTGTTTTTAAGAAAGAAGAGTTATGTACTTCATACTTTCTTTCTTTTAGCACAGATTTGAATACCTTGATTGTTGATTTTCGTAAACTTTGCATTCCATTGGAAATTTCTTTTACAAAAGATAAGGGTATTGTATGAGATTTCTTTTTCTTCTTCTGCAAACGACGTTTAACAGATGAGAACTTTTCCTGTTTCATAGTGCCACAGGTTTTAGGATGATCCTGATGATCATATGAGAAAATCATGAGATTAGATAAATCCTTATGATTTTCTATATGATTCTCGTCGTCAAGATGACTTATGAATGATATAAAATCAAGAGGAATTTGCTGACAATTCATAGTCAAAGAGGTTCGATATGTCTTATAAGAATCACGATTGCTCATCTCCAATTTTAAATTATACAGTTGGCATTCCAGATTTTCAATCCTTTTAATTAAGACTTCCTTTTCAAGTTGAAGTATTTCTGAGGAAGTAAGATTGTTTATCATGGAATAATCAGGACTGTTAGGAGGACAGACATGATTATCAACAAATAGATTAAGAGAACCATCATAGACATCATCCTCAGGACAGTAGTCAAGAGTAGCCATCAATGCTTTAGTTATCTCGCTCGTCTCCGTATCAGGATAATTATAAGTATTGTGAACACTTCTATAGTACTTGAAACTAGAAGTGTTAACATAGTTTTTCTGAACCTTTTTATTGATTGACTGAGCTTTCTTTTGAGACTTTCTTTTTCTCTGCCTAAGAGATTTCTTAAGCTGTTGCATAAACAGTGCCAGAGTTGAATTAAAGCAATTCTCATTTCTTTTGTCAGTCAATTTAGAATGTCGAGACTTACAATCAGATGCAACAACAAGGTTGGGAATTTCTGGATAGGAAATTATGTTTCTCTCTTTGTTCAAGTTCAAGACCGAAAATGATGTTTCTCTCTTTGTTCAAGTTCAAGATCGAAAATTTTCAACTTTCCAGCTAGGGAATTTCTGGATAGTGTATCAAAGTTATTTCCCTCAACGATGGCATGCTTCTTAGAGTCGTATCTAGATGGCAGCGATCTGAGAATTTTCATCACAATGTCCTTTTCATGAATAGTCTTACCCAATGCAAAAGATGCATTAACAATTTCAGACACTTTGTGATTAAACTCATCAAATGTTTCTTCATCTGCCATACGAAGGTTTTCCCAATCGGAATTAAGGTTTTGAAGCCTAGCTTCCTTTTAACTGTATTACCTTCGAATACAGTTTCTAATATATCCCACGCTTCTTTAGACTTAGTGCAATTTGACACATGGTGCTGAAGATTCGGGGTAATGGCATGTATGATGGCATTCAAATCATCGGAATTTTTCTTTGCAGCAAGTATCTCGGCAGGGATGTATTCACCAATATTCTTGGGAACGTTTACATTTCCAACTGCCACAACAGGAGAATCATAGCCATTAACAACATATACCCATGATTGAAAATCACGTACTTGAAGAAAAGCTCGCATTACAATTTTCCACCATAAGTAATTAGAGCCATCGAAGACTGGTGATACGTTGATAGAGATAACACCTCTGTCCATATAGTCAGATCGATACAAACACAGACTTGTAAGGTCTTTAAACGTGTTTGCCTGCTCTGATACCAATTGAAAAAGCAGGGGTACAACAACCACACACAATATTTCGATTAGCAATCTATATGGACAAACTCCAATATACTTTTAAGAAAATCAACTAGACTCAATCTTAATAAAGTATATCAAAGAGTTATATCTCTCTTTCTTGATTCAATTCTTTCTCAAGCAAATAAAAATCTGCGAGTCTAATTGAATACAAGAGAAATCACTTGAACGGTACCAAAGACCAATGTTCAAGTATCAATCAATTTCAATCAACAACCAAAGGTCGGATTTCCAATTGATTGATTCTAACGCACAACCTGTGATATTTCAATTATATAACAAAATATAATGCGGAATAGAAATAACACAGACACCAGAATTTTGTTAACGAGGAAACCACAAATTCAGAAAAACCCCGGGACTTAGTCCAGATTAAACACCACACTGTATTAAGCCGCTACAGACACTAGCCTACTACAAACTAACTTCGGTTTGGACTGTAGTTGAACCCCAATCAATCTCACACTGATTCAAGGTACAGTTGCACTCCTTACTTCTCTGATCCCAGCAGGATACTATGCACTTGATTCCCTTAGCTGATCTCACCCACAACTAAGAGTTTCTACGACCCAAAGTCGAAGACTTTAATAAACAAACTTGTATCACATAGAAAAGTCTACAGGAATAGATAAATCTGTCTCCCACAGAAATACCTACAAGTTTTGTTCCGTCTTTTGATAAATCAAGGTGAACAGAAACCAATTGATAAACCGGAATTATATTCCCGAAGAACATCCTAGTATTATAAATCACCTCACAATAATCTTAATCGACGCGGCTAAAGAAGATATTATGGAATCACAAACGATGAGACGAAGATGTTTGTGACTACTTTTCTATCTTGCCTATCGGAGATATAAATCTCAAGCCAATCGTTACGATTGTACTCAAAATGATAGAATCATCAAGATCAGATCACACAACTACGAGAAAGTAGTATCGGTCTGGCTTCACAATCCCAATGAAGTTTTTAAGTCGTTAACCTGGTTTTTAAGAAGAAACCTAAGGTTAAAGGAGAATCGACTCTAGCTAATACAACTAGTACCACAAGAGGTGTGGGTATTAGGTTTCCCAGTTGCTAGAGTTCTCCCTTATATAGTCTTTCAAATCAAGGTTTGCAATCAATATTAGCTTGATAACAAAGCATTCAATATTCACCGTTAGATGAAAACCTGATTAGATTCAAGCTAATATCTTTCAACCGTTGGATTGAAAACTTAGCTTGTTACACACAAATGAAATGCACGATTTTAGGTTTGTGTAACCGTACCCAAACATGTACATTTGTTGGTTCAACAATAGTTAACCAAATGGTTAGCCATATGAGCACTTTCATATCAACCATATTCTTCTTCACCATAACTAGTTCAAATGACTCAAATGAACTAGTTAGATAGTTGTTCAATTGCAAGGAAATCTTATGTAACTACACAAAACACAATCGAAGCAAAAACGATTTGATTCACTCGAATCAGTTCATGAACTTTATAGACACGGTTTGCATTTTGCATTCCTTAGTTAATACAAATAAGTTCACAAACAATCGTCTTTATATATAACCAACTTAAGTTCGCAGACTTAGTTCACGGACTTAAGTTCCCGAAAGGAGTTCTCAAACTCCAGCAGATTTTCTCGGGTCGAGAACTTCCGCCAGTTCGCGGACTGAGTTCGCTGGATGAGTTCACGGCTCTTATTCTGGTTCTCTTGATCGACAAAGTTCGCAAACTTCGGTTCAAGGAAAAAAGACTTATACATATATGTGTTGCCACACAATGCTTATATCCATCATTGGTTATATAATCTAAACTCTCATTTCAATCATTAAAACATTCTTAGAGGACGTTATTATATAGTTGTTATTCACAAACTATTTTTCGTCAAAGTAAGCAATTTTCAAAGTGATTGAAACGTATCATGACTTTCGCCACTAGGTAAAGATGAACTTGTCCAAAGAAAAAGCTTACCAACACATATTTCGAGAAATAAATAGGCGAGATAAACTCGGCTCGAAATAGCAAATGTGTATAATCAAAGTCTATATAGCAAAACGACTTTTGTCTCAAAAAAAGAAAATAGAGTAGATAGACTTTTGAGTGATTGAGAAGTTCAAGTCTCCACATACCTTTTAGTCGATGAAGTTCCACCAGTTCCTTGAGTAGTCCTTCGTCTTGTATGATGATTGCCATGGAGTTCTTGAGCTCAACTACACTTTCTATCCTAGTCCAAGACTTAGCTATAGTAGACTAGAAATCAAGACTTATAGTTTTGATCACTAACATTGACAAACATGCTTGAGATAGCAATGCATGCGAGTTTGACCGAGCAATGCTCTAACAGTATATAAGACATCGATATAATCGTGAATGCTATTGTGATTATGTATGGTTATAAGGTGAAGATTTCATCCTAGGAAATAATGTTTTACATTCGTTTAAAGGAAGTAAATTCATGAACTTGTTTTGTGAATCGAAAGGGAAATTGTTAGGCTTATTGGTATTGTTATTCATTGCATATCCTTTGAACTACCAATATGTGTGATTAGTATAATCGCTCATGACTTGTTTATGTTCTTGGTAAAACTATTCACAAGGCCGGACTTTTGTATTGGTATGACTTTTATTAATGAAACCTATCTTAAGTAATCACCTGAGATGGTATGATCGATTTAGTGTTATTGGGATGACCAACTATAGGCAAAGGGGAACCGATCCTAGTAAGAGGTGCAACCTGTAAAGACCCTCAAGCTCGCCAACACTATTAGACTAGTCAAGAGACGATTTAGTTGATAATAACTCGATTAGTTTAACACGAATGTTAAGTATTAGAAATTAATCTAACACCGATCTAGATATTAAACTAGTATCGTTAAATATAACTCGAGAAGTTATGCAAAATGGACTACTCGAACGTGTCATTCGGATATCATACGAAGAAGATATCATCAGATTTGTTTGAAGGGCAAAAGTAGTCATTTTGCAACTTAGCCGACCTAGGCTTCCCATATCATCTTGGTGGGTACCTTTATCATTTTTCCTTGGCCTTATCAGAACCGATCGAGCAGATAAGCTCATAAAACATTCTTATTTCTCTTTCTTCATTCTCTTCTTCTTCTTTTCTTTTCTCTCGCTCGTTCTCTGTGGAAGTTAAGGTGTTGATTTTGAGAGTGAGTTAGAGAGAGTTTGATTCATGAAACTGATCTTATATTTAAGAAGGTGACGTGGTTGTGATTTAGGTTGGAGAAAGGTTAGAGATTGTTAGGGTTCTGAAGTTAGGGTTTTCTGAAGGATGAAGTTGATGGAGATTTCGTGGAATTGATTAGCGTATTGAGTTCCTGATGAATGAAGATTGAATGGGTTTTATAAGAAGTTGAAATAAGATCCAGAAGATGAAGTTGTTGGTTAGGGGATTGAATTAGAAGATGAGTTTGTTCTTAATTGGTGTTTGATGGAATTGTGGGGTTGTTTTGAAGAAGAAAAGATGAATCAGAGAACCAAGTTAGGGTTTCTTCCATGATCGAATCGGCCATAGTTATTGAAGATGATTATGATTATGAGACTCAGATTGAGAAAGAAAAAGTAGAATCAACCTTAATTGGTGGTGGTACTGACTTTGGTATCGAATCAAACTCAGGGTTCTGTGAAAGAGGTAAATTAGGGTTTCATCTTGATTATGAGTTTGAATGGAAATATAAGGTTTATTAAGTTATTCAGAGATGAATAACGAAAGGGTTATAGTTTAATCGAGATTCAAGAGTTGTTCTGAGTAGTGAATCGATGAATTAAGATTTGATTCTGTGTTAATGAAGACGGTTGGGGATTGGATTGTGATGAACTGAATTGAAAAGGTTTGAAGATTATTTTAGAGTCTTTCTGAGGATGAATAAGAGTGATGAAGACTAAATGTATTTCAGCTGATTTAGAACCCGATTTAGAGTGTTCTTCTCGAATAGAAACTAATATACATTCTAGGTTTTTTTTTTCCGTGTGAGTGATTTACTTATCTCGATTAAGGACTATTTTCTATTGGGAATGAATTTACACATCTTTTTGGAGGTTTATAGTGTTTTCAAGTTCATATTCACAGCTGATCTGATTTGTTGGATTGATCCTCAACTCTTCAGACTTTATATATATGCTTTGCAGCTTACTTTGGTGTCTCATCACCTTATTTGAGATTCCTTGCATGCACAAACAACGGTACGGAGATTATGCTTTATGGGAGTCAACCCATACGATTTCGCTTCATGGGAGTCAACCCATTAGATTTGTTTTCTTTCCTCTATCTATTAATTGTTTGCTTGAATTTTCCATCTTAATTTCTACGTTGAGTGACTCAATTACATTGAGGACAATGTAATGTTTAAGTGTGGGGGAGTGGTTCACACTCATATTTTTATAGGTTTTCACTTTCTTCAGGTATTTTCTTAAAAAAAATGATCTGCTGTTTAGCAGGTCTACATGAAAAAAATTATTATTTTTTTAGAGTATTTTCTATGACCAGCTGTTTAGCGGGTCTTTTTGTCTAGCTGTTTAGCAGGCATCTTTATCCACTATTTAGTGGTTCTGTCTCGATGCTTAGCAGACATCTCTATCCACTATTTAGTGGATCCGTCTAGCTGTTTAGCAGACGTTTCTTCCATCTCGTTGTTTAGCAGACATCACTCTTTATCCAGCTGTTGAGCGGATAATTATCCAGCTGTGGAGCGGATATATTCTTTGTTCTGCTCGAGGACTAGCAAAATATAAGTGTGGGAGTGTTGATAAGCACGTAAGTGCTACATTTTATACCCATATTTATATTAGTTAGGACTCGACGCATTGGCTAATAACACTATTTTAGTGCTTTTGTAGAAAGTACAAGTGAGTTCGATCATTCAGGAAATAAACGCCTAAGTTGCACCTTAAGTGGTGTTTGCCGCGAAAATCATACATGTTACACACGCCACATAAAGAGATGAGTTAAATGTGGCTTCCCATGTATGCTCGTTGGCACCACTTGGCCACACCACCCAGTAAAGATCAAAGTGATACATGTAGCCCACTAGAAGTATTGTGCACCTAAGGACTACAACTTCTGAAGTGAAAACTACAGTCACACCCATTTTGCAAATTTTTTCCACTGTCAAACCCACCGTCCCAAAATTTCACGGGCGCACCCATTTTCATTCACAAAATTTCCCTGAAGTCCAGAATTTATAAAATTATGTTTTGGTCTTTGTTTTAACCGAACTACTTCTCAATTCTTCTTCTTCCTCTCAACTGCAATGAAATACCGTAAGAATTCACAAGCGTATTATTGAAGACTGCTGAAAATTGGAGAGATCAGATGAAAATCTTCATCAGTGATAGTGTAACTAGGGCTTAACGAGGAGAGATGTGAAATTGATAAGGTTTCTTATCTATATCTCTTAATAAAAAAATAAATTTTAGATTTGATTGATGGAATTGGGATTGAGGTTTCTATATGATTTCCGCCTCAAAACAAAGTTACATCAACGATCGACCTTAAAAGGATGAATCCCCTTCTCTTTCCTTGATTTTGCTTTTGAAGTATTCAGATCTAGTGATTTGGAAGACAAATTTTAGAGTTTTTTTTTTCATGATTGATTTTTTTGTTTATCGATGATAATGAAGGGAAAAACTAGGTGAAATTATAAAACCCATGTCTATTATGTTCCTCCTGATCAGGATCATGTTCTTGCTTAGCCTATTGTGTTCTTCGTCTTCCACATAGCACTGTAAATCTTTGTTTTTCTGATCAAAATTTCCTTAATTTGCCCTCATTATATTGGAATGATTTTTCATTTGTGTTGATTTGGATGTTGAGATCGTTTTTGTTTGGCTATGTTGTTCATTGTGTCGAAATCCAGTTATTTTTTTCGAGGTTCATGTTTCCGCAACACCACTTGCTCTGTATTACTACCAGCTTAAGGTTGTTTCTGGGGATGTAAGTACTCAAATGATTTCATTTTTATTTTTTGAATTAATGGGAAAAGATTTGGTTTTGAGAAGACCCATAGGTTTAGTTGTACTATTTTATAAGGAGTGTATATCATCTGTGGAATGTAAAAAGGGAAAAAATTGAGAACTTTTCAACTAAAGCAATGTGTGCTGGAAAGCCTGGAATCTTCAAAACCCATCCCGTTATATCACTACAGAAAAACAAACATTTTTTCTAGTTTGGTAACATCTTATGGTCGTAAAACTAGGTAGATTGTATGAAAAGATTGTTTATTGAAATGCCATTAATTTCCTTGAATTGATTTGTTTTGTTATGCACTAGTTTTAAGCTTATTGTGTCTCTGGTCTTTAGATAGAATTAGTAACGAACTTGGTTAAACGTAATGAAAAGACAATCGATATTAAGGTGTTTGCTTGATTGATGACTGGTACTAAGACCTGGTCCATGGATTTGAATTAGGAAATAGGTAAATACAGTGGAAATGCAATTACTGCCAAAATGAAATTTTCAAGCTCAAGTTTTTCTATAATACTTGCACAAATCTCTTTGGAGGGACTTGACTATTTACAAATGGGGTCGGTTGAGGACCCAGTAACCTTGTTTATTTTTTCCGTTTTGTAGAATTGTGATGGCATTGGTTTTATAGGTGATGACTGAGTATAATGTTGCTGATGCTCGTGTATTCAAGTCAACATAGCTAATTGTTGCCACTGAGACGTTTAATCTAGGTTGTGTTTAGGTAAAGGAAGATAGGAACGAGCTTATAAGGGTATTCTCGAAGATGGACGGGGGTGAGAGTTGTTGCAAGTTACCTATAATTGTGTTTTGAATATGATATCATGCATCAAGGGTTCCAGCAGTAAATAAGGAAAGACACTATTTGGATTTGGCTATAGTTAATTGTAATCTCATATAAGACTTATAATTATATTTTTTTTGCGATCGAAGGATTCCTGTAAATTTATTTTCTTCTAGTGGATTATGCAGATATAAAAGTGGTTGAATAATCTGTTATGCATCTATTAAAATGGTTGCATAACCTGTTATGCATCTCCAAAAGTTGTTGCATAACTTGTTATGCAGTCCAGAAAATGGTTGCATAACACGGTATGCAGCAACTTTTTTATTAGTATCGAAACCAATAAAAAAAAGACTGCATAACTTGTCATGCACGTACAATAATATCTGCATAACATGTTATGCAATCGTGAAAATGGATGCATAAAGCCTTATGAAACCACTTTTGTGTAAGAACTGAAATAAAAAAAAATTTGATGCATAACTTGATATGTATTCAAAAATATGGCTGCATAACGCATTATGCATCAACTTTTTTTCTAAGCACTGAAATTAGCCAAAACAATGGATGTATAACTTGTTATGTAGTCGAGAACATTATTGTATAATTCGTTATGCGTCTTTTGTTTTTTGTGATGTTATTTTTTTAGGCGTATATGTCGTTTTAGTGGTTGCATAACTAAATTAAGAGATGCATTAACCAAAATATGGTTGCATAATGTTTTATGCATCTTTTTGTTGTGTCTGCATAATGTGTTATGCATCTTTTTTGGTAGTTGCATAATGGTTATGCATCTTTTATGCATCGAGAAAATAGATGCATAACCAGATATGCATCCGTAAATATGGATGCATACTGCATTATGCATCCATTTTTTATGTACACACTAAAATCTACCAAAACAATGGTTACATAACTTGTTATAGATGGATAATTTTTTATGCAGTCGAGAAAATGGTCGCATAATCCGTTATGCGTCTTCAGAATGTGTTATGCATCTTTTTTGGTGGCTGCATAATGGTTATGTAGTCAGTTTCCGAAATTTTGCCTAAAATGATGATCATCTCCGTTTTTTTCGTGAAAAACAAAATTTGATATTGTTGTTTGTACTCGTTGCGTAGCTCTCTTACAAAGATTTCCAACGATATAAAATTTGTAAAATTCCAAGGCGCGGATTTTTAGATATGTTATATCCAAGTTGTGTTGCCAATTATACCCCTGATGCATAACCCATCATGCGGATGCATAATCGTCATACAGACATTTTTAATAATTTCATATAATTATGGGTGTCACGGAAATAATTATGGGTGTCACGGTACCTAAAATTAATTGTGGACCTGACAATGATAATATTATTTTTTTTTGAGTCTGGGCCTGATATTCCCACTCCTGAACCTGTTTGAGTGACATGTGCACTAGTGGAGTATGTGTACAGGGAGTACCTGTGGCCTTTTTTTTTCCTTATCATTTTAGTGTTCGTATCAGAGAAGAGTCCGGGCATCAATTTGACTCTTCTGTCCAAAGCAGCTGCCGGCTAAACGCGATGAGATGGCCAGGAATCGAAATAAGTGGTGCCATGACGTGAGTTGAGAAGAGTAGAGTTGTTCGAGTGCAGTAAGGTGTTTTGGCTGGACTGGCAGAAGACAGTGAAGAGCTTTACTGCAGTGGTGTTGTGGGTTTTGCCGGTGGATTGTGGTGATTTTGGAGGAGTATAGGAGGTCAGGGATGAAAGAATATCGGTAGTGAACAAAGGTCCTTAAGTTGGCTGATTCGCATCTGGTACAAGATGGAGACGGACTGTATACTGAGTCCGATATGGGGTATGGTAGGCTGATAAGTGGACAGTGGAGGAAGGCCGGACATCTGGTAGGAGGTTTAGACGGTGATCACTGCAATCTATATTTCTCGATTGCACAGTAACAACGATGGAGTCTGAAGTTTGAAATGTTGAAACTGGTGGTGGTCGTGTATGCATGAAAGCAGATGGAATCAAGTTCCATGAACCGTTGGTGGTTAGTGCAACAAAGCAACATCGATGCAGAGAGTTGGTTTTACCGGCGAAGGGAAATGATTGCAGTCGATGGTGATGGCTGGTTAGAGTTCAGATTATGTGCATGGCTGAGGTTAGAATGAGAATGAAACCGGGTGATGAAGCTACATGCTAACTTATTTGGTTGGATTCAGTTGAAGGAATTGATTGCAAACGATAATGGTGTTTCTGCTGTTGGCAGTGAAGAAATGCAGTCAACGGTGGCTGGCCTGAATTGGGGTTTGCTGGTGGGGATGGGAAACTGTTGGAAATAATAAACCAAGATCATATTTAGAAGTTAGTGTTATCTTGAGAAACAAGGTGAGGTTCTAGAAGAGTCCTTTATTTAGAGTTTGGTTTATGTTAGTAAAGTGTTTTGAGTAGTCGTCAAATTTGTTAAACTATAAATAGGTTATTGAGCCATGAGAATTTTTATACACCGAATTATTATCAATGTAGTCGTTTATTGCTTTCGCGTTATTCTCTCTTCTCTTGTCTCGATCCTACAATTGGTATCTGATAAATGAGGGAGAGAGAGGAGAGGGAAAGAAAGTTGAAGAAATTCGGTAGAGAAATTAATCAAACGAGTGTTAGAAAAAAAGAAGTTGTTCGTGAACTGATGATAATAATTAAAGTTGCATTTTGTTGTGAAGAAGACGTATGGTTAGCACTCCGTGACCTGTGGTTGTCAAGCCATGTTCGTGTGGATTTTCACCAACGAGTTATTTTTAAAGAGGAATGTTGTCGTTGTGAAACAAAGTGCTGGTGGATGTTGCAGTCAACAGGGAATGTTGTGCGAAAGCATTAAAGAACAAGGAGGAAGCTATGTTGTTGTCAAGTTAATGCCGGCAACTTGGTGGGGCTGTAAGATACAGGGAGGAACTGCTATTAGTGGTTCGGATTTGATGGCAAGAAAAGGAAACTTGGGTTGGATCTTGAGAAAGAAAATCAGCTGTAGAAACTAACTTGATGCCATGGATTCCGTTTAATCAGTGGTTTAAAGAGCTATATGAGAAATCTATATACAGCAATCTATATACAACCAAGGATGATGTCTACTGTTAATTCTGATGATGATATGGATTGCTCAAGGATGCCATGAGGTTGTTGCTGGTGGTAATTAATGAAGACTATCATCAGATTTAGAAATCAACAAGGAAAGCCGTGAAAGCAGCAAGGAAGTACTGTGCTGGCGTTGCTAGGGTTAGGGTTATGACGTGAATTTGAAGTCAAGAAGGAAGGCGTAAGGCCTACTGCTGTCTTAGGTTATTTTTCCGTGACTTGTTGCCTGTGAAGCTGTGTTCGTAGGGACTTGAAGGAAGATTGAAAAGGTAAAGTCAGGGAGAGTTTAATGGACATATTACTGGAAAGAAAAAAGAGAAAGTAAAAACAAAAGTTAAACATGGTCGGACAAGGGTTCGAAGTTAAAAGTTTTGTTGATGTGTGATCGCGTAAAAAAAAAAAGGGTCGGAACTTGGTTTAGAAGTTGTGATAAACAAGGAAAGTTTCTGCTGCTGTATTACGTTGGTTGTTTACCAAAAGTTTGAAGATGTATTTGATTGCGAGCAGGAAAGGAAGTTTTGGGTGCGACTTAGTTGGAGCTTTATGTGAGATTTGATCAAGCATATCTGTGAAGAAACTAAGCTGGGTTGCTGCCGTGATTGGAGTTTTCCGTCTTAAGTTTTCGGAAAAGAAGACGATCTTCCCGTCGTTACTACAAAGTTGGTGACAGAAGCATGATTGTTGCTGAAGAACAGTCACAGTTAGTGACAAAGGATCTCACAATTAGTCACAATACGTGACGGAAGCGTGACAGAAGGTTGTGACAGAATTGGAACACTTCTAAAGTGTGACAGTCTCAATTAAGCATGATGGAAGTTTAGTGAGACGTAGGTGGAAGACGGGGTGTTGAAGCTTGTTCAGGAAACTGTTTGGTTTGCGTGGCGCATACAGTTTGATCAGCAATATCAGTATGTCTCTCGGGTAGAGAGTTAAAAGCCCAGGTTGCAACCAGGAGTAACAGTGAAGCAAGTTCAACCAGATGCTCGTCATTATTCGAGGTGTTGAAAATGGCTAAGGGAGGTTGTTCAGTATCGTTTGGTTTCTGTGTTGAGTAGGCATGTATGTCTATCAATAGAGTTTAACACTCAGGGTGATACCAAAGGTAATGGTCAAGCAAGTTCAACCAGATGCTCGAAGTGACAGATGCATAAATTAAATGCTCAAACATCTAGTTTATGGGACAATCAAGAGAAGAAAGATTTGTGAACTGTGAAAAGATCAGTCATAGCAAACATCACAATAGTGAGGTTGTGACTCTTGTGTCAGTAATATGTGAAGTAGGTAATAAAAAACCCTAAAGGATTTGGTTAGTTGGTTTCTTGTTCGGTTAGCGAGTGGATAGAGCGCAACAAAAAGGATTGTGCTTCTTGCTTGTTAGGGAACTTTACTATGATGCTGCGGTATCATAGGGAGATGGCTGAATATGCAAGTTTGCATGCTGTCTAGGGAGTACAAAGGTATTCTACTGAAGAAATCAAAGGGCCTGAAGAGTTAGTGAACATGTCGAGGAGTGTGTAACATATTTAAGAATGTTTTCTTAAGGAAATCTTGGTTTAAGGGAGGATGTTGGAAATAATAAATCAAGATTATATTTAGAAGTTAGTGTTATCTTGAGAAACAAGGTGAGGTTCCAGAAGAGTTCTTTATTTAGAGTTTGGTTTATGTTAGGAAAGTGTTTTGAGTAGTCGTCAAGTTTGTTAAACTATAAAATAGGTTATTGAGCCATGAGAATTTATATACACCGAATTATTATCAATGTAGTCGTTTATGGCTTTCGCGTTATTCTATCCTCTCTTGTCTCGATCCTACAGAAACTTCATGTACTTATGGTGGTGATGTCTTGTTGGCCGGAATTCAGCTGAAACGTTGGGTGCAGCTGGTTATGCCGATTCGAAGTTGGTTTTGATGGCGGTGATGGCTTTGATGATTGCATGGGTTTTGAAATGAATTGTTGATGATGGTGGTTACCTGGAAGTGTCGTGAGAAGATGAACAGATGGAGGTGTATATGGTTGCTGGTACAAATTTTGGGGGTTCTCTACATAATTAAGGCTTGAATGATGATTCAGTGAAATGGGTGTGTTGTTGGTGTTGGATCGAGTGTACAGTTCAGGGAGTAGAAGATTGTTCTCATCTGGATACAAATTTGTGAAGTTTTCAGTTGCTATCAGCAACATAACATCTCTTCTGTCGTGAAGATACATATAATGGACGGACAGACCAAAGATAAAAAAGCGAGCCTGGTGCAGTCGATGGCTAGATGGTCAGAATCAGAATTGGCATGTGGTCAGTTTAGGAAGTGGATGTTTTTGAAGGCAGTAATGAACCGGTATGGATTGGGCCTGGCAATCTCGCTAGGTCTTAATTGGGATTTCTCCGCAACAGCTATAAAGAACTCAACAGAGAGAGAAGGGGGAGGACGGATACACGGCTATAAAGAACTCAACTGGAAGAGAAGACTAGGGTTTGAAATTTCATTTTTTCAATTCCATTTTTGCTTAGCTAGAGTTTTTGATTTTAATATGTTTATGGATTTTGAGAAAGTCATGTCTAACTAGAGCCATATTAGTGTTTAGATGGAAGTCAATTTAAGTTTTGGCCGACCGATCGGAGGGCCCGTAAGGAGGGAGTCCCTTTTATGGTCACTTTTTTGTCAAATGAAACCTAACACAAATTCTCAATTTGATAAAAAGATTGATTTTGGTGTAGTCTTTGGGACCTCAAAAGTCTGAAATATCCTTACACTTAAAAACTTCGTTGTCCTCATCTCTATTTCTTTTTCTGCCCCAAAATTCCAGTTCTCACTATTAATCGTTCGGACTCATTCCTCCTTCGCCGACACCATCGCTAACCATTACCACCGTCATAACCTGCACCACCAGCCTCCGCCACCAACACCACCACCACCTTAAACGACAATAATCACTCAATTCATTTATTTTCGACCAACACCATCGCCACCACTATAACCAGTACTACCACCCTAACCAGCACCACCAACCTCAGCCACTGATCAGTCATTCATTCACCATTGCTCCACCGTAAACATTAACCATTTCTTCCCCACCAATACCATAACCTACACTGTTGTGACCTCCACCATCATGACAAGAACCACCACCACCTTCTAATCAAACAATTAATCATTTCTTCCCATCATCACCATTATAACCAGCACCTCGGCCGCCTCCACTACTATCAGGATTCAGGACCTGAACCCTATCAATCCATGCAAATTTCGATTCCGATAATCCCCACCATCACTACCAACAATTTCACCTTAATCTAACCCCCTAGACTTAAATTTCAATTTCAACAGAATCTTATATTTTCCCCTTTCAATTAATCAACCAAATAAACAGATCTTCCAAAATCATATAACCCAGATTATGAATCCTTTACTAATTAATGGAATGAAGCAGTACCGATTTGACTCACTTTACTAACTCAAATTGCAACCATAAGAAATACAGAATTATTTTTGCTCTGTACTTTAACCGAAATAATAGAGAAGATGGGGATGGAGATCAACATAATTACGAATACATCCTCTCTATTTATTACTCCCATCACGTTACTTGTTGGATGGCATGCATTGGATGGCCGTACATGTGAGCAGCATTTACCAAGGTTAACATTTGATGCGCTGGACCCTTGAGTAAGGTGATAATGAAGTATGAAGCATGGCTGCATGAGTCCCAAGGGTTGCACGGACGCTCCATTTTTTGAGCTGTGTCCGCGTCCGATTCGCGTCGGACACGGGACGTGTATGAGATGCTGACACGACGCGCATGGGACGCTGACACGACGCGTGTCTGACGCACCAATTTGCGCGTCCTGCACGCGTCTGATTTGGACGCACCGATGACGCGTGTCCGACGTATTTTTTTCCCATTTTCATTTAAACTTCTTACTTTATTTTTACTATTATTAACCAAATTAAGAAAGACGAAAATTTAGATCAATAATTTAGGCCTTTATTAGGATTTTATAATTGGAAATGATATCACGTATACCCTTAGTTGGGCATGTGTTGTTCTAAAAATGAATTTTGATTGTGCCATGTGTTTAGTAGTGACTGATTGTTTGACCTTCGGCGTGTATAAATAAAAGATATCTTCTTTTTTTTTTAAATCTATACACATGTAGCATCATTTTCTAATTTTTAGGATCGAAATACTTGACTTTGCTGTATAAATACATGATTATATATATAAAATAATATATAAATAAAATATGTATATACGTGTCCGCGTCCTAATTTTTTGAGAATTTTGTAGTGTCCGCGTCTACGCGTCCGCGTTTGTGCAACCCACTCCCAATGCGTTTAGACTTTTCTTTTTTAAGGATTTTTAGTAGATTTATGTTTTCGCTTGAGACTTTGACAGTGTCTTTCGTGTGCACTACACGGTCTTTTGGACAAAAAATAAAGCAAACTGGTTGCATCGCAACATCTGTTTTCAGAGATCAAAAAAGAAAAAAAAAACTTTACAATCCCATTGTAGCGATCTTTCATTTTTGTTCGGTCGGCCGGTGGGGTGTTCTAGTATAAACTCTATGATGATATTTTTAATAATAATTCATTGACTAGTGATTTCTCTTCATATATGGCTTGGTATTTAATCGTTCATGTGATTTTCTTGATTCTTTATGCTTTTCAATTGATATTTCGTGCTTGGGTTAAGTCCTTTGACGTGGTATGCTTTAGGATTGATATGTAATGCTTTAGAATCACTACCTATGAAGCAACGGAAATTACAACGGAGAAACAGTATTTTTAGAATTTAATATACCATCTTCCGAGACATGAGATTGATTTCGAAATTGTCTTGAGTAATAAATAGAGATTAGTAAAGTTTTATATGATTGACTTGGTGGAAATCGAAGACCCTAATAACCCACTCATACTTTGTTTATTATTACGATTATTTGTTATTTCATTCTGTTCCGAATCTCTGAAAATCGTTAAAACATCATCTTGTTAATTAGTTATTTTTGATATTAGTTAGTAGTAGTATTTTCACACTCCTCGTGGGAACGACTTGTACTTGCCATTGCCTACTAGTTAGACGTTGTGCACTTGCAATATTATTATTATAGGTTTCTGAGCCTACCAATCGTGTTCATAATCTTTGGTGTGCACAAAACTTGATTGGATGGATCCAACTATAATCGGTTTCTTAATTGGATAGATCAAGAACCCGACAAAGGAGTTTATTGGTTAAACGGAAGAGCATTTGTCAAAATCATATCACTTTGTTTGAAAAGAGTTGTTACCTGTAGATGGTGGATTTTCAACAAAAGTCAAAACCGTAAAATCATGATACTTCATGTTTCTGACACGACTTTCAGGCATGTGACGGTTCATATTTTACGAGCCATGATGAATATGTTTCTCGAAAAGCCCCCACTAGCTGAGCGTTCGATACCTCGCATTTCATCATGACCTCTATGTAGAATAACATAATTGGGCGGTTCTCCGTATGATTGAGGACTTAACGCCTTCAGGACGTCGGTGATACTCACTGTTCCCTGACTACATGAGAGACCCACCCCTACATAGAAGAATGATTGGGAGGTTCTCCGTAAGATTGAGAGCAATAATGCCTTCAGGACGTCGGTGACACTCACTGTTCCCTGACTATGCAGAGAGACCGTATATAGATCCAGGCGGTTCTCCGTAAGATTGAGAGAAGTAACGCCTTCAGGATTTAGGCAACACTCGTTATTTCCTGACTATGCACCTTTCAGAACGGATATGACGCTTTAACTGGCTAATATCCCTTCTGCAATAGATTAATTCTACCGTGACATTCACCACTGAATTCCTAGAAGATAATCTATTTTATCTCATTACTCTGATTTCATGATCGAATCCACACTGATCTCATGGAATGGTAATAGATAATCTTATTACTCCAATTTCATGATCGAATCCACGGCTGATCTCATGGAATGGTAATAGTTAATTACTCCGATTCTATGGTCGAATCCACGATCCCATAGGATGGTAATGCTCATTTTATTATTCTGAATTCATGGTCGAATTCACGGCTGATCCTATGGATTGATAATAAACAACTACTCATTTTTATTACTCAGTTTCATGAATCATTCTCCACTGAATTTCATAAATTAGTAATAAATACTCAACAATCGGGCATCTGGACTATCACTGAGTAAGCCCCATAAAATTGTGCAAGTGTACTCAACCATGATGCACGAACGAGCATTCAAAAATATAGACAAATGAGGAATCCTACACGGAATGGGAGAGAGAAAATATTATTAAAATAATAAAGTGGCGCCTGTGTTGTAGTGTTAAGATTGCGGTAAATAAGGATTCGTTACTCGGACTTGAAAAGATTTTTAAAACAAAAATATATACACAATTTGTCACAGGATCAAGAGATACTAGGACTCAGGATTCCACCAATTCTTATATTCATGTGAATCAACTATTAATTCTAGACAATTATAGATAATAATGATAACAAATATCGACTCTTTTCTTTGCCAAAAATAGATTTTATAAAGTATTAGATGTAAATCATAAGCATGATGCATCAAGAGTTCCTAGACTAAGCATACATCATCAGATAAAATCACAAATAATCAAGAAAAACCATAAAACACCTCATAATAGTGCAAATAGTCATAAAAGAATTAAATAGAATTACTCATGCATAAAGAATGGTTTCCTTCATCATCCCAGTAATGGGGTTTAGCTACTCATAATAATCATGTTCTAAAAATAAATATTTGATGCTCAAAATATGATTAAAAGAGTGAAAAATATAATACAGAGAAACTACGACCCTCTTTAAGCGTCCAGAGAAGAACGATAAAACACCACTGCTATAAATAACGATACCTCACTGCTGCTGTTGACGCTGTTGTTTTAAGACCCACAGAAGCAAGTCGTTGTCACTGTTGATAAACGACTGTCTTGTGGAGTCTGTTCTTCGTGTTCGTCGTGCTCTTTAATGGCAGCAGCAGCAGCAGAACTCCTCCTTCCTGCAGCTCCCGTTCTTCGCTCCTCTAGCCTCTCTCTGGTCTCTGCTCGACCCAAAACCTCTTCATCCCCCTTCTCTGACATAAAACCAACTATTTATAGGCTTTAAATCCCCTTGTAACTCGATCAAACCCCTTGGAAATCTCCATTATTCTTTACGGGTTGTTTGAAGAATAATCTTCTTCTTGTTGCGTTACAGGCTGTTTCTAGCTATTCTCTCGTCTCAAATATCTTCTAGGACTTTTACCCAACTGTTTTGATGTATATACCACGCAAGATATCCCATAAATCTCTCAAACTAATCTCAAACCCTAAACAGAAACCGTGTGCACTGTCTTGACTTTGTGTGGATTTTATGACTTATCCAGCCCAATTATATGGGTCTAATCGCTTCTAACAGGTCCCTTATGTCTTGTAGAGTCCGTGGGTACCAAATTTGCCCATTGAATCGCCTCCTAGGTCGCTCAAATCCTTGATCCAAAACTGTTGACGCTGCTGCCTTTTTTCCCGCCAAAATCCAGTTTTGAAACTTTGAAGATGACCTCCCCCTATCCAGTTCCGGTGTCCCTTTAGTACATGCCCTGAAATGGGGTGCCCCTTAGTAATTAGGTTACCCCTTATCCAAAGTGAGAGTCCGTATAGTAATTTTCTCCCACGAGCGCAAAAACCACTTTTTAGCCAATTTCGCCGCAAAAGCTTATTTCTCCAAAAACACCTACAAAGACATAAAATAACCAAATAAGTACAAAATCGAGCACTAACAATATAAACAATTGGGACAAATTAGACACATAAATGCGTTTATCAAATACCCCCAAACTTATTATTTGCTAGTCCTCGAGCAAATCTAATCTAAAATAAAATGACTACACTTAGCACGTGCAGTAAGCCGTTAAACCACTAGGTGTCCCTAGTGGCGGAGTGTTGTCTCCGGGGGGTTTACCAGAGGTGTACCCACAAAACCTTAATACTCCAGAGCTTAGCTATCTACGCAGAACCTTGGAAGGCACTAAAGAATCTCCTTGGTTGGCATACTTATTGACTACAGGAAGAAGTACCCTGATGCGAAATTCCAATTGATGTACACGAGTTTGCACTCAAGCATACTAAAATTCATATAAAGTGACAGAGCTCTACTCAGATAGTTGCACTATGGACATCATATTCGGAGTCAAAACTAATCACATGGATAGATCAAGAAAATGGATATAGAAAAACATATATGGTTTTGATGTTTAATTACTAAGTGAACGGCGTTTCCCATATCTGTCTGAAGGCCTCCGCCAAAATGAACCTATCCTAATGGATTGAGATACCAGTCTGACTAATATCAACACACTGGCATATACAAGGGTACCAGTGGTCGATAACCTAACTCTAGGTCAACACAACTGGCATATACAAGGGTACCAGTGGTCGACTTTATTGAATTTATTCCTTTTGGTCAAATGGTCTGGTCTCAATTTTTTTTTTTTTTTTTTTTTTTTTTTTCAACTTTTTTTTTTCTCTTTTTTTTTTTAACTTTTTTTTTTTTTGGTATCTCAATCACTCTAATTCACCCTAGCATTGGTAACAACTTGAATCGTGGGCCCCACCTATCACTTAGAGAAACATAGTTTAAAAACAAAATAAAATAAAAATAGAAGTGAAAAGGACTCAACGAGATATGGTGAAACTATCATGTTATTTCTAACACCTGAGCTCTGTGCTTTTATGAATAGACTCTTAGATGTTTCCATCTAATCAGATTGGTTCCTCAAACTCCTACAATCAAAATGCTTCCATCCACTTAGATTAGTTAGTGCAATCCTAATAGGCATAAATTTCTAAGCTCTGGAGTTTATTTATTATACAACTAAAAGTTTCTCCCATACCCCCAAACTTAAACTAACATTGTCCTCAATGTTCTAAAGATGAAATTAAAAGCATGAACAAGGAGAAACTGTTACCATTTGAAGCAAAGAGTTACGGAAGATATTACCTGGTTGCATGAGATTGGGTTACCTCCCAAGAAGTGCTAAGTTTAAAGTCTTCAGCCAGACTAGAAAAGGTTTAGTCAACTCGAACCGTATAACAGTAGCCGGAATAACTGTGGGTCTTTAAAACCAAAAAGAGCTGACAAAAGGAAACTGCAGTGAACCAAGAAAATGTACAAGACTAGCATGCCCTTACCTAGTTTCTGGATAACTATCGCTAATTGGGTTCAGGTTCAGGTTCTATAAGGGTCTAAATATATTTCTCGGATGCATCCTCAAGAGGATCCAATTATTAGGTCCTAGAGTCTGGAAAAACTCAGATAAGAACTGGAATCACAAAATAACCTAAATAATTTAGGATCCTCTAAGTCAATTAGGTTGACTTACATAATTGACCACAGTGAGAGTAGTGGTCATTCTTAAGAAAATGTGTCGATTCTAATTCCTAAAGTACTTAGGTTTAGTCTCAGAACTTAATAATTGACACATTTGAAAACGTTCCCACAGTTGAAGAAATATTTGGTGGGAAAACAAAGTCATCTGTATCATAGCCTGGTCTAACCATCAACCAGAGGATGGGTTTCTAACAACTGAACTTCTTATGGACATCATAGGTTCAGGAAAAAGTATGAAGTAATCTTGTAAAATGGTTGAGGCACAGATATCAAGTCCTAAGTGTGGGGACTTTCTGAGAGTTAAAGGTAAGGCACTAGGGAAGTGATAATCACCCCCAAACTTAGAGTTTTCAGTGTCTCTAGATAGACCTCTAATTATTTCTTGAATTTCCGTATCTTCAGAGTCCTTAAAATATTCAAGAGATTCTTCTAAGTTATTATCAGGTAGTGCATCTTTACTCATCTCTACGGGTCTATCTTCTTCTTCCAAGACTATTGTTTCTAAGTCGCTAGACTCTAAAACAGTATTTTCGAAATGAACCCGTTCCTCTAAACCACTATCGGCTTCGTAATCAAAAGGAAAAACTACATCGTCTAAAACGGTGGTATCCCTAATCAAATCCTCTTCCTTTTGAATAGGTGAATAATCATAAAAATTATTTGGATTTGAACTAGAAATAATATAATCACTATACAACTCAATTGGATCACTAGATTCCTGATCACTATGCCTACATATTTCAGATTCTTCATCACTACTATCCTCATCATCATAATAGTACGAAGATGATTGAACCTTATATAAATAAGTAGTGTTACCAATTATAACCTCGTTATCTTGATTATGTGAAAAAGTATCTTCATTCTCAAGGGTATTATTGGATACACTATATTGGCAATTCAAGTTATTTCGAGCAATACTTTCGTTCGTCTCTAACTCAAGTCTACGTGTCGACTCAGCTATCCTCAAGGGTCTCTTCCAAAGAAAGTTCCCTTAGTTAGGATCTAAGTTTTGAGTTAATCTATTGAGGATATCTTCTACAGATTCAGTTGTTGTTGCAGTTCTTTCGTCCATAACTACGTTATTCACCTCATCTAATTTATACGTCGATTCAGCTAACTGACGTGATGACTCAGCTAAATTCCTGAGAGTCTCTTCTAGAGAAGGAATAGGAACTGAAGGATCATAATAAGGACTACTTTTCAATAGTTTGATTGTATCCTCTAGAGACGAAGAACTAGTACTATAATCTTCTTGCTCGTATGACTGATGCACGTGTGGATAGTAATTCGGCTCACCATGGTATGACCCATAACCTTCAAAAGGTTTGCGTTCCCAACCACTATTTACACTATGGTCATAATAATGTCCATATTGTTCAGTTGGATAATTATATTCATTCTGATGGCTATTATAATACCAGTTTGACATTTTAACTGCAAGGGAATTCTAAACAAGCACAAAGAAGGCTGACTCGACCACGACAAGCCTATTTTATCTAGCAAACAAAAAGCATGATGGCTCTCTTAGATTGTTTCTAGACTAGCTTCTATCTCTCGAAGGGGAATTCGTTACAGTTTGAGCGAACCCCTCTGGAATCAATCCGAGTCAAAGTAAGTTGAATTGAGGCGAGGGAAGCTCAGTGGAGCTTTGATACCCAAGGCCTCACCGCTATCACAAGGCGGCGCAGTCACGCATTCAACTCACAGAAACCATTATGAACTTCGAGGTGTGCTTAAGAAAGTAACCAATATCCTTCGAAAATTTTTCCTAATAAGCGCGTTACCCTATCGGTCTCGTTCTAGTCAAGTTTTAAGCTTGGGTTCGCGTTAGGTTTCGTTTTCCTAAGGCGGGCAAGAAGGAAACGGTGATGAAATCCGAGTCCTTATCTTGATTTGGCCAGGCCTTGCCCTTTACTAGGAAATTAAAAACAGTCCAAATTCGTCCTCAATCAATGAATCACCTTAAGAAATACAGTAACTCACTTACAGGAGATTTGCGAGTGTTTCGATGGACTTACCTCCCGTACCAGACGGGGGATGAACCGTTGAAGTCGACACGGGCCACGACTCCTATGGCATGTACGGACCCGAGGGGCCGAGACGATATTGTAATCGCCGTCCTTCCCTGCACACATTTTATATAATTTTTTTTTTTAATAATACCCTTCCTTAGGGTTAAAAAAATGTCCAAAATTCCAGAATAAAGTCCAAATAAAAATAAAGTCCAAAAATTACAAAAATTATGAAAAATAAAGCCTATTTACAAATTCTAAAAAAATAAAAAAAAAAGCTATATACAAAAAAAATAAAAAAAATCCTAAAAAAAAAATTATGTCTTTTTTTCTTCTCTTTTAGCTTTTAGTTTTAAGCTTTTTGTTCCCAAGTCCTTAGTATTCCACTTCGAACCTGTAAATCAAAGACACAAAAAGAAACGTAAAAAGGAACAAATAATAGTAAAAAAAATAAACCTAAAAACAAATCTATAAACAAGTCCGCGTCGGCGGCGCCATTTTGTTGTAGTGTTAAGATTGCGGTAAATAAGGATTCGTTACTCGGACTTGAAAAGATTTTTAAAACGAAAATATATACACAATTTGTCACAGGATCAAGAGATACTAGGACTCAGGATTCCACCAATTCTTATATTCATGTGAATCAACTATTAATTCTAGACAATTATAGATAATAATGATAACAAATATCGACTCTTTTCTTTGCCAAAAATAGATTTTGTAAAGTATTAGATGTAAATCATAAGCATGATGCATCAAGAGTTCCTAGACTAAGCATACATCATCAGATAAAATCACAAATAATCAAGAAAAACCATAAAACACCTCATAATAGTGCAAATAGTCATAAAAGAATTAAATAGAATTACTCATGCATAAAGAATGGTTTCCTCCATCATCCCAGTAATGGGGTTTAGCTACTCATAATAATCATGTTCTAAAAATAAATATTTGATGCTCAAAATATGATTAAAAGAGTGAAAAATATAATACAGAGAAACTACGACTCTCTTTAAGCGTCCAGAGAAGAACGATAAAACACCACTGCTGTAAATAACGATACCTCACTGCTGCTGTTGACGCTGTTGTTTTAAGACCCACAGAAGCAAGTCGTTGTCACTGTTGATAAACGACTGTCTTGTGGAGTCTGTTCTTCGTGCTCTTTAATGGCAGCAGCAGCAGCAGAACTCCTCCTTCCTGCAGCTCCCGTTCTTCGCTCCTCTAGCCTCTCTCTGGTCTCTGCTCGACCCCAAACCTCTTCATCCCCCTTATCTGACATAAAACCAACTATTTATAGGCTTTAAATCCCCTTGAAACTCGATCAAACCCCTTGGAAATCTCCATTATTCTTTACGGGTTGTTTGAAGAATAATCTTCTTCTTGTTGCGTTACAGGCTGTTTCTAGCTATTCTCTCGTCTCAAATATATTCTAGGACTTTTACCCAACTGTTTTGATGTATATACCACGCAAGATATCCCATAAATCTCTCAAACTAATCTCAAACCCTAAACAGAAACCGTGTGCACTGTCTTGACTTTGTGTGGATTTTATGACTTATCCAGCCCAATTATATGGGTCTAATCGCTTCTAACAGGTCCCTTATGTCTTGTAGAGTCCGTGGGTACCAAATTTGCCCATTGAATCGCCTCCTAGGTCGCTCAAATCCTTGATCCAAAACTGTTGACGCTGCTGCCTTTTTTCCCGCCAAAATCCAGTTTTGAAACTTTGAAGATGACCTCCCCCTATCCAGTTCCGGTGTCCCTTTAGTACATGCCCTGAAATGGGGTGCCCCTTAGTAATTAGGTTACCCATTATCCAAAGTGAGAGTCCGTATAGTAATTTTCTCCCACGAGCGCAAAAACCACTTTTTAGCCAATTTCGCCGCAAAAGCTTATTTCTCCAAAAACACCTACAAAGACATAAAATAACCAAATAAGTACAAAATCGAGCACTAACAATATAAACAATTGGGACAAATTAGACACATAAATGCGTCTATCAGCCTGTGGGACCGGGCCCATCGGACGGCCGATCATGCCGCCGCGGCCGGTCCCCAAGCCCTTTTTCCTTTATTTTAATTATTCTATTATTTTCATGAACTCATGAAAACTCCTTTATTCTAGCAATTTTCCTTGTTTGAGCAAAATTCATGGTTTCTCCATATTTTCACGAAATCATGAAAAATAATATAAAATTAGGGAAAGTGTCCCGGGACCGGGCTCCTAGCCGGCCGGCCATGCCTTTGCCATGGCCGATCCCACACTTTCCAAACCTTTATTTTATTATTATTATTATTTTACTTATCTCATGAAAATTTCATGGTTTCAACAAAACTCCTTGGTTTCATGGAATTTCCTCCGAATCATGAAAAATAATATAAAATTAGGGAAAGCGTCGCAGGACCGGGCACCTAGCAGGCCGGTCATGGCCGGTCCCACACTTTCCAAACCCTTATTTTATTATTATTATTTTCCTAATTTCATGAAACTCCTCCGTTTCAATAAAAATCATGGTTTCTTCATATTTTCTCAAATATTGCTCAAACCGTGAAAAGACCAAAAATTCAAATGGTCACATGACCGACTAGGCTACTCATAGGCCTGTCAACGGCACTTAACGTAACAAATAATTAGCGGTTAACCGTTATCCGTTAAATGCCGACGGAATTATAAAATCCAAAATCATTGCCGTTACGTCGGACTTATCGGCTAACGGTTAATTTTCCGGTATTAACCGGTATGTCACATCCACTTTTCTGCCTCCACCTCCACCGCCAAGGTTGCCTACAGTCGACGCTTATGCCGTGAGGAAAGGTAATAATCCTTATGCCAAACCAATGAGTGACGTTTGTTACCGTTTTATACAGCCGGGACATCACTCCAACGAGTGTCCAAAAAGGAGTCAAACAACACTTGTCGAGGGAAGTGGCAGTAAGTCTACAGAACATAGCGAGGAAGATGAAGTAGTTGATCAAGTTTACGTTGATGACTTGGAGGGGAAATGTTCTGGTGGTGAGGAAGGTGCTGCAACGTGAATGAAGGAAAGGAAAGGTACTCCTTGCCTTAAAAATAATAGAAAAAACCCAAAGAAACAAACTATTTGAATTTAAGGGCATCATTCTTGAAAACGTTTGTGACTTTATTATCGAAAGTGTGAGTACTGAGAATCTTGTATCATGGAAGCTTGTCCGAGAACTCGGTTTTCCAACGGAGCCACACCCCCATCCTTATCGTGTTGGCCGGATCAAGACTAGGTTGGAAACGAGAATAAAAAGAGTTTGCAATTAAACTCGAAATAAAAAGTACAAGATAACTCTAGTTTTCTAATCGAATGAAGATGATGATTATGCTCGAATTGAAAGGAAGGAGATGACCCTAGTTTTCTAATCGACTGAGGGGTGAGTTTTTCTTCTCTCGTTTGTGAGTTGAAGAACAGAAGAAGATGAAAATCATGTTCATTCGAGTATAGTATAGATGAATGTTACACGTGCTAGGCACACGTTAGCGGTTAACGGAACTAAGGCTAACGGAAATAGGTCTTTCGTTGCCGTCACCGTCGGATAAAATTAACCGCTACATTATCGGTAACAGATAACAGATAACGGATATAATGGAACTAAACGTAACGGCAACCGGGTAATCGGATTCGGCTAACGGTTAACGGATTTCCATTGACAGGCCTAGCTACTCACGCCAAATATTAAAATATTATTATTTTAATATTTTACGAATTTTGATCAAACGAGCAAAGTTCTACTTGCTCATTCGAGCAAAATCAAGAATTTCAGTCAAAGATCGAACTCTTCTGAAAATCCGAGATATTGTTCAAATGCACATCAGAAAATGCCGAGACTCTCAAAACTGAGACACGGACATTATGGTGACACGGGCATGCTTCCTTGACCGACCAGGGCCGGCCCTAAGGCTTGCAAGGAGCCGGTCCCACACTTTTTCATAATTTTGACCTAATTTGCTCAATTGCTCATATTCGGTCCAAACTCTTTCCAACCGACTTGGAATTTACTCAAACGACCATCAACTGGTCCCACGATTACCAAGGGTCGGTTTCATTCCCTCTTGGTCGGTCCCTCACTTTTTCACAATTAGATTTTATCACCTAATGTTCAATCAAGCACTATTTCAATAAATGATGAAACCGACATTTCATCACCATTCTTTCACCAATTGGTCAACTCAAGATCCAGGTGCACGCTCATTTGAGCACTTGGACACCACATGGACGTCCATCATCCCATGTGGTCGGTCCCTCTATCACTCATGAATTTTTTTCAGCAATTCATCAATTGACGAACGATTGATCAAAAATTAGGGTTTCGAACAAACGCTTCATGAATTCATCATTTTGAGCAAGTTCAAACATTAATAAATTTTTGTTGATCCATCAATAAATATCTGGAGTAATTATATAATATTCGGTAGTCTACCAATATTTTAATTAATATTTTATTGAGTCACGTCACCAATAAATAATTCGTCGAATTGAGCAATACTTGCTCAGTTGCTCGAATATTGATCCAACTATCAATATTCAGTAATTTATCAGTAATTCGTCGAATTGAGAAATACTTGCTCAGTTGCTCGAATATTTATCCAACTATCAATATTCAGTAATTTATCAGCAAAATGGTCGAATTGAGCAATACTCGCTCAGTTGCTCGTATATTGATCCAACTATCAATATTCAGTAATTTATCAGTAATTCGTAGAATTGAGCAATACTTGCTCAGTTGCTCGAATATTGATCGAACTATCAATATTAGTAATTTATCAGTAACTCGTCGAATTGAGCAATACTTGCTCAGTTGCTCGAATATTGATCCAACTATCAATATTCAGTAATTCATCGAATCAATGAATCCCTGAGCATTCTTCACTCATGCTGAATTCAACAAAACTTAGAATCATTGTCTAATCAGTCAACAACTGACTAATAAAATACATGTCTGTCATGCAAACTCTACGATTCGTGAGACATCAATCACGTCACATGGGGGATATCAATTAGGGTTTTGGTTTGGCGGCCTACGGCACGTGGATTCATCCACGATGAGAAATGTGAGTAAGTCGTGCAAACGGTTGAAGGAGTTAGCAAAGTAGTGGGTGAACGGTTAACCAAGTCTCTGCACGACCTGGAACTGGTTTCACCACGATTTCCCACTTCCCCACTCTTTCACTCAAGAAACCTTCACACTTACAGGGATCAAGGTTTTACCATTCTGACAATATAAGTAAGTCTCTGAATTCATGATTGAGGACAACAACATTCATCTACATAGAATTTCTCGAGCAATTACTCTCAAGAATTCGTCAATCTCCCAGAACTTATTCGAACTCATCAGTTCACAGAAAAACTTGCAGGAACCTTCAACACATCCACAATCCTTGATCATCATTGATCCCACATAATTTTCAGCTTCCCTCCTACAGATCAACACATCTCCCTCTTTGCGACCGAATTGACTCTGGAACGTCCATTGACTTGGTTTAGGCCGGAGTCCTACAGATTGATCTCTCGAATTTAAGCACTCCCTTTGCAGTGCATCTGTGTGAGGTTGAACAGTTTACTCGGTTGAGGAGTCTCGACAACACGGTCGTCTCTTCAATTCCCTAAAAAAACCAGCGAACCGTTTTTACCCATCTACATTACCGAACAGATTTGTTGTTCCTTTAATGTTTGGAATACGAACCAAAGGAATTGTTCCAGTGCGTGCACTTATCGAATGTCGGAAGCGCAGGGATATTGAAGAAACTAAGTGAACTATAGGTTTAGTTGCTTGGTCTCAATTATACGAAGTTGGTTTAGATTTTGTATAGCGGCTTAATTCTGAGAGTATTGATTTATATACACAAACGATAATCATATAAACAAATCAAAATAGATTCATATATTAATTAAAATGAAGTTTAGAACTTAAAATTCATCTTAAATCAATAGGTGTTTAGCTACTCATGGATGTAGAAACATCCATGGTATACATATAAGAAAAGTAAAGAGATAACGTTGCGAAAGAGGAACCGCTATGAAACCCTAGCTTTCGCTCCGTGTGTTGTTTCTCCTCTTTAAGACTTACAATTTCGTTATCCCTCTCTACATGGACTAATACCTATTTATATAGGTTTAAATTCCTTAGCCTTAAAGTATCTAAGTTGGTTAAGGAACAAGATCCTAAGATATGAAAGAAAGGCATAAAAGATAGTTCGTGAATGACCAGTACGCGTACCTCTCAAATGTTCGGCATTTGGTAAACTTGTTTTGCCCGTAACTTCTTCGTCCGAACTCGGAATGACCTAATTGTTTTTACATTCTCTTTGTAATTCGATACTCTTCAAGATGGTGATGATAAATCCTGAGTTTGAATGATTTAATCTCGGTCTTTGGCCCGTCTCTTGATTTTGAGCACTTTTGCTCCTTTTCATCGCGCCTCTTCCACTTGTATTCGACTTGGGCACTTGGATACTTGGATAATTTCTCTTATTAGATATTTTTAGCACTTTGTAGCTCCTTTTTGTATGATTCACCTAATATAAACAAATAAGAGAAAGCAAGAGTAATAACAAGAATACATGCAAGAAAAATAACTAAAACAAGTATGGAATGGACACTAAAATCATATGAATTATGCACTTATCAACTCATGCAACAAAATTTCTCAATCCCTGGCACTCTTGTGTCCTAGTTTCAAAACTACAATCGTCCTCTATAACCTAGGTTCTTCGTGAACTCCATTTAAGGTTACGACCGTGAAGACTTCAACTAGGGATTCGTGAAGCCCGGTCAGACTACTTTTTACCTGATAGTTTGTGTATCTGGATCTTGTTCTTATTGATCTTTGAGGTTTCCATAATATCATATCTGGAACGAGACAGATAGAAATCATAAAGGTCTCTTCATCTCGAACTTTGTGATTCCCCATGATAGATATCTATCTTCTTTGATTTGTTTGGATTGTTTTTAAAAGGTGGTTAGTAATCCAGGCTTCTCAGCTAACTGAGTGTAAGTGTTCCAGATTTGTGAGGTTCGTTGGACTTTGTCCACAACAAACAAATTTGTAACCCTATATCGAAAAATCAAAAGGGAAATCAAACAGAATTATCTGTTAGAAGCATATTTGTAACAACTCTTAGGTTGTAAAGGACGTCACTAAAGGAAATCAATTGCATAGAGTATTGCGGGTTCAACAGACATAAGGAACATGACATCAGCAAAAATGCTTAGAGGGTTAATTCGGTCTCAACTACATTCCAGTCTGATAGTATGCTAGTGTTTGTAGCGGGTTAATACGGTTTAGTGTTCAAAGTTGGATGAGGTCCCAGGTTTTTTTTGCAGATGCAATTTTCCTCGTTAGCCAAATTTCCGGAGTCTTATGTTTTTCGGTTTCTGCATTATATTATTTTATCATTATAATAGAATAATAAAACTAGTACATAATCAATCTAGATAGTTTAAGTCTCTATTAATTGAGACCAAGAACATGACTCACTCTTGTTGAATTCGTATATTGAAAGATAGATTGCAAGTTTCATTCTTGTTAGAATTCAGATCCTCTTGATTGGATGCGACCAGATTGATCTTGGGTATTAATTTTGAAATCGTCCAAGAATTCTTTTTCTAAACAATCAGGTTTACAGACTTTTAAGTCTAAACATATTGATTGTGGAAGAGAAAGAGAAAAACTTTACATACATATTGTTCAATGGTATTTGCTTTAAATCTACTTGCAATTCTATTGGGTTTTGTACATAAAGGTTGCCAAACGAAAAAAAATGGTGGTGTACTTGGTAACACCTCATTTTCAGTTATAACAATAAATTAGAAGCTTATATATAGAAGCTTGGGGTTTGATCCCACAACTGTGGCGACTCTCCGTATAAGTGACATCCAGATAATTAGGTGTGAGTTTACTGTTTGTACCCTATTCAAATAGTGTACGTGCGTATCGCACATGGATTATTATGGAAGCCCATATACGGTTTATTATGGAAACCGGTGGGTTTATTATGGAAAGCCACATGGCTTATTATGGAAGCTCAAATTCGGTTTATTATGGAAACCGGTGGGTTTATAATGGAAACCCACATGGCTTATTATGGAAGCCCAAATACGGTTTATTATGGAAACCGGTGGGTTTATTATGGAAAGCCACATGACTTATTATGGAAGCCCAAATTCGGTTTATTATGGAAACCGGTGGGTTTATTATGGAAAGCCACATGGCTTATTATGGAAGCTCAAATTCGGTTTATTATGGAAACCCACGTGGCTTATTATGGAAGCCCAAATACGGTTTATTATGGAAACCCACAAGGCTTATTATGGAAGCCCAAATGACTTATTGTAGAAGTCATTTTGAGATAGACACAAACCTTGGAAGATAGACAAGGATCTACCAAGATAATTACAAATCTTGTAGAGATAGATATGGATCTTTCAAGATAAATACAAATGTTGTGGGGATATACACAAATATTGAGAAGATAATATGGATCTTCCAAGATATACTCAAATCTTGTGAGGATAGACGAGGATCTTCACAGATAGACTCAAATCTTGTCAAGATATGCAAAGATCTTTCAAGATAAACATGGATAATCATGGGTAGATACAAATATTTATGGATAAGTACAAATCCAGGTGGTTATTTTGGATAACCTCAAATCTAGGGTCATTATGGAACCAAATTAGGGTTTTATGCCTATAAATAAAGGCTGAAATCCAACTCAAAAGGTACACAATTTCTATTCCTTTTCTCCACAACTTACTTGCATAGAACTCTTGTTGACTTTAGCATCAGAGTGTCTTTGCAGGTACCCCCCACTTTCCATCAACAATTCTTGGTGAATCTAATCAACGGCGGCGATTCGATCATCATACACACATCTCGAGGAGTGTTGGGGTAAATATTTTTGCAACATCTTTTGGCGCCGACTAAGGGGACTACGAGTAAAGATCGTGCTCTCCCATTGAAATAAGTTGTCCCCAAACGGTTTAGGAAATTAGGGTTTTCAAAATCATAGTGAACAGAAAGTTGCAGAAAGTTTCTGAACTCTTTCTGAAAGTTGCAGAAAGTTCCTGAACTCTCTCTGAAAGTTGCAGAAAGTTCCTGAACTCTTTCAGAAAGTTGCAGAAAGTTCCTGAACCTTTCAGAAAGTTGCAGAAGGTCCAGAAAGTTGCAGAAAGTTCCTGAAACTCTTTCAGAAAGTTGTAGAAGATCCAGAAAGTTGCAGAAAGCTTCTGAAGCTTTCAGAAAGTTGCAGAAAGTGTCCGAACATTTTCACAAAGTTGCAGAAGGTTTCTGAACATTTTCTAAAGGTTGCAGAAAGATCCAGGAAGCTTCTGAACTCTTTCAGAAAGTTGCAGAAAGTTTCTGAATGTTTTTCAGAGTTGTAAAAGATCCTAAAATGTTGTAAAAGCAAAGTGAACAAAGAAAGAGTAACACATGAATTCTTCAGGAGAAAATCGACTTGAGATGGACGTTGATGCACCTACCGGAAATCCTTCAGGTCAACAAGCCATCAATCGAACTTTGAGGAGCGTCGTCGTCCATACTCATCAAGAAGAAAGAGAAGGAAAAGAAAGCAAAGTTGTCACGAACAACAAAAAGGCCCGGAGCTGAGGGACATACAAAACCGAAGCAACAATTTGATGGGAAGATGAGAAACGAAGAAGATTCTCATAAGACTCAAGAAAAACAAAAACCGAAGTTTCCCAAGATGAATATTGGACTTGGTGAACTTTTAAAGAAGATTAAAGATTCGCTACCCATACCAAAACCATTATCAGTGGAAACAAGGGATAAGAGAGAAAAGAATAAATATTATGCTTATCACCAAGATCATGGGCACGATACGGATCATTGTCATACGCTCGCAGCAGAAGTCCAAAGGATGATTGAAGGAGGGAAGCTGCAGCAATACGTCAAGAAGAATCCATCACAGGTAAACACACGGGTCATCACGCTTGATCTACGAGAGATCAGAGTAAGCCACGCCAGAGTCAATACATCATCAAGAAAGGCTCAGGAAAATGCTACACGATTAAAGTTGCGTCATATTAATGGTTGGCGAATTTCAAACAAGGTCGACTATGCCAATCTGATTGGTACGGAGACTTTAGAAGAGGGGAAGACTGAGTTATCTTTTTCAAATGCTGACCTTGCCGGTGTATATCAACTCCATAATGATGCAATCGTAATTTTAGCTCTTATTGGAATGTACAAGGTACGTCGAGTTCTCGTTGATACTGGAAATTCAATTAACGTCATATTCTCGGGGGCATATTCTTCCATGAGTATGAATGAGATCCAAGTCGAAGCATATGATAAACCTATTGTCGGATTTAGTGGTGAAACAATGACAACAATGGGAAGAATCAATCTTCCTATGATGGTGGGAGGAAGAACAGTTATGCAATATTTCTCGTTGCTAGATTGTCGTGCACCCTACAATACTATCTTAGGACGCGATTGGATTCATGCAATGGGGGCGGTAACGTCCACTATTCACCGGTGTTTGAAGTTCGTTACTCCAGCAGGAGTGATGAAAGTCAGAAGCGACCAGGTGGCATCTCATAAGTGTCATGAAAGCGCAATGGAGGAGTATAGAAAGTCCGAACTAAAGGGCTCGGAAATACTCCAGTTTGAAAAGAAATTATAGCAATCACAGTGCTTCCCGACCTCTTATCAAGGAAGAGGAAAGGAATGACCGCCAACTATTGAGGAGTTGGTAGAAGTACAAATTGGGGATCAAAAGGAGCAAACAACATTTATCGGAGCAGAATTATCGTTAGGCGAAAGTGAAAGCTTGATTGCACTATTGAAGAATAATAAAGATGTCTTCGCTTGGAGTCTCAGAGACATGCCAGGTATTGATCCTAACATCGCGTGCCATCGGTTGAATATCAGTGAAGGATTTAAACCAGTAAGGCAAAAGCCGCGAAAGATGGCTCCTGAACGAAAGGCAAAGGTAGCTGAGGAGATTGACATAATGCTAGAGGCCATGCTCATGAAAACTTTCAGGTATCCGAAGTGGTTGGCTAATATCGTGGCAGTTCCAAAGAAAAACGAGAAAATCAGGGTATGTATCGATTTCACCAACTTGAATAAAGCATGCCCAAGTGATCCCTATCCAATGCCTAGGATTTTTGATTTAGTGGATGCCACCTCGGGTTTCGGGAAACTGTCATTTATGGACGGTTTTTCTGGGTATAATCAAATTCCGTTATATAAAGAGGATCAAGAACATACGACGTTCATAATAGACAAAGGGATATATTGTTACCTCGTCATGCCATTTGGCTTGAAGAACGCAGGAGAAACTTATCAGCGTCTTGTGGATGAAATGTTCAAGGATATGATCGGGAAAACCATGGAGGTCTATATCGACGATATGGTAGTCAAATCCAAAAAGAAGGAATCTCACCTTATGGATTTGAAAAGAACTTTCAATCGACTAGGACAATATGGAATGAAGTTAAATACAACGAAATGTTCCTTTGGACTCATATCTGAGAAGTTTCTTGCATACATGATGACACAGAGGGATTGAAGCCAATCCAGAACAAATTAGAGCAATATTGGAGATGCCATCGCTAAGAAACAAAAAGGAAGTACAAAGGCTTATTGGGAGGTTGTTTGCGTTAAGTAGATTCATTTCTCGAGCTTCAGACAAATGCGAGTCCTTTTTTCTAGCTCTGAAGAAGGCTGAAAAATTTGGTTGGAACGAGGAGTGTGAGCATGCATTTAATGAGATAAAACGGTATTTAACCTCACCACCAGTCCTCACAAGCCCAAAGACTGGCCAAACTGTCTACATTTATTTGGCTGCAAGTGACTATGTTGTTAGTGCAGTGTTGTTTGTTCGAGAACCGGAGGAGAGGCCGGTCTATTTTGTTAGCAAATCACTAACAGATGTTGAGACTAGGTACTCAAAAATAGAGAAAATGGCGTTAGCTCTTATGCATGCAGCAAGGCGTTTAAAACCATACTTTGAAGGACGACGACTCGTCGTATATACTGAGTATCCGTTTAAGAAGGTGTTGGGAAGAACCGACGATTCCAGCAGGCTGGCCACATGAGATACTTACCTTGGCGCATATACCATCGGTTATGAACCAAAGATAGCTGAGAAGGGACATGCGATAGCGTTGTTAATGGCAGACTTCCCAGTAGATGATATTGTTGTTTCTGAGTCCGTTCTCGAAGAGGAGATCTTGCACGATACGGAAAACGTATTGCCTATCCCGTTACCATGGGAGCATGTGAATGTTAGCAAAAAATCTTCAAAAGCGATAGACGTGCAAACGAGTAATAAGGACTCGATGATAATACCTGAAAGTAATAATGGGATATGGAAGATCTACACAGATGGGTCGGCAAGCACCGACGGAGCAGGTGTTGGGTGTGTATTGGTTTCTCCCGAAGGATTACGGGTTGAAAAGGCCATCCGGTTGGGATTTACAGCTTCAAACAACCAAGCTGAATATGAGACTGTAATTTCAGGCTTGAAGACTGCTCTTCACTTGGGGGCGCGAAAGGTTAAGCTGACAACCGATTCAAGGCTAATAGCCAACCATCACACTGGCGCATATAAAGCCAGAAACGAAAGGTTAGCATTTTACTTGGAATATATACATGAATTAGCAAAGAAATTCGAACGGTGACAAATGTTCTTGGAGTTCCAAAAGTGGTCAAATTCTTAGTGCCAGAGATTCGAATTTTTCCGGCAACGATGGCAGTCGATGACTGAGTTCGGTAAGATTTTGTCATACTAGTGTACGCGGCAATTGGAAAGAACTGGCATTATCTCAAGTTGATCACGGGATAAATGTGCTGGCATCATCTCATGTGGCCATAAAAAAGGAAGCACTAGCATTACCTCAATCTGGTTACAGAAAGGAGATGGAGGCACGTATTAAGGTCATGAACAAACGTGTTTATTCCTAGTACATGGACTACGTAATTTGGATTCAAGAATTCAGTACTTGGGCTTATGACTGCCAAGTTACTGTTGGAATTCCATAAAAATCCCAGCGAGGACGGATATGGACTTGCCAAGCTGCGTATTTAGGAAGAAGAATTTCAGGTAATATCGCGTTTTTTTAAGAATGGTATGCTAACATCAGCATATTTCGCAGGAAAAATCATGCCGGATATGCACTACAATGTGCCATGATTCATTTGTGCAGTTATGTACATGCCGCCGTCGCATGTAGCCTTAATCTTCTTAACTCTTCAACAAGAAGATTAAGAGGGGCGATGTTTGTACCCTATTCAAATAGTGTACGTGCGCATCGCACATGGCTTATTATGGAAGCCCAAATACGGTTTATTATGGAAACCGGTGGGTTTATTATGGAAAGTCACATGGCTTATTATGAAAGCCCAAATTCGGTTTATTATGGAAACCGGTGGGTTTATTATGGAAACCCACATGGCTTATTATGGAAGCCCAAATACGGTTTATTATGGAAACCGGTGGGTTTATTATGGAAAGCCACATGTCTTATTATGGAAGCCCAAATTCGGTTTATTATGGAAACCGGTGGGTTTATTATGGAAAGCCATATGGCTTATTATGGAAACCCAAATTCGGTTTATTATGGAAACCGGTGGGTTTATTATGGAAACCCACACGGCTTATTATGGAAGCCCAAATACGGTTTATTATGGAAACCGGTGGGTTTATTATGGAAACCCACATGGCTTACTATGGAAGCCCAAATACGGTTACGGAAACCGGTGGGTTTATTATGGAAAGCCAAATTCGGTTTATTATGGAAACCGGTGGGTTTATTATGGAAAGCCACATGGCTTATTATGGAAGCCCAAATTCGGTTTATTATGGAAACCGGTGGGTTTATTATGGAAAGCCACATGGCTTATTATGGAAGCCCAAATTCGGTTTATTATGGAAACCGGTGGGTTTATTATGGAAACCGGTGGGTTTATTATGGAAACCCACATGGCTTATTATGGAAGCCCAAATACGGTTTATTATGGAAACATGTGGTTTATTATGGAAACCCACAAGGCTTATTATGGAAGCCCAAATGACTTATTGTAGAAGTCATTTTGAGATAGACACAAATCTTGGAAGATAGACAAGGATCTACCAAGATAATTACAAATCTTGTAGAGATAGATATGGATCTTTCAAAATAAATACAAATGTTGTGGGGATATACACAAATCTTGAGGAGATGATATGGATCTTCCAAGATATACTCAAATCTTGTGAGGATAGACGAGGATCTTCACAGATAGACTCAAATCTTGTCAAGATATGCAAAGATCTTTCAAGATAAACATGGATAATCATGGATAGATACAAATATTTAAGGATAAGGACAAATCCAGGTGGTTATTTTGGATAACCTCAAATCTAGGATTATTATGGAACCAAATTAGGGTTTTATGCCTATAAATAGAGGCTAAAATCCAACTCAAAAGGTACACAATTTCTATTCCTTTTCTCCACAACTTACTTGCATAGAACTCTTGTTGACTTTAGCATCGGAGTGTCTTTGCAGGTACCCCCACTTTCCATCAACAATTCTTGGTGAATCTAATCAACGGAGGCGATTCGATCATCATACACACATCTCGAGGAGTGTTGGGGTAAATATTTTTGCACCAACATTTACCTTTTCCAGTAATTGACATAAAAGTCATGGACATAATCCTCGTCTGAGTTTTTTTTTTCTTCATAAAAGCACTTTGTAACAAGTTTATAATAAACTTTTAACAAAAATTATGTTTAATAATTTTTTTTATAAGAACCCACATTTAGGGGATACCACCACAGATTGAGGTATACTTTATGTTCCAGTCAATATGTGTTTTCAATAGCGATCACAACCCATTTCACCACCTTTTAAAAATACTTTTTTCGAGAGCACTTTTATTTTAGGTAAATTTCAGTTAATTGAATTTCTATTTTAATCTTGTTATTTGTTGATGATGGTTTTTAGTTCAGGATTAAATTGTAAACCTTGCATGCCGTCACTCTGCAAAGAAACGGAGCCATATAAAAGTGATGAGTGATTCAACCTCTTCACTGGCGCATTTATTGAGCAATTCAATATTTTCATATGAAATTTATCCAGAATGGTGCATGTAGCAACAATCCCAGAGATTCTGTAAATTTCGGCACCTTGCCTTGCCTTTAATATAAATTTCTTTGAATGCTTTCAATGCTATGTTCCCCGGCCGAACCCTTAATATTGATATGGCATGACAATTTATGTTCACTCGCAGCAGAGTAACACGAATTTCCAAGTATCAAGGTTAAGGTCCTTGCATAAAGTACTCAATCAGAAAGCATACTGCTCTCTAGCAATAAACTTAAAAAACTCTGTGTCAACACATAGAATTCAATCAATTTTGTGATAATTCACAAGATTCGAATATTACCCTGACTAATTTGCAAAAATTAGGGTTTTGCGCCTTGCGCAATATATTAGACCCCGTTGGTCGAAATTAAGCTTAGGCGAACTAAGCAATTAATCCGCCATGGATTAGTAGGTGCAAAATCCTACCCAAAATCAGAAAGGAGCCGCGGAATAGGAGCAGCAACAAAGGGAGGTGTGGCCATGCTTTAGGCACGCCCCATGTTGTCCAACCGGCCATATTTGCCTTCGACCAATCAGGTCGCCTTAAACCCGCCACACGCTGGTTGGCCCATACTTGCGATCCTATTTCCCATCGACCAATCAGGTCGCTTTAAATCCGCCACACACATACCAGAAGTGTGGCCACGTCCATGCTTGGCCGGCCTCTCTTATATTAACCAATCAGGTTACTCCAAACTTGCCACAGTGTTAAAAGAGGCAAACTACGCCAAATGGTCACAAAGCCATTGGTCTTCCAAAAACCGCGCGAACATGCCAAACGTGTCATGTTGCGCCAATAGGCTGAACGGCATACCAACATGCCACTCCGCCACGCCAAACGTGCCACTTTGCCATGGCAGCTACCAAAACATGCCAACATGTTGTAAATAGCGCCCTACGTGCTAACCTACCTCATGTTCGTGGCCAACGCCATGATGTGCTTAAATTAGGGTTTTCTAGTCAAAAGCACGACTCTGTTTTAGGCGCATTAACAAAAATCCTAATTGCCAGTTGTGGCTCAAGTTACGTTAATTTGGGCCCCACAACATGTCACGAGCCATGCGGGACCCAGGAAACCCAAGGAATGCGCCATATCATAGTCACTCATAGCAATTCTTGCTCATGTGGTTGTCTCCACATTATGGCCTTACTATAATTCCTTTGGCATGAGTATGGAGCCGTTTGCACAAAAAGCGTTACCATGTCGCGGCCGCATGCCACACGCACTAGCTGAAACCCTAATTTAGGAAAAGTTGCTACGCCAACCAAGCCAAATCACGCTACCCAGAGCATTGGAATTGATGTGGTAACTAGAACTAATGTTGCCAATCCATATTTGGATCTAACACCAATACGCCAAAATCTAGCGGCCATGGCTACGTCAGGCGCTACTTGCACCACTGTGCCACTGGCATGCACAAACTATGCCAACCACGCCATTGTGTCATTATCAGGCGCCAACAGAATGTGTCCATAATCAATGTCCATCCTTTCTCATGGGTCACAATCTTAGCCGTCCAAATTCGCCACAGAATTGACAGGCCTGTGGCAAGTCTTAGGCGACCAGCCAAGACAATCCTAATAGCATCACATGTTATTCTCCTGCGGCAAGTCTCCTGACTTTGACTTGCCACACATAGCAACCTGCTACACGTTTTCCACGAAAACACTCGAGACATCAAACATGTCACAAACTGGGGGTACTCATCAGGGTATTGGTCTGGCGGTTTACAGCGCGGCGTGCAACACGTCCATTATAAGAAAGTGTCAGAAAGCGGGGCAGTTAGTGGCGGCAAGAAGTAGTGGGTGTAAACTAACCCGTCTCCTTCATAATGGGAACGTGATTTTCTGGCATTTACACACGACCCCACTTCTCCATCACTCAATCATTTCCACTTTCTACGAGATCAGGGTGCGTTCAATATGACTTGTATAAATAGGCTCTACCTATTTCAACCAAACAACAACATTGTTGGTTAACAACAATACAATATCCAGAAAACACCAAAGAACTGATAGCTTACATTCCACAAGCCAGTTCCACATTCTGATACAAGTCATAAAATAGTCACATTCGCTTCCCTCCCTAATACCAACCCTTCTCCTTCACTTTGTAACCGAAGCAAGCCTGGAACGGTCATTTCTTGGTTTAGGCCAGGATTGTACAGATTGATCTCTCGAATCTAAAGTACTCCCGTGCAGTGCATTTGTTTAAGGTTTAGGCTCGTTTCTCATTCACACACCCAAATTGACCAAAACCAGCAGAAACAGTTTTTACCCACAAACACTATTATATTAAAAACACAAATTTTACCCTTTATTTTTGTTCATATATTATTTTCTTTTCTTTTCTTTTTTTGTATAAAATAATAATAATGATAATATTATTATTATATTTTTTAAAGAAGGGGTTTTATTTATTGCAATAAAAGAATTTTACAGGAAACTGGTCGGAAGCCTAGCTTGCAATTCCTTCCACTAGCAAGTGCTATTATGCGAAATAAAAATGGATTATATTTATAATAAAAAAATAACAATATTTAAAGAAAATATAAAAGAACTAGTAATATATTAGATAACAAAATAATAAATTATTAGTATTATTTATATTTATTTAAGCATTATTAAAATTAAACATAGTATATTTTATTATTGTTACTTATGTAGTTATATTTAAAACAGTTTCTTTTAACATGTCCATTTTTACCAGTAGCCACACCCAGGGTCGTCTTATCATGTAGGCAGTATAGGCGGGTGCCTAGATCCCCAAATTATTGGGGGGGGGGGGGTATTTATTATTTTTTTGTTATGATTGATTTATAATATTTAAGGCAGTGCTATTACACATGACTGTGCGGGAAAGCTTTATAAGCTAGTGGCTTAAGACCCTCGGATGATAATATACATATATTCTTAGCCGTTGAGATAAATGTATAGCTGTGTTAGTGGATAATTGCAAATAAGTCTTTTATTTCAATTAACAAAATTAAAACAACCTTGTACATCATATTTTTTTATTTCAGTTATAGCTTACAAGGGCCTATCAACAACCTAAAAACTCAATCCAATCTCTCACTCCAAAATAAAAATAGCACCGGTGGAGCTTACCCTCCCTCCTATTGGTTGGTGAGCGTAACCGCACGTTTTCATTGGCTCGGATAAAAACCATTCTTATTCGTTGGATGAAATTTCGTGAAATATAATGCATTGATCTGATAACGTGCGGTATAGATTGGGTAGGTGGTTGGTATACACCCGACGGACGTCTCTCATTATTTGATATGTCTAACCGCTAGATGGCCAAGATATTTGATTGGACGACTTAAAATTAGTACGCATAATGACACCGAGTTTACGTGATCTTTTTAAAATCATGACCGTCAGAATTTTTCTAGAAAAACTACTATATTAACTTCACGTATTTATTACTAAAATCCAGAAAATAAAGAAAATTATTATATTAATTTCAGACATTTATGATTAAATCCAAAAAATTAAATAATTCACGTATTTATTATTAAAATCCAAAAAATAAAGAAAACTACTATACTAAAAAGTGGAGTGCACGTGCGTTGCACGTCGGCAAACACTTAATCTCTATTTTAGCAAAGCCACGGCACTTCGCAAAAAAAACAAAATCTGATTAGATTGCAAATCAGGTGGAACACGTTTCCTCATGAAACTCGGAACAATAATGACTATGTAGACAATTACAAACACAATATTTCATACTACTAAATAAAGAAGATGGTGGTTAAAAAAGCACTTACCATTGCGGGAAGCAATAGTTGCTCAGAAAACTATAATGAAATTTAAGTGTGAAACACAATTTATCTTTTATGCCTCTAATGTCTAATGACAATCAGTTAATCATCGACGGCGTTCTAAAATAAATTAGATACAACTAATTAACACAATTTCCAGTTACGTGCACCCTCCTGTGATGAACTACACCATCCGAAATGTCTTCTGAGAAATGAGGTAAGAATGTGGTGGTTTGAACAGGTTGGAGAAATCAACTTTTTAACTCAAGGTCTAGTTTCTGCGTACTGTTTTCTTGATGCATACCTAGTTGTCTTCTTAAACATTCTCGTCATTCTATTCTCTCAGTATATCTAATAACTCAGGCTTGGTTTTCGGACTGATCTGTGGTGGTATTTGGACTGGGTTACTTGAGAAGAGATCAGCTTTTCTAGTTTGTGAGTCCAGTGTAAGAATCTGAGATATAGTTCATCGTTATACTGGTGCCAATAGATGATACTGAAACCTGATTGTATTAAACAAACAAGATTCATCATAGCTGTTACAAAATCCATCATATCGAGAACATACACATCTACATAGGATAATTTAAAGGAAATATCAAAGTTTAAGCATACGCTTCGAGGCTAATGTGCGCTCAAACCTCTTTACAATCTGAAAATGTCACAGAACAATTATATTATAAATAAAATGGTTTCGATGACCTGAACTGTTCCCCTAATGAACAATGATATTGGATCCGAGAAATAAAGACCACCAATAGATCCTAAGAGCGTCCACAGTGGACGATCAAACCTATAACTATGGTCCAGAGACGAGACACAGCGGGACGGAGTAAAGACTAAAAGCCGGACCAAAATCAAATTCCAGACTATATTTGGTCTGGGACCAAGACCAAAACTATATATAGTCGAGCGAACGTATAATTTTCGTTTGTCACCGGGCAGGTATATAATGTGATCCTGTTGATGAGGCGTGCATATAATGTGATCCTGGTGATGGGGCGGGCATATAATGTGATCCTCATGAGGCGTACATATAAAGTTCGCCTGATGGCTGATGGGGCGTGCATATAATGTGATCCTGGTGATGGGGCGGGCATATAATGTGATCCTGGTAATGGGACGGGCATATAATGTGATCCTGGTGTATACTTTTTCCTAGCGACCAAATTTACTTTTCCATCCTAGTGTAACACCACGGACTAAACTTAAATTTGGTCGTTTTTTTTGGTCCTTGGTCTTTGATTATGATTGCACCACTGCAGTTGCTCTAACCATATATAGGGCTCATAGACCCCACACTGCCTTTTAGTTACAATCCCATCTCCTAATCAACTCTTTTTGGTCTCTTTTAATGGTCTCCCACAAACGATCCAAATAGCACTTGTCTGGTCCGTAGACTCTGTACTCTTAGTTGATCACATATACACAACAATACAACTGGAAAGATGATGCCAAGCTATCCTTGTACAGGAAGAGAACATGAACCGATTGCACTTTTCATGAATCTGAATGCAATTTGTAGGGCCGTTGAGTTTAGGTTCAAGTACTGAGTGATCGATTATTTGATAGTGTTGCATAAGAGTGAAACCTGTGCTCAAGGAATATTCTGTTTTGCTGCCACTACCTTATTGCTAGATTGATGAATTACAATTACATGATAAATCATTCCCTAGAATAAACTACGCCAACAAACAGTTTTTCATATTTCAGGATTATCCTTCAAAGAAGAAACTTGAATAACAAAGTGGCGCCAAAAATCTCTAATTGCAGTCAGGGAAAAAGCACAGAACAACTAACCTTGATTGAAAATACTACATGCGCCAAGATCAGAGACCTCTTACCTTCCTCCGAGAAGAGAGCTGAAAACCCTAGAAAAAAAGATTAGGGTGTTTTACGTTCGGGTTTTTTTGATTACGCATTTACAAAATACAAACACTTAATGTTGCAAGCGTTACCTGAAGAGAAGACTATTCACCCAAATTAATCAGGAAGTATTTGTTGAGAATACTCACCAAATTCTGAAGTGATTCAATCAATTGACCCAATTTCGAATTTAGGTTACAGGTTAGATGGTGATGATTGAATATTCAATCAAATCGAAGCTCTAAACTTTAAAGTCGAAATTAAGTAAAGATTATTCGAAGTTGATGGCGGGAAATTTCGGTTTCGGTGGAGAAGATAGGAATCGAGAGAGAAGAGACATATTTTGGTGCTGTTTGTCTTTGTTCAAGTAGAAAAGAATAAGGTATTTGGCCGTCGCTTTTGCCCATGGTTCTATAAGGATTTCGGCAGTTTTAACTTTTAAGTATAATAGAAGAAAGATAGAAGGAAAGATGGAGGGGCATTTTCGTCGAGTAACCAAAAAAAATCACACGGAACTGTGACAGGAATCTTTTGAAGAATATGCCATTATCCAACGGCTCAGCTTTAAAAGGGAGGAGATCCAACGGCTGATATTAGTTAATGCTTTGACTTTCGATAAGTCTTGCTCTCATTAAAGATGGGGACGTTGGGGAGATTTCGGACATTTATGATTAAAATCTAGAAAATTGAGTAAACATATTTATGGGGTAAAAAAATTAAATTTATATTTTTTGGATCATTTTTATGGTAAATATTTTTTAAAAATGACTATATTAATTTTAAATATTAATGATAAAAATCTAAAATATACAAAAAATATCTATATTAACTTCATACATTTATGATAAAAGTACAAAAAATCCAAGAAGGTTTATTTAAGAAAACCAGATATGTATTTTGTAGATCCAATATAGGGTAAAAAATCTAAAAAAAAAATGCTATATTAATTTTGAATATTTCCAAAAAAAAAATACTATATTAATTTCGGATAATTATGGGAAAAATCCAAAAAAATCGAGTAAAACTTATTTATGGGTAAAAAAATCGTATTCATATTTTTTAGATCGGAAAAAAAATCTAAAAATTACTATATTAAATAACATTCGAACTTAATATTTATAATTTTGAGTATCTGAAAAAAATCATATTTATATTTATATTTTGAATATTTTGGATTAAAATCTAATAACATCTAAAAAATTATTATTTTAATTAGTATGAAAAGGACAAATTACAATTAGAGACAAAAAATCATACAACGCTTGTGGTTGGTAACCTAGCAACAAGCTGGGCTCCAACACCTCTTTGAATAGCTACGCCTAATCTATAAAAAATAAAACTACCTAAGTCGCTACTGGCATCATTGCTCACCAAGCAATTACGTAGACGATTGAAAAAAACAAGAGTATCCTCGCCAAGTTCCCCTAAAGTAGAGAAAGCCAGAACACCTAACTCGTATCCATGTGCAGCACACTTGTCCAAATATTTGGCACGTTTGCGAGAAACGGCACCAGAGATAGCCTTCCCAGGAGCAAATGAACGAACCCCATCACCAATGAAAGGAGAGACACCTGTGACATCCATACAAACATCTTGCCAGTTTTCCCAGTTAAGAACAAGAATATCAGCAGGCTTAAGATCTCTACCATCATCTGTCTGAAGACCAAGGGAAACTTCTTTGCGCGCCGGTACATTGACTTTGTAACAAATGTCGAAGACAACATCACGTACAACATCATGGCGAAACTTGTATCCAATATCCTTGGCGCAATGGAGCGCATGACGAAACTTGTACCCAATTAGTATTGGAAATTAATATTTTTATTTTGACAGATAATATTAATATAGGGTAAAAAAATTGTATTATAGTATTTTTGAGTAAAAAATCTTTGAATCGTAATAGAGGGTAATATCATTATATTTTAGGCAGCATTATGTAAAAATCCTGATTAAAAATCTTTGAATTAAATTTTCGAATGTAAAAGATTCCTTTAATATCATGAGAAAAATAATACTACTATTAATTAGGTGGTAGAACGGTTTAGATAATTTCTCTAAAATACTCGATTAATTAGGTAGATATCAAATAAAATATGGAATTATTTTCAGAATAAACTCAAACAGGATATCGATCCTCTCTGATTTTGGAAACATTTTGATAAGAATATGGCTAAATGAGGATCCAAAAATATCTATGAAAGGAATTGGATGAGTCCAATTTTGTGCACACTCGTATAACGAGTGTACACGTAACAAACTGATCTTATTGGTTCTTCTAACAAACGGTTATCACTTTTCATTAAATTAATTTTTATTTTATTTTTATTTTATAAAAGGTAAGTAAATCTGATTCTAACTAAAATTGTATAGCATTATCAAATTAGGGAATATCTGATAAGAACTTTCATCTGTGTAGTCTATAATTGGCAGAGACTTCGTAGCTGGTCAATGGCTAAAATTGAAGAAGCGATCCGATTCAAATATCGTATTTTGAATGTTTGGGTTTTGGATTAGAAGCCTTGTGGTGCAAAGGTGCTTGAGTACAGGGAGAAACCGAAGATACGATGCCTAGATTAAAAAGTTGATTGGAAAGAGAGATTAAACAATAACAAAGAATGCATCGTGAAATCAGCTTGATGCCTAGATCAATGTATTTTGATCACTGCTCAATTCATTGATCTTCCATGGATCTTTCTTAGATGTTCTTAAAGTAATATCCATGTATCCATATGATATACATACATAGGAAAATGAACTAAGAATATCATATCGGTGACATTAGAATTTATCATACAATGCTTGATTGAATCACATATTCAATTGTATATTTTTCGGATTGCTATCAGTTAGAAGATTGCAGAGCATGTAAATACTGGATACCAGTAATTTAGGAAAGTATTAGATATTATTTCCTTTATTAGATTTAAATTAAACTATAACAAGATAAAACTTAGTTTAATAAAATTGGATAACGGTATGTATAGGAGGACCAATGAAATCATTTTACGTGCACACTCTCTAAAAGAGTGTGCATAAAATTGGACTCGAATTGGAGTAAGGGAAGAAAATAAAAACCACCGCCCTAAATATGGATTTATATTCTAAAGTATAACAAGAAAATTTCTCCATCAAAAATTTTTCCTATAATTTATCTATTATGGATTAAGAATTCCTTTCATATCGCTTTAAAATTCTATTACGGTTAAATTCATGGTCGACTTACGTATATTACGTAGGTTTTTAAAATAAAGAAAACTACTATATTAATTTCGGGACATTAATGATTAAAATCCAAAAAATTAAATAAACATATTTAGGATAAAAAAATCAGATTTATATTTTTTGGATTATTTTTATGGTAAAAAAATCTAAAAAATGACTATATTAATTTTAAGTATTTATGATAAAAATCCAAAATATATATAGAAAAATTATATATTGAATTCAGACATTTATGATAAAAGTCCAGAAAATCCAAGCAGGATTATGGGAGTAGAAAAACCAGATATATATTTTGTGGATCCATTATAGGGTAAAAAATCTAAAAAATACTATATTAATTTCGAATATTTCCAAAAAAAATAAAAAAAATACTATATTAATTTCGGATAATTTTGAGAAAAATCCAAAAAAATCGAGTAAACTTATTTATGGGTAAAAAAAATCATATTCATAGTTTTCGGATCAGGAAAAAAATCTAAAAATTATTATATTAAATAATATCTGAAATTAATATTTATAATTTTGAGTATTTGAAAAAATCATATTTATACTTATATTTCGAATTAAAATCTAGCAATATCTAAAAAATTAATATTGGTACTTAATATTTTTATTTTGACGGATAATATTAATATAAGGTAAAAAAAATTGCACTTTAGTATTTTTTAGTACAAAATCTGAGTCCAATTTTGTGCACACTCCTTTAATGAGTATCCACAAAACAAAGCAATTCTATTGGCTCCACAAAACCAGTCGTTAACTAATAAATTTAAATTGTTTTTTATTTTATTTAAATCTTAAAAATGGTAACAGAATATATATAATATCTAATTACCTAAAATATAGGATTCCTAAAAAAAATAAAACTCCTAACTTGTTAAGAACTTCAAAAACGTGGTGATTGATTGAATTTTTTACAAACAAACAAAAAACATGATGTTGAACTGATCATCATTGACTCCACTTCAGAATTACTATTGATGTCAACAATAATTACATCGTTTGAAATAATGTTGTCGATGGAGTCCGACGCGGAATTGTGGCAGTTTTTAGATACACTTTTTGTTATCAATAAAGTCTAAGAGACACAATAGACTCTTGAGTAAATTTGTTTTAATGTTATTATTGAAAGTTTTAATCTTTCTTCAAGTTCTATTACTCTTTTTTCAAGTAAGATGCACAAGGTATTTTAATGGTCATCTAATAGGGATTATTCCCATTTCATTTATATTTAAACTAGCTAATATGTTTTGATCTAATCGATCATGTTGAAAATTTTGATTTAATCAATTGTGTTGAAAATAAACCCACCAAACCGGTATCTTTATAGCGTATTTATTAAAAGTCAATGTTAAAATCCTTATTTTTAGGTATTAATTAGATATGTTATTTTCTTGTTACCATTTTTGGAGTTATCTAAAAATAAAAATAAAAAGAAAATTGATTTTTGATATATAGTTAACAGCTGGTTTTGTGGAGCCAATATGATTGTTTTGTTTTGTGGACACTCCTTAAATGAGTGTGCACAAAATTGGACTCAAAAAATCTTTGAATTGTAATAGAGTGTAATATCATTATATCTTAGGCAACATTAAGTAAAAATCCTGATTAGAAATCTTTGAATTAAATTTTCGAATGTAATAGATTTCTTCAATATTATGAGAAAAATACTACTAGTAGTAATTAAGTCTTTGAATTTAATATTCAAAAATACTACTATTAGTTAGGTGGTAGATTGGTTTAGATAATTTCTCTAAAAATTACCCGATTAATTAGGTAGATATCAAATAAAACATGGAATTATTCCCAGAATAAACTCAAAATGGATATGGATCCTCTCTGATTTTGGAAAGATTTTGATAAGGATATGGCTAAATGAGGATCCAAAAATATCTATGAAAGGTATTGGAGTAAGGGACAAAAATAAAAAGCACCGCCCTAGATATGGATTTATATCCTAAAGTATAACAAGAAAATTTCTCCGTCAAAAAAATTTCCTATAATTTATCTATTATAGGTTAAAAATTCCTTTCATATCGCTTTAAAAATCTATTACGGTTAAATTCATGGTCGACTTAGGTATATTACGTAGGTTTTTATTCTAAAGACAGAAACAAAATAATCTTTTTAGGTTTCTATTGGGATATATCACAAAAAGAAATTTTAATTCTAAAAATTATTGATATCACTCTCTATATAAGAGCACAAGTCAAGCTTCATTCATTTGAGCTCGATTTTAGGATCTTTCGTCCGATAACTGGTGATGCAAATGTGATCATCGTTTATTTGTGGATTTTATTTATTTAATTATTTTTTCAACTTATTGTTTGTTTTCTGATCAATGTTTATTGTTTGTTCTGTAGGTCTCAAATTGGCAATGCAAATACGTTTTCAGTAGGAGTTCTGATAGGTTCATGCATGAAAGATATTGGTAAATCTTTGTCTTTCTATATCTTGGTGTATCCACATTACAAAGAGCAATAGTTTTTTTGCCTGCCCGATGATTCTAGTTGAACGGTTTGTTTTAACCATAAGAATCATTATGCACTGCAGTTGAACCAGGCATAGTTTTGTTACCGATTGATTGAGTTTTTACTTCATCTATTAGTTGATTCTTTCAAGCTTTTGAAGAGGAGGGGAGCTTCATTCATTTGACGCCGATTTTATGGTTTTAGGATCTTTTATCTGATAACTGGTGATGCAAATGTGATCATCGTTTATTTGTGGATTTTATTTATTTAATTATTTTAGTCAACTTATTGTTTGTTTTCTGATCAGTGTTTGTTGTTTGTTCTGTAGGTCTCAATTTGACAATGCAAATATGTTTTCAGTAGGAGTTCTGACAGGTTCATGCATGAAAGATATTGGTAAATCTCTGTCTGTTTATATCTTGGTGTATCCATATTACAAAAAGCAATAGTTTTTTTGCCTGCTCGATGATTCTAGCTGAACGATTTGTTTTAACCATAAGAATCATTACGCACTACAGTTGAACTAGGCATAGCTTTGTTACCGATTGATTGAGTTTTTACTTCATCTATTAGTTGATTCCTTTCAAGATTTTGAAAAGGAGGGTTCCATTTTTGTTATGCAATCATTTTCCGCATTATGATTTTGTTGTCTGGTGGGTAGCATGGGTTGTGAGAAAATAATTTTTTTAGCAATAACGATTAGAGTACGTGCTTCTCTTTCTCCAAATGCTATCCTATTGGTAAGTCTATAGCATCTCTATCACTTTCTACCTTTCTCTCTTAATTATGTGAATGACTAATTAGTTGTTCTGGTTTCGATGCATTTGGTAAAAGTTTTTATGCACTAAAATAGATATTATCACATGAATGGGCGAAACATGAAGGGTGGCATTACAGACCATGCTCAGGTATTTCTATAATTTCGTTGACATATGTTGACTTATTAGTGTAAATTGTTCTCTCAATTAAGAAAACAAAAAGGTCGATTCAGTATCTTTGTGGGAAGTTTTCTTCATATTCCCCGCTTAAACTAGTTATTAAACATACAACTATAATACGAACTACGAAATGGTTGTGCATCTATGCGTTTCGACAAAGGGACCATTGGACCAGGACATGTGTTTCACGAAATACAAATTAGAGCAATGTTCGAATCACATTAGTTTTTTTTTTTGTTAAAAATCGTTATAATAAATGAATAGCTTGGAATTGTTGGGATCATTTGGGAAGGTAGCGTTTTTGGAGTTTATAGGTTGTTGATACATTTGATGTTAGTGGACTATACTTACGTACTTCCAAATGGATAATTCCTGATTAATTTTCGTCACATATCTTTACTGATGCCAAAGGTGATCTATGCAGTATGTACTTCGTTATTTTCAAGATTAAGATTCGTCATATATCTTGACTGATGGCTTAGGTGATATTCCCGGTGTGTACTTGGTTCTATATACGTGCGGTGAAATTTTCTTACGTAATAAGAATAAGATATGGTTTTCACATTTCTTATGGAATTTTCCTATTATTGGTGCATCTTTGAATTGCAAGTACATAATTTCTAAGTTGTTATCTCAAGTTGCAACATAAGTACGTGATGTTCAAATATGTTCACTCGAGTGGGCATCGTTGCAGCCTCATCATGACCTCGCTGCTACAACGGTTACGTCACTATGACACAACATAACTGCAGTTAGTTAGTATGTTTTTCTTTAATTTTGTTGCCCTTGAAGGCTTAATTTATGATTCGAAAAATACATAGTGATCCAATTCAGTTATGAGTTTCACGGGTATTTGCACATTGCAACACCAGGTTGATCGTTCACATGGACTTGAAAGACCCCGGATGTTATTTCACTATCAAAAAGATTAGTTACTTTATTCTTATACATTTCTTAATGATTTTATTTACTGATGAGATGGAGAAGGAATGCGATAATGAAGAACTGGGTGAATCGACAAACAATTCTTATAGCTATTCATATTATTTCGAATTCAAAAGCTATGAAATTAGTTTAATTTATTTTCTTCGTAATAAATTTAGCGTATTTACGTTCGTAGTTTTTCGAAAATTATAGTATTGTTATGATGATTATGATAATGGTTACACTGTAGTGGATGTCGATATCTTTACTGGCTGAATGACAACGTGTTTCATGCATTGTTGAAAAAATAGGAAAGAGTTTTGCCAGTGTGGACATGAAAATCAAAGTCCTGGAACGATCGATATTATTCTAATTCAAAATATTGTTTTTCTTGGTCATAAATTTAGCGTATTTACGTGTGTAGTCTGTATATCATGTCGAAAATTATAGTACTTCTAGGATGATTATTGATAGTGGTTGTCAATATCTTTGAGTTTGTGAGTGTTAAAGGTGTGAGTGGTATTATTTGGGTTGTAGATATATATGGTTGTACATTATTATATTTTGGAGGGAGTTGACTTTGCATATGTTTAGTTTGAACTATGTTAGGGGCCTATAAGAGTACAAGCTTCCTCTAAAAGAATTTTGTAAGCAAATTTTTCTGCTAGATGATGCATCAGAAGCAGGATTTGGAAAAAAAATATGGAATATATGGATAGGGGAAACGTTATCATATGCACGGGGACGTTGATTATTGGTGTTGGAAATGAATGGTGGATGTCTTTTTAATTTATTAAATTTAACTCTTATCCTCATACTGCATTCCTACAAGCATCATTTCGCTCAATTCCTCTGAAAATAATTTGATAAGAATTTTCTTAATTCCTAATTGTACAGTGAAGGTGCAATTGCACTGAGGTTAGTACATGTGGTCCTTCAAAAACCATAGAGAACCACCACCAAATATAAACATGTTATAATAATCTCTCCAGATCATATGTCTTATATCTTTAATCCATATCATAGCCGCTTGGTTAGTCAAAATGTAGACCACAGATTGAATCCATCGATCTGTCCAAATAGTATAAATATCTTTTTTTTTCTTTTTTTTTAAGGAAAAGTTTTAAGACTTATTAATAGGCGGAATAAAAATACATATCATCAATGTTTTTCAGGAAGAGTGACTACACTAGAATAAGTTTGATCCGATGTTTATTGGTATTTGAAGTTTGCATACAGAATACTACAAATACATTATTCTTTATTATTGCACACAGACACTTCTGATGGCTACATCTCGAAACACCATGGTATTTTCATACTGCCCTTTTATTGGCGCTAGGTGAGTGTGTATAATACATCCTGTTTCCAAATATAGTTATGTGAGTGACGTGGTATGTTGGTTTTCAATCGGTTTAGTTTTTCATCAAGATCAAAGGATTGAAAAAGATTTCATGCCTTATATTTTCCTACACACACAAAAGCAAAAATACTTTAATCTCAGCGAGAATAGTATTCCATTTTTCCCATCAAAGGAGACCTTTTTATTAAACATAACAAAATCAAATCATATTGCTATCATATATAACTCTTTAATTAATTATTGTTATTAAATCTTAATATAAGAAATGAAATACGTATAATTTGATATTAATGCTTATATTCGTTAATTAGGTGTTTCAAAATGTTTTTAGACGGTGTAAAGTTTATAATATTTGTGGTATAGTTTGAGATATTTGTGGTATAGTTTGAGAAATATGATCATTCCTTATCCATAGGGATATAATTGGAAAAACAAAACACCGAAAATATCTCTCTCTCTCTCCTTATACCTAAAAATTGTGCAAACTTGAAATATGTCAACTTTTAAGATAGAGATTTAATGACACGCATGATACTTCATTGGATCTTCATTAATATGTTATTATTATTTACCTAAATCCATGCATGGATTTACATTTTGTAGCAAACACCCAGATCGTCTCAAATGCAATGGAGAATTGAATTGTAAAATGATTCGTATACATCTAGAGGTATTCAAAAAAAATATAATATAAATTTCAGTAAATTTTGGACTCAGAGAAGAATGATTTTTTTCAGAAAAATAATCAGTATTCTAGCTTTTGATTGCATCATATTACTTGGTAGCAGCGAATATTCCAATTCATTCAACAACATTTCAAGATACAACTATATATTTTCAGAAGCAAATGATTTTTAATCCGTACTCAAGTATACGTGTTCTTGACAGAATTTTTGCGGAGTTTTTGCATTTTTTTGCCTTTTGTCTATTCCAATACATTGTTTAAGATTCTCTTGAAGCGATGAACTCAAGAAAGGCATCACACTGGTAGTGAGAAAACATATTTGATTTCTAAAAAGAGATATATCAGTGCATTCCCTTGATTACATCTTTTTAAAAGAGAAAACATATTTGATTTCTAAATAGCACTTCATATGTTTTGTACTATTTAGAGTTGGCAATATGTTTTATATTACTATCGTGTTTTTTTATAGTGTCTTTATTATCATATATTGATACAAGTATAATGAGTGGTTTTTTTTATTTAATTACAGGGAGCTGGAGTCTGGAAAAGCAGTTAAGTTGGCCGCTTGAATCTTAACGTAAGTACATGATTTCCGAAGAAAGATATATCAGTGCATTCCCTTAATTACATCATCTTCGACGGGAAGCACTTCATATGCTTTGCATTATAAATAATTCTCAATCTATTTTTATTATTATCATTTTTTTAGGTATTTTTAATATTATATATTGAAACAATTATATAATGAGTGTGATTTTTTATTTAACTACAGGGAGTTGGAGCATGGAGGAGCATTTGAATTAGTTGATTGATTCTTAATACAAGTACATGATTTCTATAGAAATATATATCAGTGCGTTTCCTTGATTACATCATCCACGACAGGAAGCACTTCATATGCTTTGAACTTTTAGAGCTATCTAGCCATTTTAAGTTAATATCATTTATTTAGTGTCGATTATAATATAAAATTATTAATTGGAACCCCTTCTGGAACGGCTGTGGGGTGAAGCCCCGCCTCACCAAATGAGAACCGATTCCCATCATACCCGGTGCGTAGCACGGGTTCCACACTAGTTCATTTAGAATTCTTCATCGGAACCATTAAAATTCAAAACCATTTTCACCTTCTTCCCCTGACCCGTACGAATCATGCCCATCTGAATTTACACTTTCTTCTTTCTCTTTTAAACATACCCAATCAAAATAATTAACCAGTCATTAGTTCAATCACAAGAACTGCAGTACCTCCTTTAACTTTAATGTTCTTTGTTATCCTTTAAATCATTGCTCATGTCAGACACAAATGTCAGAGTAATTGAATTATTAAACATGCACAAACTAATTAGACGTGTATACTTATGGTTTAAAGAGTTTGTATTTGCAATTTGTCTATTGCAGCAATTACTTCCACAATTCGATTAGAAATAAAAAATCCTAAACTGAAAAAAAAAATATGTAAGGTTGAATGCACCATTAAATGAATTAATTTTGCAAATGAATCAAAAGAAGAATCGAAAAGAGAAATCAAATAGATTTTATTTACTGAGTAATTTAACAATACCGAAATCCATCATTATTTTTCCCAAAGTCTTCTTTGGAATTCCAAATACTAGTGGTAGAAACAATAGATCTAGGGTTTTAGATCTCAACTTCACTGCCTCTGCAATGTAACATTACTAGTAAAGAAAAGAAGAAGAGAACCTAGAGAGAATAAAGTTTCAAAGAAGAAATTTGACAAAATAGTACAAGTGAAAAGGAGGAAAACAAATATCCAAGATTGGATTCTTTCTTGGGTAGATCAGGACCATTTAGTTTGTATTGAAAGGAAATAGTTGATTAATTTGGTTGTCATTATATACTATGCGGCATATATGGAAGAACAGATGTGTGAAAGCTTTTGAAGGAAAACAAATGCATCCTAGAAATATCATTCAACAAATCTTTAAATTTTGTCACCAGAATAAAATATGCATATATTCTAGTTCTAATAATGTTCAACGAGAGTCTAGATTGTCCAACACCAGACATTGTAATTCTCCTCATTTTAAGTGGTTTAAGCTTAATGTTGATTCTTATGCTTCCTGATACTAATTCTGCTGGTGTGTCTTTTGTGGTTTGTAATCACACAGGATCTTTTCTGGAAGCCGTGGCCTTCACAATGAGGGCTTGAGATGTTAACCAGGCTGAAGCTCTTGCTGTCTTACATGCTACCAATTGGATTTCTAACAAGAAGTTCAGCAGGATTATCATAGAAGGGGATAGTGAAAATATTATGGAAGCTCTTAAATCAAGTCAAATGGAAGGTGTTAAATGGGAAGATAAGTCTTTGTTTTCGGAATGTTTTAGTTTGATAAATAAGTTGCCAGATGTTCAAGTTTAAGTTCATCCTAGAAGATCAGGTAATAAAGTTGCAGACGCTTTGGATAAATATGCTAGAACCCATCAATGTAATAGCCATTGAGTGTCTGAACCTCCTAAAATTATCACTCATCTCCTCTTACAAGATCAGTATGAAATGTAACTTGAAAATTAGCTTTTTAGGTTGAGTCAGTTTGTATTGTTGAAGTATAGTCTGTGTTTCTGTTTTTCAGTCTGTTGGGGTATTTCCGTTTGTCTGGCTTTTGTGTTTAATATTCAGGCTAGTCTTTTCAGTTGTGGGTTTAGTTTTTCAGTCAGTTTAGTTGTCTTTCCTTCGGTTTACTTTGTGTTGTGTACTCTTTTTTTGATTTATCAATAAAATTTATATTTATTCAAAAGAAAAAGAAGAAAATGAGACGTTCTACAAAAGTAGCGATTAATAAATATGATTGAACTACCAGAAAATTACCTGATATCTTCATTGTTGTCACCCATTTATAATTTTATAGAAAACACAAAACAACAGATCTCGTATATCTAAAGGTTGAGAAGTCACTAGCTTATAAGTCAGTGTCGAGCGGCCGCGCGGGATAACATGGCCCTAAAACCTATAAGCGTCACTGATTTTAAATTTTGTAACATCAATAACTAATTTTGTGGATATTTTGTGACAAATTACAAGCTTAGAACCCAAAATCTAACCACAAAATTTGAAAAAAAAAAATTAGGCGGCCACTGACCGCATAGCGGGATTCCAAGTTATCGCTTTAAATATACTGATTTATCTCCCCTAAACTAAAATTCTAGATTCATTAAAAAAAAGCAAAGTATTTACAAGAACTAAGGATGTGTATGGATTTTGAGGTTTACCAAATGTAGAATGAGTTAGTCCTTTTCCAAACGATTCAGTCCAAATTAAATTCTTTAGATGACAAAAATAACCTTCATAGATATTTCATTTCTTCTCTTCTCGTTTCTGAAAATGAATTAGGTTTTGTCGAGAGAAAAACCTGAAAGAAATTCTCAACAAGTTTTTATATAGACCAGCGCAGAAAACCTTGAAAGCAAACTAAGAAAACATAAATAGATTCAATCTTCATCTTCAAAACCAAAATTTGAGTATCAATTAGCACTTGATTCAGCAAGCTTGAATCCTGCATCATCGACATCTGTTCTTGAAGATAAAGCTTAAGACTGATGTGGAAGGTGGATGAGATCACCAACAAAAAATTTAGGAACAATTATTGACATGGATTCCAATTTTTTCTTCACCTTCATCATCGATTAGGTTTTCTGTTACTCCATCTTTGAGTCATCATTTTAATGGATATGATTGTAGGTGGATTTGTCATATGACATATAAAGAAAGGTAAAACGACCAACATTTCTTGTTGATACATTAGTCCTTGTAATTATTCTTTCCAATTTTGATTTTCTTTATATGGTTTGTTATTTCTTTTGTAGATTTTTAGGGTTTGAGATTCGGTAGGTTTGGATACTTTAGTTCTTATGCAGATTAAATGTTTGTGTTATTTGTGGTTAAGAAATTAGAGAAACAAGGTTCTATAATTGTTTTGGAATAATGATTTACATGGAAAATTTATTGAGATTCTACACACATGAATTAGCGTCATTCTGAGGAATGGAAGTGAGATGATGATGATAAGTTCGATTTCAAGGAGTGTAGTTGTAAGGCCCTTAACATTTCTCGGGTTCACTTCAACGCATTCGGGCAGAAAGTCATAAAATTTTCATTTGGTAGTGCATTTAATTTTCATTTGGTAGTGCTTAAGAATCCTAAGTTAGAGTGATTTCATGAGTATGAGTCTACCCAAATCCAAAAAAGAAAGAAGAGAAGAACGAAAAAGGGTTCTTAGGAGGGACACTAATTGTTTAACCAAAAACTTTGTGCCTAAATAGATCACCATGCAACCCTCCACGTGTCTATCATAGTACTTGCTAGGGTTACACGAGTAATTTATATATTAAAAACTATAGATAAGATATCAAGAGAAAACTCAATTTTCTCATGGGTCTTTTCTTTCATGTCTTTCTCTTCTCTTGGTTGTGAGAAAAACAAAACAAAAATGAAGAAAGGATTTTATTCCCTTGTATCAAAAATCTTCGACAAAATCAATGAAGATGTGTAGCTTGGGATATTTGTGTTAGTATTCTTGGAGTGAAAATATATTGAGCATGAGGTTAGCACGATTTTCTTCATATGTGGTGTTTTATGCAATTTTGAAAAAATAACGAAATGGGTTGTCAGAAACTAGGACGATTGCATGTTCTATAAATCCCTATTTATGAATATCTTCCCATGCTAAGTTAATTTTGTGGGATTTTCAGATTAGGGTTCTTGTTATAAATTTGGGGATCTTGAGGTTAATTATTTTAATTTCATGAATATGCTTGTATTCAATTTTGTTCTACTCACTTGCTTTACTTATGAGAAATGGGTTTTGAGTCTTTTGACCAATTGGTAGATTCACCAACGGAAACTAATGAAGACTAGTTGTTATGCCTGTGCGCTGCACATGCCTATATCTTTTGCACGGAAAATTTTGTTTTCTTGCTAGTGAAGTTTTTGGGATACAAAATATGAAGCATGAAAGCAAAAAAAAAAGGTAGTAAAATCGGCAAAATGCGCTAAAGTAATGAGTAATCAATGGTGCACCTTTAATAGAAGTGTACATTATTGTACACATGTGACTTCTGCCACATGTGTACATATTGCTGCAACTGTACAAGTAAGTTTCATTTTGAATTTAATTTCCTTTTATGTGTTCTTTTAAATCTGATTTCTTCATTTTTACGAAGTTGATTTGTTTTTTAATAAATAAAGTTTAGATAGTTGTATACACTGATTTTTAATGTGTACATAGTTGTACACATGATGATGCATCTTTGACATCAATCTTTTTTGGTTTTATGTATTAAATTTAGGGACTCGTAAGCTCAAAATGGTAGAGCGTCCAAGCCTATCACAAGGTTTGTGGAGGTTGATGGTTCGAATCCATCTGAGTTTTCATGTTTTTTTTTTCTTTCTTAAATTTGGGTTTAAATCCCAAAGGTTATATTAAACTTTAAACCTCAAAGAGGTTTAATACCTACAAGCCCAGGTAGTTGGGACAAGAAAGAGAAAAATCCCCCCACCCCGATGCCGACGAGTTTTGAACTCAGGTCGCTGGTATCATCCCCTAAAGATTTTACCACTGTACCACAGTGACATCTGCATTCATGTTATGTTCATCCAATAAGGATAATATTATTGGTACTTAGGTAGTGTTGATGGTGGTTTTTAGCTTAGGGTGAAAATCGTAAAACTGTACATCTGACATGACGTCACTATGACCATTATCACATTTATTCAATCAATCAGCATGCCTACGCAAGAATTACCGGGGTACCTTTTTTTTATGGGTCATGTTCCACGGCAGAACCCTTAACATCGACTGACATCATCTATGCCAAACCCTAATTCTCATGCTACCGCGCCAAGGCATGCCAGCCGCACCACTGTGGCGATGGAAAACCATGCCATCCACATCTCCGCGCCAAGGCATGCCAACCGTGCCAGCCGCACCACTGTGGCGATGGCAAACCATGCCAGCCACATCTCCGCGCCAAGGCATGCCAACCATGCCAGCCGCACCACTATTCCGATGACAAACCATGCCAGCCATATTTCCGCGCCAAGGCATGCGACCATGCCAGCCGCACCACTGTGCCAATGGAAAACCATGTCAGCCACATCTCCGCACCAAGGCATGCCAACCATGCCAGCCACACCATGCGCCAATGGCATGCCAAACCCTTGGCCCCACCATGCCAAGCCAACCACACCTTGACTTGGCCCCACCATGCCAAGCCAACCGCACCTTGCCTTGTCCCCAACCATGCTAGCCGCACCATGCGCCAATGACATGCCAAACCCTTGCCCCAACCATGCTAGCCGCACCATGCGCCAATGGCATGCCAAACCCTTGGCCACACCATTCCAAGCCAACCGCACCTTGCCTTGGACCCACCATGCCAAGCCAACCGCACCTTGCCTTGGCCCCACCATGCCAAGCCGTCCGTGCCAAACCCTTGGCCCCACTATGCCAAGCCGTCCGCGCCATTTGCCTTGGCCCCACCATACTGGCCTTCCCTATGCGGCTACCAAAACGAAGGTGTGCGACGATCAACGACCACCCTTCAATCCTAGATGCAAATTCTAGCCGTCCAAGGTCGCCAAACAACGCATGGTAACCTTTGGCCCAAAACCCTAGTTTTGGCCACGCCAAACAGCACCAAAGAATGTCATGCCACATGTGCCAGTGGCATGCCAACCACCTTGCCGCGCCACACCATGTCGGCCTTCCCTATGCGGGTACCAAAACGAAGGCGTGAACGATCAACGACCACCCTTCAATCCTAGATGCAAATCCTAGTCGTCTAAGGTCGCCAAACAACGCATGGTAACCTTTGGCCCAAAACCCTAGTTTTGGTCACGCCAAACCGCGCCAAGGCATGCCATGCCACATGTGTCAATGGCATGCCAACCACCTTGCCGCGCCATACCATGCCGGCCTTCCCTATGCGGCTACCAAAACGAAGGTGTGCGACGATCAACGACCACCCTTCAATCCTAGATGAAAATCCTAGCCGTCCAAGGTCGCCAAACAACGCATGGTAACCTTTGGCCCAAAACCCTAGTTTTGGCCACGCCAAACAGCACCAACGAATGTCATGCCACATGTGCCAGTGGCATGCCAACCACCTTGCCGCGCCATACCATGTCGGCCTTCCCTATGCGGCTACCAAAACGAAGGCGTGAACGATCAACGACCACCCTTCAATCCTAGATGCAAATCCTAGCCGTCTAAGGTCGCCAAACAATGCATGGTAACCTTTGGCCCAAAACCCTAGTTTTGGCCACGCCAAACCGCGCCAAGGCATGCCATGCCACATGTGCCAATGGCATGCCAACCACATTGCCGCGCCATACCATGTCGGCCTTCCCTATGCGGCTACCAAAACGAAGGCCTGCAATAATCAACGACCACTCTTTCATCTAAGGTGCAGATCTTAGCCGTCCAAGGTTACCAGCTAATGCATGGAAACCTTTGGCCCTAGTTTGGTCGCGCCTAAACAAAGTCAAAACCCTAACTTTTGGTCGCACATAAATTAGGCCATATTAAAGCCATACTGATCATGCTTTCATGTCACTGGATACCAAACGAAGGGTTGCAATAATTAACGACTACCTTTCCTCTTAAGATGCAAAATCTCGACCGTCGAAGGTCACCACCGAGCCGGCAAGTCTCCCAAGCTCAACTTTCCAGTCAACAACAACGTGCTACATGTTTTCCATGAAAACACTCGAGACATCAACGCATGTCACAAACTGGGGGATGCTCATTGGGTATTGGTTTGGCGGTTTACAGCGTGCGGCGTACACTACGCCCGTTATAAGAAAGTGTCATAAGGATGAGGTGGTTAGTAAATACAGGGAGTAATGGTGAAACGCTTTATTTTATGGAACATCAATTCCATGCGTTACCGGTTACCACCTCCTCCCATTTACTCACCCGTTTTCCATTTCTTAATGAGACCAGAGTACGTTTCACTTCGACTTGTATAAATAGGCATTACCTATTTCCACCGAGCGACAAGTTCAGGTCAGGAGGATACAACACTCAGAAAATATTTGTTAGCTTTCCATCTGTTAGCTTCCCACTTTCTGATACAAGTCGTGAAACAACTACTCTTCCAGAATCAACTATTCTGGTCTCAACACTCTCTTCACTTCCCTTCCCAAAACCAACCCTTATCCTGCACTTTGTGACTGAAGCAAGTCTGGAACGGCCATTTCTTGGTTTAGGCCGGATTTGTACAGATTGATCTCTCGAATCTAAAGTACTCCCTTGCAGTACATTGTTCAGGGTTTAAACTCGTTTCTCACCCACACACCCGAAATTACCAAAATCAGCAGAAACCGTTTTCACCCTCAAACAATTGGCGACCACAGTGGGAGATCAATCTCTCGGTTCCAATACCAATTTCAGAATATGTTTCTCTAACTCAGGAATATGGTCAGTTTTAGGACTGAATCCGTGTCCTCAAGTTCCACTCAGGCGAACGGCAATGTTTCCTCCCCCAACGCAACGCCCAATAACGCAATCGACGAAGGAATACCAAGGCTGATTGACTTGGCGCGGATTCATGAGATCCACACCAAGAACATGGGTCTGATGAAAGATGCGATTAACATCATACTGGACTTCCTCATTAATTTAACAGCATAGTTGAACGATTCACTTGCCCCAGAAGCTCCAGGACTGGGGACTAACATCCCAAACGATCACTCCCAAGTCAACAGCTTCACTATTAATCAGAAACCAGTAGTCCAGGAAGCGGCCTCACTGGTGGAAAATTTATGTAAACTCTTACATCTTTCAAAAGATCAACGGATGGATACGTTCACCGCCATCAATCGAATAGCGCTAAACGCGTCCTTGATTCCTTCACGCTTGGAAACATAAAGAACGCCAGAGATGTCCATCAACAATATCACGTTTACCGACGACGACATGATGGCAGAGGAAGGGCATAACTGGGCCCTACACGTCACGGCCCGTATCAAGGACGTGGAATTCAAAAGGGACCTCATCAACACGGGAGCATCCTCCAACGTGGTTACCCTCAGGACGCTCAGAACGTCCAGGGTACGACCGAACGAAGTCGTGCGACGGTCCACTACAATGACCAATTTCGAAGGCAACCAAACCAGCACGTATGGGTACGTCAACCTGAATCTATCAGTAGGACCCGTCCAGTCAAAAGTAAGGTTCGAGGTAATCGAAAAGGATCCAGATTACCACATGATACTGGGAAGACCATGGCTCCACGATAACAGAATCATTCCTTCGACGTATCACCAGTGCTTGAAAACCATGTTAAACGGAGAAGTCGTTCGCATCGCTGCATCATTATCTCCCTATGCGCCGATCTGTGGCATGGATATTTTTGATCCAAGAAAGGGCCCACATGCCACAGCCAACAAGGCTCACCACACTCCACTGCCAAAGTGGACGTCCATTTAATAAAGCGATGGTCTTGTACCGCTTGACGGAGAAACCCGGTCTCCCATCACCCCTTTGAAAGAAATACACACCAGCCTCCACCCGCCAAACCGGATTTCGGCTTGCACCCATACCAAGCGAGGACGGGATTTTATCATGGGTCATGATGAAAAAGGGAAAACCGTATATCAGCGTCGCTGTTAGCAATTAACATGAGAGACTACCACACAGTCTTTCCGCCCAATGGAACACAAACGTAGTAACGAGCCGCAGGAGGAAGTACCTGATGCACCATGACAGCTAAAAGACGGGACCAACTCTACCATGGATGAGCTTGAGGTTGTTAATGTCGGGAGTGAAGAATCTCCGCGACCCATATCGATCAGCTCGACTTTTTGCGTGGACGAACGCGTAAAGCTGGTAGACCTTCTAAAGGAATATCAAGACGTATTCGCATGGACATACGAGGAAATGCCTAGCTTGAACGAGAAGCTGGTCACTCATCATTTACACGTGATACCCGGATCCAAACCGGTCAAGCAAACCCCGAGACAATTCCGGCACGATGTGGAAGAACAGATTAAGGTAGAGATTCAAAAGATACTAGCGGCTGGTTTCATCAAACCGATTCACCACCCTACTTGGTTGGCCAACGTAGTTCCGGTAAAAAAGAAGAATGGCCAGGTCAGGTGTTGTGTCGATTTTAGAGATTTGAACAAATGTTGCCCTAAAGATGACTTTCCGCTCCCCAGCATTGGCATGCTAGTAGATGCCACCAGTGGACGTGGTATGTTATCTTTCATGGATGGATACAGCGGCTACAACCAAATAAAGATGTACGAACACAACGCAAGTAAAACGGCTTTTCGAACTCCTCTTGGAAACTTTTACTACACTATGAAGCCCTTCGGTTTGAAAAACGCTGGCGCCACATACCAACGCGCCATGACCACCATTTTTCACGATATGATGCACAAGCAAGTCTAAGATTATGTAAATGACATAGTGGTCAAGTCAAAAACTCGGAAAACCCATGCAGGAATTCTGCGGCAGGTGTTTGAAAGATGTCGCGAGTACAAACTGAAGATGAATACATTAAAGTGTGATTTTGGTGTCTCTTCGGGCAAGTTCCTAGGTTTCCAGGTGATTGTCGAGGGAATTAAAGTTGACCCAGTCAAAACACAAGCCATCCTCACGATACCACTACCGCGGACCGTGAAAGAACTCCAGAGTTTCATGGGTAAAATAAAATACATTCTCCGCTTCATACCAGGATTGGCTCAACTTGTTGCTTCGTTTACCCCCTTACTGAAGAAAGGAGCAAGCTTCGTCTGGACCACACTACAACAGGAAGCGTTCCGGAAGATTCAGCAAACATTATCTTCCCCAGCCGTCATGAAATCTCCCATACAAGGAAGACCGCTACACTGCTTTTACTGACACTGCTGTCGGAGCTCTCCTCGCCCAAGAAGATGACGAAGGGATTGAACATCCCATCTACTACTTCAGTCGAACTTTAAGAGATGCCGAACTCAGATATCCCAAAGCAGAAAAGGCATGCTTAGATTTGATCCACTTCATCCAGAAATTCAGGCATTACCTACTTTTCAACAAAGTGGTGCTGATATCTAAGTCCGATCCTGTGAAGTTCCTCCTCTCAAAACCGGCCCTGATAGGAAGACCGTCCAAATGGCTCCTCTAAATGTCAGAGTTCGACATAACATGCGCTTCCCCGAGAGCCATCAAAGGGAAAGCAGTTGTGGATTTGTCGGCGGCGTTTCCGGGAGAGAATACCATGACACTACACGAGGACCTACCTGGAGACTTTCCGGAAATCTCTTTCATCCAAGAAGAAACATGGCTATTATTCTTCGACGGCTCCGCTACTCCTAACAACGGTATTGGAGGAGCAGGTGTTGTTCTAGTATCCCCAGCCGGTAAAGTATTCTCGCACTCCTTCAAGCTAGACTTCCCCTGCGCCAACAATTCAGCAGAATATGAAGCCTTTCTCATCGGACTGTCCTTGGCTAAACGAGCTGGAGCCACACGTCTGGAAATAAGAGGGATTCTAAATTACTTTTCAACCAGGTGAACGGAGTATACGCACTGAAGGAAGTAACCTTGGCCCCATACAGAGCCGAGGCACAAAAACTGCTAAACTACTTCGCCGACGCGACCATAACGCATATTGGGCGCAGCGGCAACCAACATGTTGATTGCTAGCCACACTAGCATCAAAACTGCAATTTGAAGGTTTTGAGGAAACCCTGACAGTGAAGAGATGAACCGTGGCTTCAACATGACTTTCACAACCCGAAAAAGATGAAGCTGGCGACTGGAGAACACCAATTATCCAAGAGCTTAACAACTCGCTTTTCCAGGGAAAGGTCAGTCTCAAAACCTTACAAAATTTATTCATGCTCCAAGGGGTGTTATATCATCGAAATCCAGACGGTTCCTTGTCAAGATGTCTTGGAGAGGGAGAAGCACAACAACAACTCAACCGCGTCCATGATGAAATCTGCGGGCAAACATTAGTGGTAACACTATATCACCGTTTGCAATGCCTTGGCTATTACTGGATAGAAATGGAGGCTCAATCTCGGTTACTTCAAAAAACCTGTTCCAACTGTCAAGCGCCGCCTCATCAATTAGAAGTTTTCAATATTGGTCACGCTGGGGACTGGCAGGAGCCATACATCAGTTACCTTCGCGATGGCATAATACCCACCAATAAGAAGGATGTGGCCAAGATAAACAAAGGTCCGAGAGATTCGTATTCCACGAAGGAATCTTATATCGTAAAAGCTTTGGATGAAGTTTGCTACGATGTTTGAACGAAGCATAAATCCCAATCATGCTGAAAGAGATGCACGAAGGCGAACATCAAGGAAAACATAAATTATTTCTTCAGATACACGAGAAATAATACTGGCCAACCATGGAGGATGATGCAGCTGTTTTCGTCCAGAGATGCAAAAAATGCCAAATTCACGGAAACCTTATCCATGTACCATCGACTCCCCTGCATTCGGTAAGCAGTCCGTGACCCTTTCACAGCTGGGGACTCGACATCATTGGAAATATCAATCCGCCGTCCTCAAAGCATCACGAGTACATAATAACATCAACCGAATATTTCACCAAATGGGTCGAAGCCATACCTTTACGAGGGACGAATGGAACCACAATCGCGACATTCATTAAGGAGTACATTATCTGCCGATTTGGCGTGCCTAAACACATCATCACCGACAACGGCACTCCTTTCAAACAAGCAAGTACGGGAGCTACTCGAAGAATACAGAATTAAGAAAGTCTTCTCCACCGTGTACTACCCCCAAGGGAACGGACAGGCTGAAAGCACCAACAAAACTCTGATCCGAATCCTCAGTCGGACAGTGCATGATAATCCTCGGACATGGCATGAGCAATTTCCAATGGCACTCTGGGCGTACCAGACATCACCAAGACGTTCCACTGGCGCCTCTCCCTACTCCCTCGTCTACTGGCGCAGACGCCATCCTCCCAGCAGAAGTTAAAATCCCATCGGCTAGGATTGCCGAAGCAAGCGGAGTTCGATGGAATGAAGCTGAAGCATTGAGCGCCTGAGTCAAAGAATGGACACTATAGATTCCAGAAGATCCATGGCGGAATAACACGCACGAGCATACAGAAATAGGGTTTCCAGAGCATACAACAAAACCGTGAAACCTCGGGTTTTTCAAGTGGGAGATTTGGTACTAAAGACTGCCAAACACATTCAGCAAGACGCGTCTGCACCAAAATTCTCCGCAAAGTGGGAAGGGCCTTATATAGTCACGAAAGCGTACAACAGTGGGTACTACAAGGTCATTAAAGAAGACGGAGGTAAACTGGAAGCAGTCATCAACGGAAAGTGGCTTAAGGCATACTACGCCTGACAGCCACCTCGCGCCCCGCCATATCACAAACACGGATAGCCAGGCATCTTTCCACTTTTCTTCCACATCTCAAATATCAAGTTCCTTTTCCTTTGTTTGATTGAAGCAAATCAATAAAATTCTCTTATTCTTTCAAAAAAAAAAACACGATACAGAGAAAAAAGAGAGAAAAACATGCTTAAAACCCAAAAAGAAACCAAACATCTCCCAACTACATAACTCAGAAAAGCCCATCCAACAGATTGTAATCCCTCGAAAGCATCATCTTTAACCGGATTTGATACCTTCCAGTCCTACTCTTCAAGTTTCGGATTGACTCTTCCACCTTCTGTGACTCCATGGCCAGAGCTTTCTCCTCTTCCAGAATAGCTTTCGTATCAGGGACCACGCCAGCAAGAATACCGGCTCTGTCGACTTTCACAATATCAAGACGATGTCGCAACCAACTAACGTTGAACTTCAGAGATTCACAAGTAGACACCATGTTCTCCCACTTTCGAATAATTGATTCCGCGACAGCACGGATAGACATACTCTCCATTTCGGCGACCATCGGCAAGAGACAATTCACTATAGAAACTAAAGCAGACGAACAACATTGCACCACACTCCTGGTGGCGATGTGGCCATATATCCTCCATATCTTTGTGTAAAGAGTCACGAATTCTTTCCGCACCAGAAATCCACCAACGTTCCGGTAGTTAGAGGAAAGACACCTCATGCGGGTTTCAAACGACAAACCTGCATTGGGATACTCATGACAAGAAATTCCTAAGTCGGCGTTCTCCAAATCTGCAGCGGTTGGTGGGATCGGGCTTGAAGGAAAAGGGGTAACCAAATCATCATCATCAATGATGGTGACGCACGCTCCGACAAGACATCTCTACACAGAAGAAAACTTTTGTCATTCATCGTAAAACAATTAAACACCTGTTGATCAATAAAAACATACCGGTATGATCTTTTTGACTCGAATGACCCGGATGGGGGAATTGTTGCAAGAGTCGGGCCTCACGCGTTTGACTGGAGAATTTAGATGGCTCGAGGATGATTCACTTCTGATCGACATGATGAAGAGAGACAGACTCAACAAGAGGAAACCTTTGTTGTAAAATGGGGAAGACGACGCAACTTCCCCGGCATAAATACTGTGGAAACCCTAAAGGAAGAAAGAGAAACACAGACTGAATAAACGGAACGTGATTGCATCACGGCCGGGAAATCATCCTCAAACAAAACCCTTCATCAAAACCTAAATGAAAGCCAAACGAGACAGGAGGGCGTGATACTTTGGCATTTGAATGAGGAAAGGACTTCCTATTTGAGTCAAGTAAGGAAAAGAGGCAATCGGGCCCGCAAATACAAATCACCACCATGCCAAGCCGTCCGCGCATGCCTTGCCTCGCCAGAACCGCGCCATGCCTTGGCCCCACCACGCCAATCCGTCCGCGCATGCTTTGCTTCACCAAACCGTCTCATGCCTTGCACCACCGTGTCGCGCCATGACTTGCCACGCCAACACCAACAACTCGCCAAGCCAGCGTCATGATGTTCCCTAACCCAGCCAAGGTGATGTATGACCAGACTAAGCCGACAATCTTCATCTCACCACTTCACGGTATACACCACAAATAGAATCTATGCAAGGCCGCCAAACACGAGGATCATGGACTCTCCTTACCTCTCGAAAAAGGTCAGTCGGACCTTCCTGACCATCTTTTCACGACTTGTCGTTTCGATTTTGTCCTCGCTTGTCACCATCTTATGCTTACCTCGCAACAATGCTCCTGTTTCGAGCTAAGAAGGGGACTTAATGTTGATAGTGGTTTTTAGCTTAGGGTCAAAATCGTAAAAATGTACATCTGACATGACGTCACTATGACCGTTAGCACATTTATTGAATCAATCAGCATGCATGCGCAAGAATTACCGGGGTACCTTTTTTTATGGGTCATGTTCCACGCCAGAACCCTTAACATCGACTGACATCATTTATGTCAAACCTTAATTCTCATGCTACCGCGCCAAGGCATGCCAACCATGCCAGCCGCACCACTGTTCCAATGGAAAACCATGCCAGCCACATATCCGCGCCAAGGCATGCCAACCATGCAAGTCGCACCACTGTGTCGATGGCAAACCATGCCAGCCACATCTCCGCGCCAAGGCATGCCAACCATGCGAGCTGTACCACTGTGCCGTTGGTAAACAATGCCAGCCACATCTCCGCGCCAAGGCATGCCGACCATGCCAGTCGCACCACTGTGCCAATGACAAACCATGTCAGTCACATCTCCGCGCCAAGGCATGCCAACCATGCCAGCCGCACCATGCGCCAATGGCATGCCAAACCCTTGGCCCCACCATGCCAAGCCAACCGCACCTTGCCTTGGCCCCACCATGCCAAGCCAACCGCACCTTTCCTTGGCCCCAACCATGCTAGCCGCACCATGCGCCAATGGCATGCCAAACCCTTGCCCCAAGCATGCTAGCCGCACCATGCGCCAATGGCATGCCAAACCCTTAGCCCCACCATGCCAAGCCAACCGCACCTTGCCTTGGCCCCAACATGCCAAGCCGTCCGTGCCAAACCCTTGGCCCCACTATGCCAAGCCGTCTGTGATGAGTGCTAAAAACTGCATATTTCTATATATTTTTCTTGGCAATTAACTCATCTTTTGTGTTCTAATTCTCCATTTTAACCCATATTCTGTATTTTCATTGTTTTCAAGAATAAATATTTTTCTTAATTAATTTTGCTTTTTTAGGTACTAAATAAAGCCTGGTTAACTCACGGAGTGAAAAGAGCAAAGAAACGACAAAGACTCCCGCAGAAAGGCAGCGAAGAATGATGTTTGCAAGAGCCGAACCAACTAGAAGTGGGCTTGGAAGGAAGAATTTGTTCTTAAAGAAGAAGCGGTCTCAGAATTGTCTAAGCCCAAACTCTAACCTAAGTCCAAGCCCAAGCCCAAAGCCTGCCTAACCTCGTAGCCGTCAGATTGGATCCACAGATGCATCCAACGGTCGCTTCATCACAGTGCATCAAATTCTGAAGCTCCTGTCAAACATCATAGCACCTAACTCTCATCTGGAACGTTAGAATTGTTGCATCTAGAATCCAACGGTCGCTCAAGATCTGCCTCCGTCTCGCCGTTAGATCGATCCATCATCTTCGCATCCAACGTCTCATCCTTGCTGCGCATCAACATTTGCTACACCCGCTCAACACCCGAGTACCCAATACCTATACCCTAACCCAAACACACCCTAACCCTAAAACTATCGACTTCACCTCCCTCACCTCCGTCTGCAATAGCCTCACCTTCACCACCTGCTCCGCCACCAACTTCCTGCCGCCTCAACCACCACCGAGCTCTCAAATCACCAACAACCCCATCATCCATCACCTATTCCCTTCTAATTTCAGAGACCTAATTCACTCTCCTCTTCTCAGAAACCCTAGGCGTGTGAGTTTGGTAAATTAGGTTGAGAAATAACACAAATTTGAGGCATGGGTAGCATCAGGAGAGTCAGGAGAGGAATGGGTCGAAGTCAGAATCAATTTTCAGAGAGTTGGTGAGTTTTAATTTCACTTTTGGTGAAACCCTAATTTTTGGGAATTTTGGGGATTATGCTTGCATGTATAAATTGAGTGCTTGGGGTGTAATTTTAACTATGCCTAGATTAGCCAGAGCATCAGTAGAATAGTTTAGTTTTGTTATTTCCATGAACTGTTAGCTTTGAGGGTTTATCAATCTTTTCAATTCCATGATTCTCAATTCAAATGCATTGTTAATATCAGCTGTTCAGAACTCCAACATGTATTGAATTTGAGTGTGTGATTGTTACAATTTACATCAAGCTCATGTTCATGTTTATGTTATGTTATGTTCTTATGTTAGCATCAGTAGGATAGTTTTGTACATTGTTGTCTGACAAACAACATGTTTAAGAACTTCATCATGTTTTAATTCTACTACTAAGGCAGAGATGAAACTCTAGATAAATATAACCCTATTGTATGAGCACTTCTTTTCCATGACAGTTTGATGACAAGCATGTTTTAATTTCCGAAAAGGCTATATGAACTGAATGTAGTATAATCTTAGATTGCTTGTACCTTAGAAAGAAAAGTAATGCTAGGGGATTGACATATGATAGCTGAGATTAAGGCATCGCTGTGATAGGAGAAGATTAGTATATCATCTTAGAGAATTATATGCAGCTAGGGGTGGAATTGAAGCCTTAGTTCTCACCTTATCCCTTAGCTTACATCACTGCCCTTTAGGTTTTTAGCTTTGGCTCACTGCCACTGAATTTCACATTCTTGTTTACTGTCATTGTTTAGTATAATCTTAGCTTAGGAATCTTCAACTTTACACACCCTAGTCCCTGTGGAAATGACCCGTTCTTGCACAAGCTACAATCGACACCGTGCACTTGCGGTTAACAAGTAGGCTTCCTCTTACTCTTATTTCTTACATCCTTAAAAGCCTACCAGTCCGCGCCATTTGCATTGGACCCACCATGCCGGCCTTCCCTATGCGGCTACCAAAATGAAGGCGTGCGACGATCAACGGCCACCCTTCAATCATAGATGCAAATCCTAGCCGTCCAAGGTCGCCAAAGAACGCATGGTAACCTTTGTCCCGAAACCCTAGTTTTGGCCACGCCAAACAGCGCCAAGGCATGCCATGCCACATGTTCCAATGGCATGCCAACCACCTTGTCGTGACATACCATGCCGGCTTTCCCTATGTGGCTACCAAAACGAAGGCATGCGACTATCAACGACCACCCTTCAATCCTAGATGCAAATCCTAGCCGTCCAAGGTCGCCGACCAAAACCCTAGTTTTGGCCACGCCAAACCGCGCCAATGGCATGCCAACCACCTTGTCGCGCCATACCATGCCGGCCTTACTTATGCGGTTACCAAAATGAAGGCCTGCAACAATCAACGGCCACTCTTTCATCTAAGGTGCAGATCTTAGCCGTCCAAGGTTACCAGCTAACGCATGGAAACCTTTGGCCCTAGTTTGGTCGCGCCTAAACAAATCCAATACCCTAATTTTTGGTCGCGCCTAAACTAGGCCATATTAAAGCCATACTGATCATGCTTTCATGTCACTGGATACCAAACGAAGGGTTGCAATAATCAACGGCTACCTTTCGTCTTAAGATGCAAAATCTCGACCGTCAAAGGTCACTACCGAGCCGACAAGTCTCCCAATCTCAACTTGCCAGACAAAAACAACGTGCTACATGTTTTCCATGAAAACACTTGAGACATCAACGACTGTCACAAACTGGGGGATGCTCATTGGGTATTGGTTTGGCGGTATACAGCGTGCGGCGTACACTACGCCCGTTATAAGAAAGTGTCATAAGGATGAGGCGGTTAGTAAATACAGGAAGTAATGGTGAAACGCTTTCTTTTATGGAATATCAATTCCAGGCGTTACCGGTTACCACCTCCTCCCATTTACTCACCCGTTTTCCATTTCTTAATGAGACCAGAGTACGTTTCACTTCGACTTGTATAAATAGGCATTACCTATTTCCACCGAACGATAAGTTCAGGTCAGGAGGATACAACACTCAGAAAATATTTGTTAGCTTTCCATCTGTTAGCTTCCCACTTTCTGATACAAGTCGTGAAACAACTACTCTTCCAGAATCAACTATTCTGGTCTCAACACTCTCTTCGCTTCCCTCCCCAAAACCAACCCTTCTCATTCACTTTGTGACCGAAGCAAGTCTGGAACGACCATTTCTTGGTTTAGGCCGGATTTGTACAGATTGATCTATCGAATCTAAAGTACTCCCTTGCAGTACATTGTTTAGGGTTTAAACTCGTTTCTCACCCACTCACCCGAAATTACCAAAATCAGCAGAAACCGTTTTCACCCTCAAACAGGTAGATAATTCTATCACAAAGATAAACCGATTATAGTTGGATCCCTTTCTAGCCGAAAAAAGTATTGTGCAAACCAAAGTTTATGAACCCAAAAAGTCTTCTTGTCTTCAAATCTTCTTTAATCTTCAATCAGCACCTGCACACAATCAACTTGAATTTCTTGTGATCAATCATACACAGAACGGAGTCTGTTAACAATTGATTATCCCAAGACTTCTTTAGATCTACAAACAGTCTAAAGATCCCCGTCGAAACTTCGATCTAGTTTGTGTGAATCTTATATAAGAAGAGAAGATTCTCAAGCATGGACAAACAAGGTGCAATCAAAGTTCAACAACCGTTAGTCAATCAAATCAATCGAAAACTAATAATAAACCGAAATTGTCTAGTTTCCCACCAACGGTATTAATATATCTTCTCAATCCCAAAGAAGTCTTTAAACTGAGCGGTCGTAAGAGATTTCGCCTAATTAGGTTACTTTCCTCAACGAATAGGCGACTCCACCAGTAACAACACAACTTGGTAGTTTTGCTGGCTTTGAGGATTAGTTTGCTCGAAATGCAAACTTTGATATTTATAGACCAAGTAAGTTTGGACACCAAGGAATTTCCAAAACCGAAAATATTCTCAAGATATGCAATATATTCCAAATTCGGTTTCCATAATTCCTGGAAATGCTTTGTCCAAACATTGACCGAAGATCTCTTAGAAAAACTCCAACTAGTAAATGCACATTACTAATTTTCATTTTCCAAAAATAAAATTAAAAACCTTAATTAAAAGATTCTCAATTTATTTTTCGATCCAGGATTTTTTCCTCTAGCTATTAAGGAATATCTTTGAACAATAAAAGATAAGCGTTATTTCACATGTTCAAAGTATGTCAACATCTTAACTTTGTAAGTCCTCTTTCATACTTACAATCTTGAAACCGATTTACCACACTTCCAAACAAGTTTAGAATCGGTTCATCCGATTTTCAAGAACTATGTGATTGATTAAGAACACTCAATCACCAAACATGGGTTTCACGGTTCTACCAAAACAAGTTCGGTTCTACCTCCATGTGAGTATTGTGCAAAGTCGCGCTAGTTACCAAAATTCGGTTGACTAGGTACTAGGATCGGTTCCCCACAACTTACGGTAACTACCTGTATTCGGTTGCACATATCCATAGGATCGGTTCCCCCAAAATTACAAACTTGTTGCACATGTTCATATGATCGGTTCCCACATCTACTAAAAACGTGTTGCACCTTTACAATGATCGATTCCCTCTTGTAAATTTGTTGCACCTCTTACCAGGATCGGTTCCCTAATGACTAGATAAAAGTTGTTATTTACAAGGCATCGATCATACCATCTTGAGTGATTACTTAAGATCGGTTTCACTAATAAAAGTCATACCAATACATAAGTCAGGACTTGTGAATAGTTTTACCAAGATACATAAACAAGTTTATGAGCGGTTATACTAAACATACATATTGGTAATTCAAAATATATTTGCAATGAATAACAATACCAATAATCCTAGCGATTTCCCTTTCGATTCACAAAACTAGTTTATGAACTTACTTCCTTTAAACGAATGTAAAACATTATATCCTAGGATGAAATCTTCACTCATACCCATACATAATCACAATAGCATTCATATGATCATGTCGATGTCTTATATACAAAGTTTAATGGTTAAGCAATAAACCTCGTATTGTATTCCTTAATACTATGTCTAACTAGAGTTTCATACATAGCTTCGCAGTTATGTTTTCAATATGCACGACTTGAAAGATACGTTAGGGAAAGAAACAGTCCAAGTCAAATATTACTAACCTCAAGAGAAAGGATGATGTTGTCGTTGTAGCTCCATACTTCTTCATATTCTTCAAGTCTTCATGTAATACTTTTAAGTCTGATATCCTAACAATTTCAAGTTAACCTATAAGAAGTTGACTCTAGTATATAATCAAGCGACTCTTTAAATGAGTTTTGATTCACTAAAATATGACAACCAAACTTGGCATACCAACGCTTGGTGGGTTCAACCGATCTATGCTCTAACAATCTCCCCCTTTGTCAATTTTAGTGACAAAACTTTTACATCATATGGATAAACAAATTACAAAAATTCATTATACACATACGCTTGATTCCAAGTTCAACAACACAAAACATGCATTAAATTCAATCCTTAAATGCCGCTGCTGACATTATAATAACAAAGCTAATACTCCCCCTAAAGGTAAGATAGGTAGATTTTCAATCCGCACGTCTTTGTTATTTCCGTGTAGTTCCTCATAACTACATATCATATGGCATGTGACTCCACCTTAGTCTATGCTTTCACTCTTTTCGTTAGAATAAACGTTTTAGCATAAATGTCCTTTCCCTTAGTGATACCAACTCATAACAAGTCAATATCACTTGTTTACTCCATATTTTTCTCCCCCTTTTTGTCATGAAATGACAAAGAAACGAATAAATAAAGGACAAACCGAAAGGATCTTAAAAATCTTACAAAGAGAATTTGCAAATCTATAAGAGTTGAGCACGACGGTTTTAGACACTATTTTAGATAACCAATATCAAAACCGAAACTACAAGTAATTTGGTTTTAACATGTTATCTAGGAAACAATTGCCCGAAGTAATTTTCCCTAATAGTTTAGCACATCAAAAATCAACTAAGAACCTTAGTTTTTTTTGCTAAACCGATTGTACAAGTACAATCGCTTGTTCGATAAGACCAAAATAAAGATCAGAATTAACTTTATTTTTATCATCAGGCTTTAATTATTCTCACAAATAACTTAGACCTTTCACTTTTAAACAAGACAGATACTAGGTTAGTTAACTAGTGATTCTTGTTAAGGCATTCGGTTAGACTTGAATAAATGAAATCTTCACATTTGATAAGTCTATCTAAGATCCGAAAAAATTAGTTTCTCTTATCCAGAAATCACTTGGACTAAACAAATGATCCCGAAACACTTTTGTTAAGCCATAAACAATCCATACAAACCAAATAAATCAACTTGCATAATCATTTATCTTAACCGGAAGCAATTGAATCACAATCAAACATCCATAGAAAAATAATGGAATCAACATCAATTGTACCGAAATTTTGTTAAGCAAAAGCAATAAGGATATGAAATAAAATCATGCTTTTCTTAAACAGGAAATAATTAACTAACAAGATTGTTACCCCAAATTCCGCATCCTCTTCTCCCCTTAAGATATGTCATTAAGCGCAAGTTCACTTAGAACTCTCCCCCCATTAAAGTTGTCATCCTGCTGCCAAAACAAAAGAACAACAACAAAGAGCAACATTTACCAGAGAAAGGTTGAAAACCGGTTTTAACTATGCGATGCAAAAGTTGAAAACTCGAAACACAAGGTACTAATGTACCTTGACAATGCCAATAGACTTCCTTAGATTTTTGAAAGTTTCCCTATCTAAGGGTTTAGTGAGAATATCAGCAAGTTGGCGCTCATATGGCACATATTCTAATTTGATAACTCCATTCTCATATAACTCTATAATAAAGTGATATCTAATATCTATATGTTTAGTACGAGAATGTTCAACTGGATTTTCAGTCAAGCGAATAGCACTTGAGTTTTCACATAGTACGCTCATAGTTGAAATATTTATTCCACAGCCAATGAGCATTTGTTTCATCCACAGCATGTACCAGCAGCAATATATTCTGCTTCACATGTCGACAAGGACTGTGAATTTTATTTCTTGTTGTGCCAGGTTACAAGATTTTTCCCAACATAGAAGCATCCGCCAGAGGTGCTTTTTCGGTCTTCTACACATCCTGCCCAATCAACATCTGAGTAGGCAACGAGATTGTTGTTCTTATCCATAGAATATGATAAACCATAATCCAGGGTACCATTAACATATCGTATGATTCATTTTACAGCTTTTTGATGTAATTCTCTGGGATCTGCTTGAAATCTTGCACAATATCCTACACTAAAAGCAATGTTTGGTCTTGTTACAGTCAAGTAAAGCAAGCTTCCTATCATAGATCTGTATAATTTTTGATCTACTGATTTTTCTCCTGGATTTGATTGAAGTTCTCTGGTAGTTGGCATTGGTGTCGCCATAGGAGTTGCACTTTTTAATTCGAATTTTTCAACCAAATTCCTTGCATATTTTTCTTGAGAGAGAAGAATATTGTCTTTTTGTTGTTGTATTTGCAAACCAAGAAAATATGATAATTCTCCAACATTACTCATTTCGAATTCTCCACTCATAAGATTCAGAAATTCATATGTTAGAGATTTTGAGGTAGATCCGTAGATGATGTCATCTACATATATCTGAGTTATAAGAACATTTTTTCCATTCCATTTGGTGAAAAGTGTCTTATCAGCACCTCCTCTAGAGAATCCTTTTTGAAGTAAGAAGGATGTTAGTTTATCATACCAGGCTCTTAGAGCTTGTTTTAGACCATACAAGGTCTTTTTGAGCTTAAAGACATGATCAAGAAATAATGGATCTTCGAACCCTTTTGGTTGAGCAACAAATACCTCTTCTTTTAAATCTCCATTAAGAAATGCAGATTTAATATCCATTTGATAGAGTTTAATCTTAAGATGGCAAGCATAAGCAAGTAGTAATCTAATAGATTCTAAACGAGCAACATGATCAAAGGTTTCATCAAAGTCAATACCTTCAATTTGAGAATATCCTTGAGCAACGAGTCTGGATTTGTTTCTGAAAATTGTTCTGAATTCGTCTGACTTGTTCTTGTAGATCAACTTTGTTCCGACAATGTTTACTCCTGTTGGCTTAGGCACAAACTCCCATACTTCTTGTCTTTTAAACTGATTAAGTTCTTCATGCATTGAGTTTACCCAGGAAGGTTCACTGAGAGCTTATTCAATATTTTCCCGGTTCTATTGAAGATAGAAAGCATGTGTAGTGAAAGACATTTTAAAGTTCTCTTCGAGTCATAACTCTATCATTGGAATCTCCAATGATATCTTCAGACGAATGCCTTTGATGTACCCACTTAGCAGGTTTTTGGACAATATTTTCAGTATCATTGGGTTGTTCAACAATGAAAAAGCGGGGTTCTAACAACCACACCCAATATTTCGCTTAGCAATATGTATTCACACCCAATATTTCGCTTAGAAATATGTATGGACAAACTCCAATATACTTTTAAGAGAATCAACTAGACAGTCAGACTCAATCTTATTAAAAGTATATCAAAGAGTAATATCTCACTTTCTCGATTCAATACTTACTCAAGCAAATAGAAATCTGCGAGACTAATTGAATATAAGATAAACTACTTGAACGGTACGAAAGACCAATGTTCAAGGATCAATCAATTTCAATCAACAACCAAAGGTTGGATTTCACAATGATTGATTCAACGCACAACCTATGATATTTCAATTATATAACAAAATATAATGCGGAAAAGAAATAACACAGACACCAGAAATTTTGTTAACGAAGAAACCACAAATGCAGAAAAACCTTGGGACCTAGTCCAGATTGAACACACACTGTATTCAGCGGTTACAAACACTAGCCTACTACAAACTAACTTCGGTCTGAACTGTAGTTGAACCCCAATCAATCTCACACTGAACCAAGGTACAGTTGCGCTCCTTATGTCTCTGATTCCAGCAGGATAATACGTACTTGATTCCCTTAGATGATCTCACCCACAACTAAGAGTTGCTATGACCCAAAGTCGATGACTTTAATAAACAAATTTGTATCACACAGAAAAATCTACGGTAATAGATAAATCTGTCTCCCACAGAAATACCTACGAGTTTTTGTTCCGTCTTTTGATAAATCAAGGTGAACAGGAACGAATTGATAACCCGGACTTATATTCCCGAAGAACAACCTAGAATTATCAATCACCTCACAATATTCTTAATCGACTAGCGAAAGAAGATATTGCGGAATCACAAACGATGAGACGAAGGTGTTTGTGACTTCTTTTATATCTTGCCTATCGGAGAAATCAATCTCAATCCAATCTTACGATTGTACTCAAATACGATAGAAACAGCAAGATCAGATCACACAACTACAAAGAGAATAGTTGGGTCTGGCTTCACAATCCCAATGAAGTCTTCAAGTCGTTAACCTACAGGGTCTCGAGAAGAAACCTAAGGTTAAAGGAGAATCGACTCTAGCTAATACAACTAGTATCACACAGGAGGTGCGGGGATTAGGTTTCCTAGTTGTTAGAGTTCTCCTTTATATAGACTTTCAAATCAGGGTTTGCAATCAATGTTATCTTGGTAACAAAGCATTCAATATTCACCGTTAGATGAAAACCTGATTAGATTCAAGCTAATATCTTTCAACTGTTAGATCGAACTTAGCTTGTTACACACAAATGAAATGCACGTTTATTTAGGTTTGGGTAACCGTAGCCAAACATGTACACTTAGTTGGTTCAACAGTAGTTAACCAAATGGTTAGCCATATGAGCACTTTCATATCAACCATATTCTTCTTTACCAAAACTAGTTCAAATGACTCAAATGAACTAGTTAGAGAGTTGTTCAATTGCTTAGATCTTATAAAAGTATACAATACACAATCGAAGCAAAAACGATTTTATTCACTTGAATCAATTCATGAACTTTATAGCCACGGTTTGCAAGTATGCATTCCTTAGTTTATTTAAGTTTAAGTTCACGAATAACCGTTTATAGAAAATAACCAACTTATGTACGCATACTGGTACGCAGACTTAAGTACCCGGAATAAGTTTGTTTTCAGTTCACAAACTCCAGCAGAAACTCACGGGACGTGAACTTCCGACAGTGCGCGTACTGGTACGCGGACTTTAGTTCCGGTTTTCCTGAGCAACAAAGTACGCATACTTTGGTTCAAGGAATAATGACTTACACACGTATGTGTTACCACACAATGTTTATATCCTTCCAAGGTTATATATTCTAAACTCTCATTTCAACCATTGAAACATTCTTAGAGGACGTTATATAGTTGTTGTTCACAAGCTATTTTTCGTCAAAGCGATTTTCAAGTAATTGAAACTAATATGACTTTCGTCACTAGTAAAGATGAACTTGGCCAAAGAGAAATCTTACCAACACATATTTCGACAAAAAGATAAGCGAGATAAACTCGGCTCGAAATAGAAAATGTGTATAATCAAAGTCTATATAGCAATACGACTTTTGTCTCAAGATAAGAGATAGAGTAGATAGACTTTTGAGTGATAGATAAGTTCAAGTCTCCACATACCTTTTAGTCGATGAAGTTCCACCAGTTCCTTGAGTAGTTCTTCGTCTTTGTATGATGATCGCCATGGAGTCTTGAGTTCAAATACACTTTCTATCCTAGTCCGAGACTTAGCTATATGTAGACTAGAAATCAAGACTTATAGTTTTGATCACTAACATTGAAAAACATGCTTGAGATAGCAACGCATGCGAGTTCGACCGAGCAGAGCTCTAACAATCTCCCCCTTTGTCAATTTTAGTGACAAAACTATCAATACATATGGAATACAAAAATAGATAAATAAACTTTTATAGCTTCTCTTCCACATGCCTGATCTCCTTGGTTCTTCAACATTACTCGAAATCTTCGTCACTTCCAAGTACTCCAATGATCCCAAAGGTTGTAAGTTTAGTATCATCGTTGTTGAAAATTCGTAGCTATAACAATGAGAAAACATGAATTCTCAATCATTGTTACACAGTGTCATAATATTATTACACAACATCAAAGTTCCATCACAACCTCAACATCAGTACTATGGTGATATGTATCACTCCCCCTTAGTCAATACTCCATCTCACATGGAAACCACTCCCCCTTACATAGTGGTCCGAAAACCATATGTATTTGTAGTGTGAACTACACATTAATTCTCCCCCTTTTTGTCAATAAAATTGGCAAAGGTAGGAAAACTAGTGGGATCCTAATGAATTTCCATAGAGACATTTCATGACCAAAAGAAAGCACATATCAACTTTTTATATGCAATCATATAGCCGAAGCTAGATGCTTTCATCAAGGAGTTTATAAAGATACAAGATAACCCTTATAGTATTCCACAGCCGCACTCCCCTCAAAGATTTGGAAATTAAGCACAAGTTCAATTAAGAACTCTCCCCCATAAAATGTCATTCCCGAAAGAACAACAAGAGCGACCTTACTTTCACAAGAAAAGAAGAATTTCTTTGTACATAACAATTACATACGAATATGAACTTGAATCCAAAAATACTCAATCAAAATTAACCACAAGAAAACTCATGATTAATTTAATCGGAAATGCTCAACATAAGAGAACTTACGGAGCCGCACAATATTGATGAGTGCCAAATATTGTATATATTTATCCCTTTTTGTTGGCATTTAACTCATCTTTTATGCATTAATTCTACATTTTATCCCATATTCTGTATTTTCATTGTTTTCAAGAATAAATATTTTTCTTACTTAATTTTGCATTTTTAGGTAATAAATAAAGATTGGCTGAGTTGCGGAGCAAAAAGAGAAGAAAAGTGGTGAAAAGCCGGGAGAAATTACGCAAGGAAGCCGCAAAGAATGGAGCGCACGTCCAAAAAGCTGGAAATGGGCTCAAGAAGAAGAAAGTTGCTCTTAAAGAAGAAGTGGGCTCAAGGTTTTCCAAGCCCAAACTCATTTCCCAAACCCATATTCTATACCCAAAAGCCTAAAACCCAAATCCATACCCGCTTGCGTCTTCAGCCGTCAGATCAGTTCTCAGGAGCATCCGACGGTCGCTCCCTTGCTGTGCATCGAAGTTTGATATCTCCGCCTTACACTACAGTACCTAACTCCATCAAGTACCGTTCGTTTCGTCGTATCTCTTCATCCGACGGTCGCTCCACGCTTACCTCCGTATCGCCATTGGATCCACCTACCATCTTCCCATCCATCGGTCCAGCTTCGCGAAACATCAAAATCCTCTACACATGCTCAACACCCTAGTACCCGAACCCTACACCCATTAGCCAAACACACCCTTCTCCCAAATCCATCGAAACCATCTTCCCCCCCCCCCCCCCCCTCTCTGCAACAGTACCACCATGTTCGTCTCCATCACCACTACTTCCCCCAAATGACTCCACTATCTTCTCCCCAAATCACTCTATCACCACCACACCTAAACCCATCATCACTATCACGTTTTACCTCTTTTCATCAACTAATCTCCTCAATTTCTCATCTCTGCTGACTGAAACCCTAGGTGAGAAATTGAAGATATAAGTTGATGTTAGAGCAGCAATTGGAGCACGAGATGGAGCGAGTATCTCATCAACATTAGGTAAATCAATTTCACCTGATTTTCTGATTTTGGGGAAAAGGGGCTGTGAACCCTAATTCTGATAGGGGGGGTATAAATTGGTGCTATGTGGAGTGTGTGAAAGACGGTGTATATCTCTGGGCTAGCCAGTGAACAATTTATTGAATCAATTCTCATTTTTTCAATTTTGTCTTAGCAACAGTGATAGTGTGTATGTGTGATCCTGTTTATCTGTTGCATTTGAATTCAGTTTGTTGTATGAATGCTTTAGTTATACTCATGGTTAGCATGAGCTAAACAGCATCAGGCCAAGGCTCAGCTGAAGCCTTGTGCACTGTCAAGTGACTAGAAGCTAGGATAGTTACTTCCATGCTCTGTTTTGCTTGAGCAAATGGGAGATACCAATGCACATAGTGCCTGATGATTGGCTGTGCTGTCAAAAGACAGCCAATGCTAGGGGCAGACTATTGAGCAATTTAGTATTCTTCTATTTCTAGATGTATGCATAGGATCAAACTCAACCTAGAAACATGTCATTTGGTTAGGACACAAGGTGGATCCTAAGCCTTGGCTTACCCACCAATTCCTTCTCAGTCACTTACATTTCAGTTCTGTGTGCTTTCAATTCAGTTTATTTTTGCCTTTTTTTTCTTGCACTTTGAAGCCTTTTGTGCACTGAAGTCAGTGCACAATCCTCACCTTGCCCTTGGCTTCCAAGCCTTGGTTCTTTGCTGCTTTACCTTGTTGTTTTCTTAGCTGTTTCTTTGCTGCTTTACCTTGCACCCTTGGTTCATGCTATTTACCTTGCTTTGCTCACTGCCATAGTGCATTGTCACCATTGTTAGCTTAGGTTTCTCTTGTATGCTCCCACTCCCTGTGGACTGACCCTGCTTACCTTCTATATCATAACTTGGCCTTGTATACTTGCAAGCTTTTGTGTGTCTTTGCTTGCACACCAAGTTTTTGGCGCCGCTGCCGGGGAGTGGTACTGCCATCTGCTGTTACCTGAGCTGCTGTGCAAAGCTGCTGTGCTGTGCCTTCTCTGCTGAGCTGCTGCTGCTGCTGTTGCTGCTGCTGTTGGTGCTTCTGCCAAGACTGCTGCTGCTGTTGTTTGCTGCCAAGCACTGGGCTGCCAACTGAAGCTGTCAACTGGGCTTGTGCACCCTCTGCTGCTGGGCTCTGAACCAACTGAGCTGGGCTTGAACCAACTGAGCTGGGCTTAGTACCTCAATCGCTGGGCTTGCACTTCTGCTCCTGGTTGCTGCAGATTCTGCTGGGCTCTGATCAACTGTTGCTGCTGGGCTTGGACGTGAGCTTAGGACGATCCTAAAGCCCAACTGGGCTGTGCAACTAAAAGGGGACTAAAAGCCTATTTTTGGGCTTCCCTCCAAAAACAAGTAAGCCTAACCCATGAGTTAACCCACTTGGGCCTCATTTAAATTCAAATTCGGGCTTGTAATAATTAATTTAATTATTTATTGGGATTGTAATAATTTTATTTATTCTTTTCTTTTTTTTTATATTTGGGACTGTAATTATTTTTTGTTTTTTTTTTTTTTTTTTTTTTTTTTTTTTTATGGGCTTGTCTTAATTATTATTAGTGTTTTATTTTTTTATGAGTTGTGCTAATTTATGCTAGGTTTAGTTCAAAAAATTTTCCAAAGCCCAATTTTAAACCAAAAACAAAATCCCTTGTTAGTCCAACACCCATTCAAAACCAAATCTTCATAACCCTTGTGGGCCAAATTGTTTCCGATTGCTCTGTCTGACCAACATGTTAGTTAAGGTACCACTAGGACATGATTGTGACCTACAGAGACCAGACAAACAGACTTGTTAGAATTAACCCAGACGAACCTATCGAAATTCTAAGTTCTGAGGGAGACAGTCCAGATCAACCAGAAACAATGGGAGAACCCCGTACCCTCAAGGATTATATGTACCCAACTAGAGCCAGTCAACCTTCTTGTATTGTGCTACCCGAGGCTAATGGCCATTATGAGCTGAAATCAGCACAATACAGATGCTTCCTTTTTAGAGGTGTTGAGAATGAAAACCCGTACCACCACGTGAGAGAATTCGAGGAAATTTGTGGAACTCTGCGTTTCACTCAAATGTCCGACGAAACCCTAAAGTTAAGGCTTTTCCTTTCTCCCTGAAAGATAAGGCAAAGGCCTGGCTATGCTTTACAGCCTCAATCCATCATGACATGGGATGACCTCATAAAGGAGTTTTTCAAAAAGTTTTTCCCGAACCACAAGACTGCGACAATTCGTCAAAGTCTGAATAGCTTTGTGCAATTAGAGGTGAGACCTTAGCTAGATACCTGGAGAGATTCAATGAATTATTGCTCCAATGTCCCCATCATGGTTTTGAAAAATGGAGACTTGTGCAAATTTTGTATGAAGGTCTAGATGTGTCCACCCGAACAACGGTTGAGTCGATGTGTAATGGTCTATTCGTAGACAAAACTGCTGATGCGTCTTGGGACTTCTTGATTGAAGTAGCTGAAAAGACGCAACAGTGGGAATCCATCCGTGAACCAGAAAGACTACATCCGAAGCAAAGGCTTTTAGGATTGAAGCGGATTTCGAGGGAAGAGCAAACATGGCATCAATAGTTAGGAGATTAGAAGAGTTAGAACTACATAAAAATTCAAAACCTTCCACCACTACTCTCCGAGAACATGTCGCTTCGTCTGTTGTGCGCTTGTAACGATCCCAACCATCAATTCCAAAATTGTCCCGATTTGCTTGCAGTCCAGGTCTAGGCTTGAACAGGCACATGCCATGTTTCAAAAACCAGAGCATAACCCTATTCACAGACCTACAATCCAGGATGGAGAAACCACCCTAACTTTTCATGGTCAAAAGGACCCACTCAGGAGGACCATCTCAACCCAATCAGAGCTATCAAAACAATCAGGGATATCAGAACAATCAAGGTTATCAACACCCGAGAAACCCTCAACAACAATCAAACTCTCAACAACAATCATATCCTCAACACAATACCGACAAGAGATTATCCACCCTAGAGGAAATGTTCCAGAGTTTGATGCAAAGTCAGAAAAATCTAGATCAAAAGATGGATCAAATGTGTGAGAGAGAAAAGGGTAAACTTCCGAGCCAACCCCAACAAAATCCAAAGAGGATATTTCAAACAGGCACAACATCCTGCACTGAAACCTCACCGATCAAGTCCATGCCATTACCACCCTCCGAAGTGGTAAAGTCATCGAGAACAACGTGGGCGAACCTAATGAATCTGATACAAATTCCACGCTGTCTCCACAACCCCAGAAAACCAAAGAATCTGAGCAAGTTGGAAATCTGACAATTCTACTGCTGTGAATGTCCCTTTGCCAACTCTTCCTGTTGCCCCATTTCCTCAAAGATTGATCTATCAACAGAAAAGTACCCATTACAATGAGATGTTAGATCTGTTCAAGAGAGTCAACATCAACATTCCTTTTCTTGAAGCAATCAAGCAAATCCCTGCTTATGCCAAATTCCTCAAAGACTTGTGTACTCAAAAGCGCAAGCTCAATGTGCAAAACGTGCTTTCTTAGCTGAGCAGGTGAGTTCCATCATTCTGAACAAAACTCCACCCAAGTTTAGGGATCCAGGATGTCCAACAATTTCTTGCACTATAGGAGAACACACGGTCAATAAAGCGTTATTAGACCTAGGTGCAAGTGTTAACCTACTGCCATATTCTGTTTATGAGCAGTTAGGTCTTGGGGAGTTGAAACCAACATCTATCACTCTACAACTGGCAGACCGATCTGTCAAGATTCCTCGTGGAGTGGTCGAAGACGTTTTGATCAAGGTTGACAAATTCTATTTTCCCGTAGACTTCATTGTCTTAGACACTCAACCTGTACAAAACCCAGACTGTCACATTCTGTCCTTCCTTACCCTTAATTCTCTTGACGTCCTTTCTTGGCTACGTCCAACGCGATCAAATTGTCGAATGGAGTGTTAAAACTGTCTTTTGGTAACATGACGGTAGAATTGAATGTGTTCGATATTAGTCAACAACCTGTGAATCTTGATGATGATGATGTGCATGAAGTTAATATGATTGAAGGATTAATGCAAGATTCGTTGACTAACATTCTATCCGTCGACCCCTTTCAAGCATGTATGGAGAACTTTAACCCTGATTCCTATGATGATGCATACTGTAGTGACGTCCTATCTCTGCTCGAATCTGTACCTCAAATGGACGTCACTGAAAGGAAATATGAAGTGGAACCACCCTTACTCTCTGATTCCAAGCTTATTCCATCCATTGTTGAGCCACCCAAGCTTGAATTGAAAACATTGCCTAGTACGTTGAAGTACGCATTCCTAGGTTCTTCTGATACTTTACCTGTCATTATTTCATCATGTTTAGACACGGAACAGGAAAGTAAGCTTTTAGAAGTACTTAAGGAACACAAAGAGGCCTTAGGATGGACCATCTCAGATCTCAAAGGAATTAGTCCCACCATTTGCATGCACCACATTAACCTTGAAGAGAATGCCAAACCATCGAGGGAAATGCAAAGGAGACTTAATCCTAACATGAGAGATGTAGTCAAAGGAGAGATCCTGAAACTACTTGATGCGGGTATCATATACCCAATTCCCGATAGCAAATGGGTTAGTCCCATTCAAGTTGTGCCTAAGAAGTCAGGCATTACTGTAGTTCAGAACGACAAGAATGAATTAGTCCCTACTCGTACAACCACAGGATGGCGAGTATGCATCGACTACAGGAAGTTGAACACAGTAACAAGGAAGGATCACTTCCCGCTCCCTTTCATTGACCAAATGCTAGAACGTGTGTCTGGACACAGTCACTACTGTTTTCTAGATGGCTTTTCCGGTTATAACCAAATTCACATTGCTCCGGAAGATCAGGAAAAAACTACATTCACGTGTCCATTTGGGACGTTTGCTTATAGACGTATGCCCTTCGGGTTGTGTAATGCACCTGCTACTTTTCAGCGTTGCATGATGAGCATTTTTTCTGACATGATAGATAGTTTTCTCGAGATCTTTATGGATGATTTCTCTGTTTTTGGTTCCTCGTTTGACGAATGTTTGAAGCATCTTGCCCTCGTGATATCCAGATGTAAAGAAAAGAACCTTGTTCTAAATTGGGAAAAATGCCATTTTATGGTGAATTCAGGAATAGTTCTAGGACACATCATCTCAGAAAAAGGAATTGAAGTGGATAAAGCTAAAGTTGACCTCATTCAACATCTACCACAACCTTGCTCTGTGAAGGAGATCAGATCATTTCTAGGTCATGCTGGTTTTTACCGGCGATTCATCAAAGATTTCAGCAAAATCTCCAGACCTCTGTGCAGTCTTCTCTCCAAAGATGTTGCCTTCAATTTCGATGCTGCTTGTGTGAAGGCATGGGAGGAATTAAAAACCCTTCTCACCACCGCTCCTATAGTCCGACCACCCGATTGGAAGCTTCCGTTCGAACTTATGTGTGATGCCTCTGATTATGCTGTTGGTGCTGTTTTAGGACAGCGAGTTGATAGACTACCATATGTGATATACTATGCTAGCAAAACCCTTAATGATGCCCAACTCAATTATTCAACTACCGAGAAGGAATTGCTTGCCGTCGTTTTCGCATTAGACAAGTTTAGATCTTATCTGATAGGGTCTAAGATCATCATATACACAGACCATGCGGCTTTGAAGTATCTTCTTTCCAAGAAGGATGCTAAAGCTCGCCTTATTCGATGGATACTCTTATTACAGGAATTCGATCTCGAAATCCGTGATAAGAAAGGTTGTGAGAATGTGGTTGCTGATCATTTGTCTAGATTAACTTTAGAGTCTATTGATGAATGTGAGCTGATTAGAGAATCATTCCCAGATGAACAGCTGATGTCTATCTCAGACCTTCCTTGGTTTGCTGATATTGTTAACTACCTCGCTACAGGTAGGATGCCCTCACGTTGGTCGAGACAAGACCGCTCTAAATTCCTGGCTGAAGTAAACATTTCCTTTGGGATGACCCATATTTGTTTAAGTACTGCCCAGACCAAATCATTAGGAGATGTGTCCCCAACACTGAACAGAAAGATGTGATATCTTTCTGTCATGACCAAGCATGTGGAGGCCATTTCAGTGCCAAGAAAACCGCTGCAAAGATCTTGCAGTGTGGATTCTATTGGCCATCATTGTTCAAGGATTGCCATGATTATTGTGTTGCTTGTGAACGCTGTCAAAAGCTAGGAAGCATTTCGAGGAGAAACATGATGCCATTGAACCCCATTTTGATTGTGGAGATTTTTGATGTTTGGGGGATAGACTTCATGGGTCCATTTCCCATGTCTGACAGCAAGTTGTACATCCTAGTCGCAGTTGATTACGTTTCTAAGTGGGTAGAAGCCATAGCAACCAGAACAAATGACCACAAGGTGGTACTTTCATTTCTAAAGGAAACATATTTCACGTTTTGGTACCCCTAGAGCTATCATCAGTGACGGCGGTTCACATTTTCGTAACAAGTACTTTGAGTCTTTAGTACGCAAGTATGGCATAACTCACAAGGTTGCTACTCCGTACCACCCTCAGACTAGTGGACAAGTGGAAGTGTCTAATAGGGAAATTAAGCACATTCTGGAGAAGACGGTCAACCCGTCCAGGAAAGATTGGTCATTGAGATTGAATGATGCTTTGTGGGCCTATAGAACAGCTTATAAGACACCAATTGGCATGTCCCCCTATCGTCTAGTGTATGGAAAGCCGTGCCATCTACCTGTGGAATTAGAACATCGTGCCTACTGGGCAATCAAAGAGCTGAACTTTCTCTGGACGAAGCTGGAATTCAAAGGAAACTTCAACTCAACGAGTTGGAAGAATTGAGAAATGAGGCTTATGACAGTGCCAAGCTGTACAAGCAGAAGATGAAGATGTTTCATGAAGCGTATTCTACGCAAATCCTTCACTCCTGGTCAGAAAGTCTTGCTGTATGACTCCCGATTACATCTTTTTCCAGGAAAACTGCGTTCCAGATGGAAGGGTCCGTACCTAGTACGCACAGTTTTTCCTCATGGAGCTGTAGAGCTGGAGGATGTCTCCAACAAGAACGTTTTCAAAGTCAACGGGCAGAGATTAAAGCCATTCCTTGAGCCATTTCCACCCGACATTGAAACAACCAACCTGGAGGACCCAGTCTATGTGGACTAAACTGGTCCACTCTTTCCCTAAATAACCAAAAAGTTTTCCAAATTTTCCCTAAAAACCAAAATTTTCGTTTTCCCATCAAAACCAAATGTTTCCCAACAAAACCAAATTTTTTCCAAAAAGTCCAATCCCATTAAAAACCAAATTTTCTTGTAGATAATGTGTTAGTTAAATTTCCTTTTGTATATTTTGTGCTCATCCATTGTGACTCCTAATATGATGGATTTTTGCCTTGAATAACGGAGTTTTAATCGAGCTCCCGTACAATCGGGTATTCTCTCTCCTTTTACTCTACTCAGCATGTTCCTCTTCATATATTGTTTTATAATTCTTTCCATATTTTGAAACATTGAGGACAATGTTTAGTTTAGGTTTGGGGGTATAGAGTAGATACCATGATAATTGCCATAATTGAAAACGAACTCCTTCTTTTTGAAAAAATTGAAAAATTCCAAAAAATTGAAAAATCAAAATTAAAAAAAAATTAAAAAATTGAAAAAAATCATAAAAATGGAGCTCATTTACCTTGAAATGTTGACTCTTGTGCAAATATGTATTTTATTAGGAGTCTTAGTCTAGATATTTAGGCACCCTGATTCTAGCACAATTCACATAGTGATAAGAAATTTGCACGCGCACGATCTACCAATACATGTATGGCCTCGATCTTCAAGGTGTTTGATAGGAAGTTACGATTGCCAATCACTTTAGAATACTGAACGAAACTTGACTAGCTTGTTCTTTGGTTGGTTGGGATAGAAGGTGGAGGTTACATTAAGAAAGACAACCATCGAATTTAACTGGGTGCATCAAAAAGGGCTACCTCTTGCAAAGTGTCATGTAATTTTGTTTCCTTTTGTATGTATCAAAAGTGTTTCCTTCAAAAAAAAAAAAAAAAAAAAAAAAAAAAAAAAAAAAAAAAAAAAAAAAAAAAATATCAGAAAAATACAAAAAAATCAAGTATTTATCAATTCCATCATCTCTTGTTCCAAAAATAAAAGAGATAGTCAATGTAAATAAGAGTCATGTAAATAGTCATTTTGTTGTTTCATTGTAATAAGCAAGGAGGGTGTATGCCATTGATGTACAACGCGAGTAATTGTGAAATACCTCCAACTCATTCACAATTCTCGTAAAGTCCGGACAGCTAGCTAGATTTCGACCTCAGTTCTTAGCCTGAGAAACTATCTCTTGGTGATTAGTAGTCATAACTTCAGATCTTTCTTTACACATGTGTAGATACACTTTACACTCTTATCACATGTCTTTTTTTGTTATCAGTGCTAGGATTGTGCCTTCGATAGCTAGATTGACATCTCCATTTTGCTGTGAGCTTAAACTGTTTTGCACATGTCACATTTGATGGAATCTGAGCTTATATTTTGACCTAAAACTTTGTAGGTACGTTCTAAGCAAACCTTCACGAGACTTCAACTCGTCCACTAGGGACACTTAGTGGTTTAAAAGGCTTAGTGCATATGCTAAATGCATTCGAGAGACCAGCGACAGTGGTATAGTTAGGATTTCCTTAGTTTTGTTTTACTTGAGGACAAGTAAAATTCAGGTTTGGGGGTATTTGATGAGTGCCAAATATTGTATATATTTATCCCTTTTTGTTGGCATTTAACTCATCTTTTATGCATTAATTCTACATTTTATCCCATATTCTGTATTTTCATTGTTTTCAAGAATAAATATTTTTCTTACTTAATTTTGCATTTTTAGGTAATAAATAAAGATTGGATGAGTTGCGGAGCAAAAAGAGCAGAAAAGTGGTGAAAAGCCGGGAGAAATTACGCAAGGAAGCCGCAAAGAATGGAGCGCACGTCCAAAAAGCTGGAAATGGGCTCAAGAAGAAGAAAGTTGCTCTTAAAGAAGAAGTGGGCTCAAGGTTTTCCAAGCCCAAACTCATTTCCCAAACCCATATTCTATACCCAAAAGCCTAAAACCCAAATCCATACCCGCTGCCTTCAGCCGTCAGATCAGTTCTCAGGAGCATCCGACGGTCGCTCCCTTGCTGTGCATCGAAGTTTGATATCTCCGCCTTACACTACAGTACCTAACTCCATCAAGTACCGTTCGTTTCGTCGTATCTCTTCATCCGACGGTCGCTCCACGCTTACCTCCGTATCGCCATTGGATCCACCTACCATCTTCCCATCCATCGGTCCAGCTTCGCGAAACATCAAAATCCTCTACACATGCTCAACACCCTAGTACCCGAACCCGACACCCATTAACCAAACACACCCTTCTCCCAAATCCATCGAAACCATCTTTCCCCCCCCCCTCTCTGCAACAGTACCACCATGTCCGTCTCCATCACCACTACCTTCCCCCAAATCACTCCACTATCTTCTCCCCAAATCACTCTATCACCACCACACCTAAACCCATCATCACTATCACGTTTTACCTCTTTTTCATCAACTAATCTCCTAAATTTCTCATCTCTGCTGACTGAAACCCTAGGTGAGAAATTGAAGATATAAGTTGATGTTAGAGCATCAATTGGAGCACGAGATGGAGCGAGTATCTCATCAACATTAGGTAAATCAATTTCACCTGATTTTCTGATTTTGGGGAAAAGGGGCTGTGAACCCTAATTCTGATAGGGGGGGTATAAATTGGTGTTATGTGGAGTGTGTGAAAGACGGTGTATATCTCTGGGCTAGCCAGTGAACAATTTATTGAATCAATTCTCATTTTTTTCAATTTCTGTCTTAGCAACAGTTGATAGTGTGTATGTGTGTATCATGTTTATCTGTTGCATTTGAATTCAGTTTGTTGTATGAATGCTTTAGTTATACTCATGGTTAGCATGAGCTAAACAGCATCAGGCCAAGGCTCAGCTGAAGCCTTGTGCACTGTCAAGTGACTAGAAGCTAGGATAGTTACTTCCATGCTCTGTTTTGCTTGAGCAAATGGGAGATACCAATGCACATAGTGCCTGTGATTGGCTGTGCTGTCAAAAGACAGCCAATGCTAGGGGCAGACTATTGAGCAATTTAGTATTCTTCTATTTCTAGATGTATGCATAGGATCAAACTCAACCTAGAAACATGTCATTTGGTTAGGACACAAGGTGGATCCTAAGCCTTGGCTTACCCACCAATTCCTTCTCAGTCACTTACATTTTCAGTTCTGTGTGCTTTCAATTCAGTTTATTTTCTTGCCTTTTTTTTCTTGCACTTTGAAGCCTTTTGTGCACTGAAGTCAGTGCACAATCCTCACCTTGCCCTTGGCTTCCAAGCCTTGGTTCTTTGCTGCTTTACCTTGCTGTTTTCTTAGCTGTTTCTTTGCTGCTTTACCTTGCACCCTTGGTTCATGCTATTTACCTTGCTTTGCTCACTGCCATAGTGCATTGTCACCATTGTTAGCTTAGGTTTCTCTTGTATGCTCCCACTCCCTGTGGACTGACCCCCTGCTTACCTTCTATATCATAACTTGGCCTTGTATACTTGCAAGCTTTTGTGTGTCTTTGCATTTCGCACCAAATATATACACAAAAAATATGGATCAGGGAAGATCAATACTTCGGAATAGACAAGGATTCATCCTATTTTCCATCATTATTTGCACAATGACATACAATAGACATAATCCCCGTAAACAAAAGTTTTATCCTTTCTTCCATCAAAATATGACATAAAAGGCTTTAAATTTTGTAATATGACATAAGGCTTTAAGTTTTATCAATACATGCATATCGACATATGAACGACTTAAATTTCGACAAGGTATGGGACAATCATAGTTCACGGACGCAAACACACATATCCCATAACAATTTGCAATATATAAAACTATAAAGATTAATACTGCAAAAACCATCTTCCAAATAATTTTTAGAATTTAAACAAATAAACCTAAAAACAATGAGGATGAAAACGTCGGACATAGCATCACAATAATGGCTATTCTGAAAACTAGTTATTCTTCCTAAAACATAAGAAATAAAAATTCTGATACGAAGATTTACTAGATGTTAAGACCTTTGAAGAATTATTTATCGTACCCGAACTCCTTGTCGTCAACAACCATTGGGACATAAGGTTTATGAAGATAAGAGTTAATATCAATAAGCCTTCTTGACTGATGTCGAACCAGGGCCTTCTGAATCTCATGGGTCTTAAGCACAAAAGCCTTTATCTGTTGAATATCCTTTCGTGTCTCCTTCAAAACTTCAAGAACATCAGAAAACTTCTGAGAATTTTAAGGAACGACCCTTGGCTTCCTCGCGTTCCTTATTTTCCTTTTCAAAGTTGGAGACAACAGAGATTTCTCTTTTTCCTTCATGATTGGTGGCTTAACAATCATATTAAACATCCTTTCCATTAGAAGACATGATGTTTGGAGTATCCATAAGATTATGGGTTTGTGAGAGGAAATCACAATTTAAACTCAACAAGTAGTCTTAGGAAGAGTTTTAGAGAAGGAGAAAGAAATATAAGGTTACACAACCTTTAACCGGTTCGTGCACGCACAACTCTGAACCCTAGAAAGAGTAGAATTTTTGAGAATAACCTTTCCTTTATTGATAGACAGGGAATTCCAATTTTGCATCAAGCAAAAAACAAAACTAAGAAAAGAAGAAAACAAACTTTTCCTAAAGCATGACAGGTGCACAACCTTGTCTCTTTTGATCAGGCACATGAGACAAGATACACAAATCAACACAATCAAGTTGTGTTGTGGTGAACAATAATTTGTCCACCATGTTCCTTTTGAGAGGAATCCATAGACCTCTCTCTATCAAAAAGATTGGACCATACTTTCTTCTCTAATGGTCTTGTTTTATCCTTGGAAACTAACTTCTTAGACGAAGATAAAATCTTACATACCTCAGCGGTCTTTTGAGCAAGTTTGAGCTTGTTTGCTAATCGATTTGCTCTTCGTTGAAGTTTGTTGACATGTATCAATTTGTGTTTGTACTTGTAACACTTTGATAATTCATGACCGTTGAATGAACAATATGAGCACGTCAATCTTGGATATAATTCAGGCATCTGAGATGTACAAGCTGCTAGACACATAGTGGTACTTGAAACGTCATACACAAAGTTTCCAATAGAAAGGTCAATTTTATCTTCCAGATTGGTTGAGTTTTCTTCTGAAAGAATATCGAGATTGATGTATGTATTGCTGCAACTATCAAAATCTATATTTTCACAAAGAAGTGCAACACTTGATTTTTCGTCTTCATTAGAATCATAGTTGTCAGACATTTCATCAAGAGTTGTAGCAAGACCTTTGTTCCCACTGTATTTCTTTCGATTTGGACACTCATTTTCAAAATGAACAAAACCTTTACAACTTAAAGCACTGAGGCATATCCTCGTCATCAGTTTCATCTTTATCCCTATTTTTAGGAGGAACACGATTATGAGGTTTATCTGATGGCTTGGATTTATCTCTGGAGAACCGTTTACTTCTCTTCAAAAGAAGATCCCTAAAACTGTCTTGTGATCAACGAGACTGACTTGTCAAGATCTTCATCTGATGAATCAGCCTCAGAAAGATCATCTTCAGAGATGTACACACTTTTACTTTTATCAAGTAATTTAGTGTTCTTTAGTGCTTTAAAAGCAACATCCTTAATAGACTTGGACGTATGCTCATGATCAAAGATCTTTAGATTCCCAACCAGCGTATTTCTGTTGCGACTTTATTCCCTTCAACGATGGCATGCTTCTTAGAATCGTATCTAGATGGCAGAGATCCGAGAATTTTCATCACAATGTCCTTTTCAGGAATAATCTTACCCAATGCAAAAGATGCATTAACAATTTCATACACTTTGTGATTAAACTCATGAAATGATTCTTTATCAGCTATATGAAGGTTTTCCCAGTCAGAATTTAGGTTTTCAATCCTAGCTTATTTCTCACTGGTATTTCCTTCAAATACGGTTTCTAAGATATCCCAGGCTTCTTTAGACTTTGTGCACGTAGTCACATGATGCTGAAGATCTGGGGTAATGGCGTGTATGATAGCATTTACGCCGTCATAGTTTTGCTTTGCTTCAAGGATTTCTTCCGGACTATATCTACCAATATCCTTAGGTATAGATACATCGCCTTCTATATTAACCGGAGGATCATAACCATTAACAACACTTACCCATGTTTGAAAATCACGAGCTTGAAGAAAAGCACGCATAGCGATTTTCCACCATAAGTAGTTTGAGCCATCGAAGACTGGTGGTACGTTTATGGAGATAGAATTCCTGTCCATAGAGTCAGATCGCTACAAACACAGACTTGTAAGTTCTTTAAACATGTTTGCCTGCTCTGACACCAATTGATAAAGAGGGGGCCTAACAACCACACCCAATATTTCGCTTAGCAATCTGTATGGACAAACTCCAATATACTTTTAAGAGAATCAACTAGACAGTCAGACTCAATCTTATTAAAAGTATGTCAAAGAGTAATATTTCACTTTCAAGATTCAATACTTACTCAAGCAAATAGAAATCTGCGAGACTAATTGAATATAAGATAAACTACTTGAACGGTACGAAAGACCAATGTTCAAGGATCAATCAATTTCAATCAACAACCAAAGGTTGGATTTCCCAATTGATTGATTCAACGCACAACCTGTGATATTTCAATTATATAACAAAATATAATGCGGAAAAGAAATAACACAGACACCAGAAATTTTGTTAACGAAGAAACCACAAATGCAGAAAAACCTCGGGACCTAGTCCAGATTGAACACACACTGTATTCAGCGGTTACAAACACTAGCCTACTACAAACTAACTTCGGTCTGAACTGTAGTTGAACCCCAATCAATCTCACACTGAACCAAGGTACAGTTGCGCTCCTTATGTCTCTGATTCCAGCAGGATAATACGTACTTGATTCCCTTAGATGATCTCACCCACAACTAAGAGTTGCTATGACCCAAAGTCGATGACTTTAATAAACAAATTTGTATCACACAGAAAAATCTACGGTAATAGATAAATCTGTCTCCCACAGAAATACCTACGAGTTTTTGTTCCGTCTTTTGATAAATCAAGGTGAACAGGAACGAATTGATAACCCGGACTTATATTCCCGAAGAACAACCTAGAATTATCAATCACCTCACAATATTCTTAATCGACTAGCGAAAGAAGATATTGCGGAATCACAAACGATGAGACGAAGGTGTTTGTGACTTCTTTTATATCTTGCCTATCGGAGAAATCAATCTCAATCCAATCTTACGATTGTACTCAAATACAATAGAAACAGCAAGATCAGATCACACAACTACAAAGAGAATAGTTGGGTCTGGCTTCACAATCCCAATGAAGTCTTCAAGTCGTTAACCTACAGGGTCTCGAGAAGAAACCTAAGGTTAAAGGAGAATCGACTCTAGCTAATACAACTAGTATCACACAGGAGGTGCGGGGATTAGGTTTCCTAGTTGTTAGAGTTCTACTTTATATATACTTTCAAATCAGGGTTTGCAACCAATGTTATCTTGGTAACAAAGCATTCAATATTCACCGTTAGATGAAAACCTGATTAGATTCAAGCTAATATCTTTCAACCGTTAGATCGAACTTAGCTTGTTATACACAAATGAAACGCACGTTTATTTAGGTTTGTGTAAACGTGCCCAAACATGTACACTTAGTTGGTTCAACAGTAATTAACCAAATGGTTATCCATATGAGCACTTTCATATCAACCATATTCTTCTTTACCACAACTAGTTCAAATGACTCAAATGAACTAGTTAGAGAGTTATTCAATTGCTTAGATCTTATAGAAGTATACAAGACACAATCGAAGCAAAAACGATTTGATTCACTCGAATCAATTCATGAACTTTATAGCCACGGTTTGCAAGTATGCATTCCTTAGTTTATATAAGTTTAAGTTCACGAATAACCGTTTTTAGAAAATAACCAACTTAAGTACGCATATTGGTACGCGGACTTAAGTGCCCGGAATAAGTTTGTTTTTAATTCACAAACTCCAGCAGAAATTCACGGGACGTGAACTTCCGACAGTGCGCGTACTGGTACGCGGACTTTAGTTCCGGTTTTCCTGAGCAACAAAGTACGCATACTTTGGTTCAAGGAATAAGGACTTACACATGTATGTGTTACCACACAATGTTTATATCCTTCCAAGGTTATATATTCTAAACTCTCATTTCAACCATTAAAACATTCTTAGAGGACGTTATATAGTTATTGTTCACAAGCTATTTTTCGTCAAAGCGATTTTCAAATAATTGAAACTAATATGACTTTCATCACTAGTAAAGATGAACTTAGCCAAAGCGAAATCTTACCAACACATATTTCGAGAAATAAATAAGCGAGATAAACTCAGCTCGAGATAGCAAATGTGTATAATCAAAGTCTATATAGCAATACGACATTTGTCTCAAGATAGGAGATATAGTAGATATACTTTTGAGTGATAGATAAGTTCAAGTCTCCACATACCTTTTATTCGATGAAGTTCCACCAGTTCCTTGAGTAGCTCTTCGTCTTTTTATGATGATCGCCATGGAGTCTTGAGCTCAACTACACTTTCTATCCTAGTACTAAACTTAGTTATAAGTAGACTAGAAATCAAGACTTAGAGTTTTGATCACTAACATTGACAAACATGCTTGAGATACCAACGCATGCGAGTTCGACCGAGCAGTGCTCTAACAAACAATACTTTCATTGTTATCTTTATCATCAGTGTCACTAATTAGAGGAACAATTGATGGTTCTTTTTCATTCTGTTTTTCTTTGATAATAGTTTCAGAGGGAGGTAGTTCTGAAATGTGATTGTCTTGACTGAAATCGCTAACGTCATAAATAACCACGTTAATTGATTCCATCATGAATTTTTTCCTAAGGTTATATACCCTGAAATCACGGCTATTAGAAGCATAGCATAGGAAGATTCCTTCATCACTTTTGGAATCAAACTTTCCTCTATGTTCTCTGTCTTTGAGAATATAACATTTGCTTCCGAAAACCCTTAAATAACTTAGATTGGGTTTTCTTCCATACCATAACTCGTAAGGAGTATTAAGAGTTTTAGATCTTAAATAGACCCTATTTATAAGGTAACATGCTGTAAATACAACTTCTCCCCAGAAGGTTAATGGTAGGTTTTTATTGTGAAGCATTACTCTTGCCATTTCTTGAATATTTTTATTCTTTCTCTCAGCTACACAATTTGCTTGAGGTGTAATAGGGGCAGAGATTGATGAATAATTTTAAGTTCATTGCAGTATTCATATACTTTTGCATCCTTGAATTCTGTACCACGATCCCTTCTTATTCTTTTAAGTTTGCGACCTTGCTCATTTTGAATTCTACTCACAATGATTTTGAACTCCTCAAGAGTATCATTCTTGTGTTTCAAGAAGGAAACCACGTGAAGTGTGTGTAGTCATCTACCATTACTAAAGTATATTTCTTTCCTCCAACAGTAGCTTGTTGAATTGAACCAAACAGATCCATATGAATTAGATCGAGAGGAGCACGAGTGGCTATATCTCGAGAAAGTTTGTGGGGAATTTTTCCTTGCTTACCTTTTTGACAAGCACCACATACACCTTCTACTTTAATATTTATCTTTGGAAGACCTCTGACAAGTTTACGGTTAATGAGCTTACCAAGTATTCGGTAGTTAACATGACCAAAGCGTTCATGATGTAAATGGGTTGAACCAACCTTAGTCAGGTTACAGTATAAATTTGACTGTATATCGAGTAGATAACAATTGTCATACTTCTTCGTCCTCGAAAAATAATTTTTCCGGACTTGTCTTCAACATCACAAACTTTCATATTGAAGATGACTTTACGACCTTTATCACAAATTTGACTCACTGAAAGAAGATTTGCTTTCATTCCTTTAACATAAACAACATCATGAATTTAGGGAATACCTGGAAGCTTGATAGTACCTTTCTTGCTGATTAGGCAGCTACTCCCATCTCCAAATGTTACTGATCCTCCCTTGTAGTCTTCAGTCTTTGTGAACCATGAAAGATCACCAGTCATGTGTCTGCTACATCCACTATCTAGGAACCATTGGAAATGTGAAGTTGTTTTGAGTGCAAATGCTCTTAGACATTGTTCACCAGATTTAGGATATCTTGTTAGGTCTTTATATAATCCCATAACACGTTTAATCAGGTGTTTCACAAGGCAAATTTTCTGAGTTAAACATTTCCATCCCTTTTTGAAAAAAATTCTGGTCAGTTCTGGATGTCTGGATGTTGATTTTGAACATTTTTGAGATTCTCCCTTAGTAGGGCTATCTACGTTTTTGACCAGTCCTCTATCAATCATGACACTACTAATTTCGTTAGTAAATGACTGATTCTGTTCAACTAGTTTGTCTAACATCCTGACAAAGAGCAGGGTAATACTCTTCAGTGTCTTTTTGAAGATCACTTAAAATCTTTAGAACGTTAACCGTATCTCTCATGGGATTCAATGCTTATAGGTTGGATCGCACCAAACACAGATTGTTAGATCTTTTCGTGTTTGCCTGCTCTGATACCAATTGAAAAGACGACGGTACCCAAATATGCCTCAATCTAAAACTTTTCCACCTATAAGTCCTTTCTCCGAAAGTGATTTTCTATAGACTGAGTCGAGACAATACAACTAATCGGTTCACACTTCGTGTGATCGTCTATGGATACGAGATCGAGACAATACGACAACAAGATAACTTGTGTGATTGACTATGGATACAAGATTGAGAGAATACAACAACGAAGTATGTTTACTTGATAATAGGTTCGAACTTAACCAAACACAAGGGATTGTCTATCAAGTAAAATAGGAATGAATGTTTGTGTAATTTAATTTAAATTATAATAACAACAATTATAATTGCGTAAAATAAAAGTAAATGACACAAAAAGATTTTGTTAACGAGGAAACCGCAAATGCAGAAAAACCCCGGGACCTAGTCCAGAATTGAATATTCTCAGAATTAAGCCGTTATACAAAATCAAACCAACTTCGTATAGTTGAGACCAAACAATTAAAACTATAGTTCACATAGTTTCCTCAGTATCCCTGCGCCTCCAACTTGTTAATAAGTCACGCACTTGGAACAATTCCTTTAGTTCATATTCCAAACAGTAAAGGAATAACAAATCTGTTCGATAACAACTCTTTTCAAACAACGTGATATGAGTTTGATAAAGGCTCTCCCGTTTAACCAATAAACTCCTTTGTCGGGTCCTCAGCTCAATCTCTCAACAACTACCGAAGTAATTGTTAGACTATGCAATCAATATTATTAATCACAAAAAAGTGTATTGATGCCGATCTACTCAACTAATCAATCCAATCTATCACAAAGATAAACCAATTATAGTTGGATCCCTTTCCAGACGAAACAAGTATTGTGCACACCAAAGATTATGAACCCAAAAAGTCTTCTTGTCTTCAAATCTTCTTTAATATGCAATCAACACCTGCACACAATCAACTTGAATTTCTTGTGATCAATAACACACAGAACGAGTCTGTTAACGTTGGATTATCACAAGACGTATTTAGATCTACAAACAGTCTAAAGATCCCCGTCGAAACTTCGATATAGTTTGAGTGAGTCTTATATCCGAAGAGAAGATTCTCAAGCATAAAAAACCTAGGTGCAATCAAAGTTCAACAATCGTTAGTCAATTAAATCAATCGAAAACTAATAATAAACCATAATTATCTAGTTTCCCACCAACGTTATTAATAGAGCTTCTCAATCCCAAATAAGTCTTTAAACTGAGCGGTCGTAAGAGATTTCGCCTAATTAGGTTACTTTCCTATCCGAATAGGCGGCTCCACAGTAACAACACAACTACGTAGTTTTGCTGGCTCAGAGGATTAGTTTGCTCGAAATGCAAACTTTGATATTTATAGACAAAGGAAGTTTGGACACCAAGGAATTTCAAAAACCGAAAATATTCTCAAGATATGCAATATATTCCAAATTCGGTTGCCATAATTCCTGGAAATGCTTTGTCCAAACATTGACCGAAAATCTCTTAGAAAAACTCCAACTAAATGCACATTACTAATTTTAATTTTCCAAAAATAAAATTAAAAACCTTAATTAAAAGATTCTCAATTTATTTTTCAATCCGGAATTTTTTCCTTTAGCTATTAAGGAATATCTTTGAACAATAAAAGATAAGTGTTACTGCACATGTTCAAAGTATGTTGACATCTTAACTTTGTAAGTCCTCTTTCATACTTACAATCTTGAAACCGATTTGCCACACTTCCAAACAAGTTTAGAATTGGTGCATCTGACTTTCAGGAACTATGTGATTGATTAAGAACACTCAATCACCAAACATGGGTTTCACGGTTCTACCAAAACAAGTTCGGTTCTGCCTCCATGTGAGTATTGTGCATAGTCACGCTAGTTACCAAAATTCGGTTGACTAGGTACTAGGATCGGTTCCCCACAACTTATGGTAACTACCTGTATTCGGTTGCACATGTCCATAGGATCGGTTCCCCCAAATATACAAACTTGTTGCACATGTTCATAGGATCGGCACCCCCATCTACTAAAAACGTGTTGCACCTCTTACAAGAATTGATTCCCTCTTGTAAATTTGTTACACCTCTTACTAGGATCGGTTCCCCAATGACTAGATAAAAGTTGCTATTTATAAGGCATCGATCATACCATCTTGAGTGATTACTTAAGATCGGTTTCACTAACAAAAGTCATACCAATACATAAGTCAGGCCTTGTGAATAGTTTTACCAAGATACATAAACAAGTTTATGAGCGGTTATATTAAACACACATATTGGTAATTCAAAATAGATTTGCAATGAATAACAATACCAATAAGCCTAGCGATTTCCCTTTCGATTCACAAAACTAGTTTATGAACTTACTTCATTTAAACGAATGTAAAACATTGTTTCTTAGGATGAAATCTTCACTCATACCCATACATAATCACAATAGCATTCATATGATCATGTCGATGTCTTATATACAAAGTTTAATGGTGTAGATAGGGAAAAACGATTTGCTGGTTTTTACGGAATTGAAGAGTCGTCCGTGTGGAGACTCCGTGAACCGAGCGAAATGTTGAACATCACACAGATGCACTGCAATAAGGGAGTGCTTTAATTTCGAGAGATCAATCTGTAAGACCCCGGCCTAAACCAAGAAAAATGGTCGTTCCAGAGTCAATTCGGTCACAAGAGAGGATGGGTTGATCTGTAGGAGGGAAGCTGAGAAATGTGTGAGATCAATGGTGATCTGAGATTGTAGGTGTGTTATGAATTCAGCGTAAGAATGCTCTGAATGATTGAGTTTTTCCCAATTGAGAGTGATTTCTGTGAGTTCGTGTAGACGAAAGATTGTTTGTATGAACTTTGATAAGAAACTGCTCGTTTAGGCGACTGTTGTTCGAATGTTCGAAAACTCATGTCTTTTCAATCAGGATTCAGAGACATTTTATAATGCCGGAGTTGAAAACACCATGATCCCATGAAGTGTGACAGTTGTTGGAATCAGAGAGTGGAAAATGGGGAAATCGTGTTTAAACCAATTACTCATCGTGCGGAGACTTGGTTAACTTTCCACCCACTACTTTGTTGACTCTTCCAACTGATTGCACGACTTGCTCACATTCTCGTCGTGGGTGAACACACGTGTCGTAGACCGCCAGACCAAAACCCTAGTTAATATCCCCCATGTGACACGATTGAAATCTCGTGATTGTGGAGTCAGTTGCTGACTTTATGGGACGATGAGTCTATGTAGCGCTGAGTTGAACATGATTAGCAAATATTTTGAAACTCATGAATTTAATGTGTCTGCTGAGACGAGGTATCATTATAACCTAAGACGAGCAAAACTGTGTTGCTAAATTGTTGAATATTGGTAGTTGAACCAATATTCTTTAATTTGAGAAAATATTGCTAATTGAATAAATATTGCCGGTTCGAGCGAATATTGCTAGTTCGAGCAAATACTGTTCTTTTGATGAATTGTTGGTAGCTGGAACAAATAAAATATTAATTTAAGTTACTCACTGCTGGGTCGAGCAAAATAAATATGAATATCAATCATGGAATCAACATCAAATTATCAGAGTGTTCGAATCTGCACAGAATCACGTTTCTGCAGAGCTCTGGATTCAAAACCCTAATTTTACCGAAATGATGATTTATTGCAAATCAACACGGGACCGGCTACATGGGATGACGGGTTCACCATATAACGCCCAGATGCTCGAATGAGCAAAAAATACCAAAGTCTCTTGAGGACCAGTTGGTGAAAGAATGATTAAATGCTGGTTTAATCATTTACTGAAATAATGCTCGTGTGAGCAACAAATCATAAAACCTGATGTAGAAAATATAAGGGACCGACCAAGAGGTCATGAGACCGGCTCTTGATGGTCGTGGGACCAGTAGATGGTCGTTTGAGCGAACTTCCAATTGTTTGGAAAGAGTTCGAACCTAATATGAGTAACTGAGCAAATTAGGTTAAAATCATTAAAACATGCGGGACCAGCTGTTTGCAAGCCTCAGGGTCACCCTTGGTCGGTCAAGGGGATGTGCCCGTGTCACCATAGTGTCCGTGCTTCAGTCCTGAGAATTTTGATATTTTCTGATGCACGTTTGAGCAACATTTGGAGAAAATATGAAAAATCCATGGTTTTGCTCAAACTGGGAAAAAATACATGAGATGATGAAAATAATAAATAAACAAGGAATCACACGGTGTAGGACCGTCCACGGCTAGGGCATGCCGGCCTGCTGACACGCGATCCCACATGCTTTTCCCAGTTTTATGTGATTTTATGTATTTTTCTCTGATTTAAGGGAAATTCCACGAAACTGGAGAGTTTGGCGAAATTAGGGAACTTCCATGAGATGAGAGACATAAATTATAATATAAAATAGGGAATGGGAGCGTGGGACCGGCAATGGCTGTTGCATGGCCGGCCGGCCAATGGGAGCGGGTCCCAAGGCATTCTTCCCAATTTTATGTAATTTTGATGATTTTAGATAATTTTCATAAAATCAAAGGGATTTGTTGAAAACCATGATATTTTGTTGAAATCAGGAAACAAAATACCAAATAATAATAAAGTAATAGGCGTGAGGGACCGACTAGGGCATGTCCGGCCGGCTAGAGCTCGGTCCCACAAGTTTTTCTAATTTTTTAATATTTTCCATGATTTTAGAGAAAATACATGAAATTAGGTAATTTTAGGGAAAATTCATAAAATCAAGGAATTTTCATAATTTGAGAAGGAATAATAAAATAATGGGACGTGAGGTGTGGGATCGGCCACGGCCAAGGCATTCCCGGCCGGCCGGCAGTCCCGCGACACCTTTCCCTAATTTTATTACTTTTTGATAAAATCATGTGATAAAAATACATGAAATTAGGTAATTTTCATGATTTTAGGGAAAATTCATAAAATCAAGGAATTTTCATAATTTGAGAGAAATAATAAAATAATGGAGACGTGAGGTGTGGGACCGGCCACGACCAAGGCATGGCCGTCTGGTGCTCGGTCCCGCGACACCTTTCCCTAATTTTATTATTTTTTGATAAAATCATGTGATTTAGATAATTTCTTTCAATTAAAGGAAATTTGCTCGAACAAGAGGATTTTCATGAGATCGTGAAAATAGTAAAAATATGATAAAATATAAAATTGGGCACGGGACTAGTCACGGCATGACTGGCCGGCTGGTGAGCCTAGTCCCCTTGCGCTTTTGCTTAATATTTTATTATTATTATTTTCCCTTCCTATTTTGCATAGGTTCCTCGTTCGTATTTTTGAAATGCTCGTTCGTGCATTCAAAATGCTGGTCTGTGCATTATCTGCTAATTACACTTGCACCACTTTTGTCAGGGCTTATTCGATGCTCAGATGCCTGTTTCGTTGAATATTTATTACTAACCTGTGGAATTCTGCTGGGAAGAACCACAGATTGAAGTAACGAAATATAACGAGGAATCGTAGAATATTGTTGAATATTCAGGCGATTAATTGACGACTCGTAGAATATTTCTGGATATTCAGGCGATTTAAGATAATTAATTTTCGGCTCTATATTAGAAGGGCTTCCTGTCTAGGAGCATTAATTATCTGAAGGTTGAGCAATATGAACTTGCTGGAGTGTCATATTCCTCTTGCATAGTCGGGGAAAATCTAGTTACATCCCGAAGACGTTGTCGCTCTATACTAGCAGACATGATGTCTAGGAGCCGCCCAATCTTTCGATTCTATTTAGTATAAGATGTGTCGTGGCCTCAGCTGAGAGACTGCACATCTTCATCTTCTTTGAGAGACTTTCTCCATCAGAGGTGGCATAAGCTTTCATGCACAGAGACATGAGTCTCGATACTCATCCGATTGTTGGATCCGGAGTAATTACTGAAATTGCTCAGTATTCATGAGATGTGTCGTGACCTCATCTGAGAGACTACACATCTACACATACTCTGAGAGATAGCCTTCTCAGTCAGAGATTTATGACATGAGCTTTCATGCTTTAATGAGAGACATGAGCCTCAATACTCATCCGGTTGCCGAATATGGAGTATAGTTTTACAATTCTACCCTTTGTCGAAAATCCACCATCTACATTAAGTCCCCTTCTTAGTGAGGAACAGTCATGTTCCTCAGTCAGCATTGAATGGTGATTTTCCGGGTACAACAGAAATAAGTAATTGAACTTAGTCAGAGGATAAGACATTACCGGATTTCGACTGAATGAGCAGACCATGGTTTGAGCGAAAATCCCAGGGGCATAATAGAGCATCGTCCAGTGAACATAAATTGGTGTAGAACCGCTGATTCGATGATGGAATCTTGGTTGGTTCAGGATTCACGGGCCCGACCCAAAAAATAAATCCTTATTTTAGGAATAAACGCTTGTTCGTTCGTTAGTTTTAAGGAACAAACAAAATATACCTGAGTCTAATGATATAAAATTCTGTCTATGAGCTTTCACGAAAACCAAAATTTTATTTTATATGTGAGATTTCACAAAATGGAATAAACTCTCGTTTCAAAGGTGGATGCTCGTACGAGAGAAAAGTTTTTTTTTTAATAGACGTGCGTCTGTTAGTAATAAAATTTTGTTTATGAGCTTTCATGAAAATTTTATCTTTGAGCTTTCGGAACTCTCGCTTAAAAGACAGATGCTCGTGCGAGGGAGCAAAAATATATAGATATATTTTTCAAATTTACGTGAGTTTCATCTTAAATATATATTTTGTAGAATTAATGTTTTGATTTTGAAAAACAGTTGAAAGTAGACAATTATAAATGGTGAAATAATGTATGTATGTGAGTTTTCAAAATTGTAGAATGGACGTCTGTCCAATTTTTGAAAAACCAGTGGATGTTAAATTCACGTGAGTTGTTCACGGTTCTATGAACATCAAGTCATGATTTCGAATAATGAATTTTGCTCGTCTTTGCAGGTTTGACGGAACGAGCAAGTTTTCGAAATTCTGACCTTATAATCACTACATCTAGTGAAATTTGTAAATAGGTAAGAGTTGGATTGTTACCATTTTTGCAGACGCTGATGTGAGCACCTTTGTTATGCTTTAATTTCACTGCTTTGATGAAATTTGCACCTTTGAATGATATTCTGAAGTAAAAATATCACATGGATGCCGCACCTACTTTGCAGAGATGTCAAACGGAGGTTATGAGACTCCTTCAGTTGATGAAGAGGAAGAAGCGGTGACTAAGAGTTCTCCAAATGCGAATGACGAATTCTTCTTGGTCAAATATAAACGAAAAAAACGGCATCCAGGTTCGAGCACTGTAAAGTCCATATCTCTTTGGTGAGTTGTTAGCGCTCCTCACATCATGACTTTTTCTTGTCCGTGCAATTAGGATCACGAGACCAAGGTTTGTTATTCCTTTGCAGAACTTTGCTCAGTCAAGTATTGACGGTCTTCAATTCTGTGTTGCTGGGAAGACGGTTTCAGACTCGAGTGTTGAAGAAGAGGCCGAAGTAAGTATTTCTTCATATAACTTCGTAGATAAGATGCTCATTGTTGAGAATATGTCCAGGAGGATGTCTCCATGGAAGTATAGAGTACTGGTGATGCTCGTTCGGAGAATGACGATAAAAAAAAACTCCTAAAGCTCAAAACCGAATGAAAGTAATGTTGTAGTTGACATTGAGACAAGCAATTCTGGTTCTTTGAACGCTTCAGAGCCCACCCAAGTAAGTATTTCTCTTGAATTTTATCCATAGAAGCATAAACTTGTTGATTCATGAATTCATGAATGAGAATCCATGTGAATATATGAAAAGCTTTGCCGAAATACGTCACCAGAAAATTCAGAACTTAGCTGTTTAGCAAAAATGCTGTAGAATATTCGTCCGACGTCAGATTTTCGCGATCTACCCATGTATCCTTATGCCCAGGAAATTTCCAAGCTTTAGCAAATAAGATTTTTAAGTTTTGAGCACATCCAGCGCCTAAAAAGGTCAAAATAGTAAACTTCCAGGAGACTTTCAGAACTCAGGCTGTACGTTGTCTAATGTTTTGACCGCATCTCCTTGATCGTTCATCGGATTGTTATGAAATTTTGACATGTGGTAGAGGACATACATGCAAAGAGAATGGTATATAACTCATCCTCAGATTCCTTGTAGATTGCTCCCAGTTAGTCATCTTGCACAGGGCAGAGTAAAGTCTCTTCAGACGAGCTTGCCGCAAAACGTATTTTCATGACTTTCATGCTATTTGCTCGTGCCTCGAGTGTATAATGATGAACCCTGATGATGTTGGACTGCTTGTTTAATGTATTTTTATGATATCACTTGGTCTCATGTTTAGATTGCTCTAACCTCATGTAATCTCCGTATTAGGTGCCAAATACCGAAGTTGAGGATATTGAAACCAATAAGGATAACTCGAGCTGTTCTCGAGTTGTTGATGAAGAGACAACCATCCCTGAACTTCAAGGCCATGAGAAGGTTGTCACTGAAGTTATGGAAACTTCGATTGTTGCTGCTTTAGTGATAGAAGAAACCGAGCCACCAGCAGAGAATACTGAAGAAATTGTTGCCCTGATTGTAGAGGCTTCCCCAGTAACTGAGAATCGTGTAGTGGTGTATTAACACCCAAGTGCAGGGGTTGTTTTGGTCCTCCATTCGATGCATCACTCCCATACCACGAACTTGTTGGTGGAGGATTTCAATGCTATTGATTCATTTGAGATCAAGACCCTTTCATTGGTACATGAGCATGGTGCTTGCAACCATCTTGTCTTTCTCAACCGTAAAACATCACGTTTGAAACCCTGGTCACGGGACCATAGTTGAGGTTGCTTTCGAGAGGGGATGATGTAATGACCATGGTTTCATGTCCCGGCGGTAGCATCACTTTTATGATGAATGATTAGCGCAAGAGGGTCTGGCGCCACGAGTCTTGGACTGTGAAACTGATCGTCATGATCAGCGGCCCGTCAGTCCCCAGTATTTTGTAAAATCTCTCCTTTTCGTTTTCTCTTATTCTAGCAAGACTTGGATAGAGGACCCAGGTAGAAAATTGATGAGAAGACCTAGGTGGTCGAAGTTGGAGGTACCGTGATGAAGTACTTAGTGGAAAGACCTGGTGGACACCGCTCGACTGTGGAAGTCATGAATCCCGTCTAAGAATTGTTGCTTGTATATTGTACGCTCTGGAAGCTTTAGGGACCTCATACAAGGTCGGAATTCGATGCTTGACCCTAACTTTTGAAGCTAAGAGGCTGAGTTATCTCCTTAGAAAGAAACAACTCAATTTGGAGTTGTATAGATCAGCCAATGGAGCGTGCACATTTGTAATTTGTAATCCCGTACAGATTTTTCAGATTCCGTAGACCTGACGGTAAAGGCCATATCTTTCAATTTGTATGTCCGATTGATGCGTCCTTTTGGTATATTGTAGAAGAAACATAGACGAACATCTTTCATTGAGGAAGTATTGTCCCATTCCTCACCCATTGGTACGTTTTTGTAAACCCATGGCCCGAAGTGTGTTGTATCTCATTTGTAGAGGTGATGAGAACATCTTGTAGAAGACTTTGAATTGTGCCCACCAGTCGTGCAAGATTTTGGAATACTTTCATGTGAGCATGTTATCAGGTCTACGCATCTTGATATGAATTATTAGTGCTTGGAGAAGTCCGCTTCGTCAAGTAATACTTCAGAGAACGGTTAGTTAATGAAGCCTTGTCATGAGGATGTTGCTCCTAAAACCGTTGTTGATGCTGAGATCATGACTGAATTTTCTCCAGAAATTCTTGTTGATGTTGAGACCATGGATAAAGTTCCTCCATATATCCTTGTTGATGCAGATACTATGGTCGGAGTTGCTCCCGAGACCAAAAATGCTAGAACCATGATCATCGACATAATATTTGCTCCTCCGTCCAGTGAGCCTCGTGAAGTGGCTTTGTCAGAGAATTGATGTTGTTGTGGTAGATAGCATCAACATTTTTCATAATGGATGTGATTGGTGAAGAGATAAAGTTCCTCAATCATGCAGGGGCTTGTGATGTAGAGAAATCCCGTTGATGAAGTTTCGCGGAATCACCTCAGGTTGCCCAGTGTATATTGAAGGAGTTAGTGCCCTTCATGTATGAATGATGTTGCAATACTTATCGATTGTAGTTTAGTTACACTTTGATCGTGCTGGTGTTGAATCAATGTGTCATCGTCGAGATATTTGTGATGAAGCCAGACGCGCCACTATCGAAGGTGTAATCTTTGATTGGGAGTACAATTTGAAGGCTTCTTAGATGATTGAGCGTTGAAACGTATATTCCTTAAGCGTCGAACGTCTTAGAGGTTTGATCATCTCGGACCTGGAGTATCTTCTGTTGATTCAGCATCCCTTTTATTGCAGTAGTGGGATTCGACACTTGTGCAGACATCAGAGCTTTCTGATTTTGTGGAACACATGGACTTGCAGGAGAAACGCCGAAAGTATTTTTTCTCGTGTTTGGACATCATCTCATAGATGAATGTTTCAGTGGTTGATTCGGAGAAACGTCAGATTCAACCACTTGGTAATATACTAATGTGGTGAAGCTACCATTCATAACGTCTTGTAGAGTTGCTAGCATAATTAAGTCCCCATGCTAGGATAGCATGTGAGGAAATAAATGACATAGACATGGAATGTGACTTTCCTGAGTGCGTAACCTCTTAAATGAATGTCTATTCATCTTTTGCAGGTTCTTGCTTCAAACTCGTCAAAGTTTGAAATTCCTCAAAGTACTCTGATGATGGAATGTCCGTCAAATCTTCTGGATCAGAACTTTATTCGTTGGAGAGATGTGTAACCAAAGGCGCTTTGTAAGTACCCATATTTTTAGCGTGGATCCACGCTCGTCTGAAGGATATGTCATATCATGGATCTTCCTGATTATATGAAACTTGGTTTCTGTCCAGGTTGAACTTATGTTCACTTTGAGAGTGATGCAGCCATAAGTATTTCCGAGCGCTCCTTCAAGGCCTCTGATTGAGATGGGAGTATTTATGTGTCTATTTTGTTCTCAATTTTCTGTATTATTAGACTCGATTAAGTACTTATTGTGTTATTTTGTGTTCTTGTAGGAAATTTTAGAGAAATAAGCCCTTGCGGCGAAATGGGCTAAAAAAGCAGTGTTTTACACCCCAGAGAAATGTACCGTAGGCACCCCATAAATGCACCGGAAGCGTCCCAGAAATGTCCCGGAGGAACCTAGGAAAATTACTATTTCCACCCCAAAATTTCTATTTCCACCCCAATTGCTAAAGGGACGCCCGTACAGGATTAGGGGGAGGACATTTTCTTCTCAAAATTCAAATTCTGTTTTGGGCGGGAAAGTTTCTTCACACTCTGGTAGATTTTCCAATCAATTTTTGAAGGTGTTAGACAGAGATTAAATGGCTGAAACTTTGTGGAAAGTTGTGATATGTCATAACATAGCTGTCATGGGTGTTTTGATCGATCAAATTTGGCTGGAAAACGTGTTTTAATCCACGAGTTGAAAACAAGGTGAAACACGCGTCAACGGGATTTGGAGAAGATTTTTAGCGTGTATTGAACGTGCTTAGCTGACTCAATCAATTATATGGAGCGTGAAGAAGGTTTATAAGGAAAGAAATACAGCTGCATGCGTGTGGAAGATCAAAAAATGAAAATTTTGGCCGTGGAGAATATTTTTAATAAATGAAGATTATTTGGGAGATATGGACGGATTAAATGAGGATTAAGAGTATAAATAGATGGATATTGGTACAAGGGAGGAGTGTCGAGAGTGGGGAGGAGAAGAGAGGAAGCTGCAGAGGAAGAATCACCAATTCTCTCTGTTGTTGCTGCTGTTCGTGATGAAGATGAAGAACAGACTTGCAAGAACCGTCGTTTATTGATAGTCGTAGTTACAACGCGCGACAACGACACTTCAGCTTTTTATCGTTCCTTTTGTAACGGTTGAACAGCGCCTTTGCAACAGTTATTTCTGTTGCGATTTTTCTGTTCAATTGTTTTACTCCCTTTAATCAACTTTTGAGCTTTATGCATGTATTTTGAGATTATGATCAATATGAGGAGCTAAACCCCAACACTGGGGCGATGGAGGAAGCCTTATTTCACACTTGGGTAATTATATTTAATTTTTTTCATGACTTTTGCATTAATTTTAATTGAAATTATGATTTAAATTAATTAGTTGTGATTTGATCTGATGGGTCATGCTTAGCTTAGATGATTTGATGTCCCATGCTTAACATTTACACCTAATATTTTGAGAATCTATCTTGGCAATAAATTAGAGTCGATATATTTAATATATTTTTCGAGCTATTATTGATAAAAAAATTATTGTTTGAACCTTAAGCAATGAATTTGGCGGAATCCTAGTCCTAGTACCTCTCTACCAATTTGTCAATATTTTTGTATATAATTTTTATAAATCTAAAAATCCTTCACCTTCACAAGTCTTAGAGTTCGAACCATCCTTACCACTACTACTACAACCCCCATTAAATCTTTAATCATTTTGGCCCCGCCGACGCGGATTTGTGCTTAGGTAGAATTTTTAGTTTTTTTTTTTTTACTATTATTTGTTCCTTTTTACGTTTCTTTTTGTGTCTTTGATTTACAGGTTCGAAGTGGAATACTAAGGACTTGGGAACAAAAAGCTTAAAGCTAAAAGCTAAAAGAGAAGAAAAAAAAAGACATAATCTTTTTTTTAGGATTTAATTTTTTATTATTTTTTTTGTATATAGCTTTTATTTATTTCTTTTAGAATTTGTAAATAGGCTTTACTTTCATAATTTTTGTAATTTTTGGACTTTTTATTTGGACTTTATTCTGGACAATTGGACTTTATTCTTTTTTTTAACCCTACAGAAGGATATTATTTTTAAAAAAGAAAAAATTATATAAACTATGTGCAGGGAAGGACGACGATTACTATATCGTCTCGGCCCCTCAGGTTCGTACATGACATAGGAGTCGTGGCCCGAGTCGACTTCAACGATTCATCCCCCGTATGGTACGGGAGGTAAGTCCATCAAAACACTCGTGAATCTCCTGTCAGCGGGTTTACTGTATTCCTTAAGGTGATTCATTGTTTGAGGACGAATTTGGACTGTTTTTAAATTCCTAGTAAAGGGTAAGGCCTGGCCAATACAAGATAAGGGTTCGGATTTCATCACCGCTCCCTTCTTTCCCGCCTTAGGAAAACGAAACCTAACGCAAACCCAAGCTTTAAAATTTGGAATAGAACGAGACAGATACGGTAACGAGCTTAATAGGAAACTCGTTCGAAAAATATTGGTTGCTCTTTAAGCACACTTCAGAGTTCATGATGGTTTCTGTGAGTTGAATGCGTGACTGCGCCGCCTTCTAATGCGGTGAGGCCTTGGGTATCAAAGCTCTACTAAGCTTTCCTCGCCTCGATTCAACTTACATTAGCTCGGATTGATTCCAGAAGGGTGTGCTCAAATTGTAACGAATTCCTTTTCGAAGGAATAGAAGCTGGTCTAGAAAACAATCTAAGTGGAGCCATCATGCTTTTTGTTTGCTAGAAATCTTTAGGTTTGTTTTGGTGGAGTCGAGTCGGCCTTGTTTGTGGTTGTGTAGAATTCCCTTGCAATTAAGAATGTCGAACTGGTATGATATAAGCCAATACAATGAGTATCGACCTGAATTTGAATATGGACATCATCAGTTTTATGACCATGGTGGGAATAGTAGTTGGGAACGCCAACCTTTTCAAGGTTATGGTTCATACCATAGTGAGCCCAATTACTATCCACACACGAATTGGTCTTACGAGCAATAAAATCAGGAATATTATAGTATTAGTCATGCGTTTTTGGAAAATTACTTAAAAACTAGTCTTGATTATGACATTTCTAAACCTGTTCAATCTCTAGAAGAAACCTACCAACAAGTTCGAAGGGGTATGAACGTAGAGTTAGTTCAAGAAAAGAGAGTACACAACGGTCTAAGATATTCAATGAGACTTTGTGAACGTATAAGTGTTACGCTCAGTGAAATTCAAGCACGTTTAGAGGCAGAAAATGAACAGTTAGCTAATGCTGCTCGAAATAATCTAAATTTCCAAAATAGTGTTTCCAATTCTACCCTTGATATCAATAGTGAATATTTTCCCAATCTAGAGGACGAGGTTAGAATAAAAGACACTACTTTAGATGAGGTTCATGATGATTATGATGAAGAATCATACATTTGTAGGCATAGTGATCCCGAACTAGTTACTCCATTTGAGCTTCATAATGATAATATTATTTCTGGTTCAGATCCCAATAATTTTAATGATTATTCACCTATTCAAAAGGATGTGGATCTGACTAGAGATACCACCGTTTTAGACGATGTAGTTCATGATCCTTTAGCCTACAGAGTATTGGACAATCCATTATTTGATGAACTTATAAATGGATCGGAGGAAGTAACTTTGATTAACACCTTAGCTAATGATCCTTTATATGAAACTTTCTCTAATAATCCTTTATATGATTGTGATGATGGTTTAGAGGAAAGAGTCTACCCTGAGAATACTGTTTTAGAATCTAACAATTTAGAAACACTAGTCTTAGAAGATGATAAACTCGTAGAAATGAGTGAGGATGAACCCAACTTAGAAGAATCTATTGACCATTTCCAGGAATCTGATGACCTAGAAATTAGGGAAGTTGTGACTAGTCTTTCTAGAGACATATAAAACTCTAAGTTTGGGGGTGATTATCATTCTCCGTGTGCTTTAACTCTTAAGTACCCTTCTGTAGGACTTGACATTTGTGCCTCAACCATCTTACAAGATTATCTTCATACACGTTTTCCCGAACCTAATGATGTCCAGAAAGAAGCTCAGTTGTTAGAAACCCATCCTCTGGTTGATGTGGTTAGCCCAGGCTATGATCCCCAGATTGACTTTGTTTTCCTACAAAATAGTTTTCTTCCAACTGTGGGAACGTTTATATTCCAAATGTGTCGAATATTAAGTTGTGAGACTAAACCTAAATGCTTTAGGAAATTAGAATCGACACATTTGCTTAAGAATGACCACTACTCTCATTGTGGTCAATTATGTAAGTCAAATCTTATTGACTTAGAGGATCCTCAGTTATTTAGGTTATTATTGTGCGCTTCTAAGATCATATTTGAGTTTTTCCAGACTCTAGGACCTAATGATTCGGATCCCACCTATGAAGAAACGCAGCCAATGAAAATTTTCTATTTAGACCCTTTCATAGAACCTGAACCACAATTAGATATAAATTTCTTAATCGGGAAACTAGGTAAGGGCATGCTTTTCTTGGTTCACTGCAGTTTCCTATGGTCAGCTCTATTGGATTTTGAAGACCCACAGTTATTTCGACTGTTACTTTATGGTTCGAGTTGACCAATCCTTTTCTAAGTCTGGATGAAGACTTTAAACTTAGCACTTCTTGGGACGTAACCCAATCTCATGCAACACGGTAATATCCTTCCTTAACTCTTTTGCTTCAAATAGTAACTGTTTCTCCTTGTTCATGCTTTTAATTTCATCTTTAGAACATTGAGGACAATGTTAGATTTAAGTTTGGGGGTATGGGAGAAACTTTTTAGTTGCAATTAGTAAACTCCAGAGCCTAGAAATTTATGCCTATTAAGGTTTGCACTAACCAATCTAAGTGGATGGGAAAATCTTGGTTATAGGAGTTGAGGAACCAATCTGATTAGATGGAAACATCGAAAGAGTCTATTCATAAAAGCACAGAGCTCAGGTGTTAGAAATAACATGATAGTTGCACCATATCTCGTTGAGTCCTTATCATTTCTGTTTTATTTTTTCATTTTAAACTATGTTTCTCTAAGTGATTAGGTGGGGCACACGATTCAAGTTGTTACCACTGCTAGGGTGAATTAGAGTGACTGAGTTACTAAAAAAGAAAAAAAAAAGACCGGACCAGTTAGACCAATCGGAATAAGTATTAACACTTGGATAGCGATATGCGTGTGTTCTCCCTGTTTCCGTCGCCTAAGCAAGCGTGGAATGCAGGACCCGTGGGAACTATCGTGTAATCTGCTGACAAGAAGCATGCGCTTGGATCAAAAAGATCTATTCATGTCGTTAAGTTAAAAAAAAAAAAAAAAAAAAAAAAAAAGGGTTATTGTTCTGTGTAGTCAACTGCTGGTTCCCTTGTATTTGCCAGTTTGTTGATCTAGATTTAAGTTATTGACCACTGGTTCCCTTGTATATGCCAGTTGTGTTGATATTAGTCAGACCGGTATCTCAGTCCATTAGGATAGGTTCATTTTGGCAGTGGCCTTCAGACAGATATGTGAAACATCGATCATTTGGTTAACATCAAAACCATCTACATTTTTCTATTTCCATCTCCTTTTTCTATCCATATGATTAGTTTGACTCCGAATATGATGTCCATAGTGCAACTATCTGAGTAGAGCTTTGTCACTTTATATGAATTTTAGTATGCTTGACGGCAAACTCGTGTACAACAATTGGAATTTCGCATCAGGGTACTTCCTCCTGTAGTCAGTGATTGTAAGCCAACCAAGGAGATTCTTTAGTTCCTTACAAGGTTCTGCGTAGATAGCTAGGGTCTGGAGTAAAGGTTTTGTGGGTACACCTATGGTAAACCCTCCGGAGACAACACTCCGCCACTAGGGCCACCTAGGGGTTCAAATGATTTTCCTTTCTAGAATAAATTTGCTCGAGGACTAGCAAATAATAAGTTTGGGGGTATTTGATAGACGCATTTTTGTGTCTATTTTGTTCTCAATTTTCTGTATTATTAGACTCGATTAAGTACTTATTGTGTTATTTTATGTTCTTGTATGAAATTTTAGAGAAATAAGCCCTTGCGGTGAAATGGGCTAAAAAAACAGTGTTTTACACCCCAGAGAAATGTACCGTAGGCACCCCATAAATGCACCGGAAGCGTCCCAGAAATGTCCCGGAGGAACCTAGAAAAATTACTATTTCCACCCCAAAATTACTATTTCCACCCCAATTGCTAAAGGGACACCCGTACAGGATTAGGGGGAGGACATTTTCTTCTCAAAATTCAAATTCTGTTTTTGGCGGGAAAGTTTCTTCACACTCTGGTAGATTTTCCAATCAGTTTTTGGAGGTGTTAGACAGAGATTAAATGGCTGAAACTTTGTGGAAAGTTGTGATATGTCATAACATAGCTGTCATGGGTGTTTTGATCGATCAAATTTGGCTGGAAAAAGTGTTTTAATCCACGAGTTGAAAACAAGGTGAAACACGCGTCAACGGGATTTGGAGAAGATTTTTAGCGTGTACTGAACGTGCTTAGCTGACTCAATCAATTATATGGAGCGTGAAGAAGGTTTATGAGGAAAGAAATACAGCTGCATGCGTGTGGAAGATCAAAAAATGAAAATTTTGGCCGTGGAGAATATTTTTAATAAATGAAGATTATTTGGGAGATATGGACGGATTAAATGAGGATTAAGAGTATAAATAGATGGATATTGGTACAAGGGAGGAGTGTCGAGAGTGGGGAGGAGAAGAGAGGAAGCTGCAGAGGAAGAATCATCAATCCTCTCTGTTGTTGCTGTTGTTCGTGATGAAGATGAAGAACACGAAGAACAGACTTGCAAGAACCGTCGTTTATTGACAGTCGTAGTTACAACGCGCGACAACGACACTTCAGCTTTTTATCGTTCCTTTTGTAACGGTTGAACAGCGCCTTTGCAACAGTTATTTCTGTTGCGATTTTTCTGTTCAATTGTTTTACTCCCTTTAATCAACTTTTGAGCTTTATGCATGTATTTTGAGATTATGATCAATATGAGGAGCTACACCCCAACACTGGGGCGATGGAGGAAGCCTTATTTCACACTTGGGTAATTATATTTAATTCTTTTCATGACTTTTGCATTAATTTTAATTGAAATTATGATTTAAATTAATTAGTTGTGATTTGATTTGATGGGTCATGCTTAGCTTAGATGATTTGATGTCCCATGCTTAACATTTACACCTAATATTTTGAGAATCTATCTTGGCAATAAATTAGAGTCGATATATTTAATATATTTTTCGAGCTATTATTGATAAAAGAATTATTATTTGAACCTTAAGAAATGAATTTGGCGGAATCCTAGTCCCAGTACCTCTCTACCAATTTGTCAATATTTTTGTATATAATTTTTATAAATCTAAAAATCCTTCACCTTCACAAGTCTTAGAGTTCGAACCATCCTTACCACTACTACTACAACCCCCATTAAATCTTTAATCATTTTGGCGCCGCCGACGCGGATTTGTGCTTAGGTAGAATTTTTAGTTTTTTTTTTTTTACTATTATTTGTTCCTTTTTACGTTTCTTTTTGTGTCTTTGATTTACAGGTTCGAAGTGGAATACTAAGGACTTGGGAACAAAAAGCTTAAAGCTAAAAGCTAAAAGCTAAAAGAGAAGAAAAAAAAAGACATAATTTTTTTTTTGGATTTAATTTTTTTTTATTTTTTTTGTATATAGCTTTTATTTATTTCTTTTAGAATTTGTAAATAGGCTTTACTTTCATAATTTTTGTAATTTTTGGACTTTTTATTTGGACTTTATTCTGGACAATTGGACTTTATTCTTTTTTTTAACCCTACAGAAGGGTATTATTTTAAAAAAAAAAGAATTATATAAATTGTGTGCAGGGAAGGACGACGATTACTATATCGTCTCGGCCCCTCAGGTTCGTACATGACATAGGAGTCGTGGCCCGAGTCGACTTCAACGATTCATCCCCCGTCTGGTACGGGAGGTAAGTCCATCGAAACACTCGTGAATCTCCTGTCAGCGGATTTACTGTATTCCTTAAGGTGATTCATTGATTGAGGACGAATTTAGACTGTTTTTAAATTCCTAGTAAAGGGAAAGGCCTGGCCAATACAAGATGAGGGTTCGGATTTCATCACCGCTCCCTTCTTGCCCGCCTTAGGAAAACGAAACCTAACGCAAACCCAAGCTTTAAAATTTGGAATAGAACGAGACCGATAGGGTAACGTGCTTAATAGGAAACTCGTTCGAAAAATATTGGTTGCTCTTTAAGCACACTTCAAAGTTCATGATGGTTTCTGTGAGTTGAATGCATGACTGCGCCTCCTTCTAATGCGGTGAGGCCTTGGGTATCAAAGCTCTACTAAGCTTCCCTCGCCTAGATTCAACTTACATTAGCTCGGATTGATTCCAGAAGGGTGTGCTCAAATTGTAACAAATTCCTTTTCGAAGGAATAGAAGCTGGTCTAGAAAACAATCTAAGTGGAGCCATCATGCTTTTTGTTTGCTAGAAATCTTTAGGTTTGTTTTGGTGGAGTCGAGTCGGCCTTGTTTGTGGTTGTGTAGAATTCCCTTGCAATTAAGAATGTCGAACTGGTATGATAGAAGCCAATACAATGAGTATCGACCTGAATTTGAATATGGACATCATTAGTTATATAACCATGGTGGGAATAGTAGTTGGGAACGCCAACCTTTTCAAGGTTATGGTTCATACCATAGTTTTTCAAAGAGTGTAAAGGTTCTGACTGGGAGAGGATTCTTGTGTACTCCTTCAGTCCCCAGTTGAAGCTATTGTGGATCAACCTTCTCTTTGAAAATGTGCTTTGAAACTCGGCAGTCGCTTGTGGGATGATTGACGAACCTGTGGAAGCGGCAGTAACGAGGACTTTCCATGTCTTCTTCAGTTGGTTATTTCTTGACATATGACAACTTGATTGCACCATCTTGGACCCAGACATCCAGGAGTTTGATCACCTCTTTAATGGAAAAAGGACAGTCAGGTGCTTATTGATCAGGAACTCTTGTGCGTTGGTCAGAGGCTTGTGCATCTTGCTCATCCTTCCTTTGTGCTTTTGAAGGAGCTGGGGTATGCTTGCGCAGGGGTTTGGATTTCCATTTGCTCCCTTCTCCAACAGTGTTTGTGGAAGGCTGGAGGTTTTATTGCTTCTTGATCAGACGTCTGCCGTCTCGAGTGTCTCGCGGTTCTTCAGACTTTGTAGCTTTTTTTCTTTCCAGTAAAGCGGGCACAGTAGTTGCCAATCTCTTCGCCGCTTCATGAAGCTCTGACAAGGTCTGAAACGAAGATTTTCCAATAAATCTCTGTAGACCGGGATCATGCCGTTGATGCACAAGTCTACCAGTTGCTGCTCCGTGACGTTTGGACAATGACAGTCCAAGGATTGAACTCTGAACCCTTTCACATAATCGTCGGTATGTTCACTGCTCCTTTGAATCATCCTTCCTAGATCAGAGAGAGCGACTTGCTCTGACACGAAGAAGTATTTTCTGTAGAAAGCATTAATCATCTCTCCCCAACTGGTGATACTTCCTGGTGCGATGTTGTTGTACCAGGTGTATGCCCTGCCTTTCAAGGATTTTGAAAATTCCTCCAGACGGACGACATGGTTGTGCTCGTGTTCTCCCAATAATTCCAGAAACCGAGAAATATGTTTTTGAGTATTGCATGTTCCATCATAAAGAATGAATGTTGGAGCGGTATAACCTTTTGAAAGAGGAATCCTCTGTATGGCAGTATGGAGGTTGGTGACGATGGACGGATGATGTCTTGTCTTTTCATCGATCCTCAAAAGCACTCCATATCTTCACGAGTGATGAAACTTGCAGGTTCCGTTGCTAGAGAGTCATCTGCAGCTTTGCGGAATTCTTCATCATGTACAACGTGGATTGGAGAGATTTCAGGATCAGCGGTTGAAGATGTTTCTTTAGCTTTTCCTTTCTCGCGCTGAGGCTGAGTTCGTTCAGACGCAAGCTTGTCTGTGAGAGTTTTAATAAACAAACAACTTCTTCTGTGTTGCAGCCACGTCGTCTGAACCTTCATGAGATCAACTATGGTAGACTGATTTCCTCTGGTTTCTTCAAGAGACTGACCGAAAAGTGGATTGTTGATGGTGCCAGTGCCGTCACTTGCAGGGGTGATCACTGGAGCACCAGTGCTTGGAGGAGTAGTAGTAACATGTGGCATGAAATTGCTGGCTGGAGGAGTGGTATTAGCGGTACCACTGAAGCCTGCAATGTTGAGGGGAGTAGTACTTTCTATTGCAGTATCACTAGAAATTGCGATGTGAGAGTCGGGTGTTGAACCCGAATTGGTAACTGAACCGGACCTAAGATCAACCATATTTGTGAGATTGTGATATTGCGACCGAGAGAATGATCTCCCACTGTAGTCGCCAATCTGTAGATGGGGAAAAACGATTTGCTAGTTTTTACGGAATTGAAGAGTCGTCCGTGTGGAGACTCCGTAAACCAAGCGAAATATTGAACCTCACACAGATGCACTGCAAGAAGGGAGTGATTTAAGTTCGAGAGATCAATATGTAAGACCCCGGCCTAAACCAAGAACAATGGTCGTTCCAGAGTTAATTCGGTCACAAGAGAGGATGGGTTGATCTGTAGGAGGGAAGCTGAGAAATGTGTCAGATCAATGGTGATATGAGATTGTAGGTGTGTTATGAATTCAGCGTAAGAATGCTCTGAATGATTGAGTTTTTCCCAATTGAGAGTGATTTCTGTGAGTTCGTGTAGACGAAAGATTGTTTGTATGAACTTTGATAAGAAATTGCTCGTTTAGGCGACTGTTGTTCGAATGTTCGAAAACTCATGTCTTTTCAATCAGGATTCAGACACATTTTATAATGCCGGAGTTGAAAACACCATGATCCCATGAAGTGTGACAGTTGCTGGAATCAGAGAGTGGGAAATGGGGAAATCGTGTTAAAACCAATTACTCATCGTGCGGAGACTTGGTTAACTTTCCACCCACTACTTTGCTGACTCTTCCAACTGATTGCACGACTTGCTCACATTATCGTCGTGGGTGAACACACGTGTCGTAGACCGCCAGACCAAAACCCTAGTTAATATCCCCCATGTGACACGATTGAAGTCTCGTGATTGTGGAGTCAATTGCTGACTTTATGGGACGATGAGTCCATGTAGCGCTGAGTTGAACATGATTAGCAAATGTTTCGAAACTCATGAATTTAATGTGTCTGCTGAGACGAGGTATCATTATAACCTAAGACGAGCAAAACTGTGTTGCTAAATTGTTGAATATTGGTAGTTGAACCAATATTCTTTGATTTGAGCAAATATTGCTAGTCTGAGCGAATATTGCTAATTGAATAAATATTGCCGGTTCGAGCGAATATTGCTAGTTCGAGGAAATATTGTTCTTTTGATGAATTGTTGGTAGCTGGACCAAATAAAATATTAATTTAAGTTACTGACTGCTGGGTCGAGCAAAATAAATATGAATATCAATCATGGAATCAACATAAAATTATCAGAGTGTTCGAATATGCACAGAATCACGTTTCTGCAGAGCTCTGGATTCAAAACCCTAATTTTACCGAAATGATGATTTATTGCAAATCAACACGGGACCGGCTACATGGGATGACGGGTTCACCATATAACGCCCAGATGCTCGAATGAGCAAAAAATACCAAAGTCTCTTGAGGACCAGTTGGTGAAAGAATGATTAAATGCTGGTTTAATCATTTACTGAAATAATGCTAGTGTGAGCAACAAATCATAAAACCTGATGTAGAAAATATGAGGGGCGAACCAAGAGGTCATGAGACCGGCTCTTGATGGTCGTGGGACCAGTAGATGGTCGTTTGAGCGAACTTCCAATTGTTTGGAAAGAGTTCGAACCTAATATGAGCAACTGAGCAAATTAGGTTAAAATCATTAAAACATGCGGGACCAGCTGTTTGCAAGCCTCAGGGTCACCCTTGGTCGGTCAAGGGGATGTGCCCGTGTCACCATAGTGTTCGCGCTTCAGTCCTGAAAATTTTGATATTTTCTGATGCACGTTTGAGCAACATTTGAAGAGAATATGAAAAATCCATGGTTTTGCTGAAACTGGGAAAAATACATGAGATGATGAAAATAATAAATAAACAAGGAATCACAAGGTGTGGGACCGTCCACGGCTAGGGAATGCCGGCCGGCTGACACGCGGTCCCACATGCTTTTCCCAGTTTTATGTGATTTTATGTATTTTTCTCTGATTTAAGGGAAATTCCATGAAACTGGAGAGTTTGGCGAAATTAGGGAACTTCCATGAGATGAGAGACATAAATTAAAATATAAAATAGGGAATGGGAGTGTGGGACTGGCAATGGCTGTGGCATGGCCGGCCGGCCAATGGGCGCGGGTCCCAAGGCACTTTTCCCAATTTTATGTAATTTTGATAATTTTAGATAATTTTCATAAAATCAAAGGGATTTGTTGAAAACCAAGATATTTTGTTGAAATCAGGGAGTTTACATGAAATCAGGAAACAAAACACCAAATAATAATAAAATAATAGGCGTGTGGGACCGGCTAGGGCATGGACGGCCAGCTAGAGCTCGGTCCCACAAGTTTTCCTAATTTGTAATATTTTCCATGATTTTAGAGAAAATACATGAAATTAGGTAATTTTAGGGAAAATTCATAAAATCAAGGAATTTTCATAATTTGAGAAGGAATAATAAAATAATGGGACGTGAGGTGTGGGACCGGCCACATCCAAGGCATGCCCGGCAGGCCGGCGGTCCCGCGACACCTTTCCCTAATTTTATTACTTTTTAATAAAATCATGTGATAAAAATACATGAAATTAGGTAATTGTCATGATTTTAGGGAAAATTCATAAAATCAAGGAATTTTCATAATTTGAGAGAAATAATAAAATAATGTAGACGTGAGGTGTGGGACCAGCTACGGCCAAGGCATGGCCGGATGGTGCTCGGTCCCGCGACACCTTTCCCTAATTTTATTATTTTTTGATAAAATCATGTGATTTAGATAATTTCTTTGAAATAAAGGAAATTTGCTCGAACAAGAAGATTTTCATGAGATCGTGAAAATAGTAAAAATGTGGTAAAATATAAAATTGGGTGCGGGACAAGTCACGGCATGACTGACCGGCTGGTGAGCCTAGTCCCCTGGCGCTTTTTCTTAATAGTTTATTATTATTATTTCCCTTCCTATTTTGCATAGGTTCCTCGTTCGTATTTTTGAAATGCTCGTTCGTGCATTCAAAATGTTGGTTTGTGCATTATCTGCTAATTACACTTGCACCACTTTTGTCAGGGCTTATTCGATGCTCAGATGCCTGTTTCGTTGAATATTTATTACTAACCTGTGGAATTCTGCTGGGAAGAACTACAGATTGAAGTAACGAAATATAACGAGGAATCGTAGAATATTGCTGAATATTCAGGCGATTAATTGACGACTCGTAGAATATTGCTGGATATTCAGACGATGGCTCGTAGAATATTGCTGGATATTCAGGCGATTTAAGATAATTAATTGCCGGCTCTATACTAGAAGGGCTTCCTGTCTAGGAGCATTAATTATCTGAAGGTTGAGCAATATGAACTTGCTGGAGTGTCATATTCCTCTTGCATAGTCGGGGAAAATCTGGTTACATCCCGAAGACGTTGTCGCTCTATACTAGCAGACATGCTGTCTAGGAGCCGCCCAATCTTTCGATTCTATACAGTATGAGATGTGCCGTGGCCTCAGCTGAGAGACTGCACATCTTCATCTTCTCTGAGAGACTTTCTCCATCAGAGGTGGCATGAGCTTTCATGCACAGAAACATGAGTCTCGATACTCATACGATTGCCGGATCCGGAGTAATTACTGAAATTGCTCAGTATTCATGAGATGTGTCGTGGCCTCAGCTGAGAGACTACACATCTACACGTACTCTGAGAGACAGCCTTCTCAGTCAGAGATTTATGACATGAGCTTTCATGCTTTAATGAGAGACATGAGCCTCAATACTCATCTGGTTGCCGAATCTGGAGTATAGTTTTACAATTCTACCCTTTGTCGAAAATCCACCATCTACAAATGGTTAAGCAATAAACCTCGTATTGTATTCCTTAATACTATGTCTAACTAGAGTTGCATACACAGCTTCGCAGTTATGTTTTCAATATGCACGATTTTAAAGATACGTTAGGGATAGAAACAGTTCAAGTCAAATATTACTAACCTCATGAGAAAGGATGATGTTGTCGTTGTAGCTCCATACTTCTTCACATTCTTCAAGTCTTCATGTAATACTTGTAAGTCTCATATCCTAACACTTTCAAGCTAAGCTATACGAAGTTGACTCCAGTATATAATCAAACGACTCTTTAAATGAGTTTTGATTCACTAAAATATGACAACCAAACTTGACATACCAACGCTTGGTGGGTTCAACCGAGCTATGCTCTAACAAATGGCTGAGTGGTCCTCTAGCCTGTGTCAAATCCTAAGTTAAAATGGAGAGATAGATGAAGATGGGGTAGGATTTCTTTATCAATTTCTCAGCAATGACCCAATTTTTTCCAAATTAGACGCTTCTCGGTTCTAACTCCTCTTTTCAAATGTTTTCATTAGTTCCTTTGTAGCTTATCATATTTTCAAAACCTTTAGGTTTATAGTCAGACATATTTTCTCAAAAGATTTATTGATCTCTATTATATTGATTTTGCTCATTTTCTTTTGATTGAAACCCCTATTTTCGATGTTTCTTATTTTTTGGCAGACTTAAGAGTGGACTCCTTAAATCTAGGCCTAGCTATGATGGTTTTGAGTTTTTCTCTGTAATCTTTATATATTAGTACCCCCAATATTCCTGGACGTCTCGATCTCTTTGAATATCCATTTTAGCTTATATGAATTCCTTGACTAGTGTCTTAATTTATCATTAGTTATCTTTTATGTCTTGTTGCCTGTTCCTCTCCTAGTAATCAGAATTAGGATCTAAATCCTATTTCCTCTTTTATGCTGGACTAGTTGGAAGCTTAATTTTAGGATTTTAAAATGTCATTTCTAGTTATCTTCCTCCTTCCCTGCTTGAATTCTCCTAATCTAGTATCTTTATTTGATTATATAAGTCACCTTCTAAAATTTCTAATCCTCCTAAATCTCCTTTCCCCTGAGCATGTTGGAAGATGCATAATCAATATTCTTTTCTCTAGCTATTTCTATAATCTTACCTAAATTCTCTTCCAGGATTTTATTCTAGTATCTTCAAACTACTAAATTTGTTCCTTAACATATAGGCACAATTAGTTCAATAACAAGTAAAGATAAGGCAATCCACAATCACCATATAGGATCAGATAGAACCATGCATTCCATACTAGAGAGAAAAGTAGTCCAACCATATAGATTTTAAAAAAAATAATGATAAAGGCAATATACAATACCGAAACTATTCAGCAGAAAACATAATACATAACTTAAAGGCATAATAATAGAACCAGCATAGTTACGTATCTTTTCCCCGGTCGTGATCAAAAGTGATACCTTCCTATTTCTCCTTCTAATTTTCTTATTTATCATTAAACTCTACAGGCTTAGCTCTTCCTATCTTCTGCTTATACTTAGCTTCTTTCATCCCCACATACATATAATCCATGCCTGAAGGCATCTTCTAATTAAAAATAGGAATCTTAGGACCGCCACCTTCCAACTTAGCTCGAATCCTAATTTTAGTCCCATGCGACAAAGTTTCTTTATACTTAGGATGAAGATTGCAATACACTATCTCCTTACCTTGGTTGGGATGCATGAAAATATCGTTTTGGCAGACAGGACAAAGGTAGTATTGGATTCTATGAAGCTGGCATTATTTGAGTTAAGGAAACAACTACATCTTTTGGAAACCTTTTATGCTCACAAGTCATTTCTAATTATTTTTCTGTAGATTGAAACCTCTCGTTCCTAATTCAGCTAGTCAATTTACCAGTTTTTAAAGAAGCCGGTTAGGAGGCATTTATTAAGGTCATTATTCCTTCAGTAACTCTTTTTCTTTTCGTTCATATCACCAAATTTCTCTCTTCACGTTAAAGTCTTTCATTACCTGCTCTTTTCATCTTTCTTTTGTGTGGCATGCCTAGTGCCCTCCACAAAGTCTAAAGGATGCAACTTGGAAATTCAACCTAACACCCTAGTAATACTCGTAAACTAGACATTAATTAACCCGTTTACCCATATGATCTTACTCAGGCAGTCAACAATAGTCAACTTCCGTTGTTTCTCAATTTAAATTTGTCCCATACCCCGAAACATAGGATTAGTCTTTTTAAAGCGTCCACAGTGGTGCGAGCATAACTAAAGACCAAAGACTAAAAAAAAGATCAAATTTGGGTTTAGTCCGTCCTGTGGCGTAGCGGGTGACGAGTAAATTTGGTCGCGCGTTGATATAAAGTCCGCTTCATCGTCCAGCGCAGATAAAGATTACGCCTGGCATGGGGCGTTGATAAAGATAACGCCTGGTATGGGGCGTTGATAAAGATAACGCCTGTATGGGACGTGAACTATAACAACGCCTGGTGTGTGGGACGAAGATTATACATTCGCCCGGGTTCAAAAAAAAAAAAAAAAATGGGGCGTTGATAAAGACAACGCCCCAAGCAAAGTTTTCAAAACTTTGTGAAGGTGGGATCATGACTATATCAACGCCTGGGTGTCCGGCGTTAACTTTACGTACGCCCCATCCAGGCGGACATTATACCAACGCCCCATCCATTATACCAACGCCCCATTCAGGCGGACATTATACCAACGCCCCATCCAGGCGGACATTATACCAACGCCCTGCATCAGGCGTTAACTTTACGAACGCGCGGCTACAGGCGGACATTATACCAACACCCGTCGGGTAGGCGGACATTATATAAACGCCCGACTATATTTGGATTTGGTCTTAATCGCCGACCAAATTTGGTCCGAGTTTTACTCTTTGATCAAATTTTGATCGATGGTCCGTCCCACTACGCCAGCCCACTCGACACCAAATTTGGGTTTAGTCGTCCACTGCAGTTGCTCTTAGTAGACCTAAATTTTTCAGCAAACCTCGTACCTCTGCTACATTTGTGAGCTGTCCATGTTTTGTTGTTGTTAGCTCATTGGAGCACATTGTTTAAGTTCCCTTCTGAAGATGACTTATGATTTCCTTTCACTCATGGGTCTGATTCAAGAAAATTTCCCCAAATCCCTAGCATCTCTCCTGCTATCCTTTCTAAATACCCTTTATACTAATAAGAATCACCCTAGTCGAACCAGTCCCTTAGTTTTCTTTCATTCTTCTGTTGCAATCTTTCTCTACTCATTTCTGGTTCTCCCATCATGTCTAATGCTTAGGGCTGCACATGGGACGGTATGGTACGGGTTTTTACCTAGCTCAATACATGTACCTCGCTCCTTATGGTCGGTACCTGTACCTGTGAATTACAGGACGGAACCTGTACCTGTTTATCTCGGTACGGGACGAGACCGGTTCTTTACCTATGGTTGACATCATTCATTGAAGAATCTGTAAAAATTATGAAGCAAGTATATTCTCACTATGCCAGATTAAGCTATATTTGACGGAGTGGTTTCCAGGAATTTGACAGAAAAGGCCTGTCACATCATTTTTGATAGGTCCTTGCTATCAAATTCAAAAAACTACACGGGCCACTGTTGGGCTTCTATTTTCAACGGGGTCAACAAAAGAACCATAATATTGGGCATACCAAAATCTTCCAAGGCATACTGAATGAAGACAAAAAAGGTTGTGAAATAGCAAAATCAGATAATCCCTTAACCCAATTTTTTTTAATGGCAAATCTGCCCTTTACGTATTAGTGTTAATAATCTTGATTAGTGATTAAATATTTTGTTTAGTGATTAAAATAATTTTCAGAATTATAAGAGTTGTTTAGATGAAAAATTTGAGGAAAAAAAATCAAAGTTTTGGTTTGGTTAAGAAGGAGAGAAAGAGAAGGAGAAAGTGAGAAAATTCTAATTCTTGATTCAATGGAGGATGAGGAGGGTCATATATCATCTAAAAAACCTAGGAAAATACACATCAACTACACCAATGATTCCCAAATGGCTGATTTCTTAGATTATGAGAATGATTTTACACCCACTCAAACTCAAGCTCAAACTCAAACACAAACTCAAGATGATGATTTTTATGAGCCAAATCCTGATGATGAAGACATTGATGAGGAACCCAATGCTTCTAATACACATGTACACTTATATCTTATACTTAATCTCACTTCTATAGCTCTCAATTATCAAAAGTTAGGTTTTTTGAATCATGGTTCGGCGAAACAGGTTGAGGTTCGGCTCACATCTATGAGCCGAATCTACCAATTGATGAACGGTTCGGCTTACTGAATCTGTTTACTGCATGCGCCGAATCTATAATTTCCAATTCCAACCCTTTTGCTATACACTAGTTCGGCTTATATGAAAGTTTCATAGTAAGTCGAACAACATCCTGAATAGCCCGGAATAGAATCATTACTAATTCGGCTTACATATCCAAAATCGTATGTGCCGAACATAATTTTCTAATTTCTGGGTTGAAATATTGTTACTGGTTCGGCACATATGGAGAATATTGTATCGGCCGAAACCTCTTATGTTCAAGGTTCGGCACATAATATGATTATCGTCTGAGCCGAACATGAATTTGTTAATTTTTGGGTTAAAATATTGTTCGTGGTTCGGCACATATTGAGGATATCGTATAAGCCGAAAACTGTAAATGTTTATAGTTCGGCACATAAGGTGATTATCGAATGCGCCGAACCTGAAGGACAAATGATTCGGCGCGTAACTAACATTAGAGGATAAGCCGAACTCTATAAATTCGGCGCATAATTGTTAAGCTATTCATTAAAACATGAAATTGAAGGTGTCCATAACCCAATCCCAGCACCATTAAAAACAAAGTTTAGGAACTAAAAGCAAAGGTGTTTGCAACACCATAAAGTGTACTTAAACTTAAGAAAAAGTGTACCATAAAAGTGTACCATAAAAGTGTACCATAACATAACCACCGGGATACCACAATGGCCCATGATACATACCTACCGGCATATCCTCATCTTCAACAACTTCATCTTCTTCATCTTCCTTCTCATATGGTTGAAAAGTGACATCATCAACACCAAGACAGTCTAACGTCTCTCTCAAACTTGCCACCAACTTCTTTTTGTTCTTTTTCTTGGAGTCCTTGTACGCGTACCGGGCTGCAGTTGGCTCAGTATCAACATAATCGACATCTTTCTCAAATACTTTGGCCAAGTTAAAAATTGGGAAATGGTCATATATCCACACCTACATCCAAAGAACCACATTAAAAAATCAAAGGAATTGAATTGATAGAAACAAGTTTTACTTGGAAACATCAAAGTAAGACTAAAGTTTGCAAACTCAGAGAACTGTTCGGCTTATATGGATCAAGTATTATAAGCCGAACCAAGTAAGTAAAAACTTCTGCTTAAAAGATTTTATGGTTATAAGCCAAACCATACTCTGAACTCCCAAAAATTACCTGGAGAAAAGTGAAGTTCCCTCCAATGTTTGTATTTGTCAACCTAGACGCGGTGGCAAGTTGGTCCAGCAGGTAAGCGAGCGTAGCCGTTCCCCAAGCAAACTTGTTACAAGTTCCAAGATTCTTTACCAATTGGAGATAATTAGCATTTACCTTGTTTCTGGTAGTGTCGGGAAAGATGTCTCTACCAAGAGTATAAAGCAAGTAGGCAGTTCCGGTTTGCTTCACTTTGACGGGATCCATTATCAACAAACCTTGTGTGACTCTTTCCTTTGTGTTCTCAAACTCCCTTTTCAAGTTAGTCAACTTGATCTTCTTATTCTTCTTATTTCTGCCACCTGGTATGCAAACGGTATCGACATCTTTAACTGATCGACAAAACTCCAACTCAGTTTTCATTGAACCCCAACCAAGGAATTCCAGGTACAAATTGTATAGCTCATCCCAACTCATGTCATAAAAACCAGCATCCACACTTACACCCCTTGCTTTAAGGCCTGTAATCTTACTAGCCTCATCAGGAGTGATTGCCATCTCTCCAAAAGGTAATTGAAATGTGTAAGTTTCTGGACAAAAGCGCTCGGTAAATGCAGAGGCCGACACACTATCATATTCCTTATGTCCATAATTGATGATAGTCCATAAAGCACTGCGTTGTACGTAAGCAATCACCTCAGGAACCTCTTCATCAAGACTCCATTACGCTGCCCTCTGGTGTCTCAATACTCGGACTGCACGGTTGTGATCAGGAGTCTCGTAAATTTTCTTTGCCCAAGAATCGGCATAACCAATCAACACATTTCCTCCATCTTCCGGAAGACCATGAGGAAAACCATCTGATCGAGGTGTAATTACGTCATCTTCATCAGGAATGTGTAAACCAGTGATCCGTCGATCATCATCGTTCTTCTCTTTCTCGGGTTCTGCCACCTTCTTACCTTTCTTGTCTTTCTTGGGTTTTCCTTGGGGTTGTGTTTCTTGATGAACTTCTTGATTATCATCAACTTCTTCATCTTCAGCTATTCCTTCTTCTTGTCTTTCAATTCTTACTTGTTCAGCTTCTTCTTCTAAAATTCCTCCTCTACCTCCCGCTCCCAATTTTTTCTTACCTCCTCCTCTAGGATCAGGAGTTTTAGAAGTAGAAGGTGTTACCTCCATCTTCTTCCTCTTTGTAGCTGCATTGGTCCTGACACAAGTATGAAAGTTATAAGACTAATTCGAACAACAAAGAGATTTGGAAAGCCAAAAACTTGTAAGAAAATAGGATGGCTCGGCTTACCCTAAATAACACATATGAGCCGAATCATTTCTTGAAATTTTTATTAGCTTACACAGAGAGTGGATCGGCTCATACCACAAAACAATTATAAGCCGATCATAAATATTCGGCTCACAACCGATACCGTCGAATAAGACGAATCTATGATTATGAACTCAAACATGTATTCGGCGCAACATGATATCATATAAATAAGCCGATCCTACACACTAGTAAAATTTATGAAATTTTAACAATGATATTCGGCGCAACCCTAATACTATCGAATAAGCCGAATCTAGACTTATGAATCGAAACCTTTATTCGGCGCAAAACTAATACAACCATACAAGCCGATCCTAAGCACATGCAAAAATTCTGAAATTCAAACAAAAATTATTCGGCACAAAACTAAAACTACCATACAAGCCGATCCTACGCACATGCAAAATTTCTGAAATTCACAAAACATATTCGGCACAAAACTAACACCATCGAATAAGCCGATCCTAAATATAAGTCTCTACGTCACTAAGTTCGGCTCAAAACGGATTTCAGATATACGCCGAGCCGTTCATATGCACTTTCAGGGTTCAGTTTCAAGAACAGCTAGGCGCACATCTAAGATTTGTTTTGCGCCGAACCATACCCTATAACCGCCGTAGAAACATGATTTTGACGAATTAAATCAATCAAACCAATCAAAAACATCAAATACGAGACGGGTTTGTAAAACTAACCTTCTTATTCTCATTTCTGGAGTTGGTTCTTCTTCAATCTCTTCTTCCGGTTGATTTTGTGGTTGATTTTGAGTTTCTTCTTCACTCTCTAAATCTTCTTCTTCTTCAATGGGTTGTTCAATCGCTCGATTAGAACGAGATACTGGCTTACGGTGAACCATTATATAGATGAGTTTAATCGTCGACTAAATTTTCACGAATCGACGATTAAATTTCGGCGATGATACGATGAAAAAAAAAAGAGAAGGTGGGTTCGGCTGTGGAGGATGAGGAGGAAGAAGAAGGGGTTGAAACTGATTTTAGGTTTATGATTATAGATTTTTGTATTAGGGTTAGGGATAGATTAATAGTAATTTAAAGAATTTAAAGGCATATAGGTAATTGAACCACCCCATAGGATACCCCTTATAAGGTCACCCAAGTTAGGACTAGTTCTTTGTATGCCTTGAAAGTTTTTGGTATGGCTGTGGAGGATGAGGAGGAAGAAGAAGGGGTTGAAACTGATTTTAGGTTTATGATTATAGATTTTTGTATTAGGGTTAGGGATAGATTAATAGTAATTTAAAGAATTTAAAGGCATATAGGTAATTGAACCACCCCATAGGATACCCCTTATAAGGTCACCCAAGTTAGGACTAGTTCTTTGTATGCCTTGAAAGTTTTTGGTATGCCCAATATCATGGTTCCAACAAAATGGTAATAAACACTTAGCCTAATATTCTTTCTTTCCCAAAAATTTTCATTGACGCCGAAAATTAACCAGAAGGAGTGATCTCTCTTCCTCCATCGGAACTAACAAATGTAAATCAAATTTCGTTCAATTCTTCTTCTGCATCGAAGAGATCGATAACACTTTGGTGAAGAAATGCAATCTGAAGTTAGGTTTTTAAAAACTAAATTCTTCGTCAATCGCTTATCAAATGTATTCTGAATTTAGGTTTTGAAGATTCACCTGAAAAATTTGATGAGAATCGCTTTAGTCTCAAGATTAATTCATTGAACGAGATTGGAAAGATAACTTTAATCTCTCGTTATCATTTTAATTCGTTTCTACTTGTTAAGTTATCAATTTCGGAATTTGATTTCAGAAAAAAAATTGTTCATGGAACTTTTTTTTTTTTTTAAATTTCAATGAGAGTCTCGATTCGTAATCAGAGCAAATATGTATCGTTTTGAATATGAATTAGCTTTTTGTTGATGATTGTTTCTCTTTCTGTAGGAAGCTTTGCTGTGGTTGATGAAAGAGGGAGAGAGGAAGCTATTGAGGTTGGTAGTTATATCCCTCAGTTGATTTCCATTTAGTTATTTCAGGCTGGCAGTTAGGTCATTTGAACAGAGTCATCTATGAAGGGTTATCGATTGATTTTCATTTAGTTGATTTTCGTGATGTGTTAGAACTGTGATTAAATTTTCTTTAGGGATGCTTCCCCTTGTAACTTCTTTGTATATCATATGTTATGGATTAGCAAATTGGTGTACATCATATGTATATGTAAATTGGTATATCCTAGATTGAGGTTTGAAAATTCATGAGTGATTTCAGTTCTCCTGTCTTTGATTGAACCAAGGACTAATTTGTAGGCGCAATTATGTATCAGATGTTTGTTGTTATCCCACTTTTTACTCATATGACAAGACAACCATTATGCATAAAGGTGAATCCACTTTTTGTCATAATTTGGGGCATCCTTGTGAGCCTAATCATCTGCAGGGACCTGTATTGATAACTATGATAATCATGAGCTAAAAAATCATTGTGATTTACTTTCCCATTTTGCTTTGCCATCTTAGTATTTCTGTACTTATTTGTGTCCATACAGAAATTTTAACTGGTGATCTTAGACAAGCTTACTAGGACACCATCACCTTATAAAGCTCAACTAATCAGAGGTTTCTTGTTTGTTACTCTGCTCAATAACTGATTTCCTGTGTTACAAGGACACTCCAAAAAACAAAATTGCGCCGTTTCGACACTCGTGTCCGACACACAGGACACAGCTTAATTACCAAGACAAAAATAAAATATTTAATAAAATTAAAAAATACAACAGCTATAGATTTTTTACATATTTATATTGGAAAAGAAAATATTTTCTTTATTCTAACTTGTATAAGAACCTTTATCTTTAGTAAAAACATATTTTCTTAGTTTCAATTAGGAGTTTTGTCTTTATTAATAAAAATAGAGACACTCCCGAAACTCTCCACTGATCTCCAATAGATTTTTTTAGCAAAAATGGAGATATTCTCCCACAACTACAGCTATATCTATGAGATGATGGAGATACGTAGAAATAATGCCTTTTTTATTAGTCATATACACATATGTAAATATTTTGCTATGCTCGCTATACGTGTCCCCGTTTTCTAATTTTTTAAGTTGTCGTGTCAAGCTAATGTATTGGACACGACACACCGACACCGTGTCCGTGTCCTTGTAACACAGCTGATTTCAGATCGTTCACTGGAGAAGTCACTTGAAAGTTCCATGAAGTGGCAAGGTTTACACCTGAAGAAGGAATCTCATCTGTAGATTGTTATGTGATGTTGACCAGACATTAGGTATTGGAGGGGCAGATCAAATGAAAGTAAGACTTGAATCCTTGTTTAAGTTGTTTTCATATCACATTATTTGTTCCTCGTATTACTGGTAATGGAGATGTCTAAGGCTCATCCTTAATTCAAAGATGTCGTTTAAGACAAACTTTACGAAATCAAAGCAGCTTTCGAACCAGAAATCAACTGGGAGCTTGATACTCAAAACTTTTGAAGTTTGATGAGGTTAGATGCTAAATGGTCTTTTGAAGGTGCATTACCAGTAAAACAGAATTAGACTTCCTTAGTGCTCGTGTCCCGGAGATCATCAGTAACAACTTTATCTTGTACACACAGTAGTACAAAGTTTGGCGACGCAGAATTAGACTTTCTCTCCATAGGATCTTCTGAAACCATTGTCAAGTTTGGAACTTACTTCCATTTTACGCCATAGCCATCTTGTCGACCAAATATTATTGTAATGCTCGTACAGGTAACAAGGCTAATGACGCCTTGGGGCTTTCTTTCATGAGTATGGTACATCATATGCAGAGATGGTACCCCTACACTACAAGGACATCTCATTTAAACGCTTCTCTATAATTTGTCCTGTAACTCTTATCCACTGATTTTGAGATAAAATATTTTCTCATACTGAACATTAGGAATAACTCATATGAATGGCAGAAAGAGTTTTGTACATATTAACCAAAATTCTTGTGAATATCAACTACAAAGTTAGCATTCACATGGTATATCTAAACTTAAATGACACATTAAATGCTTTTAGTTTTGTGGATGAACCGTTTTCTAACAAATCAAGAGCTCAAATTGGATATGAGTTAGCTTTTGCTGATGATTTTTTTTTTAGTTGTAGGAAGCTTTATTGTGGTTGATGAAAGAGGGAGAGAAGAAGCTATTGAGGCCATAGTAGTCAGGTAGTTTCTTTTCTATGAACAAGTTCTTCTACTACAGATATCTCCAGAATGGTAGTTATTTGCTTAATGTATTCAATTACAGAGGAAGAAGAACTAGTTAGGTGGATGGGGATGGACTGTTTCAACGGGTTGATGGGACCAATGCTGGACGTGGTACTTATCGGCTTGCTTGTTTGAATCGCCGATGGTATGGACTATTCCCAGGCACATATTTAATCACACTCGGGATTTCCTCTTTAAATCTACCAAATGTTCTATTTATTCTTATGTGACACAGGTTGGCGTGTCCGCTTGAACTAAATAGACTTTTTCTGGCATCGCAGGTACTGAGATTTTCCTCACTGGTTATTAGGTGTGTAATTTTGTATTTGTATTTTCATGTATGTGCATCGTATGAAGAAGCAGATTGGATTAGGTGTGTAATTTTATATTTATATTTTTATTTTTATTTTCATGTATGTTTTTTCTTTTTCTTTTTTTGCTTAATCATAGAAATTTTAGAATAATTTTTTAGGGACCATGGTTTTATTAGGCCACCTTCCCTATAGTGATAAGGGGTGTCCTAAAACGTTGAAATGACTAACCTACCCTTAACCTAATTTAATTTAAAACAAACCTAATAACCATATATATATATATATATATATATATATATATATATATATATATATATATATATAACCACCTCCTCCTCCCACCACCGCCGATTACCACCACCACCACCTCCGATTATCACCACCACCAACCATCGATTACCACCACAACCGCCCACCACCGCTGATTACCACCACCACCACCTCTGATTATCATCACCATCAACCACCGATTACCACCACCACCGCCTATTTAAGAAATGTAACAACATCAATGCAATCACAATTAAGTTCTGTTACATGATAATTTTTATCGAGTATAAAAGACGCCAGCCGCATCCTGATTCTGCCATGGGACAACACCGGAGGTATTTTCCAACAAACCCTTCACTTTAATTTGATTTTGATTGCTTCAATCGAATAGAAATCATCAAAATAGGGTTTTAGTAGGAGTTACAGAGCCATGTTCGGTTAGGCCGATTTTCCAAAAAACCTTAGTTTACTAACCGAACTTCTTGAAAATGAAGAACACGAAGAACAGTTTGGTTCTATTGGATTTAAAACTAAGTCACTGAACTCTCTGTTCGGTTGTTTCGCAAAAAAAATTAAAACTACAAAGTAACCGAACTCCACCCTTAGAACCGAAAAAAAAAAACAAATCCAGTCTAACCGAACTGTGTTGTTGTGGCCACTATCTTGAGTTCCAAAATAACCGAACTTAGCCAATAGAGTTCGGTTTTTTCGCAAAAAATTTTAAAACTACAAAGTAACCGAACTTAGCCAATAGAGTTTGGTTGATTCGCAAAAAATACTTTTAACCGAACTCCTTGTATTAGAACAGCAGAAGTCTATAAGTTCGATTCCTTCGCAAAATAAGGATATCACCGAACTTTAGTTTACGAAAATAATGAGAAGTCCACAAGTTCGGTTCCTTCGCAAAAATGTTAAGTTTTCTTTGTAACCGAACTCTACCTTTGAAACTTCGTAACCGAACTCTTCCTAATTCGCCAAGAAATAAATTTCGTAGTAACCGAACGTTTGCCTAATTGCATATATGCATATATAAGCCCAGTTCGGTTGATTCGCAAAATAAGTTGAAGTTTGCGAACCAACCGAACTTCTAACACTAGGTTACTTTTAACCTTCAGTTCGGTTGGGAACTTGGTTGCGTTGAAGTTTGTGAACTAACCGAACACACAAGATGTAACCAAATAAATTGTTAAGTTCAAAGTTCGGTTACCTACCATTTTATCCTAGGAACCGAACATTACACTGTACGACCAAAACCTCCATTAACAAGCGAGTTCGGTAACCTGCGTGTTTGGAAAACGTAACTGAACTACACTTTCAGGTTGTTTACATGTTCTTGACATATGGTAACCGAACTGACCCAAATCTACATAAAATTTTTCATTTTTTTTTGAAAGTTTGGAGCAATTCAACCAACATTATCTAAGTTTGAAGCACACCTGGGTACCCAAATACCCTTCCTCCAGTTGTGGTTGGTAAAATCCATCGTTTTTCATGTTTTCCTTCTTCATCTTCTCTAACTTTACTCTCTCAATAATTCTACTTCTTTAAAAAAAAAACCATCTGATTTTTTAATCTCACTAATTATCTTTAACTTAATCATCTCACTAATCATTACACTAACTATTATTAACACTAACTAATCATCACCCAAAATTAATCAGGAGGGTAATTTAGGTATTAATATAAATATCCAGATAAGGGGTGACCTAGATTTACTTCTAATGTCTTTACCCAAAATAAAACCATGGTCCCCCAAAAATACCATGGTCCCCAAAAAATCGTTCAAATTTTATTACCAAAGCAAAGATCAAACAAAAATTTTTGTACAAAAAATCTGTCTAGACAAGCCCAGAAAAAATTAAGCTAAAAATAAAAAGAAAAAGGACAGACAATGCCTAAGCCCAACACATTAATAGCCCAAGAATTAGCAGAACCTGAAGTAAGTTTGATTTTCCCATTCCAAAGCACCTAAGAAGGGAGGTTTTTCATCATATTCAATCACTTCACCTCTATTAAGAGATGAGCCTTTCTTTGCCACTTTATCTGCTGAAAAATTGATTTCTCTAAAGGAATGCCTGAAGGAGATGTTGTTCATTTTTGCACTTATTCTTTGCCATCTCTTCTCAACCATCCAAGGTGTCTTCCCTGAAATAAAAGACTGTAGAACTGCCTTTGAATCCAGACTAAAACACACATTGAAATATTGTCTTCTTATAACCCATTCACCAGCACCTATTAAAGCCATTACTTCAGCAATGAAATTAGTGGCCACTCCTATACCACCAACAACTGCACCAAGATAACTACTAGTACAACTCCTTCCAACAAAACCATATCCTGAATTACCAGGATTCCCCTTGGATGCTCCATCACAACATATGAGAATTTGATTTGCTGTAGGAAATCTAAAAATACATTCCTTAACCTCATAGGTTTTTACCTTCACACCCTTGATACCAAATTCTGTCATGATGCTCACATCATACATAGTCCCCCTGATTTTACCTTTCATTCGTACACTGCACTCTTCTGTAAATTGCAATATTCTTATTTTGAAGCTTATCAAATCTGGAGCTTCCTCATCATAGCATACTCTGTTTCTGGTAAACCAGAGCTCCACCATTGCAGTAAAAGCACATATAAACCAAACTTCTCTCACAGCAGAACTTTCCTCCTGAACAGATTTCAAAACATCCATAAAGCTACAAGGATTCAAAAATTTAAAGATTTCACCAAGCCAGTGCCGGATCTTTTCACTAAAGTCACAATGCCACAAAATGTGTTCCATTGTATCTTGCCCATTCCCACACAAATAACATTTAGATACAGTGGAAAATCCTTTTTTCCTGTAATTTTCTTCTGTTGCACATGCTCCTCTAAGAATTTTCCATAAATTAGTGGAAATTTTAGGATGAATTGCAGAGCCCCATACCTGTTTTGTCCAAGTAACTTTAGGAAACTTTTTCCTGATTAGTTGCACTACACTTTTAACTGAAAATTTTCCAGTCAGATCAGGTGTCCAAATGAGTCTGTCCTTTCCTTCTCCAATGATAGACTAAGGAGATGGTAAACTATTCAAAAGAAGCAGACATGTAGTTTATTTTCATGTATGTGCATTATACGAAGAAGCAAATCGGATTACACTTGATACTCAAAAGAAGACGAACATTGAGCAAGAGAAGGGTAAGGAGATGGTAAACTATTCATGTTATGTGAAAGTTCTAGTTCATAGAGACGGGTTTTCTGTTTTGACTTTCATCTGTGTTTGCCACCTGCAGGAAAAGAAGATATAGCACCTGAAGAAAGGAACGGTTTGGAGAGGTAGGAAATATCAAGTTCTTTTTATCAATCTATCCCGCGGGTCGTGAGAGTCAGGTCAGGCTTGTTATTTCTAGAGACTGCGCAGATGTGGAGGCCATGAAGAAGGAAACCAGCTCGAAGTGTAAGAGTCTTCTCAGGGAGATGTTTTCTTCAAAATCACTTGCCCATAGTTTCACAAAGTTTGCAATTAACCATACCACTGCCACTGTTGTTTTTGTATTCTAATACTCACACTTAGGGTAGTAGCCTTTTTCTGTTTTATTTTTCTTTCTTGATATCGTCTTCTTGAAGGTTTTTTGGACAAAGAATTTATATGAGATTGAACTTTTACAATACATGTCAATTTATTTTGAAGTTAAAAGTGTTCTTAGTTCTTCATGTTACTTTTATTTGCAATTTAAGCAATAGGAAAAATACTATTTATATTGGAAATTCAATTTTGAAGTAATTGACAAGTGATGCCCGTCAATAATTCAATAATTATTGACAGGCAAAGATCGTAGTTTATTTCTGATAATTATTAACAGTAGGTCACCATCAATTAGCGTTTTCGACACCTTAAAAAACAACAGGTTATCCGACAGGCAGGGTCCGTCAATAATCTCTATTAACGACAGACCTGGTCTGTCGAAATAGGTGATTTCTGGCGTAGTGTTTGTGCACCATAATTTCGACACCATTGTCAATGCACTTCTCAGTAACAGTGTGTTTAAGTTGCCGGGTACATGTACTTTCGTTACAGGCATTCCAATTGGTCTTATGTTTTCATTGATGACATAACAGTAGAATTCTGCCTTTCCAGAAACTGAGCAGTCGGACACGTAAAGACGTTTTCATTGATGACATAACAGTTCTAGTTTGTATCTTTGCTTTTGATATTTTGTATCTGAATGGCGAACAACTTCTCCAAAAAGCAATTAAATGTCCGTAGAGAGCATCTTTACAACTCATTTGTGGAAGTACCAGAAGAGTTTAAGTTTGCGAAGGCAGTAACATCAAACGATCTAAAAACAATACAGAAATTTCCTGATACTGCAATTGTTGAGAGTTATGAAGGTTTGGTTGTCAAAATATTAAGTACAGAAGCTAATTATGAGCCTGCGAAGAAGTCAAACAATTGGTTGAAACTGGAGAAGGATTATATGGACAGCACCGGAGACTCCTTTGATTTAGTACCTATAGGGGCATACCACGGCAAAGGAAAATGTGTTGGTGGTTACAGAGGCTTCCTTATTGCGTGTTACGATGATGAGAAAGAGGAATTCCAATGCATATCCAAGACAGACAATGATAGAAAGGGTGTAACCCCTACTATCAACGGCGTGGATTTAATCCCTGATATCCACGGATACAGATCCTCGGTACTACGGGATGGGACGGGAATAACCTAGGACCGTTAATTGTACCTACTCTAGGCTCGGTACCGGTTTTTGGTACTTGTACCTGTCCCATCTGACCTCGGTTCCGGTACCGTTCCTTCGGTTTCGGGACGGTTCCACAGGACGGGACGGTTCCTGTCCAGCCCTGCTAATGCTCATACTCTCTACAGACATCTGAGCGGTTTATCATTAGCTCAATGTTACGCAAATCATAGCAATGTAGGTCTTCTTTCAACTCTTCCAGAATTCATCAAATATTTTGGAATTAAAAAGCATATCATCCTAGCTATAGTTTTCTTGACAAGCATTGTAAATTAGAGGTGCTTTATCAAACTTCTGGGGTCCTAATTTAGCCTTTGAAATCATAGAAGTAGATCCTAATCTCTTTATTATATGTTTTCAATCTCATGAAGATTTTATATGGGCAACCTTAAATGGTCCTTGGTACCCTTTCGGTTCTGTTCTAGCATCTACAACAACATACCATGGTATGAACATATCCACAGATTCAGTGAAGGAAATACCTATCTGGCTAGCATGTTTAATGCAAAGCATGAACATAGACATAGTTAAATGGTTGGACTAATAACATCCAAAATTAGTGTCAGTAAGGAGAATGTATATTGGAAGTGATGTTTTTTTTTTTCTGGATTTTAATCCAAGAATCCTAGTGTGGGTTAATAGTAAAGGTAGGAAGATACCCTATCATAGAGCTCTACATCAACTACCTAAACCTTCCCTCCAAATTTTGCGATCACTGCTTAGATTTGGACACAAAAAAGATAGTTGTGTTATCCCACAACACAGACCTCTTGAAGACATCTGTGACATTTCAGTGGACTCCCACTTTCCAAGTGATGATATCTTTTTCTTAAACGATGTTCCTGTCCAAATCTGGAATCCAAAAGATAACTTTAATCATAGAGGAGAATCAGCTTCTATTGAGTCCTTCTTAGATCTTCCTGGAGTTGAAGATGCTTACAATTCTTGTTTTATACATGACTCTCTGTTAGCGAATATAGAAACTCAGGTTGAAATGAAGATTATCTCGAATTCAAACCACTCGGAAGATTTGGATTCTAATATGCCTCAAGTTTCTGAATCCATCTTAGGAACACACCTTTCCTTTCAACATCCCTAAAAGTTTTAACCTTTTTACTCATTATACTTCTGAGTCCAATCGTTATATTAACTCGGAAACATACAGAGTTCTTGAAACGATCAGAACGTCCGAGTCTACACCGAGCCTTGCATATGGTCTTCTTCAAGATATCATTAACCCGGTTCAATTCAGAACTAGTTTTTATTCACCTGCTTTTTAGAATTTATCTTCTCACTATTCATATGAAAATACTAGGGATTCCTTTGAATCCCTAATTTCAATTCTTACACCTCGTATCTTCTTGTTGCTTCTAATCTCATGTTTTCTACCCCTATTTCAATTCAAAAAACCCATTATCCCAATTCTCCCAATTTTCATTCGGAACCAGCTTCTAAAATTTCAATTCCTGATTTCGATTTTTCATTTTCTTCTGAGAAGCGCATCTCAATTTCTGTGGAAACTGGAACAGATTTTTCTATTGATCAATTTGGGTCCAATCTGAAAGAACGCAACAAATAAAAAGAGTCCTACTTTCCCTTATCCTTCTACCTATCTCCTTCAGTGAAGCAAAAGGATGCGACACAGGTATTCCTCTTTCATAGTCTACATTCATCTACTTTAATCAATTTTAGTTTTCCTAAAAAGCTTTAGTTACAGTTAATTCAAGTAGTATACTAGCTTTGAGTTTTAATTTTGTTAGAATCCACTTAACTTTAATTTGATTAGTTCCTATAATAGTCTTAATTCTTTAGAATGAAAATCCTAGCTTGGAATGTGCAAGGCTACGGTAACCCCTTCACTCAGAATCATTTGAAAACTCTTTTACATAAGGAAAAACCTGAAGTATGTTATGAAATGAATATATAGTGGATTTAACCACAGTTACACTTCTCTTCACCACCAACCTTCCACCTCCTTTTCACCTTTTGATTTCTCCATTACTTTGTAACCACCACCATTACTAGTAATAATGGATGTATGCTCCTTAATTCCATTGTAAATGCTCTTCTTTTCTCCATATAAATAAAGAGCATTTCCTTTGTAATATACACAACTAATGAGAACCGTCTTTATCTTTTCTCTCTACTTTGGATGTCTCATTTTAGTTTATAACACGTTATCAGCACGCTCTACATTGAGCTTCGAAATTTCTAAGAAGAAAATCAGCAAAGGAAAATTGGTGTTATAAGAAAATTTTCTTTCTAACAATTTATATTAGTAATTGTTTTATAAATCTCTAAATATGCTTGCACGGTATAATTTAAAATCTTATGCTAACTTTTGGTTTGATTTTTTGTATGTACTCTACTTGTCTTGGACTAATACAACTTTGATGCATAAGCAAACAGAGACGATCAATGGTATTGTTGGTTTCATTGCTATTCCTTAACGATCCAAGAATAATATATCGTTATTATGGTAGATAAATAGTTTCAAATACCAATAAAATGAGGAAACACTGTATTCTTGAGGGATATTTAGCAACTTTTGATTTTTCCTCGTGGTAATAATCTCCAATATTGAAACCACTCCACTTGTAGATGGAATATGGTTGGACATAAAAAATCAAAAGGTGCGCACCCGGCTAGTTAGCTTATATTATTAGTCTTTCTAGAGATCTTGGTATAATTTTCTTTTGATAAAGAATATGTCCATAATTTCCTTCTAAATCATTATTTCGTTGGACCTCAAGGTCACGAAATTATTGGATATTTATTTGCATATTTTATATGCTTTTGTCTGTAACCAATAAAATCCATGGTTGATTTTGAATTTGTACGTCTAATGGACTACAATTTTAGGACAATTTTTTTTATGGCTCTTGAAGTAAGAATCTAATGTCCAACCTTGTATTGTTAAATTCCGGAAATATTAAAAGTATATGTCCTCGAATTAATCGGATAGTACTTTACGAAACTTGCTTTCGTGTATGGGATGAATTTGTTTTCCGCCATATTGAGGGGGAGGCTATACATTAATAAGTTAGTGTTAATTAACCTTAAAAATGTTATATCAATTTCTCTCCCACTATGAAAATATTGAAAAAAGTCTACCATCAAATAGGCGTCAAAATATTTCATTTAGATTTTACATAAGCTTGAGTCGTTTGAAAGGCAACCCCGATCACATTTAGTACTTGCTACAGATAGTGCTCTTATATAATCTATCATATCACAATCCACATTCTCAAAATTAATATCTCTCATTAAGCTGGGGAGATTATGATTCCTGTGAGCGCTGGTACCAGTAAACTTTGAAGTTTTCAAATTATGCATACATTAGAGAATTGTGTGGGAGTTGTAAATTAATGATTGTCGAATATTTATTTACAGTAGCTTCTGAATAAGAATGATGGTGGTTGTGAACCCCTCTACAGATAAATATCGACAAATGTGATTGGTAGACAAAAAATCCAAATTATGTTGGATTAAAATCTCTTAAATAGCGCAATTTTTGGATCCAAGACTTAACACCATAAACGTGGAAGCATGAATTCTGAAAATTACAGGTTGGTGTAGTCTTCATGAGTTATGTGAGAAATATGATCGTCGTAATAACGAATTGAGAATTTGATTTGATTTTTATTTTATTTCTCAAACCTTATGATTGATTGAATAATAATTTTTTCACCTTATATGATGCATTTGGCGTGGTAGTCCTTAAGGACTCATATTGCATCACACAAGAAATGTGGGGGAACATATTTGAATTCAGGAAGCCACCTGACTCGGTTATGTCACAATCCTTTATGTGTTTTTAGAAATTTGGTACAATACCAAAATTTCTGCAAATCATCCCCGAGAAGCTAGCAATCCAAAACACAAGTCCTCAATGCATTTAAAGAAAACTTCATCTTGGCATGAAAACTCGAGAACTCTACTATTAGAAGACTAGCACAAAGAAAACTTCATCAGCTAGCAATTTCTTCATGAATGAAGAAACAATCTTTTGCATTCAAGAAATTTGTTCATCGAAATTGGAAGTCTCGTCTCAAAGATTTGCAAGCCAAGATTTAACTGAAGTACTTATCAGGGGGAGCGCCATCATCAAAGGTGCATTTACTAGACTTATCGCGGTGTACTCTTTTTCTTTCCTCAAGGTTTTGTCCCACTGGTTTTCCTTGTCAAGGTTTTAACGAGGCATCATTTGCGCGTCCCTCTATATGTTTTGTACTCTTTTTCCTTCGCCTAGGTTTTTCCCTTTGGGTTTTCCTAGCAAGGTTTTGATGAGGCAAAGTCTAGTAGTGTGGTGTCATCCAAGGGGGGTGTTATGAAATGAATATATAGTGGATTTACACCACACTTACACTTCTCTTCACCACCATCCTTTTACCTCCTTTTCACTTTTTCACTTCCCCCATTACTTTTTAACCACCACCATTACTAGTAATAATGGATGCAGGCCCCTTAATTTCATTGGAAATGCTCTTCTTTTTTTCCCTATAAACAGAGAGCATTTCCTTTGTAATGTACACATCTAATGAGAATATCTTCTTCTTTTCTCTCTACTTTGGATGTCTCATTTTAGTTTATAACAAAATACTTTTTTTATCTGAAACTAAATCCCAAAGACATTTAGGAAAGAATCTAGTTTCATTCTATCCTAACTATCACATTGTTGACCCAGTAGGAAAGACAGTTGGGGTTGGTGGTAGCTTGGATAGACGGTTTCCACTTTGAAATTGTGCAATGAAACTTAAAATATGATTAACATCATTTTAAAACACATTTTGATAAGAATAAGTAGGTCTTAACATGTTTTTACGGGAGTCCTTACCCTAACAATAGGAATATAGCTTGGGACCTATTGAAGGACATAGGAACTCATGTAAATATTAGAAATATGCCGGATAGTCATAGGGTATTCTAGTATGATCTTTGATCAAACTGAGAAACAAGGAGGACTACCATATACTAGTTTACTGCTGCAACAGTGTTAGACGACCGTAATTTGGGTTGATTTTTTGCGACAGTTTTGTAATGGTTTTTGTAACAGTTGATTAATAACACTTATAAGTGTAACATGTTTGTAATACTTTTTTGTAACAATTTTGTAACAGCAACAACATCCTTAGACCCGATGACCGAATTTTGTTGGTAATCAACGGACAGGATTAAAATTAAAAGTATAGGTGACGTTTCTTTTCTTCCATTTTTACGCCACAACCACCGTCATTCGGTTCGAATTCCGATCGTTTTGATTGCGCCCAACCGTATTCGTGGTTGATGACTATCCAATTGTAAATCCAATTTCGTGAAAAAAAAAGACCAATCAACGTTCAATTTTTGCGCTGAAAAATAAAAAAACAGCGTTACAAACGGACTACATTTTGGCCCCATATGGGTAAACACATAAAGTTCTCCCTTCAGTCGTCCAAACATGAAGGATAATGAATATTACCACAATATTCTAGAAAGGGCAGGCTTATATGACTTAGGCTTTTTAAGGTATGAATTCACTTAGAATAACCAAAGACAAGGTTCAAGTAATATATCCAATAGAGACTAAACATAGTTTTCATGAATGCAGAATGCATATCCAATTCACAAATGCAACCCTGACACACCTAGTAGACATTGGATGTGATCATAGTCCAATTCTTCTTACTTTAGAATATGACACAGTTAGAATATATAGAATGGATTTTCAAATTCTATGATACTTAGCAAAAAGATACAACATGTGTCCAAATAATAAAATATTTTTCGATTCATAATAACACCTCTGACCCAGCTTGGGCCTTAGTTTACAACCTTAAAGACCTATGCGTTAATCTTTTGGATTAGAATAAAAATATCTTTGGTTTCCCAGCCAGGAAAATAACAAAACTTTTAAAAGAAATAAAATGAATCAAATCCGATATAATGACTGACTACTTTAGACGTAAATTACATGATAACTTTCTGAAATAGAAATCCTTTACAATACACAGGAAGCCATAGATAAACAACAATCTAAAGACAATATAATAGAGTTAGGAGAAAGAAATACTAAATACTTCCATACAGTAACTCTTAGGAGGTGTAAATGGAATAACATTGACTGCCTTTTAGATAACCAGAATATAGTAACTTGAAATAAAGATGAAATAAGCAATACCTTAATTGATTATATTTCTAGCCTTTTCACCGAGGATTCAATTGATACTTCTCTTCATGATCATATTTTTAAGGGCATTCCATCATCCATTTTTTTTTCGGATAACAATATGATAGTAGCAATCCCTTCTAGTAATGAAATCCTTTCAGTCATCAAAAATATGAAAACTAATCTCCCGGACCGGACGGCTTCCCAGTTAGTTTCTTTAAAAATAATTGGGAAACGGTGGGTTTACAAGTTACTCAAACCATCCAAAACTTCTTTAGAACAAAAATAATGAACCAGGACATTAACAAGACTCATCTCTTCTTGATTCCTAAAATAAAACATCCTAAAAATCCTAGCCAATTTCGACCAATAGGTCTCTGCAATACAATTTATAAAATTATAGCTAAAATCTTAACTAGTAGGATGAAACCTCTTCTGGATAAATAATTTCCCCTTGTCAATCGGCTTTTCTCTCTTCTAGACAAATATCTGACAACATAATAGTAGCATATGAAATAATTCATTCTTTCAAGAAAAGGAAAAAAGCTAAATCAAGAGGTTTAGGAATCAAGATAGATATGTCTAAAGTTTTCGATAGAGTGAACTGGAAATTCATGTTATCGGCTCAAAAAACGTTTGGTTTCCCGAATGGAGTTTGTGAACTCATAGAACAATGCATATTTACTTCTACCATCTCTGTCCTTCTGAATGGAACCCCAGGAAAACCCTTTAAACCTTCGAGAGGTTTGAGACAGGGAGATCCACTATCTCCCTATCTTTTGTTATCTGTATGGAGGTCTTCTCCAGATTACTTTTATCTAAAGACCAAAATAAACTGCTTCATGGAGTAAAATTTACCCCTAAAAGTGAACCTATTTCTCACATTTTCTTTGCGGACGACTGTCTCCTTTTTGTAAAAACAGATTTGGTAGAATGCAACAATCTCTTAGACACTATTGATTTTGCTGTAAAGCCTATGGGAAACTCATAAAATTCGACAAATCAGGGGTATTCTTTAGCAAAAAAGTCCACCCAAAACATCAAAGAATGATTTCAAAGTATCTAAAGATAAAACACATAAACCTTAAGGACCCATATTTAGGAGCACCACCTTTTTATGGACAAATCTAAGATAAAAACTTTTGAACCAATTCTGGAAAGAATATAGAAAAATTCAAAAGGTTGAAAATGTAAAGTTCTCCCACAAACCAGCAAAATGGTACTTAACAAATCAGTTCTACCAAGTAGCCCAACTATCAAATGAGTTGTTTAATTTTACCTAAGAAAATTAAAAGTAAAACTGATGCTATTCAACGTGATTTCTGGTGGGCAAAGAAACTGGATCCGGAGTTTTTATCCTAAAGCTTGGTCTAATCTCTGTAAACCAATGCATTTAGGAGTATTACGGTTTAAGGATGCCCATAATTTTAACTTTGCAATGATAGCAAAATTTTCTTGGAGATTGCTCAAAGAACCTGACTCTTTATGGGAATAAACTTTAAAACCAATGTACTTCAAAAAGAAATCTCTCTTAAAGATAAAGCCCCCAGATAAAAGTTCCTAGACATGGAAATGTATCTGCAAGATTTAGAACTCATCACCAAATATATCATTTGGGAAGTAGGTAATGGTCTTAGTATAAACATTTGGGAGGATAACTAGGAACCAGGACTAAATGGAAATCTATTAAGGTATCATAATACTTCTTCAGCAGCTATAAATCTACTGGCGGATCTTATAGACCCAACTTCTAAACAATGGAACCATAAACTTATTCATGATATATTCCCAACTGACATAACTTCAAAAGTATGTAACATTCATTTTTTCAGGATAAATCTCCTTCACTAAAAACTGACACTCTCAGATGGACCTTAATAAAATCAGGAAACTATACGGTTAAATCTATGTATGACAAACTTAATGAAATAGGAATTGAGATAGTTAGTTTATCTCTACCCGATTCTTTTTAGAAATACTTATGGAAACTTGATGTATCATCAATAATTAAACTATTCTTTTGGAAATGCATCCAGAATGTTTCAACTAATACAAAATAGTAGGAAAAGTAAAAGATATCAATCCCTCTTGCGCAATATGTGGGGAGGATATCGAAACAATAGAACACATTCTTCTTCACTGTAGATATGCCAAAGAAGTATGGGAAACATGACCCAATCCTATAAGAATGCAGATAGATCACTCTTTAAGCATCCTTGACCTAAGTAAATCTTGGTTTTAAAATAAAAACTTAAAAATACCAATAGAACTCCTCGTAACTAAAATGTGGTTTATTTGGAAGGAACAATATGACAGAGGTTTTCAAGGAACATCAAAGACTCATCAACAATTGTTTATACAAATTAAGAACCATATCCAATTTTGGACTAGGAAAACCTAAAATACCTAAAAAGAAAACCCATATACCCAGACAGCACCATAAATCCATAGTTTGAAAATTAATGTGGATGCAGCTTGGGACTCAGCCCAGGCTCCATCTAGCTTTGCTCTAATCTTAAGAGATGATGCAGGTAGCTTTGGAGGAGGCAGAGCAAGACCATCAACAAGTACAAATCCAGAAAAGTGGAAGCTTTAGAAGTTCTACAGACAGTTCATTGGGTTCAAGACAAAAGAATCAAGCATTTCAACATTGGGCTCAAGACTGTGAAAGTATCTTTTTGTATCTTAATGGACACAATTCTGATTCTGAATTATCTTGACGTAATAAAAACTTGTTGGATCGTCCCTTCGGGGACATCCGATAAAAAATAAAAACTTGTTGGATGAAGCTGACAGGGTAACAAGTTTATGCTCAAATTTTCTTGATTTTCGTTTTGTACCCAGATCTGGAAATGCTATTGTGGATGCGGTAGCAAAACAAACAAAAACATTTATTTCTGTCTGAGATAGGGACTCAAAGCCCCCGGTTTGTATTAAGCTAAAGCCACCGAGGCAAAGGCAATTACATCGCCAACCTAAGATTTGGACTCTAGTCACACGGACTCACAGCAAGCAAAGTGTGAGCTTCGCTGGTATTGGTGACGTCATTAACCACCTCAACATTATAAACCAGACAAAAAAAACTATAAAGAATTATATCACCCAATTAAGAACCAGATAAACATCATGTCATGTAGTTTTATTAAAAAAAAAAAAAATGTCATTGTAGTTTATAAATATGAACGGACACTCCAGTGTTTTCCATACTAAAAAGCAAGTTTGGCTTAATCATAAAGCTTAAAGACATTTTATTTTCCTTCATTTCTTTTTTCCTCCTTGATTCAATTCAATCTATCTACCCCAATAAGAACCAAGAAACTTACACTCTTAAAGTTGTATATATGTAATCAATCAACTCTTAGCTCACTAATTCTCCTCCTCCTCCTTATTTCCTACTCATCAATCAACTTCTTCTCTTCTTTTTTCTGGCTCCGAGAATTATCGGTACTCCGACATACCATTGTCTGTCTTGCACTCTTATTTTCAAGTAACTTTGAAATGAATAGAAATAAGGTTGTGTGGGCTTCGAAACTACAGCGAGGAAGATCTGATGATGATCTCTCACAGCAAGAAAATATCGTTGCTTTGGAGAAGATTTTCACGGGAGTCATCGTAAGAGATTCAAAGGTGAACATGAACAAGAAGAAGAAATATTCAAGAGAAAAAATCATATACTGAAAAGGATATATAGCCTCTTAGGCAAGTCTGATTCTTGGCTTATTAATGAAAAATTACTACTATAATATGTACTGTTATTTCAATTTCATTCCTATAATATATATGCATCATTATGTTCTTTGGTCATATAGAGCATCTCCAACGGTGGGGTTAAAAATCCTACGTGGATTTTTTTTTTGAGACCCTTATATGAAAGAATTTGTACATATAGTAACAATCTTGTTAAAAGGGCGGCATGTTTCATTGGAGGGGCAGCAAGGGTAATAGTAATGTCTCTTTTATTGGTTAGGGGATGTCCTACAGGGGATGTAAATTGACCAGATTACCCTACTCCTATTTTTAACCTAACGGAATCAGAAAAATCAAAACAGTTTTTTTGATTTTTTTTTTATCTTCTTTTCTCTTCTCCTCCTCCATTAAAATTGAAATTTTCATCGTCCTCGATTAATCAGCGATTTGAAAAATTGATAATCGTTGATTGAAAACTATATTTCCAAAAGACCCAGTTAGGGTTTTGTTTATTGTGTTTGATTTAAGTTAGTTTTGTATCAAAAATTAGGGTTTTGGATCAGAATTGAAATTGAAATTTCTGTGTTGCATGTGAGTTACGGTTGGTAATAACTCCAATTGGAACCGTAACTATAAATTTGGTTGATGTTACGGTTCATTTAACTCAAATACCAACCGTAAGTTCTTGATTTTGAGATAAAATATTCAGTTACGATTTTTTTTCCAACCGTAAATTACTTACGGTTGGTCTCGTTACTTAAGTTACGAACCGTAAGTTGTCCTGGATGTTTCATTTTCTTTTTACGTACGGTTTGTAATTGCATCACTGTTACCAACCGTATTTGAGTTACGACTTGTAACTCAAATAACCTTACCAATCGTAGGTTAATTACGGTTGATCTCGATTCATTAGTTACCAACCGTAATTTGTTACAGTTGTTATATGTTGTCATTCTACCAACCGTAACTGGTATTACGATTGGGTTTTCCCCAAATTGAACCAGTTACGGTTGGTATTCGATACTTTTGGATCCGTAACTGAGAGTTACGGTTGGTAACGAGCTAAATTCCAACCGTAAGTTCTTCTGAAATGTTAAAAGTTTCAATTTTTTTACGTACTTTAGATAATTTTGAGCGACAAAAAACTAATGGGAACTAATTTAGAGATTCACCCATCTCAAATTTGTCACTGGAATCACTCATTTTGGTTGAGTGAATCAAAATCTAGGGTTTCACAAAAATGTCTTTTTTCTTCTCCTCACAACTTTTTTTCAACTCTAAAAATCTGATTTTAGAGTTATTATAAGTGAAAATTAATTATCAACACTAATCTTGATTATCAACACTAATCTTGATTATTAATAATAAGGGTTAATCGCTCATTTGCATATATTTTTTTGATAAGGGGTGCCATGAATTACCATGTAATGACCCTTTTTGTCTTATTAGGTTGCCGCCCCTCTAATGGATCATGGCGCCCCTTTAACAGTATTGTATAGTAAATATAGGACCCCAAGACTAGTAAACCATCTCCAGCAGTATAGAGGTTTGACCCTTAGAAAACCTTGTGTGATGAAATCTTAACCGTTTAATTGTTTTTTAATTAATTATTAAAAATAAAAAATATGACATGGAGGTCATACCGGAGGTCAAGATAAGACTTTCTTCAAAACCTTCAAAATTAATATTTCATCCCTCCTATTTTATAGAATCCACTGTTGGAGATGAATTTAGTTAAAATGAAAGTCTAAAATCCTATGTGTCACTAAAAAATAAATCTTCCACCTTCTCTTGAAGATGCTCTTAGTAATCAAATAAGAATGTCATATCTAAAGAAGAGCTTAATCAATTTTTTTTAAAGCATATTACTTAATCATTGTTATTCATGTTATACCACTAGATCAATGCGTAATTAAACTAAAGGTTAATTATATATATGATGGCTGCTTTTGTTGCGTTTTTCTTTCCTTTTTTTAATAAAAATCTGTGGCGAGGCCCGAGGGTATAATTGCTGCAAATACATAGTCCTACAAAAAAAAAATTTCCTCCTCCTCGTAGATTAGATATTTCAATCAAGAATTAAATTGGGGAATCAACAATCCTTACATCAAAATAAATAGAAAATCTATTATAGGGGTTCCAAGTTTTCAGTTTTGAGGGCTCACAAAGTTACAAAACGGGGTCATTAAATAGTTATCTCTAAAATCCCTAATCCTACTAGTTTTATTAATGGCTAAGATACCCTCAATTAATTAGTGTTATGATGAAGCTGATGATCATATACAAAAAGAACCAAATCTACTATCTTCTGCTTTTCCTTTCATTCATAAATCATGATGAAGATGATGATCATAAAAGAAAAACCTATTATTCTTCTTCCTCTCTTCTTTTTCTCCATCGTGATGAAGATGACGATCATAAAAAAAAAACTAAGAAAATCCATCACTTATTTTTGCTTTAGAAAACCCCTAAATTCGAACCGTAAGACAATCTACGGTTGGGATCCAACCGTAGGTAGAAATTACAGTACGTATGGAAGTATGAATGTTTCAAACCGTAGGATTTTTGAACCCAAAGTCTACGGTCTGGAAGTTAAGAACTCCAAACTGTAGATGACTTACAGTTGAGAAACAACATCATATGCATAATCAGTTAAACCTACGGTTTAGGAATATGAATTTTCCAAACCGTATGCAAATTCAATTAAATCTACGGCTTGGAATTATGAGTTTTTCAAACCGTAAACAATGCCTACGGTTTGGAATTATGAATCTAAGGTGGGGAATTCAAGTTTCAATTAATTGTCATATCCCTGACTTGCCCTTAGTGAGACAGGGTGCTCTTATCCATTTCTATTTAAGTACACTTAATTATCTGTAACTTAAGTAGCAAGTTATTTAGTATAAAGTAGCTTTAATTAGTGAGTTGGATATGATTAGAGATTAACGGCTGAGATGTACTCTATGGAGTAGTTATTCGATTAGGGTTTTGTACGAATAGCCACTTAAGTGAAAGTGTACTTATTTGTGTTGGTTATGAATGAAAAGATAAGTTTGTAGGCTGTCTTCTTGAGTGCAAGAAACATATTATCTAGGGTTTCTTCTATCATTTGTTGTTATCACAACATTAACCAACGGTGTGAAAAACAAACCGTATGCAAAGTCAGTTAAACATACAGTTTGGAAGTATGAATTTTCCAAACCGTATGCAAATTCAATTAAATCTACGGTTTGGAATTATGAGTTTTTCAAACCGTAAAAAATGCCTACGGTTTGGAGTTCTTACCGTAGACAGTTCTGAAACTGTTTTTTCAAAAATCTAATTCGATCGAATCTAGCTATTCATGCAATAAAACTAATGAAATAAGATGTTTTTTTTATTATTTTTTACCTTATTGAAGTCATTGTGGGTGGAATATGTGTTGTTAATCGATGATGGATTATTTTTAAAATTAACGATTAGTCGAAGAAATAGACGATGGAGGTGATGGGGAAGAAGAAGATAGAAGAGTTAAAGGAGAGGAATGAAAACAGATTTCTTCTCTAATGAGTTAAGGTTATTTTGGTATTTCTCTTTTGGATTAGGTCTCCCTTATCTTCATTTAGGATATTTGAATCCAAAGGAGCCCTCAAAACTATTTCCTTGGAGCCCCTTTAATAGGTTTCAGAAGTTTCAGAAGTAGAGACATCTAATGTTGGGATTGCAGTATCATCCCTAACATTTGATTTATCTACTTCTAAATCCTGAAGAATACAAGATGGGGGTCATGAACCCAATTAAGAACAATACTAAAAGTCTGACTCCACCGTTCACGGACCATTTCACCAAACAGTCCACTGAATGTTTAGCAGATGCTCAAAGACTTATTTTTTAAATATGTAGCATTTTTATGACTCTCATAAACACCTCTAAGACATGTTGATCACTCAAACACTTTGTGTATGTGCAGCAAGATTAAATTCTTAAGTGTTTAAATGAACACAATATTGCTTATTAGTTCAAAGGCATATTTTCTAAAGAACGGTCATTATACATGGTTCCGTAATCGGGCCACTGTGTATATTCTTCAGTATGATTTCAAGACAAACTTCTCACATGCTTACTTGAAACCTTAATTAGAGTTTCATCTAAACAGAAAAGGTGTTTACTTAAATTCTAAGCAACCCTCAGTCGTGAACATCTATAAATAAAGAGAATTTTTCAACTAGGAAATTCAATCTTTGACACTTTATTTGCTAGTTGATTGCTAAAGTCGTTTTCTACTGACCAAGGTTTCCTCTGATAAACAAAATTAGGTCTACAACTTAAAGACTTCACTTGAGGATTCGTGAAGCCAGGTCCGACTATCTTTACCTTGATAGTTCGTGTATCCTGATCTTGCTTTTCTGTAATCGAGGTTTTCATAATCTCTTTGAGGCAAGGTAGATAGAAATTACAAAGTTATTTTCACCTCACGATAGATATTTAAAGACTATTCTCAATTAATTAGTTCAAGATTGTTCTTGAGAGGTGGTTAATAATTTAGGCTTCTCATCACACTGAGTGTAAGTGTTCCAGATTTGTGAGGTTTTCTAGCTTTGTTATTGCAAACAGATTTACAAGCCTTGATATCTTTGATCTAAAGAGAAATCAAATAGGCTCATCTGTTAGAGACAGATTTGAAAACGTAGGGTACCAAGATACACTACCAACTTTTTCTTAGGCAATCTGTTTGGAAAAACTCAATACAATTTAGAGAGTAAAAACTCAATCAAGGAAAGTGCCTAGAGTTATATCTCTTTCTCTCTTGTTGTTAGAACGTTTACAAAATTGAATATGTGAACCTAACTACAAAGAGAGTTCTTGGACGGTACCAAAGACCATTGTCCAAGGATCAATCAAGTCTTTTCCAACTAACAAGGTTGGACCTGGCTACTTTGATCGATCAACGCACAACCTGTGATATTTCAATTATAAAGATAAACAATATAATGCGGAAAAAAAATAACACAGACACCTGAAGTTTTGTTGACGAGGAAACTACAAATGCAGAAAAACCCCGGGACCTAGTCCAGATTGAACACAACACTATATTAAACCGCTGAAGATACTAGCCTACTACCAATTAACTTCAGTCTGGAATTTAGTTGAGCCCTAAAAGGAAATCCACTAATTAAGGTACAATCGCGCTCCTTACGCCTCTTGAATCTCACAAGATTCTGCGCAATTGATTCCCTTAGCTGATGTCACTCACAACTAAGAGTTGCTTCAACCTCAATTAAAGACTTTAAACCAAATCTGCCTCCCACAGACAAAGCCTATAATTGTTTTCCTGATTTACAATCTAAATGGATGATCAGATCAAACGATAGATACAGGTGGTGGAAATCGATAACAACTTAGACAAAAGTCTGGCTATCCTCAAAATCTGGACTTATGCAACCCGAAGTGCAGCCAAGATTATTATTCACCTCACAGTTCATAAACCGGTTTGCACACTTATGCAATTACCAAGTTCCGGACTCTTACAGAACTTTTCAGTTCACGTACCGGTTTGCAAATTTTGACCCAACTCAAAGTTTCGGAGTCTACGGAACTCTTTAGTTCATGTACCGGTTTGCAAACTCTTATACCTTTGCCGGTTCCGGAGTTCACAGAACATTCAGCTTGCGTACCGATTTGGGTACTAAATTGGTTCCAAAAATATAGAATTGTTTTGGTTCGCATACCGTTTTGATTATTTTAAACCGGTTCTCTTACCACAGTTCCACAATTGTTTGTATACGAATATAGAAACTTATCCGGATCACGAAACAAACAAATTTTCCCATGATGTACATATGAATATGTATATCACACGGATCTGAAAGTCGATATATAGTTACTCCGCTACGTGTACGAATACATGTAATACGACTTCAGACATATAATAGTTTTCTCAGTTTGTAAGACTGATAACACTGTCTTGTATTCCGAATATAGTAGTTCTATGTTTCTCTAAATCAATTCGAAACATTCCTGAGTAACAACAATGACACTTATCACTGTTCCATGTTATTTTCTAATGATGAACTTGAATCGTGATTTGGTTCCAAACAATAAATTGTTCTCCACCGAATTTGATCAAGTATGAACAAATGTTCATTAAGCTTAGTCATTATATTTCGAGAAATTCGTAAAATAAAAAATTAGTTCTCGACTCGAAATTTTTGTATATGCAAGCTAGTCTAATTAGTTATGCGACAATCGTATCAAGATTGAAAAGTGAATCTAACTTGAGAAATAGGTGGTTTAGTCTTCACTTACCTTTTGCTGATGAAGTTCTCCAAAAGCTTCGGTTGATCTTCGCCTTCAAACGGTAGAATGCAAATAATGACTGGCTCATTTCTCAGCTCCACTATCCTAGACCGAGACTTAACTAATTGTAGACTAGAAATTAAGATATAGTTTTGACAACTAAATTTGAAACATGCTTGACATAACAACACTTGTGAGTTCGACCGAGCAATGCTCTACCAAGATTGGTATCAAAAGTCTTCACTGAAGGTGAAGAAACACTTAGGCTACAAAGGACGTCAGCTAAAGGAACCAATTGCGCAGATCCTTACGAGGTTCAAGAGACGTAAGGAGCACGATTGTAACTGAATCGCTTGTATGGTGGATTCGGTCTCAACTACATTCCAGTCCAAAGTATGATAGTAGGCTAGTGTCTGTAGCAACTTAATACAGTTTGGTTTTCAATTCTGAACGAGGTCCCAGGGGTTTTCTGCTATTGCGGTTTCCTCGTTAACAAAATTTCTGGTGTCTTGTATTTTTTATTTTTCGCATTATATTATTTATCATTATAATATGATTTACACAAATAGTATGTAATCAATTCTAGTATATATGTCTGAAATGACGAGGGTACTAAGTACACCACAATCTTTTCGATATCAACCTATAAGTCTGATACCTTGTGGGATCATCTATGGACGAATTCGAGACAATACAACAACAACGTAATCACTTGATAATAGTTATGGTACAAGATTGATATACTATAGGATCAATATCAAGTGCTTTGGATTAACGTACAATGTAACTTACTTTATTATAACTAAACAATTATAATGCGGAAGTAAAGTAAATGGCATAGCAAGATTTTGTTAACGAGGAAACCGCAAATGAAGAAAAACCCCGGGACCTAGTCCAATTTTGAATACTCTCAGAATTAAGCCGCAATACAAAGACACTACAAACTTTGTATAGTTGGGACCAAGTAAACTACCCCTAGTTACCTAGTTTCCTCAGTATCCCTGCGCCTATAACCAATATGGCCAACGCACGTAAATCCTAAGATAGATTCCACTACCTTAAGTAGCTTCAGTCTCTCTGAAGACTTTAAGCACTTAACCCTTTGGATCGTCTTCCAAACAGTAAATGACTAATCTGTTTGGTAGCCACTCTTCTATATCAAGAAGTTAATCAAAGATTTGTATGTTGAGTATGACAAAGGTTTTTCTGTTTAAAATAGATTAAACTCCTTTATCGGGTTTTAGATATTCCAAGACCTGGATTAAACAAGTTAACTAGATCAAGTCAAACAAAACTACCAGATTCGGATACTGAAGAGTATCACCAAATGATAGCTTGCAATCTAAATTCGACTAGTCAATTATTTGTTTATCAAAGATAAACAGATCTAGTTGGGTCCCAGTCGATCAAGTTTGTGCATGAAGCAAATCACGAAGATACAAAACCAATAATAAAAATCTTCTTGTCTTCAATCTTTAATAATCTTCTGTACCTGCACAATAACAAACTTGATTCCTGATTTATGATCGATCACGCATAGAAGGGAGTCTGTGAACAATGGATGATCACAAGTAAAATTCTTGATCTAGTTTGAGTGACCTTATGTCAGAAGAGAAGGCTCTCAAGAATAATCAAACTAGATGCAAATCAATAGATAAAGTTAGTTAATCAAATCAATAATCGAAAACTAAAATAACAATATGACTCTAGTTTTCCACCAACGGTACTAGTAGACGCTTCTTGATCCCAAAGAAGTCTTTAAACTAGCGGGCGTAAGTTACTTTCCTATCCAAGATAGTATTACAAGAATACTATTAGTCGGCTACACCAGAAACAACAAAGATGGAGTTTGCATGTTTCAGGATAAGTTTGTAAGAAGAACAAACTTCACTATTTATATACCAAGGTAGTTTGGAAACCAAGGAATTTCCATAACGAAGATATTCAAAAGATATGCAATAAAGCACTTAAATTCGGTTTTATGAATCCCAACCAATATCCAACTGTATAACTAAAATCTCAATGGAAAACTCAATATTATCTAGCAATTAACTAATATATATTTCCAGAGATATGTTTTGATTTCTGGTAAAACAAAACATATTAATTTCGAAAATCTCCAAAAGATTTTCTACTATTTCGGTTTGGGATCTCACCTTGAGTATCAAGGAATATCTTTGAACAATTAATAAATAAGATTTCAGCACATGTTTAAATTATTCACTATGTCGACATTTTGAACTTTCCTGTTTTGCAAACTCAATTTCCAAATCACATAAACCCTAAAGTGTACGTGATTTATAGAAATCAGTTTTGCTTATTAGGACCGGTTCTACCATGATAGGTAACAAGTTAGGATCGGTTCTACCTTGACTCCGAACATAAGTGGGGATCGGTTCTACCTTGACTCCCAACATAAGCTAGGATCGATTCTATCTTGATTCCCCATATAAGTTAGGATCGGTTCATACTTAAGATCTTCAATGAAAACCGAGACCATAATCCTTTTGATTTCCTTTCGACTATGAAACAAGTTCATACGTTACTTCCTTACACTTTTGTAATTAAACATAGTTTTCTAGGTATGAAATCAAACCTATGTTCACTACACAATCTAGTACCGAGTTACAAATATTATGTCGATGTCGCATTTACGAAGTCCAAAAGATAAGCATTATACTACAATATATCAATATATAGCACTTATCACTATTGACATATATAGTTCCTTGACACTTTGATCACAATATGATGATCAAGTCTATTATACTAGAGGTTCACATATATAACTTCGCATCTTATGTTTTCAATCAGAAACGACTTGAAAGCTAACAAGATAGAAATGGAAACAAGTCAAGTCATGTATTACTAACCTCAAGTGGAAGTATGATGTTATTGTCGTTGTCGATACGTCTTCGGAATCTTCAGGTCTTCAGAGTAATACTTGTATGTCTCAACATTTATAGACTTCCTAGTCTAACCTAACAAAGTTGACTCTAGTAATCCTATCAAGCGACTTATGAGTTTTGATACTAAAATATGACAACAAACTTTGACATACTAACGCTTGGTGGGTTCAACCGAGGAATTCGTATTTTAAATCAGTTTTATTCGGTGAGTCAACTATGATTTTCGCGCTCCTCGGATCGCCCCTCTAACAAAAATCAACAAAAATGTGCAATTTGATAAAAAGATAGGAAATGGTTACTATTAAAAAACCGAAAATGCCCCTCCCTGATTTTAATTACTTTTTTTCCTTTAAACATTTTCGTAAATAAACCGAAGAGGAAGGGCAAATAGGTATTAGATATTTTCGTTAAAAACCGAAAATGGCCCTCCCTTTTAGTCCAATTACTATAACTCTTTATATAACTTATTTTTTCAGGGGTATAATTGGCAAGCAAACTGGAATATAACATATCTAAAAATCCGTGCCTTGGAAATTTACAAATTTTATCTCGTTGGAAATATTTTAAAGAGATCTACACAATGAGCATAAACAACAATATCAAATTTAGAGTTTTTACGAAAAATTCGGAGGTGTTTATCCTTTTAGGCACAATTAAAACAATGTATATGTTTCAAAAATAACACTCCAACAAAAGAAAGATGCATAACGCGTTATGCAATCAGCGATGTTTAGAAGGATGTATAACGCGTTATGCAATCAACGATGTCTCGTTTTTCTTTCGTCAACCCTCCCCACCATAGCAGCGGTGTTCTAATATAAAATTCTGACTCCGCACTTGAAGGCAGCCACGTGGGTAGCAAAAATTGGGACACATTCTTTTGGATTGAAGGAGATAGTAATAGAATCATTAGTAATGCCCGAGGGAAAAAAGGAATGATCAAATGTCAGAACCAAGCTATTATCAAACAAGTGAACAAAACTGTCGGTGGAAATTATTTGGGTTTTAACGACATCAATAGGAAGGGGAAAAGGCAAGGAAAAGTGCTTTACAGTTTGACAACAACAATGCCTTCTTATCTTTTAAATTCTCATTTTGCTTGTGAGAACTATTGAAACTCTGTTCTTAATTCATCTGTTATTTGGATTCGAACTCTAACATGGAGAGCAGAACTGCTGGAAGCCATCACGTTGCCATGATAAGGGGCTGATATGAAGCAGTTGACCTGGCCCCTGTGTAATTTTTTTTGGGTGTTTTAAAAGGAAAGTTGCTAATTCACAGAGAAAAAAGAAACCTGGTTCCAGTAGAAGCATAGGGTTCAACAATTTCAACATTAGTTATTCAAAATTAATTAATGGGAATATTGGTAATATGTCCCAAAATGAATTATAATTTTGGGGATATGTCCCAAAATTTCAATTCTCGGGAATATGCCCTAAGATAACGGTTTCTGTCATAGCAGGTTAAATAATCAATTTATCGTACCTTGATCGGTCAAAATCTCAGAAAATGAGATCTCGTGAGATGATAAAAATGAAACTTTTAGCCTGTAAAAATATCACGCACTTATCACCTCCTTCTTCAACACACGTATTATCTTCCATTTGTTATCTTCCATTTGTTTCCTGAGGTAGAACAACAGAGCAATGAAGATTTGTTTCCTGAGAGAAGAAACTGATTTGTGGGAAGTAAAATCACTAGGGTGGCTCAAAATCAAAACCCATGAGAAAAGAAACAGAGAAGGTTAAAGAAAAAAACTTGTTGCACTTGGAAGTAATCAATATATGCAACTGTATGTGGTCATTACCACTACGATTATACGTGTTTTTCAACTTTTTTTGCAATTGATGATGAATGGTACTTATTGATCACGTCGAAATATGGTTTCATGAGTTTGATTTCATCAATTCCCACCTTCAGGGCTTTTAGATGAAATTAGGGTTCATATATGCAATTGGGGATTTTTCATAATTATTTTTTCAATATCAAATTCATGGAAACAGATGATGTTTTTATATCATAAATAAGGGCCCCAATAAATAATACACAAACGTGGTGTAAAAGAACAAAATCAACAATTGTGAAAAGGACATTTAGATTTTGATACTATTTAAATGGACAAAAATATAAAAATAGCCAGGATGTAAACAATTTCATCCTACCCATTTTCAAATACTGTTTTTTATTTTTAATTTACATCAGGATGTAAACAGTTTCATCCTTACTATTTTTTAAATTTAAGTCAGGATGAATCCAGTTTCATCCTTGCTATTTTTTATGTGTCAATTTTACCCATAATAATTTTTACACGTTCATTTAAACCATATTTTAAAAATATTTGGATAAATGACCCATTTTCCGTAAATAATATCTTTGTAATGATTTTTGGGGAATAAGATGGATATTCATTTAGCGTTGATGTTAAAGGAACAGAAGTTCATAAGGGGCCCCATAAATAATATCTTTCTAATGATTTTTGAAGTTCATAAGGGCCCCCATAAATAATATCTTTGTAATGATTTTTGGGGAATAAGATGGATATTCATTTAGTGTTGATGTTAAAGGAACAGAAGTTCATATTTGTTGCGGGCAGAAATTAGTTGATTCTATTGCGAGCGGAAATTGATCACTTCCATTGACATCGGCATCAACATCACCATCTCAATCTCTACGACCATCTGTGATGATCTTTGATTTGGTTTTTTAACAAGGGATTTCGATCAATCTCCATGACCATCTTTCTGTCGCACGTGTCAACTCACATGTGCGCAGTATTGACTAGTTAACATATTTGGATGGAAAATTTGACGGCCGAGGCATATCCTCGAGAATTGGAATTCTGGATCATATCCCCAAGATTGCAGTCCATTCTGGGGCATATTTTCCTTCCAACATTAGTTAATCTCGAAGGAAACGTAGTTACTGATGTTCTGAAGTGTACACAAGAGAGTGAAACGCTGAATCATCCATCATATATAGGATAGGAAAAGAACATCCAAGTAAATTTGCTCTTGAGGTTTGACGTACATCCTCCTATTTATAAACTCCTAAAATGTACTAAAACACATTACACAAGCAAACCACATCAAAGACACCATTCCGTTGGCTTTTATTTTGCGAAATACTCGTGCTAATATACACACGACCATCTGCTAGACTGTATACATTTCTAACTCTCGTTTCCCTATGAAAGGGAATTTTAGAAGAATATATATGAAATATCCCCTGATGAATTGAACAAAATGTTGAACCAAGAACTAGGCTTCACTCTACAAAGTATGTTAACAAGCTAGCTTGTTAATTCTGTTTCAGAAAAGGAGTGATTGAAGCTATACCTCATTGTTGCCATCTCGACAGGTTAATGAGTAATTACAAGCAAAGCTGTCCAATCGCGGGGAACCCTAGGGCACCAGAAGATTTCTTGCCATTTAACGCACAACATAACAAGTGAAGTGATACAAAATGGGAAGGAAACATAATATCTTAAGAAATTCCTCTAGCAACGCTGGAAGTTGCATTGATCTTTAGTGAGTGCTCTGGGACATAGGTTTGACCTGTTTTGACAAGCACATTGAGAAAAGGCAGATTTCAGTCCACAACTCTGGAGAGGTCAGTTCCCCTTCTCTTTTTCTGGACAACCAATGTAGACAAACTCTTGAAACACAAAGAGATACCCTTGTTTGTTTGTTTTTTAGTTTTCCCAACTATGTGGGATTTAGCAGCATTACAGAGATAAACTGGTGGATTCAGTCTCAAACATATTCTGATAAAGAGGAAACAAGAACAAGAACAAGGGAATGATCTCGCTGCGTACCTTTCTCTTTTACATGAATCTGCAATGTATCGAGTGTTATTATCCCATCAGTCAATGGAAGCAACTCAAGTTTGACAGTGGCAATTGATTGGGAAGGAACACATCTGGTGTGCAGGAAAATGAAAGTTAAAACCAAACGCAAAACTAGAAAGAATAAAACAATAACAAAAGAAAATAGTTTTACCCGAGAGGAACCGCACTCTGCAACCACAGATGTGTGCAACCTAAACCAGTGGTTGGAATGACATCTGAGATGGAAACAGTTTGTTCATTCAAAGAAACAGATCTTACTCCAGCACCAGCTTTTTCTTTCTGATTATCCGTTGTTGCTGCAGGCGCAGATTTTAGCCTCTGCATAACCGCAATATTCCTTTCTCTTCCGGTGAACTCTGAGAACCCGACAAATGGGCTCATTGGTGTAGTTGGAGAAGAATTTAGGGAGACAACTGAAGGAGGTGAAGTAACTGATGCCGGAGCAAGAACTGTAATGGTTAAATCTTCTGATGTTAAATTTGAAGCCTGCAGCGTTAGCACCTGAATGTTCACAAAGACTTTTTCTCATCAGTCAGGTCATAAGTTATTGTGCTTAACAAAAAATTAAACCCACTTGACCGGACCGTCACTATCCACTATCCAGTGGTGGGGATTAAACACGATCCAAACAACCATCTTCAGGCCATATATGACATGATGGCATTGAAGGGCACTTAGTTACGAGCGGTTGAGCAAAAAATTCGCTATCTGAATAAAGATAAAGAGGTTTGGGTTCGCACCTGAACAGGTAGTTTAGAGGCTCCTCCCTTGGACCTTGGAGCTTGTTCAGACATTTCAGATGCAACTGAGATCATGAGATCCCTTGAAACACGGGGGCGCCAATTGGTTCGTTGCTTGAAGAATAGTCGTGATTCTAGGAGATAGAAGAAGTAAAATAAAAGTGAGTTGAAAGAGAAAGCAATGTTGCTCATAGTATTAAATTCATATGCATCCACCTGAATAGTTGCATCGGCACGATACCAAAACTGCATATTGATCAGCATCTGAAGATGTTTTCTTTTCTTCAGTCACTCTAGATGAACCATGTGAACTTGCTGTTGAACTTGCAGACAGTGAATATGATAGCTGACGACTTCTGTCACCTGGAGGCTTATGATTTCTCCAAATAGAAGTTGCTGGTTTGAGAATGAAGGAGTGCTCTTCACCCCTCCTAACAAGTAGTAACATTAAGAAGTTATGACAAGAGCGATACTAAGTACCTCACCAACAATTTACCCTAATTGAACCAAACAGTGATCCTAAATGGTTAACTGCCAAATGGCAAAGTGAAATTCGACCCTGCAATTCTCTATTCTGACCGACAGTGAAATTTACCCTCTTTCCACAAGGAACCTAACATTTATCCATATCCCAGCACATTAGTTTGTATATCAGAAGCCAACGTAAGAGTTAAAAAGCCTCTGTAACTAACCTCTGCAGCCTAAGAAGCACTCACCACTCGTCAATCAGCACTCAGCGTAAAAAGTTGGAGAACCTTACATTAGGAAGAAAGAGGTGCTCTCATAATGAGGAGATATAGCTACACTGAAGCCATTCTGATATTCTAGCACTATTTCTTATCACAGCTCTATAACGGCTTTGGTATTTAAATCTGGAAATGCCTACACTACTCTATTCCTAAAAAAAACTTATTTCCTCTTCATAGAGGAGACATCCACAGTAGCACTTAAACAAATAATAGTACTGAATACACTTTAATAATAAAATATGCTGCACATCAGTAGAGACAAACTTGCAGCACCAAGATTCCTATGGGTGGTTAGCCTGGATCTTCTAAGGAGATAAAAATCTTAAATGTGGTAAAATGGGCTTAAAAGATGAGACCAACCTTAGGGCCAGATTTGGCAAACAATGGTCGCTCCCAGCCTCTATCGATGCTATTGGTAAGGATAAAGGGGGTCCATCTTTGGGAGCCTCCTCAAAAACAACTGTAATAGCATCAAGATACACGACAAGATCTGGTGTATGAGCTGGAGAAACATTCTGCAAAAACAATCAATGTTCAAATGTTGAATCTCTGCAGATTTTGAAATTAAATAGATACATATAAAATCTTACTGATGTAAAACATTATAAGAATTGCTGTCAGTAGCTCCTTGAAAATCAGAATTCCAACCTTTATCTGTACGCAAAGGAAGTCTTCTGTATTGCAGTCAGAAGCAAAAGAACGAACTTCCACTGGGTGAATAATTTCTAGTTTCCTTCTCCATCTCCTGCCTGGAATGTATATGCCTTCTAATCCACAATGAACAGAAAATCTTTGTGGTTCCAATGGAATGCCACGAAAAGATAGAAGCGCACCGTTTCCAGCTTCGTGGCTCTTCACTGACTTTTGAGGTGACACACGATCCCAATCTTCTAGGTCAAACTTAGGTTTAGAACTGAAGGATGTAACAGAAGCAGGTGGAGTGGAATGTTGAGGAAGTGAAGACATAGAATAACTTCTCAAATGAGAGAAGAGTTGGGAGCCAGATTTGTGGGTTGAACTACTAATACTTGTACTTGAAGTTGAACTAAATGAAGGGGGGGATACTGGACGAGTTGGAGGGGGGAAAGTACGATTCAAAGGAAGCAACCATTTAAGCAGTTCCCCACATGGGTCCTCAGTGTTTGTGTAAGCGAAGTTGTCTGCTTTCGTGGAAGCCAGATTTTGATCCTGATGCTTCTCATATTGAAGGACCTCAAGTACTGGATCACTCATGAAAGAAACTCCAACATTCACTTGTAAAAGCACCTGTATCCTTGCAAACGGGAAAGTGGATGAGAATTAATGTTCATCTTACTAACTGTTCTTCGCAAACTAATGCAAATTCTGATAACAAAAAAGAATATTAAGCATGCAAAAGAGTAACTACACAAAATACAAGTGGAACATTAAGCATGCAAAAGACTAATTACACAAAATACAAGTGCACAAAATACTATGTTTCAAATGCACATTATTGTTATATCCTACGTTAAGGGATAGTTCTTTTGCACACGTAGAGCTGCGGAGAATCTTCAACACGTCACAACTCATCCGATTACAGCAACAAAGACACGCATTTGATCATTCAAAGGCCCCTTGATAGTGCTAGTCCAGAAAATAAAAGGTTGGTGAAGTAAGTTTCCTGACAAGTTCATATAGACCATTTTACATGTTTTGACAACAAGAGTTTTGACAGGTATAAGAACCAATAGAAGAATGACTATATGTGAATTGTCTATTGGCTTTAACAGCCATCATTTGCATAATTCGAGAAGAACTCGTATCTGATAAATCATAGAATTTGGCTGCAAATTTTGGAAGATTGCCATACTTACAACAATAAATAGTCTCACAACATTACCCTAAAACAAGTTAATAGCTACTTAGAGATGTTCTAAATCTATGAGCTACTGTCTAGTTACAAAATTGCAACAAGTTAGCCCAACTTCGGGATTATTGTAAGTTGATATTTTAGCTAACATAACAAAAGCCAAAAGTGACTGCTCTAACTGCAAGGACAATGAGGAAAAAACATATACCAACTTCGCCACCTAAACTCTAAATATTACTATGTTCCTTCTATGAAGGAATCTGCCTATACTTCAACTTTAATACAGTATAGAAAAGCAAGATGAAAAGATACTTCGTAGTGTTTATCATAAATATCTGAAATGTACCACTATATCTCCGTTTGAGAGAGAGCAGCATTTGACGGCATCCCTTGCTACTCCACCAGATACACTTGCATCAAAATTTCCTCTATCGACAAAGGCATTGAGGTGACCCTCCGTGCTTGATACTTTTCTTGCTCCGGCTTCATTTCTAGAGAGTTTTTCTCTAACCAACTCAGAAGGCCTTGATTCTGTTGCACTTCTTTTTGACCAAAGCAGCTCATCTGACTCTGCAATCCTGACGAAAAAGTGGGAATTCTTAAATCTTGCCAATTCGGTTTCAGTTTGTTTTTTATGGTCCTCCATTCTAAGGATTGATTCACTAGCAGATATAGATGGTTGTGTATCAGTAGTCTCCGTAATTAACTGAGATTCACCATTTTCATCTTTAATTTGATTAATAGTACTTTGATGCACATCGTTTTCTTTCCCTCCCTCGGCGTTAGAATCTAGTTTGCCATCCATACTACCATTTTGTTGCTTATTATTGCCATTCTTATTCATAAGTGCAGCAACCCGAAATGGAGTTATAATTTCGGTGCCTTTCTTGGATGCTGATAAGCATGCCAATATATGAATCTGTTCACCTGGAGAATAAAATATAATTAATCTCCCCCAAAAAAAAGCGCCTACATCAATATCAAAGCAAGATGTGATGTTAAAAAGAGATATTCTTACCGGGAAATACAAAAGAGCGGTCCAAAGGACGGAATGAATTTATATCTACCGCATCACACCAACTATCAGGAAGCTCCTCTGAAAGTGCAAGTTAAGCATAAAAAGCAATATAAGTTTCTCATCTAAAAGGTTGCATAATCTGAAGAACAGATTTAAGATAAATGCAGTAACAGCAAACATTGTGGACAGGTCTTGCACTAGGTGATATTAGGACCCAACAGAATCTAAGATTCAGATGGAGTTCTAGATTATAAATGGCGCCTAATTCTAACTGAATTATTCATAATGCCCTACCATCTCAAAACTGATTATGATACATTACATGTTATCTCCTCCTACAGTTATTGCGGGGTTTATGTGGAGAAATCTTGATAAGGAATTCGAGATAAGCTGTACGTTTTGAGTTCAATTTTGCTGAAGCAAACGTGCCAGTACGATAATGACATGATGCATCAGTTTGCACTAAAAGAACAAAGTTCGGCCTGATCTTATTCCAAATGGATTAGTAACTTATATGAACAAAAACATCTCTGCGCACTCACACATGCACATTCATGTACACATAACTAAATACTACCTCCGTCCCACTAAATTTAGTTATAAAGTAGGTCAACTAATAGTGGGACGGAGGGAGTACATGATTTTGTATATAACTAAAGTTTAAAAGCATGACATAGGTAAGGAGTATTACTGTAAGGAATGCTTATCCATCCTTCATCTTCAGTAACATCTTCGTGGTTATCAGTAGTTAGAACTTGATTATTCACACTCGAACCAGGATAACTACTCCTTCCTCCCCCTCCAATTAAATCACTATATTTATCACCATCTTCAATCTGAGGAAACGGATCTTCAGCAATAAGCCCCTCCAATGTAGTTGTGGTTTTCGCCACTGAATGAGACTCCAAATGCCGCTGAACGCCAGGTTGTTCTGGAGACGCAGTTTGCGCAGTACGCAATAGAAAATTCATTTTGTCTCAAACAAAAATATCTGGACAAACAAAATCCAACCACCAACAGTCAGCAAAATTATCAAAACTCGTTTTCCAGTAATTTCCTATCTGAAAACTATATTTACCCGAAATTTTGAACGGGAATCAGCTATCAGTTTATGCACTTTTAACACCTAATCATTATATACTTGTCAACTCAACCATTCTCGTACCTAACAGTTGTTACTTCATGTTTGCAGAAACCTAGAATTAGTAATTATCAAAATGCATATGAAATCATTGAAGTTATGGTTTGAAGTACAATGATTCAATTTGCAATGTAAACTTAAATCTATGGGTATGTTTTTGTGGATCACATCGCTGATTCATTTAAATCAAGTTGAAACGTAAGTAAACTAACCTTGTCGTCTCTGTGTTGTTCCGTTGGAAGATCAAATTCAAACATCCATCTCGATTACCTCTTCTGCCTAGATCTCTTTGGTCTTTCTCACTCTTTCTCTTCTGTTTCTCTCTCTAATAAAAATACTATGTCGAATTGGTTAATCATATCCACACCCTCCAACTTAAAATAACTTACTTGGAGAAGTCCAGTGGGGTAGGCAAAGGGGATGGACTCAAAATGATACGAGCGGTTGAAACTTAGCCGAGACTCGGCTCAGATTAAGACGATCGACCTAAATTGGGCTAATAACAACTACTTCATCCAACAGTTCTTAGTTCATCTACAAAAAAAAAAAAAAAAATCTCATCTTTTCCACAGTTCTTAGTTCTTCATCTACAAAAAAAAAAGGTCTCATCTTTTCCACATTTTACACCCATAATTTCCGAATAATAGCTTGAATCCTGTTGTGACGAGATCACCCTTGTGACAGCCTTCGTAAGGGTGCGCTTCTTAGCCTTTAAATATATATATCATCGCAGATACATACATATCCCGATATGCAATTTATAAAATTAAAATATTTATGTTATTTTCCTTTTCTTTATCCCTATGTTTTATGTTATTTGCTCCTTAATCCCTCAAGCAAACCAAACAATTGATTTTGCTGCCGTGAAAAGAAATTTTTACTTTTACTACCTGAAAACCTAGAACGATAGTAGCGATTTTCATATATGAAAAGAAGATTTGATCAACATCCGCCGTGATGACGGTTCCATTATTGTTATTATGTATTAAAAAACTAGGATATGACTCGTGCCGTAACGACACGGGCATTCGCCTGTCACACGATCAAGTTATTGTAGTTTTTGATAATGTAAATGTCAAATTTGTAAAATTTGTCTAGTAAAATTTGTTACATCCCTTATTTATCTAGTAAAATTTGTAAAAATAACAGTGTTCGACATTCTGAATTCTACTTTAAGAGCATTACTATTTGAGTAACATATTTGACGAAAACACAAAGATGAACAAAAGTATATCCTAATAGAATTAAGGGGAAAAAATGTCCTATTAGAACCAAAACGATGTATATGAGATTTAATTTCTTACATTTTTTGTTGCTCTCTCTGTCTCCATATAATGCATGGAAAGTGCTATCTGATCCAAGTGATTGCAAACAACTGCATATTCAAAATGTTCTAGAAATAAGATTTTTGAGAGATTAGTCCTTGGTTTGAATTCATCGATTAGATATCATGTAAGTGTAGGTATCCAAATATGCAAGGGGTGAGATCAAACTCAAGTTAATCTGACATAAAATGAGATGAAAAACTCAAAGTTGAATTGATAAATTCGACTCTTTGAACACTCCGTAAATTTTTTGATTTTTTTTATAGGAAATAGCAACAAAATATGATGTTCTTAGTCAAAATGCGAGATTTGTGCCTTCCCCGGGCTCTCTAGACAACCGTGATATCAATGCCTTGTCATCCCAACCTTCTGTCAGCAGCAGCAGCCTCAGCATTATTTTCTACTTGGGTTATGTTAAAGTAACTATGTTTCTCTTATTCACTGTTTTACTAAAGTGTAATAAGAGTGTTAGTCTATTTTACTTTTTCATGTATTATGGTTGTCTGCTCCTGTATAAGGACAACCCCATCTCTTATCCAATGCCAATACAACTAGTTTTCTATTTCATTACAAGTTATGTCATGGCATCAAGAGCCGGAGAGAAACCCTAGCCGTTTCTCCAATCCTGCGACCTAATCAAACCAAATCAATTCCTAAATTATCTTTAATATCAAACCTAGAATCCATGTAACACAAATATTCAATCCTCATAAATCCTCAACATAGTTCCTGATTTTTATCAAGATAAGAAGATGCAAATCCAAATCAAAAGTCACTGTTATTCCTTTGTTGGTGATTAAATCTGATCCTTCGTCTTCTGCTTGTAACTTTCAACAACAAAGATTAAAATCACGTACACCCCTTGTTGAATTTTCCTATTACAAACCCGTATACATCTCACAATCTTTTCATCCTTCAAACAAAAATAAATAGATCCCCTCTAAATTTCAGATCTGCAAATTCTTATGCAACGTCAACAACATCAACACCAGATTTGATAATCCTTTCTCTAAAATTCGTTTTTTATCAGTTCTACATCATTTAAAGGCATCAAATAATTTTCTTCCACAATCTATGGTGAGTTTTTCAAGTTTTACAGACATGAGATATCCAGGAAATGTATGGTTTGAAGTTTCATGGTCTCCAATTTTTCTCTGCCGGTTATTTGTTCTTCCGCTGTTGTGTTAATCAATCGAGGTAATTTTTGAGTCTCTACTGCTATTCAAGAGAGTCTATGTTGTTTGACTCAGAAATTAAATCCTTGATATATCTTTACAACTTCAAACCCCTTGAAATTAGATCTGAAATTTCAATTCAATTTGTTGTTGCTACTCTGGGTACTTTGATTGTTCATGGGATTCTATGGATTGCTCAAAATTATGTGGTTGTTAAATACCTTTCAAAACCAATTATCAAACACACACATAACTATTCTTTAATCTTCTTTAAAACCAATTTGAAAACCCTTCATCATCAGAACTACCTTATTTCAAAACCTTATACAAATATAAGTTTATTGCTATTATTTCTCAAATGATTAATATATCAACCAATTGAATTAACAACACAAATCAGCACCTGAATCTAATGCTTTCATGTCAGTTGTGAATGATATGTGTCTGCTTAAAATGAATGGTCTCAGTATACTTCACTATGGGTCTTCACTATACTCACTGCATCAACATACAAATACAAGTTCTGGTTATGGTTGAAGTTTAGTATGTTAGCATATGTGAAGTTCAACATTAATCTATTTTCAATATCTTCAAAGAATTCTTCCGCTGCATCTCACAATTTTCTCAAATATGGTAATGAGTGGAGTATAGATTATTCTTGAAGAACTACAGGGTCTGAACTTTGAAGTTAGTTCCACAAGTTTACAACATCTCAGTACCTAGATTCAATCTTGTTTCACAACTGATCCACCTTTACTTGGAACCAACACAGAAACATCACATTTTATCTGTTAACCAACACAGAAACATCACAATTTATCAGTTAACCAACAGTGAACATTACCTTTTATCTGTTAACCAACACAGATTCCACATTTTATCCGTTAACCAACATCGAACATTACCTTTTATCTGTTAACCAACACAGATTCCACATTTTATCAGTTAACCGACACTGAACACCACCACACTTTATCTGTTAACCAACACAAAATACCATCAAATTTTATTTGTTAACAAAGAATTCCACCATTTGAAGAGAACTAAAGAGACATACCAACTTTGATACTGAATTGGAGTGAAGAGAAAATGGAAGAATGAATAATATTTTGCTTTATTTCCTGCTTGAAAATTGATCCCTTTGTATATGCAATGTGCATCAATTTGAGGGGGAGTACAAGGAAGGCCGACTTACTCACATCCAAGTGAAGAGCAATTTTCAGTTCTCTCGTACAACATAAGCTAGAAGAATGAAGCATGGAGAATCTTTGGCATTTTTTTTATTCATAATTTTAGGCTTATTCTTTAGTGTTTTCTTTTCAGTCTGTTAGGCAAACTGATGTTCACTCCCCACATCAGTTTGAGGGGGAGTGTTAGAGTAACTATGTTTCTCTTATTTATTGTTTTACTAAAGTGTAATAGGAGTGTTAGTCTATCTTACTTTTTCATGTATTAGGGTTGTCTGCTCCTATATAAAGAAAACCCCATCATAAAGAAAACCCCATCTCTTATCCAATGCCAATACAACTAGTTTTCTATTTCATTATAAATTCTGTCAGGTTGAGCTTTCATTTGCTCCCAAGGCATCGAAGCTTTGCAACGAAATTTTCTTTTTATCATATTAAGTAAGGGCATGCAATCTACATCGTGTTCCTTAGCACCAATAACAAATTCCATAATTGTGTTTAAATATTCATGGAAGTATGAAGTGTCAAAATCAAAAAGAAATAAACCACCTTTCCACCTCTTTAAACAGTGCAAGTGTCACCTGGAGTATACCTAAAAATTTCCATGCTGCAACTGCCATATCTCATGCACTTAATACCCTATGCGGATCCCACACCATGAATGTGCATCCAAATAAAAATCAGTGATTCTAAACGGACCGTGTGGTAAACCACACCAAAGCCGTGTTTAACTTTTTGTCTCACAATTTTTTTTATGGTCCCCGTGGCCCCGCGGAGGACAACAGGGGTGATTATGTGAGAGCTTTTGAAGCGGGTTTTTTCGTTGTCTGTAAAGACTTTTTGAATAAAAATAGGTACCTAGATGCTCATCTTGGACTACTATGCATTTGAGGATTAAATAAAAAAAATGTCACATGAAATTAAACATGCAGCTAAAGCATTCAACTCATGTATACCATATAATAATAACATGGTTTACACACTGAACTGTTGATTCACATTTGAAGATTAAACGAAACCAAAGGAGTTGCATGAAATCGAATTTGCAACTAAAGCACTCAACTGTTGTGGACGTAATCCAGGTCTGAAGCATTGGTTTTTCTTGAATAAGTAGACACGAACGTTTTGTTGGAGTATGTGGCTCGATAAACACCACATATGTATAGGTAGGATAGTCCCACATGGAATAAGAGGAAGTACATGTGATTCCTGATAAGCTTGGGCATCTCTTTACATAGCACCGAGGCCTTTTATATTAAAACCCCACACCTGCTGCAACAGGTGGTCAAGTGGGGACAATATCGGTGCTATGTGGTCGGGCCCAGAAGTAGGGTTCGGCGGTCCGTGAAGATCCTAACAACTGGTATCAGAGCGTATGGTTGGGGCTACTCTCCGAACGGAGAAGTGGTTGTGTATGTCACCCGGTTTAGGGCGCAAGTGGATTCAAACTCAAGGTGGAGCAGGCAAGGTCCAAAGTAGAGTTGGCGCTCAAGGTGGAGTTAGTGCCACACCCCATTAACTCAGGTGGAGCAGGATTCTATGGTGGGCAAGGTTGTGCTCAAGGTGGAGTTAGTGCTAGCCTTCCCATTAACTCAAGGTGGAGTAGGGTTCCAGGGCGCGTGGTGACAATAATCATGTTTGATGGGTATCTATACGGACGTTGATCATATGGTGGAGTATGATTGGATTGGTGAGGTGGTTTAATCTCTCCAAGGTGGAGATTGTTGGAGTATGTGGCTCGATAAACACCACATATGTATAGTTAGGATAGTCCCACATGGAATAAGAGGAAGTACATGTGGTGCCTAATAAGCTTGGGCATCTCCTTACATAGCACCGAGGCCTTTTAGATTAAAACCTCACACCTGCGTGGTCAAGTGGGTACAGTATCGGTGCTATGTGGTCGGGTCCAGAAGTAGGGTCCGGCGGTCCGTGAATATCCTAACACGTTTCTGAGCAAAAATAATTTATCAAATAGTTGCAATACGAAATCAAATAATTATTTGTGAGGAACTTCTGTTAGGTTCAATAGTTGGACTTGTTGCCTTGTGTTTATTCAAATATACATATTTAATGGACCCAACCATATATTGGAAATCAGATTAATGATAGGATATTGCACGGAAAATACAGAAAAGTTCAGGAAGGAATGTAAAAGGTGCATATATATGACTAAGAAAAAATCAGAGACCACCTAAACTGGGTAAAAACTTTCAAAATACAGATTATGAGAAGCCTTGGGTAACCAATAAATGATAAATACTTATTCATTAACATACAACAGAGGTAAAGTTAAATCCTCATGAGACTTGAGGACACCGAGGTCTAAAAAAAACACTGGAATCGTGGTGTCAAAAATATGAGTGTGCAAAGATTATTGAGACGAACTGAAAAAGATCACGTACATTTTCAGATTATAGTGTTGGTGTCAGTTTCATTTTTATTAATCATGATTTATCAAAATGTTTGAGCGCTCGAGCATCCTGACTGTGCAATATGTTTGCTTTCTGGTTATTAAAGCACCTGCACTTTTAAGAGGATCTTCATTTTCTACATCTTTTAAATCTCTTACAGAAATTTGCATTAAGATGTGCAGAGTTGTGAAACCATTGATGTTCGCAACCATGCATATTGATCCATGTACCAAGTGACTCTAATTTTCCAAACCATAGCAGTACTGAAGCAGAATAATCGTGTCTAAGCTTGAATGATCCTTCAGACATTTCTTTTTCATATGTGAAAAAATAATATTCCTCCACCTAGTGACATTACCACCCCAAACCCCAGTAATAGCCAAACACCATTTAAATTGTACAATCCATTGATAATTACCCTGGAGAAAGCATAACAAAGTGAAAGATGTCCTTGTAAACTAAGCAAATAACTGTACTTGAGTTAGATCATAGTACAGTAAAAGCCATTACTTTAAACAAACTTGGCCATACATCTAACCAGGTTGGCCATACATTTTTCTAGTCTCCCGTCTATCATCCAATAGAAAATGGCAAGTATTCACATTTTGTTGGCGGCACTTCATTATAGGAGATCAATGTACCTAACCTCCACCAGGAGGCATTAACGTTATTTTCTTGGTTGGAATTTTGTGTTATGGTCTTACCAATATTGGTTAAGACACAGCTACCCAAATAAAAAAATCATACTTCCAAGAAATCAAATGTATTGCGCAATATGATTCGATAGAAAACTAAATGGGACATTATATAGTCTGCTTACGTTTTCGTCTGGCATGGTTTCCTTTAGCTAGTTTCAGGTAGCTGATTGATAACCTGATGCGTGGTAACTGTGTTTTTCTGGTAAGAGATACATCAGATTTGAGACGCTGTCGGGAATAAAAGCTACAAAAATCAATATTGCAAAGTTTAAAATTCAACTTGGAACGAAATATCAAAATCCAAACAATAGAAGCAATTGGTCACTGAACTAAAATTGTAAAGTACAAATATAAGAAAGTGAATATCAAGGAGTGTCATGGAATTCAAAACTAATAATATTTAAGGAGTTTGATTCATGAATTCCATCAAAGATTCAAACACAATCAAAGTAAAAGAGAAAAAAAAGTAAGAAAAAGTTGTCAAAGAAGAAAATCCTCCATATGCCGATGGAATCAAAAGGATGCGCCTGGGGAAGAATAGATGATAGACGCATTTATGTGTCTATTTTGATCTCAATTGTGTGTATTGTTAGTGCTCGATTTTGTACTAATTTTACTATTTTGTGTGTTTGTAGGTGTTTATGGAGAAATAAACTCTTGTGGAGAAATTGGCTCAAAAAGTACTATTTGCACACTCGAGAGGAATTGATAAAGGCACCCAAGAAATTTACTATCTACACCCAAGAATTTACTATTTGCACCCCAGTTGCTAAAGGGAGACCAGTCACGGATAAAGGGGAGGCCATCTCCTCTAATTTGAAATTCAATTCTGGCGGGAAAATGGGTTTTAAAGAACCAGAATTAGGGTTCGTGATTTGAAGATGTTTTAGGGAGATTAAATGGCTGCAATTGTTTGGGTATCTTCCTTTGGGCCTAACAGAATTGGTAAGGCTGTTCTAACCAACTAGAATTGGTTAGAATCGTGGGTTGAAGAAAGCAGGGGTTGGAGTTATTTGCGACACTCTCTTTTAAGATCATGAAAGAGTTTGGGTAAGATTAAATCGATGAAATTAATTGGGATGGACCTGTTTGATCTAAACAGGACTGGTAAGTCCTTCTGATTCGATTAACTTGGCATGGATCGTCGATGGGAGGAAAACATGGGACGTGTATTCACGAAGAAGATAGACACGGGATTTGTTGTAGTTTTGTGCGTTCTAGTGAAGATTAAACGTGTATGAACTGTATATGGAGTGTGCTGAGACACAACAGACTCGTGAAGGATATAAAAAAAAGGAAAGAATCGTATTAATATGGCAGAGTTTTATTCCCAATAAAATAAAATATTCTCGGATTAATGCAAGAGATTTTGGGAGTTATTACGGTGCAGTTGGGTATTAAAGAGTTTATTTGGGGTCAGAGATGGCTATCTAGAGTGAGCGGTAGTCCAGAGCATCAAACAAATCGTTGCAGAGCGATTCTATAGCAGCAGCAGAGAAAAAGAAGGAGAAGTTGCAGACGGCACCGTTGAAGTGTCGTTCTGAAGAACACGAAGAACAGACACAAAAAAACTGTCGTTGTTGAACAATGTCTGCGATAGTACCTTTGTAACAGTTAGGTTTAATTGCAACACCCGGCTTGTAACAGTGACGTCTGTAACATCATTACAGCGTTGCAAATCTCTGTCTTATACAATTTCTTCAATAAAAACACCTTTTAGAGATATGAAATATTGTTTGGAGTGTGTTTTTATTATGATGAGCTAAACCCCGTCACTGGGACAAAGGAGGAAGTTGGATTTCATCTATGTGGTAACTTGAATTAATTCTTATTTACTTTTTGCACTGTTTATTAATTGTTTTTTTTATTGAATGATTGTTATTTCAGTTGATGGGTCATGCTTAGCTTAAATGATTTGATGTCATATGCTTTAGATTTACAGTCATTGCTTTTAAAAATCTATCTTGGAAAATATTAAGAGTTAATAAATTTTATTATTTGAGTCATAATTATCAAGATTAATTTCTAAACCACATGAGTATGAGAAACAGTGAAATTCTAAGTCCTAGTAGCTCTTGCTCTTATTACCTTTGTTTACATATTTTTGCTAGTTTCAATATTTTCTTTTATTAAGTCTAAAATCAATAACTTCCCAATTCCGATAATCGAATCCCTCTACTTATCACTGTAGAAACTACATCAATAGATAAGTGTGAATCAAACCTAAGATCAGGTTTGTATTTTGTATAACCAACGGAGAATGAAAACTCCTTTTCATTGTAGGTACTTTAATCTCAGGGAAATGAAAAAAATCCTTTCTCGCATAATCATATGTGTTTCAGTTTTCCCTGCATTCACTGTAACGAAAATTATGGCTGAATAAAAGGGGAGCTTTTGAGTCTGTGTCGTACGTTACGTTTTCTTTGGGGGGCTTGTTGCGCGGAGTTAGTATAGGGAATTAAGACCGTCTTTTACGCAAAAGGTAGATCTCTTGTGTCATTTTCGTGGATGAATCGTTATCGTCCTTTATATGTTCAAAATGTAGATTATAGTTTCAATTTGGTGGATGAATCGCAACTATCCTTTATGTGTCCAAACTGTTGATGACCGTGCATACAGAAAAACACCATTGTCCCTTATAATATAGATTTGTTATTGTTTACTTTCCTTGCAAAAGTCTCCTCACTTGTCTTACAATCTAAGAGCTTCTCCAATGGTGGTTGTGTATGCTTCCTAGATGGCAACACAAACAAGACATCCTCATTTCAATTTTTCTTTAAGTTTAAGGATGAAAAATAGTTCATCACCAATAGTGTTGTTTGTGATTTTTTATGGATTAGATGTAAAATTTAGTTTTAGTAAGTTTTAGATTTTATTATAAGTAAAAATGGTTATTTTGTATATTGAAATTAATTTAGGTAAGCAAAAGCTTACTAGGATAGCTTGACATTGTCAAGATGGATGTCTAAAACTAGACATTCACCTTCACAATGTCTAACAACAATTAAGCCATGTCATCTTCACATTGATTTAAGAAGTTGGGGTTGGAGAAGAATTTTAGGAAAAATGAATGTCTATCCTATGTGGACCTAGACATTTATCTTCACATACAATCCATTGGAGAAGCTCTAAGGATTAAGTTGGTCTCATGGTGATGTCCATTTTGGAAATCTATTCCATGAATTATGATAAAGTTATAGAGTTTTTTATTCCTTAAGCAAATTGATTAATTGTCATGGTCATATCTTTGTTTCCTAATCTTCAAAATTGATTCATGATGATGTATAGATGGTTTTATTCAAAGCTCTTGTAAACAAATCATAGTGAGTAGTCGTACCCCTAGTGTATTGCTGCACCATTACTTGCAGATTGACTTCGGCAATCTTTTCATCGATGTATATGTTCGTTATGGCTAACAGGGGTTATGGCGGTGGAATCAATTAAAAATGTATTTGATCAAGATTAAGATAATGAGAATATAATCAGGCACAATAACACCATATGGCTAATTCGGGATAGGCTAGACAAAACTATTGTTGTTGTCGTGAGAATCATACTAAACGTTTATATAATCAATCTTTAGCTTTTGTCTGTCTTTTCAACTATCTATCTAATTCGATCTTTTTCACTCAATAAAAAAATCGCCCAATATAATTAAGACTTTAAACAATTGTTTGAGTTGTTTGAGCTCGTGTGTTGAAATCTATATTAAATGATTTGTGGCAACCTTATTGGTGTTATGAGCTCGTGTGTTGAAATCTATATTGAATGATTTGTGGAAACCTTATTGGTGTTATGAGCCCATGTGTTCAAATCTATGATGAATTATTTGTAGGAAACATTATTGGTGTTATGAGCCCATTTGTTGAATATGTATCATTGATTTCTCAAAGTCTCGTTGTGTTCTTTTGTGATATGCTTTGTTTGCTTTGATATCCTTCCACATTTTTTGAGAATGGGAACGCATTCATTCTATTGAGCTGTCATCTCACCCTAATTGACATTCTTGCAGATCTCACGGAAGTTGGAAGTTGAAGTCATAAATCTGTAGCTTAGCGATTGCATTGTTTTCTTGTAATTGTTTGAAGTGTAAATCGATTTTAAATGTGTTATTAGTAATATTGTTAACAATAGTTTTAAGCTTAAGAAGTGACTATTGTTCATATTGATTCATCTCAATATGTTAACTTGATTTAAATAAAAATATATCTTTAAGTATCGTTCCTACCCGTAACGCTTTGAGTGCGGATCTCCATATGGGTTTGACCTTGATCCGGAAATCGGGGTGTTACATTTACACTTGTAGGTTAATCAAAAGTTGGTTTGATCTCGTAGATAGGTTCGTAATCAAACTTACGCTATATACCAAGCGTACATCTTGGTTAAGTAATTTCCTGAAAGTTCGTGTCCATATTAGATTACACAAGGTGTGTCGTGCATATAGGTTGATATTGAAAAAAGGTTGTGGTGTACTTGGTACCCTCATTATTTCAGAAGCAGCACAGACTATATACTTACAGGGGGTAGTCAATCAAGATTTATATAGACTTTCATAGATTTTTAATTTGAGTGACTCCCGGAGATTCTCTGAAAATCTAGAGACTTCTAGTGATTCTCTGAGAGTATTTTAGAGAGTCTTTGTGACTTCTAGAGACAAGAAAATGAAATTTGTAAAGAGTCTATGTGATTTGTAGAGAAAAAAATGTATAACGTCCCCTAAAAAATTCAAAACGTCTACCAATTTTTTATTATCCATGTTACAATGTTTATAAAAGTACCATGAATACCTAATCAAATCTGTTTCCATCGTAAGAAACAACAACATGGAATTCCAGAAGAACAATTGACTCGCATTCGTAAAAAACAACAACATGGAATTCCAGAAGAACAATTGACTCGCATGTTTTACTTTGAGATGATACATGTATTTATAGATGAAACATCATATGTATTGAAAGGAAACTAAAAATTCTAAAATAAAATAGTTGTATGAGAATTTTTGTAATTGTTGTGTATCGGTTAGATCTTAGAGCTTCTCCAATGGAATGTGTGTGAAGAAAAAAGTCTTCATCCACATAGGATACACTATCATATTTATAAAAAATTATCTCCAACCCATTGATGCGAGGATGATGTGGCAAAAAAATAATTAAACATCCTCTAAGTGCACCTCTAGTTTTAGACATTCACTTAGAGGATGTCTTCCCGTCCTAGTCACACTTTTGTTAATAAAAATCATTGAATACAAAAATATAAATATTTTTAACCAATCATGTACCTATAAATAAGTAAAAGAGGGATATAAAACTTTATGGGTTGGAGATAAAATTTATCTTTTCCTAATATTTAGCATTTTATATTTAGAGGATGTCTTAAAAGTGATGTCACAAATGAAATATCCACATTCAACATTGGAGAAGCTCTTAGCATTATCTATCTTACAAAAAAAAACAAATGGTTTTCATCTAATCCGACGGCTTTGAATCAGTATATTATTGTAATCGACCGCCGTCATTTGCTCTCATTTGCTTTCAAAGTTGAGAGACAAATCCTGGTTCAGAATCAACTCATGTTTAACGCCACATCCAACGGCTCAGATCCGTCCATCCATTATTACCCTCTTCCTCGTTACGGAATCATATGTTCCCTCACCATTAGACTCCCGATAAAATCAGCGCTAACTTAGGGCATTATCTCTTCACTCTTCCGTTTCAAAACCCTCCCCTAATCTTCTCTTCTTACATCGCTCCTCTGATTTAAGGAAACAAAAACGATTTTCTTTGAAGACCCCTGATAATTTCCTCATACGTTACATGCAACAGCATCCCTACATAAACCCTAGCCTAGACGAGTTCATCATCTCGCCATGGTTCATTCGCATTGATTTGGTAGGTCATCATAGAAATTACGAGTTTGCAAATGAGTGATTGTTACAAATTTGGGTGCCTGATAATTTTTTCCCTTACTCGCAGCTCATCCAAATTTCACTCCAGAGAAAGACATCTTGCAGTTTTGAGAAAATCTTTGATGCAATAATAAAATCATCAATGTAGTCGAGCATTTCGTCTTCCGTATTTTTATTAGGTATGTTATAATTTTCTCTTCAGCATTTTTTTTTTGTAGGTTTTCTGCTTACGAACCGTAGAAATCATGTATGTTAACTATGGTTGAGTTTGAATCCATGTCAAGGGCTCAAGGATAATGTAAATCAGAAAATGCATGTGTTACATTACTTTGATACATTAGTTTCAATGAACTGATCCTGATTTATATATATCTTCAATCTTCTATGGTGTTCAATTTCTAAACTTTTTCCATTTTCATTTTGAAACAACTCAATTGATAAGTCTAGACAGTATTTGGTTGCCATATCATTATTTGAAGATGAATTTGGCTAGAACAGAGTGTAGTTTTATTCAATATTTGTGAACCGTTGTATTGAATAATATCTACTGTAGATTAAGAGTCTATGCTCCTAATTTACAAACAAATTTTTAGTATTGTCAACAGGGTAACAGTGATAATGGACTTAAGAGTGTTTGAAAAATTGCTTGCAAAAAGAGTTTTAGGGGGTATAAAACTGAAATGCCAGCAACAAAGAAGAATGAGTTCGGCAAGAAGTTTGATATCTAAATTAGTTGGCCGCACCGTAACTTACTAAGTAAATTTTGGCTACAACATCCAAGCGAAAATTTTGGTCACTGAAAATAAGGTACCGACAAAACTTAAATCTACTGTTTGAAGTACTAATTCGTGATTTTTTGTTAACAACTTATTTTTGGTTTCAGTTCCAGAAATCAGTAATTTTTTATACGTATCAGATGACAGAATTTTGTTAATAAGAGAAGAAAATGCAGAGCTGATTCATACGAGTGTTTCACTTTTCTGAGATTAATGAGAAGATTATCATTCAGTTTGGAACGACACAAGGACATGATAGATCAATATTGGAACTGCAGATGAGGATGCGGGTACTTCACTTTCCAGTTTTGCGCATACAATCTTCTTAACCGTTACCAAGTTACTGTTGTTTTTTCATTAATGAAAAGTTTAAAATTGGTTGTAGAATATGTTGTCTTTGTAGAAAATGCACGAGCATGCCAAATATGGTGTCACGGCAACTTGGCATTACAAATAATCCGAGAAGAAGGTGCCACAGTCAAGGGATACAAATCTCCGTTTTAGTCCTTACAAGTAGAAAATGAAACTAAAGAAAAAATGACGACCATGGTGATGAGCTTTGCAAGTATAGGTCCTTGAAAAGGGAATCCAGTTATCATGATGGAAGGAAGTCACCTTCTTGCTTCAGTTATTGTCAAGGTTCGTAGTCTTTTATTTTGTACATATTTTGTTTCAGTTCATACTTGGGCATGCTCTAGAATCAGTCTTTGATTCATTATTCATGACTCTTAAATTACAAACATTCTTACATTGATCTACGATGGGATATACGGAATATCTCGATTACTTCATGTGGTAAGTTGTTAGCTTTACAAATAACTGCTTAATTTTTTATGCCTTTTTGATGAAGTATATTGGTTAGTGTTTCAGAGAACATACGGTTATGGTCTAATAATCTGAACACTAAACCCACAATTATATTAGATTACTACCTAAAAAATCTTATTACATAACTGATCAATGTAGACTCATCACACATCCTAAAGCTAGAAGATTTGGTAGTGACCATTTCATTGCAGCACTGAATACATTAAAACCAACTACGTCCACACGATAAGGTCTGGAAGGTGATTTTCCTAGGAGGATGAGGTTTTAGAGTAGCAATAGTGAGTATCTACATCTGGTAGCTCTCTTGAGATGGTGTGTTGTTCTTTTTCCCTCAATCTCTTGACGGGCGTATTGTATGAACTAAGTACCACCATTATTGTTTCATGTATTGAAATGTAGCTAGGATTATCACCTTCCAGTCTAGCCCTCCTGACTTTGGAGTTGGGAAATCAGATACAAGATGGTACAATGAGCAGTTCGCAAGCAAAATAAAAGGAAGCTGACTGTGCTTTGCTTCCTGAAAAAACACCTTTCTTCAATGAGATGGTAATATTTGGTTTCCTAAAAGTTTATTCATTTCTAAAGAGCAGTCATGTCATATTAATGCCAGCAATGATTTTATGACTATTTGTTGTTACAAATGAATGTATAGAGTTGGCATCCTCAATCTTTTTTAGTGATTTAGCTCTTCCGATGTATATGTAAGGTTTTATTTCGTGGTATTTCAGTGTTGGTTGTTCACCATATCATTTGTGCTTATGCACTAGATAGATATAGTCCCTATCATTACAGCAGTATGCTTCTACGTTTATGTAAGAATTTCTTGCTTGATCATTTGGACACAAAATGGACTTTGATTCGTTCTACCAAAATGCATAGGTTTAACTTCGGTGGTAGTCAGTATTGGTAATTCGGATTAGTCAAGCTTACTACACATTTTGTGTTCTTCTTCTGGAATTTTCCTGTTGGGGTTCTCTTATTATGCCGTTAGTTTTGATGATATTGATGTTTTCAGGTCACTATGGAAGAAGGGCCAGCAAGTCCAATATTTAGAAATCATTTGGAAGTCAGCACAAATTGCAAGTTCTGATTATTTATTTATTTGAACAGGACGGATGATCAGTATCTTCACCTTGCTATTTGTTTTTGTGCTTGGAGGATAGCGGCTGGAATAAACTCGAACCAACCTTTCTCTACAGTTGAAATTTTAACAGTAAGAATTGCACCAGTTAAAAATTTCAGGACGATTTGAATTGCACCCGTGGAGTGAATCCGATTTGGACTAGCCAGTATTAGATTTAATAAGAGAAGCGGTTAATATCTGTGACTACATATATTGGAATTTTGCTAAATAACAGAAAATTGAAGAGGCAAATTATAACAAAATCCGCTCTAATATTTGTAAGAAGTTTTCATCTTACATATTATTTTCGTTTCAGTCTCTTTTTATGTATTATTGTACTCATGTATTAGTTAACAATGTGTGCCAATATACAAAGTGCAGGGTGAGTGTTAAATTTATTCGCAGGGATTTAATAGCCATTAATTTTGATTTTTATTGTCACTGGAGTTTCAGAATTTATAAGTGGACTTTGGGTCCCTTGAGGCTGCACCACTTCATCTTTTCTTATCTGCTCATCATGCGTTTGTATTACGTCTGTGTGTATATATATTCATTTGGTTATATAATCAGCCCTGCTAATTCAAATGTACGTTGGGTGAGGGCTTAAAATGTGGTGCATTCTCAGCCGAAGAACCATCCGTCCGTTTCAAATTCTTGGAAATCAAGTACATCCTACTACATTTTAAGCGTTGCTACAACGAAGACTCAAGCTGTCAAGCATTTGTTGATGCATTAATAGATTTACATTTTTGGGTGATGCATTAATAGCGAATAAAATGGATCTGTCAACTTTGGCATACGGATCCGTCCAGAGTTAAATTCAGTTTTTTGTTTGTTTTGGTCACTAAGATGGAGGTTGTTTATCATATTCCGATCACTTTAATATTTCCGTTCTCAAATATTTCGAGAGTGACCAACCGATGGATACTTTGTGGTGTTTAGTCATGAAGGTTATTATTGGGGTGTCACGTTTCATTAGAGGGGCGTCATCTAATAAGATAAAAATGGGTCACCCACAAGTAATATCAAAAATCCCTTATCTCAAATAATTTTGTAATGACCAAACAACCCCTATGTAGTTAATTTTAATTTAATTAGATAATAATTAAATTAAGAAGATGAATTTTGTTAGATGGTAGAGAGGGTTTAACACAAAGTGATGATGAATCTCAACTATTGAAGAAATAAATCAACAAAGTGAAGAACCAATGTTGAAAATCAACAGGTACACCTCTAAACTATCTCCCATGAGTTCAATTTCACTCAAACTAGCTTAAGTACGTAAAAAGTTTGAGATTTTTAGACTTTCATGGAAAATTACGGTTGGGTTGAGCTTCGTTGCCAACCGTAATTCAATTTTACGTCTGGGTTTGGAAGAACTCCAAACCGTAACTGGTTTCCAATATGACAAAACCTGAATTACGTCTAGGCTAGATTTGTCATCCAAACTCAGCCGTAAATAGTTTTTGCATGGTTATTTATTACTTATTTTACGTCTAGGTTAGGTTAGCGTCTGAAAAAAACACTTCAAAAACCCAGACGTGGGAGAATACGTCTGAAAAAAATTTCACGAACCTCGACGTAGTATATTACGTCTGGAAAATTTATTTTGCGAACCTGGACGTAGGAGGTTACATTTGGAAGAGTTACTTAGCGAACCTAGACGTAGAAGATTACGTCTGGTAAAGTTGCACTACGAACCTAGACGTAATCCAATTTGAAACTTCTTCCATAAAACATACAGTAAGAATTACGTCCAGGTTGATCCTATAGAAATACAAACCGTAAAATTGAAATTACGTCTAGGTTTACAAAAGAAAAATTTAGTAAACTAACCTAGACGTAATACAACATTGGACGGTTTGATTCAAACAAAACCTAGACGTAAGACTACATGCAAATCCTATTTTACGGTTGGATTGAATTCAACCTAGACGTAAGTTCTTCAATTTCAAATTTTACGTTTAAAAACCTAGACCCGAACCCAGACGTAACACGAGCAGATGAATAACTGAAACCTAATTTTACTCCGATTTCATTCAATCTAGCCTATTTTAAGCACAAAAAAGAGTAAACAAAGATGGGTTTGAACGATTATTACCTAACATACACCATGGGTTTTTATTGTGGAGTTTGAACTTGTGATTCTTGAGATGCTTGGAGCAGAGGAAGAGAAGAAAGATGAAGAGAGCAGTTTTTTTTTTGTTGAATTAAAATACAAAAGATTAGGTTTTTAAGTTTTATTTTAGTTCAAGGGTAATCTAGACATTTTGTTTTGGTGTTAGGATAACTCATAACCACTTTTTTGGACACTAAGAATTCAAGTGAAGCCCCTCTATTGGAGTGTGATACCCGAATAATAGCCTTCTTAGTCATATAGCAGAAATGATGAGTAAAACGACGTCAGAAATTAATTTGGCAGGCAACATCTAGGACCACTCAAAAAAGGGTAAAAAGATACCCCGTATGCCTTTGTTAGTAAACCTACTGTTGTTAGTCATGGTTATTTGGGTTGTAAGGCTAGCTCTTGTGGACGAACACATTTGTCAAAGTGGCAAAAGACATGCGCGCGCGCCATCCTTTCTCAGGACTCAAGCTGTAATTCCTTGCTTTGCTTGAGTAGATTCTTCAACACATAACTATTACGTGTTAAAAAGATCAAAAAAAACGCGTAAAGTTTATGCATTTTCAATGAATCGTGCATAATAATTTTTAGGTTTTCAATTATGCTAAAAAGAGGGTCCGCTTTTTTATTATATGAGATTTAAAATTTCACAAATCTTCAAAAATACGTTCCAACCCGGACCAGGTGTGTGGAAAATGCGAAAGACCTTTGAGTCTTCATAAGAACCAAATCATAAATGTTGATCTCTATCTTTAACGAAGAGTCGAAACCCGGGTCGTTACGGCACGGGTCATACCCTAGTATGGAACAAAAAAAACTCTATGTACAGTAACTAATCTTGCATATCATAATCAGAATCTTGGATATCAATTATCTTTTTTAATCTTTAATATAAAAATAAAAAAGATTTGCATATATTTCTTCACATCTAATTACTATCTTCCAAATCATTTATTGCATGGTGGAATATACTCATCATTCACGACATTCTTTTGTAGACAGAGGCTCCATCTGGATCCATGATAATTTCTTCGTCAATTTGAAATAAAGGAGGAAAAGCGAGCCTCATGGATAAAAACAGGTTCGTAGAAAATATGCTCTACGAACCTGCTTCTATCCATGTTACCTATTTCTATCCCATGAGGCTCGCTTTGAATAAGATTCACGATGATACCTAGGTTGGATAATCCGATGACAACTAGGTTGGATAAGCATGGAGCAGTGACACTTGTTCGTTGGATATCCATGACAAAAAAAAAATACTGATAATTGGGTCGAATGTAATCCTTCATAATTCGGTTAATAGGGAAGCATTGTTATCTTGACTCTCATGTTTACCAAGTTTTTTTTTCAAATTTTCAAATTTCCCAAAATATCACCTCTTGAGGAGAGATTTCAACCATGCCTATTTTCATAAAAAAAGTCTCCCCAAATCACTAAAAATAACAAATCAATGACTTTCAATTCTTATTCGAATAACAGGGGTGCTAAAGTGACTCTTACAATGTCCAGAAGATAGCCAACATTAGAATTCCCCTCGACTCTTACAATGCCCAGAAGATAGCCAACATTAGAATTCCCCTCACAGGGGATGACAGATTGGTATGGTTGCATACTAAGAATGGTGAATTTTCCGTGAAAACATGTTACAAAGCTCTCTCTGGCGAGATAAACTATCTACAGAATTCCCATCCCAGTCAACCTACCTATAAAGCCCTTTGGAGCTTCCCCACTCTTCCTAAGATACATCTTTTCTTATGGAAGTGTATAGAAAATGTCTTACCTACTGGAGTCAGACTCTCACAATACAGAAATCAAGTAGATTCTTGTTGCTTATGTGATACTAATTCGGATGAATCGGCTGAACATCTTTTTATTCACTATGATTATGCAAAAACTGTTTGGGCAAATACTCCCTTTGGTCACTATGTAACTTCAGAGGATCTTTCTGACACAAGTATTAGGACTTGGTTTGATGAATGGTTGAAGAGTAGTCACAGTATTGCTATCAAACAATCAATATCACAGCATGGTGCATATGGAGGGATAAACGTTTCAAGACCTTTCAAAATAAAACTGTGACACCATTGAGCACTGCCAATCAGGCTTTGAAATTCTTAGAAGATATAAATGATTGTATGCCAACACCAATTGTTCCACTAGATAGATCTGCTGCACCTATACAGTCACCAGATAACAGTGGGCTACCTTAGCATTGTCGTATTCTATGTTGTGATGCTAGCTATGACTCTGATACTAATGAAGCAGGTTCTGGTCTTGTATTAACTGATTTTACAGGGTCTTATGAAGGATGCAAGCTCATGAAAGGAGTAGCTAGATCATAAGAAGAAGAAGAACGCATTGCGTTGCTAGAAGGAATCAAATGGATGGAGAACAAAGGCATAACCAGATTCTGTGTCCGCAGTGATGCAAAGAGTGCAATCACTTATCTGAATAATAATAACCATCAATAATGCTGGTTTAATCAAACTATTTTAGATGATTGTAGGTTTCTTTTAAATAATTTTCCTTTCTCAAGTGTTGATTACGTCAATAGAATTTTTATCTCCATAGCTGATAAAGCAGCAAAACATTGTAGGAGAAATAATGTAATGGGCGAATGGACAGGTGAAAAACCTGACTTTCTCCTAGATATGTAATCTCTTTTATGAAATGAAAATTTTTATTTTAGCAAAAAAAAAAAGTGACTCTTACAAATTCTTAATCCAATAACATGGAGTTTTAGAGAATTTAAATGACTTAAAAAAAGTCTCTAACGAATAACAAGAGACATTGGGAGACTCTCTAAAAATCCTTATGAACTAACAGTAGATTTGGGAACTCTCCAGAAGTCCTCTGAAATCTCGTTTGACTACCACCCTGTTAAATTATTCAACATTGTCGCTTCCGATCCCAATGTTAGACGAGTCACTAATGATTGTGGGTTTGGACCAATTCTAAAATATTTTTTATGAAACTTATCGACAACAAACTATCTAGTGGTACATACCTTAAAGGTGGTGGCATACCGCCCTTACATTTTATTTCCTTGTGTTACATTGGAAATAGGTTTTATTCCATGGGATTCATACAACTCTTGCATTTGGCACGACATCAGGAATTCCCAAGACGAAAAAATAAGAATATCTTCAATTAAATTTGTAGGATGCCAACGTAACACGGTTTTTAAAAAAACACAATTGTTATTTTTTTCCTTTAGTTGTCTTTCACACTTCTTCTACAAAAAATATTAGAAGAGTCTGTAGTAGCCATTTTTTCATTCACATCTAAATCTAAACACATATGAAACTTGTGATTCGATATCAATACCTACGTCCATGACAAAAGAAGAGATTGTTTATTCTCTCAAGTGAAGGATCAAAAAAGGTTTATGGCTAAATTCTCACTTCCAAACTCAATACACTTCGAAATCTTGCCACTCCATTTTCTCACCAAAAAGTCTAACCCTTTTCTGAATAGTATCACCCATAGGTTATAATCACAATGCTTATACAACGAAAGTTATAATGTAAAACAGATACATCGTTTCCTGCTGCACTCCCCGATGAGACTCGAGACCAGACGACTACTTTACGAGTCCTCATTACCGCTTTATCTCTCTCGAGTCTTGTTCTTCTCACTAACATCCAACACTCTTCTTCCACGATGACATGACTTATCTAAGTACCGCTCATCCCCTGCTCCCTACATATCCATTAAATACATTGCCTCCTCTTCAAACTTTGGTGTTTATTCTTCATTTAGTTTTCCATGCATCCTTATCATATGTGGTTGTGGTAGATGTCTTTGATAAAGCGTAGATTCTTAAAGTTTCTCTCAATTTCCTTCCCTTATTCCCGTAGTCCCTTTTCTAGAATGACTATTCCTGTCTACTAGATTATTATCAATTGGAGCGACTAAATGCAACCTTGATTTAGGTTAAATACAATGTAACCTCTCTTTAAAATTCAAATTTTTTATAACCACCAGTAGATTTTTAACATTAATTCAGGTGAGTCGGAACGAGTTACGCCCTGAGGATCGGCGACCAACTCAGGAAAATTTTTTCTTGGTTCTTCTTCGTTTTCAGTGCTAAGCAACATTAATTCAGGTGATTTCTCAGGTTAACCTTATGATTGGCGTTACTTTTCTTCATTGTTTGTTTTAGTTTAGCTTTCATAGCTTTTATTTAGAGTATTAGTTACTCTTTCATGGAAAAGAATCTGGATCTAGAAATGGATTTAGTAGTTGATTTAGAAAAGACTTATGAAGAAGCTCCATCGATAGATCTGATCAATGATACAGAAGTTCGATGTGCTGTTTGGAAATTCTCTCTTATTAGTCATTTAGATTTACTTTTGTTATAAATTTGAAAAGTCAATGGAAGGTGAAAGGAGAATGTAAGATGATTCCATTAGGAAAATATTTCTTCATTATCAAATTGGACAGTGAAGCAGATAAGAACATGATAAAAGCAGGCAAATGAGAAGTTTCTAATCAAGTATTATGGATCAAAAATTGGATTCTGATTTTCGTCCAAAAAATCATAGAACTTCTTCAACAACAATTTGGGTTCATCTTCCAGGTCTTAGTTTGGAGTACTGGGATGAGAAAACTTTATTTACTATCCGTAGGGCTCTTGGGGAGCCTGTAAAGGTTGATGAAGCAACTGTGAATTATGAGAGTGGGTATTATGCTAGAGTTTTAGTGAACATTGATTTGGCAAAGAAGGTACCAAGTAAACTGTGGATTAAAACTAAATATGGAGGTTTTATGCAGAATCTAATTCTTACTAAGCCACCAAAATTCTGTGGGAAATGCAAAATTATTGGTCATGTTCAAGCAGAATGTAGATTTCAAACTGCTTCAAAAGAGTTCAGCACACCACAAAGGAATAAATCTTCTCCAAACTTAAATTTTAATAAGTCATGTCAAGACAAGGGTATCAACCATCAAACAGGAGGGAAACGATTAAGATTTTTTCGAGAGTCGTTGTTGTAAATATGATTCGTTTCAGATTTGTGAAGGAAATGGAATTTTTAGAATTAATAAAATTATATACAAAATTATTAACAATGGGTGCGAGAGGTAACCAAGACACTAGATTCCACTATTATGCAAAATTGAATGATAAATATTTCAAAACTCTATTCAATTCTTAAGTCCTCTTTTATCTTTAATTCACTATCAATCATACAGATTCTCAAACATTATTTGTAAACCTTAAGCATAGATTATCAAGAGATTAAACCAAGCATAACCTATCAAACTGAATAACAAATAATTAAGACAATCATTCAAACAATTTAAAACTCTGCAAAAGCAGCGATTATGTGAATTATATAATTAAATGAAATAGTTACCCATTTATGTTGCGTGAATAGCTTCCTCCATTGCCTTGGTTACGAGGGAATTAGCTCATCATAGTATAAATGCTCTCAAAATAATTTATTATGGCTCAAAAATGGTTTACAAATGATGAGAAAAAGAGAAAATGGTGTAAATAGCTAATGTGCGACCCACAGGAAGCGTCACACAAGAACGATACATATGAAATGTTGTAGTCTTTGGGAAACTACGACCCACACTCCATTGTCGCTGTCAGTGTTGAAGAACGACAGTCTCTTACAGTCTATTGTTCTTCGTGTTCATCTTCATGCAGCAGCAGAAACAGAGTTTTGTTAAACTCTGATTTCGTCTTCTCTAGCTCTCCCTAGCTCCCAAAACTCTCGACACCTTCTCTAGTATACCCAAAGAGCCTGTTTATACCCAACAACCGCTCCAAATCTCGCCAATAACTCCAATATAATTCTTCATTATGCGGGCAGTGAATAACAATATTTTCCGAATATTTTCTTACCAAACTTGGAATTTCTTGCGTAAACTTCCTCCCTCCAAAGTGATGCTCGAGCCAAAGTGATGCTCGAGCCATTCCACATCATCAGACACGTCCATAACTCTCCATGACGCGTGATTATCATCCTCCAGTACATGCTTGCCCTGTTTTGAACTCGAGAATCAAAACACGTATTCCAGCCAAATTTGATCGAAATCACCACCCAAAATTTGTTCCTTATGCCAAATCACATCTTTCTGCCAATTTTCAGCGATTGAATCGCACTCTAACCCATTCATTTTGACAATCAAAATTCTGCCAGTTGAAAACTTCATTTCCCGCCAAAAACACAAATTCAAATTGTTGAAGAAGGTGCCCCTTATCCAGAGTGCTGGGGTGCGAATATCAATTGGGGTGGAAATAGTAATTTTTCAGGGTTCCTCCGAGACATTTCTGGGACGCTTCCGGTGCATTTCTGGGGTGCCTACGATACATTTCTCCGGGGTGTAAAACACTGCTTTTTGAGCCCATTTCGCCGCAAGGGCTTATTTCTCTAAAATTTCCTACAAGAACACAAAATAACACAATAAGTACTTAATCGAGTCTAACAATACAGAACATTGAGAACAAAATAGACACATAAATGCGTCTATCAAATACCCCCAAACTTATTATTTTCTAGTCCTCGAGCAAATTTATTCTAGAAAGGAAAATCATTTGAACCCTAGGTGGACCTAGTGGCGGAGTGTTGTCTCCGGAGGGTTTACCAGAGGTGTACCCACAAAACCTTTATTCCAGACCCTAGCTATCTACGCAGAACCTTGGAAGGCACTAAAGAACCTCATTGGTTGGCATACTTATTGCTTATAGGAGGAAGAACCCTGATGCGAAATTCCAATTGTTGTACACGAGTTTGCACTCAAGCATACTAAAATTCATATAAAGTGACAGCTCTACTCAGATAGTTGCACTATGAACATCATATTCGGAGTCAAACTAATCATATGGATAGAAAAAGGAGATGGAAATAGAAAAATGTAGATGGTTTTGATGTTAACCAAATGATCGATGTTTCACATATCTGTCTGAAGGCCACTGCCAGAATGAACCTATCCTAATGGACTAAGATACCGGTCTGACTAATATCAACACAACTGGCATATACAAGGGAACCAGTGGTCAATAACTTAAATCTAGATCAACAAACTGGCAAATACAAGGGAACCAGCAGTTGACTAAACAGAACAATAACCATTTTTTTTTTAACTTAACGGCATGAATAGATCTTTTTGATCCAAGTGCATGCTTCTTGTCAGCAGATTACACGATAGTTCCCACGGGTCCTGCATTCCACGCTTGCTTAGGCGACGGAAACAGGGAGAACACACGCATATTGCTATCCAAGTGTTAATACTTATTCCGATTGGTCTAACTGGTCCGGTCTTTTTTTTTTGTTTTTTAGTAACTCAGTCACTCTAATTCACCCTAGCAGTGGTAACAACTTGAATCGTGTGCCCCACCTAATCACTTAGAGAAACATAGTTTAAAATGAAAAAATAAAAAATAAATGAAAAGGACTCAACGAGATATGGTGCAACTATCATGTTATTTCTAACACCTGAGCTCTGTGCTTTTATGAATAGACTCTTTCGATGTTTCCATCTAATCAGATTGGTTCCTCAACTCCTATAACCAAGATGTTCCCATCCACTTAGATTGGTTAGTGAAAACCTTAATAGGCATAAATTTCTAGGCTCTGAAGTTTAATAATTGCAACTAAAAAGTTTCTCCCATACCCCCAAACTTAAACCTAACATTGTCCTCAAAGTTCTAAAGATAAAATTAAAAACATGAACAAGGAGAAATTGTTACCAATGAAGCAAAAGAGATAAGGAAAGATATTACCGTGTCGCAAGAATATTGGGTTACCTCCCAAGAAGTGCTAAGTTTAAAGTCTTCAGCCAGACATCGGAAGGAATTACTCACCTCATAGAATCATATAGAAGTAGTCGGAATAACTGTGGGTCATCTGGATCAAAAAGTATTACCCACAAGAAGAGGAAACTGCAACAGACCAAAAAGATGTCGAACATACCCTTGTTTAAGACAACTACATCTAGTTGTGGCTCAGGTTCAGGTTCTATAACTGGGTATAGATAACAGGTTTTCATCGATTGGATTTCCTCAAAGCTAAGATCCGGTTCAGGTATTAGAGTCTGGAAAAACTCAACTAAGAACTTATAAGCACATAACAACAACCTGAATAACTGGGGATCCTCTAAGTCAGTCAGATTTGACTCACACAGCTGACCACAATGAAAGAGGTGGTCTTCCTTAAGAAAATGTGTCGACCCTAATATCCTAAAGTGATTAGGTTTAGTCTCAAAACTTAATAACCGACACATCTTAAAATCAAAAGTTCCCACAATTGGTTGAAAAGTTTTTGGTGGGAAAACAAAGTCAATCTTGGTATCATAGCCTGGGTTAACCACATCAACCAGAGGATGGGTTTCTAACAACTGAGTTCTTTCTGGACATCATTAGGTTCGGGAAAACGTGTATGAAGATAATCTTGTAAGATGGTTGAGGCACAAATGTCAAGTCCTACAGGAGGGTACTTTCTAAGAGTTAAAGCACACGGAGAATGATAATCACCCCCAAACTTAGAGTTTTCTGTGTCTCTAGAAAGACTAGTCACAACTTCCCTAATTTCTAGGTCATCAGATTCCTGGAAATGGTCAATAGATTCTTCTAAGTTGGGTCCTCCTCCTCACTTTTTCTACGAGTTTATCATCTTCTAAGACTAGTGTTTCTAAATCGCTAGATTCTAAAACAGTATTCTCAGGGTAAACTCTTTCCTCTAAACCATCATCACAATCATATAAAGGATTATCAGAGAAAGGCTCATAAACTAAGGTTTTAATCATAGTTACCTCCTCCTCATTCACTGATAGGCACATCAAATAATGGATTATCCAACATACTGCAGGCTAAAGGATCATGAACTACATCGTCTAAAACGGTGGTATCTCTAGTCAAATCCACATCCTTTTGAATATGTGAATAATTATTAAAATTATTTGGATTTGTATTAGAAACAACACTATCATTATAAAGCTCAATCGGAGTAACAAATTCCTGATCACTATGCCTACATATTTCATGTTCTTCATCAATACTATCCTCATCATAATCATCACTATAATAACATGAAAATGATCAAACCTTATCAAAACAAGTAGTGTTACCAATTCTAACCTCGTCCTCTAAATTAGGCAAATATTCACTATTGATATCAAGGGTAGAATTAGAAACCTATTTTGGAAATTTAGATTATTTCGAGCAGCATTAGCCAACTGTTCATTTTCTGCCTCTAGACGTGCCTGAATTTCACTGAGCATAACACTTATACGTTCACCACTCTCGTTTATCATCTCAGAATATCGTGTACACTCTTCTTTTGAACTATTCATTGTAACTAAACATTTATACGTCCTTTCAATCCGTTGTTGGGTCTCTTCTAGAGATGGAACAGGTTCAGAAAAATCATAATCAGGACTAGTTTCCAAACACGAGTAACCAGTACTAAAGTGTTCCTGATTTTCTTGCTCGTAAGACCAATTCGCGTGTGGATAGTAATTGGGCTCACCATGGTATGAACCATAACCTTGAAAAGGTTGGCGTTCCCAACTAATATTCCCACCATGGTCATAAAACTGATGATGTCCATATTCAAATTCAGGTCGATACTCATTGTATTGGCTTCTATCATACCAGTTCGACATTCTTAATTGCAAGGGAATTCTACACAACCACAAACAAGGCCGACTCGACTCTACCAAAACAAACCTAAAGATTTCTAGCAAACAAAAAGCATGATGGCTTCACTTAGATTGTTTTCTAGACCAACTTCTATTCCTTCGAAAAGGAATTCGTTACAATTTGAGCACACCCCTCTGGAATCAATCCGAGCTAATGTAAGTTGAATCGAGGCGAGGGAAGCTTAGTAGAGCTTTGGTACCCAAGGCCTCACCGCATTAGAAGGCGGCGCAGTCACGCATTCAACTCATAGAAACCATCATGAACTTTGAAGTGTGCTTAAAGAGCAACCAATATTTTTCGAACGAGTTTCCTATTAAGCTCGTTACCCTATCGGTCTCGTTCTATTCCAAATTTTAAAGCTTGGGTTCACGTTAGGTTTCGTTTTCCTAAGGCGGGCAAGAAGGGAGCGGTGATGAAATCCGAACCCTTATCTTGTATTGGCCAGGCCTTGCCCGTTACTAGGAATTTAAAACAGTCCAAATTCGTCCTCAGTCAATGAATCACCTTAAGGAATACAGTAAACCCGCTGACAGGAGATTCGCGAGTGTTTCGATGGACTTACCTCCCGTACCAGACGGGGATGAACCGTTGAAGTCGACTCGGGCCACAACTCCTATGTCATGTATGAACCCGAGGGGCCGAGACGATATTGTAATCGTCTTCCTTCCCTGCAAACAGTTTTTATATAATTTTTTTTTTATATATAACCCTTCCGTAGGGTTTAAATTTAAAATAAATTGTCCAAAGTCCATTCCAAAGAAAAGAAATGCAAAAAATAATAATAATAATTACAAAATAAAATAAAAATTGAAAGTCTCTAACAAAAATAAAAATAAAATAATTCTCTCTTTTTCTTTTTTTTTTTCTCTTTTTTTTTTTTGCTTTGTCTTTGTTCCTTCTCTTTTAGCTTTAAGCTTTGATTCCAAGGTCTTTAGTATCCAACTTCAAACCTGTAATACAAAGACACAACCAAAGAGACGTAAAAAGAACAAATGGAATAATAGAAAATAATAAAAATCTAAAAATTCTACTTAAGCACAAATCCGCGTCGGCGGCGCCAAAATGATTAAGATTTTTTTGAGAGTCGTTGTTGTAAATAGGATTCGTTTCAGACTTGTGAAGGAAATGGAATTTTTAGATTTAATAAAATTATATACAAAATTATTAACAATGAGTGTGAGAGGTAACCAAGACACTAGATTCCACTATTATGCAAAATTGAATGATAAATATTTCAAAAATCTATTCAATTCTTAAGTCCTCTTTTATCTTTAATTCACTATCAATCATACAGATTCTCAAACATTATTTGTAAACCTTAAGCATAGATTATCAAGAGATTAAACCAAGCATAACCTATCAAACTGAATAACAAATAATTAAGACAATCATTCAAACAATTTAAAACTCTGCAAAAGCAGCGATTAGGTGAATTATATAATTAAATGAAATAGTTACCCATTTATGTTGCGTGAATAGCTTCCTTCATTGCCTTGGTTACGAGGGAATTAGCTCATCATAGTATAAATGCTCTCAAAATAATTTATTATGGCTCAAAAATGGTTTACAAATGATGAGAAGAAGAGAAAATGGTGTAAACAGCTAATGTGCGACCCACAGGAAGCGTCACACAAGAACGATACATATGAAATGATGTAGTCTTTGGGAAACTACGACCCACACTCCACTGTCGCTGTCACTGTTGAAGAACGACAGTCTCTTACAGTCTATTGTTCTTCGTGTTCATCTTCATGCAGCAGCAGAAACAGAGTTTTGTTAAACTCTGATTTCGTCTTCTCTAGCTCTCCCTAGCTCCCAAAACTCTCGACACCCTCTCTAGTAGACCCAAAGAGCCTATTTATACCCAACAACAGCTCCAAATCTCGCCAATAACTCCAATATAATTCTTCATTATGCGGGCAGTGAATAACAATATTTTCCGAATATTTTCTTACCAAACTTGGAATTTCTTGCGTAAACTTCCTCCCTCCACGCTCCAAATCGATTCTTCACGACCCAAAGTGATGCTCGAGCCATTCCACATCATCAGAACACGTCCATAACTCTCCATGACGCGTGATTATCATCCTCCAGTGCATGCTTGCCCTGTTTTGAACTCGAGAATCAAAACACGTATTCCATCCAAATTTGATCGAAACCACCACCCAAACTTTGTTCCTTATGCCAAATCACATCTTTCTGCCAATTTTCAGCGATTGAATAACAGTCTAACCCATTCATTTTGACAATCAAAATTCTGCCAGTTGAAAACTTCATTTCCCGCCAAAAACACAAATTCAAATTGTTGAAGAAGGTGCCCCTTATCCAGAGTGCTGGGGTGCGAATATCAATTGGGGTGGAAATAATAATTTTTCAGGGTTCCTCCGAGACATTTCTGGGACGCTTCCGGTGCATTTCTGGGGTGCCTACGATACATTTCTCCGGGGTGTAAAACACTGCTTTTTGAGCCCATTTCGCCGCAAGGGCTTATTTCTCTAAAATTTCCTACAAGAACACAAAATAACACAATAAGTACTTAATCGAGTCTAACAATACAGAACATTGAGAACAAAATAGACACATAAATGCGTCTATCAAATGTTACATCTACAAACATAAAAAATTCAGTTAAAGGTAATAACACTTCAACATCAACAAGTATCAGTGAGCCTTTTGACATTTGCCAAACTCCGGTTACTTCAATTCACATTTTACCAAATACTCTTCAGCAAATATAGAATCCAGTTACTGTAACTTCAGGAATGTTTGGTTCCTTACAAAATGTTAATGATGAAGAACAAGGAAAAAATATGGTGGAAGAAAATGTTGTACCAGCAAAAATATTACAGATAGTTGAAGACAATGCTTTAGAACACAGTGTTATCAAATATATAAATGGCAAAGATGGGTCTATTTCAGAATAACAAATTCCTTCTACTTCCTGGTCTAGATCAGTTCAAAAACCAGCAACAGTCCAGCAAGCATATGCTTCTCAGGAGAAACAAATTAAAATGGATACCAAGGTAATATCTCAACCAGTTGCTGGTAAATAAAATTTTAGAAGAAACAATGCAAATGGAGGCACTAAAGGCCTCCAATCTTTGCAATGAAAATTCTATTTTGGAATCTTAGGGGCCTTAGAAGAACTATGGCTCAAAATAAGTTGTGGACTTTAATAAATTAGTTTAAACCTTCTTTAGTTTTTATTGCTGAACCAAAAGTAGTTTGCAGTGCTTCTTTCTGTAGTAAGCTTAATTTGCCTGGAATGGAAAATAAAATAATTCATAATTCAGTTTCTAATAAAAAAGGGAATATCTGGTTATTCTGGAATAAGACATTACCAGAACCTAAGGTTGTTTCTATGTCAATCCAACTGATTACTGTGGATATTGGTGGAGCTCTGGTTTCTGGTATCATGCACATGTAGGTGTTTTCCAAAGAAGATATCTATGGGCTGAAATGGAGTTAATCAGTGACTTAAATAAACCATGTTTAGCAATTGGAGATTTCAATTATATTGTTTCTCAGGATGAAAAAAATTGGTGGCAGAGCAGCTAATAGAAGATCAATGCAAGAATTCAATGATTGTTTAAATAATTGTGAATTGATGCTAGCTCCTAAATCAGGTTTAATGCATTCTTGGTCCAACTGTCAACATGGGAACAAGAGAATTCTTTGTAACTTAGACATATCTATTTATAATCATAAATGGTTTCAAATGCATGAGGATTGGAGCTATAAAGTGGGAGTAAGGATTTCTTCTGATCATTCTCCCTTGTTAGGTGGGGGTGCAACTATTCCTAAACCTTCAAATGCTCCCTTCAAGTTTCAGAAAATGTGGTTAACTCATCCAGAGTTCATGGAAGTAGTATCTCAAAGTTGGGATGAAGATATTGTAGGTGATCCACCTTATGTATTTCAACAAAAAGTCAAAAGATTAAAGAATGTGCTCAAGCTATGGAACTGGTCTGTGTTTGGTAATATTCATGTTAAAATCAAAGAAGCTGGAGAAGAAGTTATCAAATCTATGGCGCACTCAGATCAAAACCCTCAAGACATTGATGCTCTGAATAACCTTGTAGCTGCTGAAAATGATTACAATAGCAGAGAAGTTCAACTAAATACTATGCTTAAGCAAAAAGAAAGAATAAATTGGATCAAAGAAGGTTCTTCTAATACTGGGTTTTTTCATACTAATTTGAAGATCAGACAGTCCAAAAGTCTGATTAGTGAATTGGAGGATCTCAATGTCAATCTTGTTTCAGACCAGAAAATAATTGCAGAAACTCTAGTGCACCATTTTAAAGAAAAATTTCAATATCAGCAAACTGAGGAAGTAGATTCTTTGCTGGAAGTAATTCCAAATGTAGTCACAGAGGAGGATCAACAAATGTTGGATGCCATACCAGATGCAGAGGAGATAAAATCTACTATCTTTAGTATGGATCCTGACAGTTCTCCAAGACCTGATGGCTTCTCTGGTTGTTTCTACAGAGATTGCTGGAGCATTATTCATCATGATGTAATTCAAGCTGTGCAGTTTTGTTGGAGGAGACAATTCATTCCCAAAGGGCTCAATTCAAATTTTTTGGTTCTCTTGCCTAAAACAGGTGGAGCAAAAACTCCAAATCAATTCAGGCCCATTGGATTGAGCAATGTAAGTTTTAAGATATTCACAAAGATCATAAATACAAGATTGAGCTCTCTTTTGCCTAAACTAATCAGTCCTCAACAAGTTGCTTATATCAAAGGCAGAAGCATACAAGAACAAATTATGTTAGCTTTAGAAATGGTCAATGAGATAAAGAAAAAGAGAAGGGATGGAAATGTTGGTTTAAAGCTTGAAATATCTCAAGCTTATGATTCTGTAAGTTGGGATTTTTTATTCAAGGGTCTAAGCAAGTATGGTTTCTCCAATTCTTGGTGTCATTGGTTAAAAGTTTTATTTGAGTCATCTAGAATATCTGTAATGGTGAATGGTGGGCCTCATGGTTTTTTCTCAGTTGGTAGGGTTTTAACGCAAGGAGACCCATTATCTGCTACCTTATTTGTTATTATGGAAGACATTCTTAGTAGAAGCATTCACCAGAGGGTGGCAGAAGGTTTGATTCAGCCAATGGTTATTAGAAAAGGAATTCACCCAACACACTTATCTTTGCAGATGATGTGTTCCTCTTTTGCAATGGGGCAAACAAGAGTATTACTAATCTCATGAAGCTGCTGGATGAATATCAAAAAGGCTCTGGTCAGTTGATCAACAAAATGAAAAGCATACTGTTTATTGATGGCACCTCATTGCTAAGGAAAAATCAGATAAAGGAAATTTTACAAATAGAACTAAGTAATTTTGTTGACAAGTATCTTGGAGTCATTCTATCTGCTGGCGGAGTTAAACTGTGTGGCCTATGGTAGAGTTACTTCAAAGGAAACTTGCAGCTTGGAAGGGGAAAGTCCTCTCTTTTCAAGACAGGTTGGTGCTCATAAAATCAGTTTTGTTAAGTATTCTTATTTACAATATGGATGTATATAAATGGCTAGCATCTATGATCAAAGTGTGTACAAAATTAATAAGGAATTTTCTTTGGTCTGGTGATGGAGAAGTGAGGAAATATACCATTCTTGCTTGGAAAAAAGTCTGCACTCCATATAGTGAAGGTGGATTAGGAATTCAAAGACTTGAAATCATCAACAGAGCACTCTTGATGAAGATGATGTGGAGAATTATAAACTCAGAAGATGAATGGGCATTATTCTTTAAAGCCAAATATTTGCACAAAAATGGAAAATGGAATGAAAATTGGAAACTCTCATCTATTTGGCCTAGTCTGAAATGGGCTTGGGAAGCATTAAAAGACAACTTGAGATGGTGTATTGGGGATGGACAGAAAATAAATGTTTGGCATGATATATGGATTGGTGATGCTCCTCTTAGTGAAAATGCTAGAAGTACTTCTTATGCCATAAATTATATGCAATTCCTAAAATTAGCTGATCTTATTCAAAATGGAAAATGGTGCATTCCAAATGAAATTCAACCTTGCTTCAGGTCATCAAACTTACCAGATATAGGAGGAGGGCAAGATTTATTGATCTGGACTGGTGAATTATCTGGTATGTTCACAACCTCTTCTGCAATTGAATTATTAAGGCACAAAGAACCCAAATGGAATTGTTCAGCTCATATATGTAAGACATTTCTTCACCCTAGTATAGCAAGTAATGTATGGAAAATTATACATGGTCTTTATGTGGATGATACAATCATGCTAGAAAATGGGTATGAAATTGTTTCCAGATGTTGCACTTGTGAAAAAGAACAAGATAGTATGGGCCATCTTTTTTGGGAATTTTCTTTCAGTAGAAACATTTGGTCTTGGTTATGTGATATTTTTTCTACTAAAACCCCAAGCTCATTTGAACACATTTGGAACTCAGCAAAAAATAAAAGCCCCATTGTCAGAGAAGCATGGATTACTGCAGCATGTTCAGTGATAAAAGAATTATGGTTCCAAAAAAATAAGAAAATTTTTGAGGAAATAAAGCCAAGTGAACTCCAATTCAAAAACAGAATTAAAAAGCTGGTATTTGAAGGAGGTTACAGAATGAAGGGTAATAAATGGAACCAATCTTATGATCTTCAGGTAATAACCTTCTTTAAATTGGGAATTAGACCCAACAAGTTTCAGTGTATCAAAAGATGTTACTAGTCCCCTCCTCCTATAAGTTATACCATGTTTTGTTGTGATGGATCATCTTTTGGTAAACCAGGGACAGCTGGCTTTGGTGTTGTAGTTAGGGATATGAGTGTCAGGTTATAGGTGCATTATCAGGAGGAGTTGCTGTTGCTTATAATTACATTGCAGAAAATTTTGCTGTGCTTTGTGATACTGAATTGGCAGGTGAATGGAACCTTCAGAACATAGTCATTAACTCAGATTCTAAGACAGTTATTGATGGTTTTCTTAAAGGGCAAGTGCCATGGTTTATAAAGAAGAGATGGCAGAAGGCTGTAAGCAGAATATCTTCAATCATCTTTCAACATTGCTTTAGAGAAATCAATTTCTCTGCTGATACTGTTGCCAAAAGAGGAGCAAATTTGACAGCTGGAGAAAGGCAGTTGATAATTGGAAGACCACACTTCTTGATTAGAGTAGAGATGCCTGATGTGGAGTACTTCAGATTCTGTTAAAAGTAATAGGCTTTGATTTGTTTTCTTTATTGGGATTTTAATTTCCTGTTTTGTGTAATGGGTTTTTTAATTCCTGCTTTGTGTGGGTTGTAATATTTTAAACTCCAATTTTTCCAATTAATAAAATGTGTGATTCAGGAAAAAAAGATATAACCACCAGTAATGTGCGTGAAGAAGACCTTCAGCAAATCTAATAACTTGAACCTGTTAACTTTGTAATCACCTCATGTTTGTAAAATGTTCCCTTTTATACTTTAACGATTTTTTTTTTTGTGATCGACCCGATGATTTTCTCCCAAGTAAGCTCATAATAATTTCAACTACTCCAAATTTGAAAGAGTTTTCATTCGAAGGATAAATAATCAAAGGTAAATCCTAGGCCCCAAACCGTTGTCTCATAAATATTTTTTTTTTTTGCAAAGTTTACTTATATCCATGAAAATTACAATGATGATGGAGAAAAAGGAATCTGTGGATTAGATCACATGTATCATGTAATTAAAATCAAGTGAGATTATGAAAAAGTGAAGATGATCCCTATTCATTTTTTTCCGATTTAGATGCAACAGTTGTAAAGGTCTTTGATAGCACCTCGTTAATTGATCATGATCAACAACATTTAACAAGAAAATGAAGAACATATTTCATGAGAATTGTACTGTCTCAATTCCCAAAACGCCAATCGAAGAGTAGTCCAGGAAAACAAGTGTGCAATAAGAAAATAGGTTTTGATTACTCGAAAGATATTAGGTTACAAATATTTTTGGTTTTTTAAAATTAGGTTGTATTTAACCAAAACTAAGGTTATATTTAGTCACCGCCTTATCACTATCACAGTTAGGTGTTACTTAGATGAAAATAGACTCGTATCAAAATAAAAGAATTCTTTACGAAATGAAAAACCATCTAAAACCGCTATATGACATCTATATACATGGTGGCGTTCAAAAGTGGCCTTATGGTAATCCCAAAAGAGACAACAGGTTTTGCGACTACTCTTATGTGAGAGTACGGTTACAGGTGGTTTCTGGGTGGTCAGTAGTTTTTGGGCGGGTTTTACATAAAAACTAAAAGTTTTTGGACGGAGGAAGTACTGTTTTATTAAGTTTTTTCCTGACATATCTTAAGTCATGACTCACGAAGTTCCAAAACGTACTTTCACTGTACGACTTCATTCTTCGAAACATACGTGCATGGTACGTGTATACCTGCAAACACCACAATGGATTTCATATTTTAGCAACACCGATTATGAGATGTGGTTATTCTCATTATTTTTCGGTGCAATTGAAATCAATTAGCTTTAGCTATTCCTAATAAGAAGATATGGTGTATGTATTTATTTTCTGGTGCAATTGAAATCAATTAGCTTTAGCTATTCCTAATAAGAGGATACGGTGTATTTTTCTAATATTTTCATTTTATAGAGAAAGAAAAAGAAAAAAATCCATCGAAAGATGGTTTACAGTTTCTATCTCCTACCTATTGAAACTATAATCATTAAAAATTGGTATTATCACAATTTCATTACCTTCACGGTAATTAATCACGTGCATGGATGAAAAACTTACGGCCAATTGATTTTGGTATCTTTGTCTTTTAGATAAGGATCATGTGAGTTACCTATGGTTTCTATTTTTTTTTTACAAGAAACTATCTGTCAACTTGAAGTAGGTTTCCTATGCGATGACTAAAACGACAATATTTTTATTTTGTCGATACGAGTTTAATTAATCGTAGAGACCATTTTCTGTTAATTTTCTCCCTCGTTTTTATAAGATGAGAGAAAATAAATTGGCATATCTCTAAATCTTTGCCAATAAGGAGTGAATTTTTCAACCAATAATGAATTTTTTTCTTCCAAAATCGATAACGACAATGATATCTTCATATTTTTTTTATAGAAGAATCATATATGCTAATTGAATTTGGTTTCTATATAGATCCTAGAAGGATGAGATGTCGTTATCATGTTATTCACAATTGCAAACACCAACGAAACGGGAGATTGCTGCATTCCTGAGGGATAGATATTAAACAATATTTATTTTTTCTTCCTAATACTAATCTCCCAAATTGGGACCGTTCAACTTGATGTTGAGATACGGTAGGACATGAAAGATCAATGGGTGTGCACCCGACTTGTTAGCCAATGTTTTTAGTCCTTGTAGTGACTATATTGATCTTAATTTAATTTAGTTCTCGTCGGCCCTTGAGGTCACGAAGTTATCATAGATTTGTTTGCATATCTTCAATGCTTTTGGTTTTTGACACATCATTTTATTTTTGTTTGTGTTCCAAAGGTAATCCATGGTTGATGGTAAATAAGACTACATTTTTTTTTATGTCAAAAGACATATTTCGTAAAGAGTATATATCTCGAATTAATCGGATAATACTTTACGAAACTTGAAGTTTTCGTATATGAGATAAAAAGGAAATTCCACCATGATAAGGGGGAGAGCATACACTGTCCGAAGCTTGTGTTAATTAACTTAAAAGTTATATCAGTTTCTCTCCCAACATGATCAGAATTGAAAAAATGGCTGTCATTATTAATTGGTGTGAAATGTCTCATTTTGCTTTTATATAAGCTTTTGCCTTTTGAAAGACAGATCCAGTCACATATAGCAAAAAATAACATCTATATTATAAGGGACAATGGTGTTTTTCTATTTGGACAGAGATTTACAGTTTGGACACATACAGAACGTCCAGATTGAGGTACCTATTTAAGTTATTCAGTTACATTTCTGACATATAAATAATGGTACAGATTGAGCTACATCTTTAAGATTTTCAATCATATTTTAGACATATATAGAAGGGTCCAGATTAATTCACATAATATTAATTTTACCTAAGATGATAAATTTAAATTGATTGCCCATTAATTTAATGCCATTTATTTGGGAGTTATTCCTCCCATTTAGGCATATAAAGAAGGGAATTGTCCATTTGTTTGGGAGTTACTTTTATTCATCCCATTAACTCCTCTCATTAGCTTAACTTTTAATTTAATCCTTTTTATAATCAAATTCCTTTCCCAAAGGTTCATCCTTTGCACAACTCTATTCCCAAGGTATGATTCACTATTAATTTGGTTGATTAAGATAATTGTTATTAGATTTTCTCTTTAATTTTTTGTTTAACATCAATGAATTCATGGTGCCAATTGTATTTGATCTGTTTAGTTTCTCATGGTATGATTCACAAGGTATGATTTGTTTTGGTTGATTAAGATAAGGGTCCTGTTAACCTATGCACCCATGAAGAGGATAAGGGGGTATTAATTGCTATTATATTTTGTGATATAATCATTATTAGACTCGTGTATCAATGAAAAACCAAATGTCCCTTATTGCCCTAATGTATCTCTTCTTCTTTCTTTGTGTCCCTAATGTTCCTTTTTTTGTTTCATGATCTTTTTAGATCTTTTCGTCTTCCTCTCTATTTTTCTTCCAGATCGAAAGTCGATAAAACGGATTTTGGTTGATCAAAAAAGTTGTGTTGGCGATTAGTTTAAAAAGAAATAAAAAAAGGTAAACGATCTGTATTGGACAATCCATAAACAAACTTAATTAAAGAGAAAAAAAATCAATCAAGTGATTGATGAAAGTAACTTTTGTTGTTAAGATCAAACAATGCAAAATAAAATTTGCAAAATAGAATAAAAAAGATCTAGAAAAACCCCGAATAGTGTGACCATAAACTGTTAAACTTCTCTTAAATATCACAAATTAGTTTTAGCATTCGGGTTGGTTTTCTGCCATCAGTTCTTTGTCTTTGTTGAGTTCATGAGAGGGGAAAGATAGAGAAACGTGAGCGAAAAAGAATGACGTTTCATCTTCCATGACTCTACATAAGGGCATTAATGGAAATACAGTGGTGTTTACTAAAAAAATTAATAATTAATATTTAACCTTTTGTTTTCACTAGAATTTACACTTTCAATGCAAAAGTAACTCAATTAATGAGCTGTTAGCGTCTGCATGGATGCAAAGGTTAACATTTTCCTTAAGATAATTGTTGTTAGCTTTTGTTTTTAATTTTTTGTTCAACATCAATGAATTCACGGTGTCTTACGCCTAAGTTTTATGTTGTTTATGCAGTCAAAAGATACTGATCAAATATTGTATTTGGTCAGTTTAGTTTCTCTTTGATTCTTTTCATCAATATTTTTTATCCCAATTTTGTTTTTCATTTGCAGTCAAAAGATACTGATCAAATATGATTGCTATCTATTCGTTTTCATTCTTATGTTAATTTTTTTTTTAATACCATACAATTTAATTTCTATTTTTGTACACAATTTTTTTTCCGGGCAGGGAATTGTCCAATTAGACTTTGACTTCTTCAGGCCAAAATCATAGGATTTACAAGGAGTAAAAATAAATGACGAAGAAAACGACTGTGTCATTGTTATGTCCTTATCTTGGGTCGGTAAATAACATTTCTTAACTGTTCATACTCTTAGTTGGATCATTGTTGTTAGCTTTTCTCTTTAATTTTTTGTTTAACATCAATGGATTGATGATGCCTCACGCAATTTTTATGTCATTTATGCAGTCAAAAGGTACTGATCAAATATCTATTTCAACGGAGATGTACAGTTTGGACACATAAAGGACGGTCCAGATTGAGACACATATCTAAGTTATTCAGTTACATTTCTGGCATATAAAGAATGGTCTAAATTGAGCTACAAATTAATTCACATATTGTTTTTACCTAAGACAATGAATTAGATTTTTAATGTGCATTTATTTGGGAGTTATTCCTCTCATTTAATGTCAAACCGTTACTTTTATTCCTCCCATTAAATCCTCTCGTTAACTAAACTCTTAATTTAATCCCTTTTATAATCAAGTTCCTTTGCACAACTCTATTCTCAAGGTATGATTCACTATTGTTTTGATTGATTGAGATAGTTGTTGTTAGTTTTTCTCTTTAATTTTTTGTTTAACATCAATGGATTCATGGTGCCTCATGCCAAATTTTTATATATGTCATTTATGCAGTCAAAAGATACTAATCAAATATGTTATTTGATCAATTTTTTTGTTATCCCAATTTTGTTTTTTTATTTGCAGTCAAAAGATATTGATCAAATATGATTGTTATATATTCATTTTCATTCTTATGTTAGGCTTTTTATAATACCATACCAGTTGATCAGTTTAATTTCTCTTTGATTCTTTTCATTAATATTGTATTTTGTTATCTCAATTTTGTTTTTTCTTTTTCTTTTGCAATTAAAAGATATTGATCAAATATGATTGCTATCTATTCATTTTCATTCTTATGTTAGTTTTTTTTTAATACCGTACCATTTAGTTTCTACTTTTTTTTACACAAATTTTTTGTTTTTCTCTGGATAGGGAATTGTCCAATTAGACTTTGATTTCTTCGGGCCAAAATCATAGGATTTACATGGAGTGAAAATAAATGACGAAGAAAACAACGGTTTCATTGTTATGCCCTTAACTTTGGTAGGTAAGTAACATTTCTTAACTTTTTATACTCTTAGTTGGATAGTACTGCACATGTTTGTATCAAATGGATTGAATTTTCTTGATTATATTTATTAATTTTATAATTCTTTGTATCATATAAACCTTGAAATTACATCTCTTCATATTTATAACCTTTTGATGGTTTGCAAAGTGAGTATTTGTTATTATCTTAGAAGGTCATCTTAAATTATTTATACATAGTCACGCAAAAAAGTAACGGTTTGACATTAAATGAAGATTAAATTAAGAGTTAAGTTAATGGACATTTAATTTAAAATAAAAGTAACGATTTGACATTAAATGAGAGGTATAACTCCCAAATAAATTCTCATTAAAAATCACATTAAATGAAGATTAAATTAAGAGTTAAGTTAATGGACATTTAATTTAAAATAAAAGTAATGGTTTGACATTAAATGAGAGGTATAACTCCCAAATAAATTCTCATTAAAAATCTAACTCATTGTCTTAGGTAAAATCAATATGTGAATTAATCTGGACCCTTATTTATATTCCTAAAATGTGGATTGAAAATCTACATGCCAATTATACATTGATACGAGCATACAATTAATATTCATTTTTGGAAACAATTAGCGGTTCCAAAAATTAATGCAGATATAACACTTTTTAAGGATATGAAAGAAGAGTTCCCGGCTCAGATTCGACTTTTTGAATTTCAAAAATAAATGTACTGATTTTTTTAGCACAAAATTGCAATCTATTTAAATGATGATTGAACTGCATTTTTAATTTGGAATGCAGTCGACAAGTTAATTTTATCAAACCATGAATTTCTACGAGTTCCCTCTTGGGACTTTAGGTTTTCAAGTTTGTTGGTATTATTTGCAACAACTGTGAATGAATGGTTATATCAATTACCATAAATGAAACTGGGTGGAGTTCCAGTGTACACGCTTACATTGGATATCTTAACGACCAAAAAAATTACTCTTTGTTGTATATATATCAATGTACATCAACATATGGACATCCTAATCACCATTTAATAAGAAACCGCTCCCGCTAATGTTAATAATATCGATCAAAGCTTCGAATTCAGTTTAAGAAAGATTATCATTCCCCCAAATTTCACACGCTCAGCTCATGGTATTCTCCCATGAAAAAAATATAACCAACACCAAGAAAACCCATAGCCCCGTGTCGTTACGGCACAGGTCGTATCCTAGTTTTATAATAAGCTACAGATAGTACTTCAATAGATTCTATCAAAACAAGATCCACATTCTCATAGTTCATATCTCCTCACTGGAAGATGGGGAGATTATAATGCCCGCGACGCTGGTTCTAGTTGATTGAATTTTTTCAAGATATGCATACAATGGAAAATTTTGTGGGATCGTGAAAAGCTAACTATGGTCGAATATTCATTTACAGTAGCTACTAAAAATAAATGATGGTGTTTTTGAACCACCCTGCAGAGGAATATCGACATATGTGATTGGTTGGCATATAATCCAAATTATGTTGGCTTAATTTCTCGATTGATGCAATTTTGGATCCAAAACTTAACACGTTAAAAATGCCAAGCCTATTAATTACAGGTTGGTTTAGTCGTATTGCGTCGTTATACGAGAAATATATTTGTTCTAAAAACGATTTGAGGGTTTTATTTTTTATTAGACCCTAGGATTGGTTCAATAGTTGCTCTCCTTATATAATTGGCATGGTAGTCCTTGAAGGACTCGTATATGGTCGGAGAACATTTTCATATTTGTGATCCTTGGAGGATTCAAATTACATTCACGCAGCCACTTGACTCGACTATGTCAGGTTTAACAATCCTTTATGTGTTTATAGAAATGTAGTACAAAACCAAAAATCCGGATTAATTAGTTGATGACTTGAACGTTATAGGTCTCTTGAGGAGTCCTTAAAAACACAAAAATCCATGCTTTAGCAGCATAAATATTATATTTCTTAAATCTGCAGTTAAAATATTATGCTTGCTTAAAACTTGTATATATAATATAGACCATAGTTATGATTTTGGTGCTTGTTTGTATAAACACTCATATAGTTGAATTAATTAGCATCCATATTTACGTCAAAAGTTGTACTCTTTTAACTTCGCTTCAGGTTTTGTCCCTTGTGGTTTTCCTGACAAGGTTTTAGCGATGCAACATCTTGTTGGCGTTTAATTTTCTTTTAAAATGTTGATATTTGTGTTTTTTTTCCTTCGTCCAATTTTTTTCTTATTGGATTTTATTAGCAAGGTTTTAGTGAGGAAATTTAATTCAACATGACGATCATCCAAGGGGGAGTTGTACAAATTTTGGTTGTTTAGTGGATGCCCACATTTGATTGAACCAAATCAACTTAATCATCTCCTAAGAATTTGGATTTCCTTCTATCAAATACGAGTTTTGTTCACGTATGATAAGGTACTCATATCTTGGCACTTTGTTGAAGAAACCACATCAACTATTTCTGCAAATCATCTCCAAGAAATCAACAATCCAAGACACAAGTACTTAATTAATAATATGATTTCAGATTATTTTCCTCTGTTGTGATTAAAAACTGAATCAAGCTCTTTTTTTAGAGCTTTTGGCCTCTCCTTAGAATTTTAAACCAGTAGGAAAATTTTGTTTTTCCGTACCACCGGTCCTCCGTATCTTCCATCCCAGACGCGTTTGTTAAGTTTTTTCCAGAATCAATTTCGTAAAATAAAAAAAAGGGAAAAAATCGTCTTCTGTGACTTTCATATGCTGTGGTTTTTTCCGGAATAAAAAATCGTAAAATAAAAAAAATATTTGTTAGATATGATTTCAATTTTCCTCTGTTGTGGTTAAAAGCTGAATCAAGCTCTCTTCTTAAAACTTGTGGCCCCACCTTAAAATTGTAAACCAATGGGAAAATTTTGTTTTATGTACCACCGGTCCTCCGTATCTTCCACCCCAGACGCGTTTGTTAAGTTTTTTCCAGAATCAATTTTGTAAAATAAAAAAAAAGGGAAAAAATCGTCTTCTCTCTTCATCGTGTTTCTTCTGCCTCTCTTCTCTCAGTTCTTTTCTACAATTCCATCTCTGATCTTCGGTGGTTCGTTCTGTAAGTCTACATTCAATATTTTTTTTTTCTTTTTTTTTTTCTATCTCAATTTCAATCATGCCGATTTTGATATTGATCGTTGTCTGTGTTGTAGGTTTATTGCACGATTAAAAAAAATATGGTAGCATCGATTTTGATATTGATCGTTTTCTCTGTTGTGGGTGTATTATTGCACGATTAAAACAAATAAATAGTAGCAGCGCATGCAGACGAAGAAAGAACAGTAGATGATAATATAATTGATACCGATAAGAATAAAAGAGAAGAATTTTTACGAAGTAAGAGGATGAAAGGTACGAAACCTCTACAATTTCCCATTCCAGATGGTAACTATCATCTTACTATGATATCTGTTTCATGGAATATATGTGTGACCTAACTCTTGCTTTGATAGCCCTGCAGCAACAAACATACTGTTGTTTTATATAAACCTAAAATTCTACTGCTGGTGCAATTTTATTGTGATTTATAATTATGAAATCCTTCCCTAATCATATACATTGAAGTGGAGAAAATAAGGTTATTTACATGTTTTATATAAACCTAAAATTCTACTGTTGTGCAATTTTATTGTGATTTATAATTATGAAATCCTTCTCTAATCATATACATTGAAGTGGAGAAAATAGGGTTATTTACATATACGTTGCAGGTCAGTGCACAAAATCACTAATTTTGTAATTCTATAAATTTATTGGGAGAATCCAATTTGCGAAAAGATAAATCAATATACATGATATTTGCGAAATAACCATGCTAAAGCTTCGGTAAGTAGAACATTCATGTTTTTGATGTTTGCAGGGTACACTTGATATGTGCAAGAAATAACCAGGAAAATCTATCACAAATCTCGGTTCAAAAATAATTTTGAATTCAAGAATGAACTCACAGTGGTAGCTAAACCCTGAATTGCCAATTTATGTAAGTTGAATTCATACTTTTGGCCAATTCTTTTCATGTTATTACTGATTGAATGGGTCAAATAATTGCATTGGAATTTGCTTCTTAGTCTAGCAAATGGGTGCCATTTGTCGCCACGAATGCTCAAGCAAATGTATTAATTACATTACATTGTTATGGTTTTGTAAGTTTGGGACTCTTCATTCTGGCAAGTACATGCATTAAATTCATAATAGAGGAGAATGCTGAAGCATTCCTTAGATAGAAAGATAAGCATGCCGTAATTATTGAACCTGGTAAGAACAAATCATGTTTGAGTTCGATTATTATCGGAATGTATGTTAAATGACTGTGAGTTCCGTGGCTCCAGATCATACTTTAATTATGCTCGGAGACATGTTACCAAGGATGTTTTTGTGATTGCTGGATTAAGTGTAGCAGAATCATCTACAAGCCAACTGTAGCTTCTATCCCTATGGTTAGCTGGAGATAATGGGTGTTATCATGGTAAGAGAAAAAATGAAATAAAACTTGCAGTTGAATGCATATCGTACGATAACGTATTGTACATTTTTGAGTACTTTTAATCTAAGTTGCAAAGACTATCAATGACTAAATTTTTGTAGCACGGAAATGCTACTATTGATGTAGAGAAGCTGGACCCTTCAAAAGCAAAGATATATGCATGTCCAAGTTTATTACATTAGCTTTTGCAGGTACTGTTGATCTTCTATTATTTATCCTATAAAATTTCAAATTTCTTGGCTGTATTTGCCGATTAATTTTGTTACATAAGTAAATGTTTATAAAAGCTAATCAAGGAATAATATCATGTACTCCGTTTTTTCAGTTAATTTCACAAAAGCATAGGCCAGTCAGAGGCAGAACTTCAAAGTTGTTGGAATATGCGCGAAAATTTCTAAACAAGGTTTACTTAGCTTCACTTTGGTATTTATTCAAGTTAGCACCTTGCCAACTAATTTATTGAGTTCAATTTAACAATATTTCTAGAATCACTAATCATATGAGACTTGAGCATGTCGTAGTATGTATATTCCTCAAATCATATGGAACCATATGAGAATAGTTCATGTAACATTCATGAACCATCTTTCACTTCATTTTCTATTTTTATGTTAGGATACCTTTGAATTAAGTTCACGACCTATGTTATTTCGATCTTGATACTATTGGTGAACGATGGTTGTACTTTAAAAACGATTCTTGATTTGCTATTTAGAGTGTGAGTTGCAGAAAGTGAGTCAGAGGGAACTTTGACATGCTGGTAGTCCTGTTTTGATTGCTTGCAGATGCTCATAAAAGTACATCAACTTTGTCGGCTATACATACAAGAACTTTGGGTTTGTTAAGGATCATCAGGTACCTGGATTTGGTAAGCACTGTCAAACCATTTCCGGCTCTTATGCATGTACATTTTTATTGATAAAAGGTGTTTAGTTTGACTTAATCTATATATCTTTAGTTAGGTAAAGTCTGTGTTACTGAATATTTGGGAATGGTTAAAAATCTTTGGAGCTCATAGAATAAAACATCTATGACGAAAGAGTGAAGAGCACAAAACAGTATCAGATATAGCATTTGCATTGCTACCTAACTTTGATAATTATGGAATCTTTGTCTGCAAAATTTGGGGATTTGGGTGCACATTCACATTCTTATGTTTCAAGGCTATAGTTGTAGCACCATATTTTCCCATTACAATAGTGATTAGCCAGTTTGGTTACACTGAGTTTTGATAAATTGCATCAGAAAACTGTTATTGGACTTAGCAAAAAAAAAAAAAACATCAGAAAACTGTCTCATAATTCTAATATGTCATTTATCACAGGGTTCTCATTACCATCATTGGCGTCTTGGCTCGATTGGTAGAGTGCGTGACATTCTGCCCCGAGGATGTGGGTTCGACTCACACAGATGGCAACCAACATGAAAAAATAATCAATTATCACAATACCAATTTTAGGATTACAATGAATTCTTATCGTGTTAGACTTTATTATTTTTAATTAATTAATCTTTTTTCAAAAAGATTATACAAAGTTTTTGGTTGGTAACTTAGCAACAAGTTGGGTCCCAACTTCCTTTTGAATAACAATGCCTAATCTATAAAAAATGAAACTACTTTTAATATTATCGTTTTTATGCTTCAAGAAAATAATTAGTCATACTATCTGATTCCGATGGGGAGATTATTCCCAATACCCCTAGAAAAAAGAGAAAACAAAGTGATGGTCATTCTATCTGAATGAGGCATAAGGGAAATAATAATTCTATTTTCGGATTTGATTGTTTTTAGATTTAATTATTTTTAGTTGATTTCATTATTCTTTTGATGTTAGTTTTGAATATTTAAAATTAAATAACATTATCAATTTTAGCATTTTTGCGATTTTAATTATCTATTTTACAAGATATCTAGGCCCGTGCAAAGCACAGGTGCAATAACTAGTGTATTTGAAAGAAGCATGAAGACTCGAGAACACTACTATTAGGAAACTAACATTAAAGAAGACTTCATCAACTGACAAATTTCTCATAAAAACCTTACTATCTCTAGCATTCAAGAAATTCGTTTATCGAAATTGGGAAAGTGTCGACATGAAGATTAATTCGTTCGTCGAAATTGGGAAAGTGTCGACATGAAGATTTGCAAGCCAAGATTTAACTGAAGTATTTATCATGGGGAGCATCATAGTAAAATGTGGGAGCATCATAGTAAAATGTACTTTACTGGACTATCACGTTGTACTCTTTTTCCTTCGTCGAGGTTTTGTCCCACTGGGTTTTCCTTGTCAAGGTTTTAATGAGGCAACATATGCATGTCCATCTCCGTTCTAGGTTTACTCACAATTGTACTCTTTCTCCTTCGATCAGGTTTTTTCCCTTTGGAGTTTCCTGACAAGGTTTTAACGAGGCAATTATCTTAGACACAATGTCATCAGGAGGAGTGTTATAAACGTGTAATATGTTAAGAATATTTAGGATAAATCTCGTTTATTACTGGGATGCCCTTGTGTCTAGCCCCATAAATAGAGGCTCTAATCTCTATATAAAAACATAGTTTTTTCGAGCGTTGTGGTTAACCAGAGCTTCTGGTTGATTCTGGCCCACCATTAAAAATTTCGGCCGATAAAATTTAAGGAGAACTAGATTTTGTGCCCGTGCTACGCACCGGGCGAACTCTAAAACCATCCACTATCATTTTTTTTTCAAACCATATTCTTGGTTTTGTGTAGTGTGGCTTCCCCCGACCCCGTTGTGCATTTTTGATTTCGCGTGGCTCGGCTCCGCCTCGCCATGTCTTTTGGGATTTTTAATGATGCGTCTCAGCTTCGCCACACTCACATTCCGATATATTTTTTATTTGGTGTGGCTCCGCTTCGTCATGTCCCATCGTGATGCATTTTTGATTTGGTTTGATAGGCTTTTATTGAATTCACTGCGAAGGGCTGAAAGATGATTCTATAAACTCTCCCTTGAGATCGAACCTTTTAATACATCCATAGAAAATATCCTATAAGCCACCTTTTTTATGTTCTGCCAAATCATTTTGAAACCAAATAAACAAACCTTAATTTGAGATCAAAAGTTAATCAACAAATCATCAAATTACTCCCCCACTCTTGTTAATACATGCATTGAAGAAGCACAGACTACAAACAAATATGGTTTAAGAACTCGAAGCACTAACATCTAAATTTTTTTTGAAAAGAATAGTAACACCGGGTGAAATCAAAATGGTTTCCACCCAAGCTAGGTAACATTTCATATATGAATTATTACTTATCAAGTATTATCCAAAAGAATTTCAGGACAGGGCAGGCATCTACCAAACATTGAGTTTCTTTTCAGTTTTCAAAACAAACAACTTACAACAATAACAAACAACTTACAACATCAATGTTGATGTCATCAATACATTCTTAGCTATAGTGGAATCCACACCTCTCTCAGCCTTTCCAAAATTACTTCCGCAGCATGAACATCATCTGTAATTTAAGTTAAATCATTACCACCATTTTCATCATTCATTTACCCAATAATGGAGTTCTCCACTTAACACCATTCACATAAACTTCAGATGCGTTGATTCTACCTCATTGTAGCCACTACCACCGATCTTATAAACTGTAGAGGTGTTTCCTATTCCAATATCATTGTCTTCAACATCAGCTCCATCCTTGTTCCCCAAATTATCATTTCCGATTCCATAGTAGGTAGCATGAACCATTATGCCCTGTAAAATCATTGCCCATCAGTGGAATAAAAAAAGAAGTAACTCTAAGAGGTAAGACCAATTATTTGTATATGCAAATTAGACCCGTAATACTCACCGTTCTGATTTTAAATCCAAGATCAATCTTTTTCTTAGAGCACTGGATATGCTTGTTGCAAGCAGCTTCACTTGCTGCTGAGTTGATTCTTTATTAATCTATATCATTAGGCCAAGATCCTTACTGGCATTGTTTAAACTTGTAATGCAGTTCTAATTATGGAGTTCATTGTAATTTAAGTACACATTTCCAAACAAAGAATACAGTTTTTCTAAATACATTTAACAAACTCTCATGGAGTATCATAATGGTTCTTACCACTGTATAAAAGCCTCACTATTATGCTGCAAATGGGTTGATTATCAATGGATCATCTGTAACAGGAAATGATTAGAAGTTTATGCTACGGGATTCTACTTTGGCAGTTTTGCAGATACCATATAAATTGATTTGATCTGAATTAGCATCTAAGAAACAATGCACTAAGAATCAATACCTGAAAAGGAGCACCTCTCCTTTATAGTTAACTCAGGCTATTTCTCTCACTCCATCCTCGTCAATATATCAAGTAAAAGAAAGGCACATTCGATTATAGAAGGGCAGACAACCTGAGATATGAACCTTTAATTTCAGAGAAGATTAAAGGGAGCATGGTATACATTGTTCCCTACTGCTCAAAGATGGTCAGAAAAACTTCCAAGAAAGTCAGAAACAATACTATACCTTCCATTTTATCACCATGGAAAGTTTCTAACAGTTCTAATTAGCGACCAAAATATGACATTTCTATGTACTTATATGGCTTTCTATAGTTGTATTCATGCATCATATGACCTTTACATATATGCAACTTAACCTGTAACAATAATGTTATTGAGAGCCTATTTATAATCCCAGTATATTATTCGATGCAAACAAACTCATGAGTTTTCATAGAGATAAACTGTTTAAAGGCCTGAGTGCTTGAATCCAATTTTTTCCCTATATGGATATCTAATTTTCATGAATCTTTATCACCTGCAGTATAAAACAAAAAAATAAAAAATAATTGAAAAATCGTAGGAATTAGTAGGGATCTGGGTTTACCAACATACGGAATAGGATTTTATGGTTTATCGAGAGTCGAAGTCCCATCTCAAACTCGTACTCGACTCATTGGAATTCAATTCCAGGTGAAAACCCATTCGCGGCATCAGATCTTCTCCTTCCATTCCAAGAACCAACATCAAATCCATTGTAACCATCTACTGAAACGTCTCCAATGGCGGCAAATAACCACCAGAGACACAGCTTCAATCGACGCGGGTTTACCAATTCTCCATCTTCGCTGCCGTACTTCGACGCAATTAGGGTTTACCAATTAGAACAAAAATACAGAAAAGCTTTAGGGTTCATTGATTAAGATAAATAATAAAACACAATTAGAACAAAAATACAGAAAAGATTTATGGTTCATTGATTAAGATAAATACAGACGTAATCACACAAAAAAAAGAGAACATGGAGAAAAGAAATTAGGTTTAGGGTTTACCAACAAACTATGAATCGTATTTGATTATATATCATTTTGAAATCGTATTTGAAATACCCAAGCTTTATTTCAATCGATGAAACCCTAAATTGAATCTGTTTGCAACCCACTGTATCAAAATCCCAAGATTTCCTTTAATTGACGAATCCCTCCCACACAAACCCAAAAAGCATTAAAATCCTAATTAACAACCCAAGCTTTCCTTCAATCGACGAATCCCTGCAACACAAACACAAAAAACATCAAAACTCTAATTAACAACATTTGAAGATTAAAATAGATAAATTGACAGTTCATAACCATGTGTTTTTGCAACAGAAAAGTATGGCAGGCACCAGTACAAAAATGGCCTTTAGCCACGCCAGATATAAATTTCCCTGTCACGCCGTTTTGGTTTTGGTGTGTCTATAGAGTATACTTCTACCCTGTAGACACGCCATGTTCTATGGGCGTGTTAATATAAGTGCTTTCATCCACACCAGGGTTAGTAGCGTGTCCAAATATCAACCGTTTAGTCACGTTAACTTTTAATTTTTGATTGGGCGTGTTTATAGACCAGTCTATGGCCACGTTAACCAGTTGTGGCGTGTCCATAAAAATAGTCATGCCACTTGAGGCGTGTTTAAAATGTTAGTTTTATTAGACACGCCAGTATGCGTGTCCATAGTGTACGATTTGCAGACACGCCGGTTAATTTGCGTGGCTATAAAGTTGGTTTTATTAGACACGCTAGTATGCGTGTCCATAGTGGGTGTTTTATAGCCACGCCGGTTGTATTGCGTGGCTAAAAAGTTCGGTTTATTGGACACGCTAGTATGCGTTTTATAGACACACTGGTTTATATGCGTTTTATAGACACGCTGGTTTATATGCGTGGTTAAAAAGTTGGTTTTATTAGACACACTAGTATGCGTGTCCATAGTGTGCGTTTATAGACACGCCAGTTCTATTTATTACTGGGTATGGGTATACATGAAATGAGCTGTAACTGCGACAACACTGGCCAGCTCTGTTGAGGGCCTTTTTCTTCTCCAGCCCAACAGTCATTAACTGACTTTCAAAAAATAAATAAAAAAGCTTCTGCCCAAATTCGAACGCATGGTCTCGACTAGAAGGAGGTAGGTAACAAGATGAATTAATCCACCTAGCTGCCCATCTATAGTTGTTTAAGATTAGTTACAATAACCTGTTTCTGCTATTTCATAGGGACCAAAGGATAGTTACAATCTACTGATGAATCATTTGATGCTCCGCAACTCACAAAGAAGAAATTCTTCCTCTTCCTCCTCATGCTCTGCAACTCATTCATCCCTTTTACCCCAAACCTATATTTCCATTTCCTCCTCCTTTACTACTCTTTCATCCTTTTAATCTCAAACACTAGTACCAATGCTTGGACTTGGTTTTGTTGTTGTTTCTTGTTTGCTGCTAAGTCAATTAAAATATTTTGGTGCTTAAGTGTTTTAATGGATTCAACAGCAAACAAGAAGACAACAACAAAAACAAGTCCAAGATGCTCTGCCAAGTTAACGTGCAGCTGAATGGCTATAAATAACTCATCTGATAGACTTGCCTTCTATGAATGCATAAAACCAAACGTTTGACCTAACAATGCACCTCTTAATTGGAGTAAAAGCTAATGAATTAAGCGACTAGATTTACGCTTTGGAAATAGGGTTTAGCAGAGTAATGACGGCTTTGAAGAGGGTGCGCATGGCAGTGATAAGGCGTTAATAGCCAAGCGACAGACACTTGACCAAGCTCCATAAAAGACCATTTATGGCTAAGATACTACCACTATTTAAACAAGGCATGGGGATAAATGGATTAGTATACCAAAAGAAGAAATTATAGAAATAGAGATTAAGAAAACAGATAATGGCAGAGAATGCTAGTAGTTCAGCAAATGGAAATCACAACGAGCCACCACCTGATTCAGATGCAATGGTACGCACAAATTTGACAATTGGGACTTTATCAAGCTCTGAGATTGAAAGGTTGATTCCTTTTCTAAATCAGGAGAAGATAAGGAAGAAAGAGCAAGAGGAGCGAGAAGAATTTGAAAGATTAAGGGTTGAAATGATGAGGAATTTCAGTTGTGGATGAGAAAGTTGGATGCCAAAGAGGCACGTCGACACAGGCAGAAGCTTCAACGACGAGGAGAGTGGAAGTGTTCATGGGGGAAAACTCGCAGTGCGACTGAAAGTGATAGTGAAGATGAAGAAAAGAACCGTGAAGGAGTAGAAGATGAGGAGAGCAGTGATGATTCGATGAAGAGAGATGAGAGCAAAAGAAGCAGAGAGGAAGAAGAGGAAAAGGCAAGAGTTTGAAGATGTAATGTACAAGTGCTATCTCGCCGAAAAGAAGAACAACCCTCGTAAGTTTGCTCGAACCATGTCAGAACCCCTGAACGTGGATTCTGACGGAGAGAAGATTCCTGGGTTAGACCTCGATGGAGAGCCTGTTTTTTCCGGCGGTGAGATGGTGGTTTGCAGTGAAGCAGAAGATGAGGAAGAAGAAACCGAAGATGATGATCTCTAGGGTCCCTACACATCTTCATACAATGATGATGGTACTGGTGCCTACTATGAAGATGATGAGTTAAACTACAACATCAATAGTGATGGAGATTCTTGGTGATTGCCTTAGACGTACTGTCAAATCCCTTAGAACTAGAGTAATGTGATATTTTGATTACTATTTCTATTGTGAATCTTCGTGAAAACTTGTTGGGATGTTGATGGTACTTTATGTTGCTGAAGAAGTGTATTGAGAATGGGGTTCAATTTCTGACATTTGGTGGTTATTTTTTGTTTGATAGATGCATGGTGTTGATGAAGATCTTAGAAGATGTAAGGTGATTTTGGGGTTCAGTTTGCAGCAGGTGCATTGTTTGGATAGCAGCTGGGAGAGTTGTAGTGGTTATGATGGGTAAACCTTTTATGTCAGGTAGATTAGTAATGTTGCAGCTTTGAATTTTGGTTGTAAAAAGAAAGTTGTAATGGCACGGGTAGCCTGTCGAGTGTTTAGAATTGGTATTCTGTTTGCTTCTTTAGATGTAATTAAACTAGTTGTGTTCTTCTAGTTGTTTGAATTTTTAGTAGTATTAAACTTGTGATGGATGTAGGTCTGAAGGGTTTGAAGAAATTTGTCAGTTTTTCTTGCTCTTTTGATTTCATTAGTAATGGATTGAATACAATAGATGTACAAACAAGCAATGTTCTTGGTGAATGATTCTAAAATTTCAATGATTGTAAAGTAGAGATTGGTAGGAACGACTGAATTAGTGAATCAATAGGGTATATAAAATGCTGGTTAAGATGGTAAAAACTAGGGTTTACTCCAGTTTATAAAATGTTGTTGGAGTAAGATTAATTCAAAGACTATTTTAGGCCCAATTCTAAAAAAAAATCTATGTGCAAGCCTAGTACTATTATTACTAATCCTAACATGACAGAAAATTAATTCAACAATCAGTATAGCCAAATCCAAACTCATCCAACATTGCTAAAACCCATCTGCATACAAACCCCACCATGATTTAAGAATCGATTTTTTTCAACAATCCATACATTCATTCTCTAGTTAACAGGAAAATCCAAACTGCTGACTTAAATTTGTACCAAATTCAGTACCATGATGATCATCATTACCAAAATAGTATAACCCAAAACCAAAAACAAAGGCTAAGAGTATATAATTTACACTAACCAGTTCCTTGAACAAAAACCAAAAAATGTTCCAACCTAATCATTCATCTATTAGCAAACACAAACAACTACATTCTATCACCTGGCTTCATTATCGCTTAGATGCAGTCGTTTGAGAAGCAGGGACTGCTATTGGTGCTGGTTCTTTCCTTGCAGTTCTACCCTTAATGTCGTCCCGATAGTAATCATCCATGGATGTCCTTTGCAGGTCAAGTTTATCTACCTTCGGCAATTTATACTCATTCCGAAAAATAACTGCCGTACTGAATTCCTCGTCGACTTCATCACCAACATATTTCCAGATTTGGGTAGGTGTACCTAACACAATAGACTTTTTTTTATTTTCCTGGTCTGGCACATAAAATACCTGCTTAGCTTGGGAGGTTACAATGAAAGGATCATCATAGAGTCCCAACTTATCAAGCTCAACCAAAATGTAGCCAAGTTTGTCTTTTGAGACCCTGCTTTGGTAACCCATTTACACCTGAAAAGTGGCATTTCAACGAATGATATGTCAGCATCCATATCTCTTGTAAAACACCATAATAATCCGCCAGATTAAGGGTAATCCCCGCTTTTCTAATGTGCATGTCAGTTGCCTCTACGTAAACCCCGCTATTATGGTTAACGGAACCATCATGAGATTTTGTGCGAAACAGGTATCCATTGATGTGATGTGCTTCATATGTCTCTACTTGTGCATTCGGTGGGATTGATAGCCACCTTAAGTCCTGATTGAAGTTCTCCCTAGAGTTTGCCCACTCACTCTCAACCTGAAATACATTATAAGGATTAGCCTCCGTCTCAACGCAAAAGTTACATATAGCAAGAGTGACATTTTCTGCAAACTATTACCACTTTTTGTAACCATTTGGCGAACTCTTCACGATGTTTTTGATCTAGCTGTCTATCACTCATACCAGGATATTTAGCCTTCAAAAAATTATGGTGTCGGCTGGACAGTGCAATGATTTTAATGTTATTATATTTACAGAAATTCGGACACAGAATCAAAAACTAATAAAAAATGAGGTTATTTGGTTAGATCTAGTTATACTTACTTGATGTAAGGACTAACTTCAGGCGAATTCCGCAATACATAGAAATGCGCTTTATCAAACAGATCCTTATCAACACGAGGAAATTAGGATTTGACATTGGTTTTCCCCTGAAAGAATAAGAATCTTCGCCAGTGTCAGATGTGTTGAGTTTGTCTGGTGGAATTCCGACTGTATCATTCATGCTTTGTTGGTGCTCACTGATAACCTCAATTGTCTCTTCTGCAAGGTTCCCTTCAGCAATGCTTCCTCCAGGTCTGTTTCTGTTTCGCACATGCCCTTTAATGAACTTCATGCACCTTTCAAACGGATACATCCATTGAAAGAATACAGGACCACAAATTTGCACTTTCCTGGTAAGATGCACAGTTAAATGAACCATGATGTCGAAAAAGTATGGAGGAAAGTATTTCTCGAGCAAGCACAACGTCATAACGAGATCCGACTGCCATTTTTCTAGCTTTGCCATCCTGATTTCTTTGATAGATATTGCCCTGAAAAAGAAACAAAACCTGATAATAACATATCTTGTTGGCTGCGACATAATTGATTTAATCGCAATGGGAAAAAAATGCTGCATTAACATGTGATAATCATGTGATTTTAGTGCGATAAACTTTCGATCTTTTCGATTCACCAGGGTTGAAAAGTTTGAACAATACCCTTGTGGAACCTTTATCTCGGATAATGTTGCACAAAACTTGTCCTTTTCCTCCGGGATTAATGAGTGACATGCTGCCTTTAGTATATATCCCCCTTTGCCGTTTTCCCGAGGTTGCAACTCGTCTCTAAAACCCATCTCCTTCAGGTCCATTCGAGCAGAAAGGTGGTCTTTCGACTTAAATTCATTTTTCAACAATGTTCCAACGATACTCTCGCATACATTCTTTTCGACGTGCATGAAATCTATGCAATGGTGGACAACATGATACCGCCAGTAGGGGAGGAGTCAGAACCATATATTGAACTTTTTCCAGTAGGGACTTTCGGTCTCCTTCTCCTTCCCCTTCCTTTTTTTTGGGTCGATGGTCTTTTTTCGATTCTCTTCATCTTTCCACCTCTTCCAGGGTTATCCTGCACGAATTCCACCACAATGTTCTTCCGTACCTTTTTCCATTTATTCTTTATAGACTTTACCTCATTGTATATTTCTGACGGGGTCATAAGTTCCAGAGCCTTTTCATTTTCTTCTTTTCCGTTGAACCCCTTCTGACGTCTGAATGGATGATCGTATGGTAGGTATCTTCTATGCCCGGTAGAAACCTCTTTTTTACAATGTTTTAGCCTGACATAGTAAGTATTTCTCCCACACACCTTACAGGCATCTCGTCCCTGGTAGAGGAAACCACACAGTGTACCGAGAGACGGGTAATCATTTATTGTCCATAAAACAACCGCACGTAGAGTAAACATCTCCTGTTTCAGCACATCAAAACATTCGACTCCCTCAAACAATTCCTTGAGATCCTCGACAAACGGTTGTAACATAACATCAATGTCCTTACAAGGCTCCCCATCGATAATTAATGACAACATGGTGAACTTTCTCTTCATACACAACTCTGGCGGAAGGTTGTAAATCACTGTAAGAATTGGCCACACACTGCGCTGTTTTTGCACGCCTTTGTTTTCGTCAACCCAATCAGCCTAAATTCCTAGCCGCAGATTTCGAGGATCATCACGAATTACGAGATATCTTTCATCTATATTTTTCCATGCTGGTGAGTCCGCTGGATGCTTTAAAACACCCTCTTCTTTCTTTCTGGTGTCATGCCACAATAAATATTCGACATTTCTCTTTGATTGAAACAACCATTTCAGTCTTGGGATAATTGGGAAATACCACAAGACTTTTGCTGGAATTTTTTGATGCACCTCTTGGGTGGTGTCGTCAACTTTCCATCTTGATTCCCCACAGGTGGGACACTTGATGTGATCCTTGTAATTCTTCCTATAGAGAATGCAGTCATTGATGCATACATGTATCTTTACGTAACCTGAACCCAAGTCTCTCATCACCTTTTTAGCTTCATATGTACTTTTCATCATCTCATTTCCTGGAGGGAGCATGGATTTTTACAGTGGTAGAAGTTCATTAAAGAACTTTTCGGAAGCTCCGTGCTTGCTCTTCGAGTTAAACAGTTCACACATTGCATATATCTTTGTAAAATCCGCACATCCTTCGTATAGGGGTTTCCCAACATCTTTGAGTATCCGTTGCATCTTCTCAGAATCCTTTGAAAATTTATCTCCTAATAAAGCACTAACCATTTCTATAGTCTCTGCAGCATGTGTTGGTTCATCATAGTGCGGACCGTCGCTGCCATTACCATCCAGAAGTGTCCACCTTGATGGCTCATCTCCTTCTCCGTGCTTAGTCCATACGGCATAGTTTTGAATGTCCAGAAGAATATAAATGAAACTTAACTTTACTTGCCTTGTGCACGTAGAGGTTGAGACATTTCACACATGGACATAGAAACTTAACTTTGCCATTGTCGTATGGTTTCCGTTTCCCATTCGCAATATCCTGTTGGTATGTATGTGTAGCAAACTTTATAAATGTATCGACTCCGTCTTGATAACGTCGTTGGGTTCTATCGGTATACATCCAAGATTTATCCATTACTCTAGGATCCATTATGAATTCTCAGGTACCTGGACGGAGAAAAAACTTGTCAACATCGTGTGAAAATGTTATTGTGGTCCGAATAAAACTACAAATTATCATTGCAAAGAGTAATACGTACACAAAGAGTAATCACAAATCACAATCTGAGTTCAGTTATCATATATGAATCATACAAATAATTAGAGGTTAGCTACCTACATACAGTTGCATGTGAAGACAATATTTACCCTACTATGACCATTAGAGTTACAATCTCAGCTAACAAAGCAGTACTGAAAAGAATTACTTACACGGTCGATCCGATTATTCCGCAAAGCAAAACTGACAGGGGAATATATGGTTTATCCAGGAGATGAATCAGATGATCAAAGTAAACCACTTGTTTCGTTTTCTAGGGGGAGGTTAGAAGATTTAAGAGTAGAAACATGAAATGATTTAAGACGAGAGAGATGAACACAGAGGGTAAATGGAAATTTGGCAATATTTTTACTAATAAATAATTTGGAAAAATATTTAAGTGTATATCGTAAATAATTTGGTAAAATAGGAAGGTAAAGATCCTTCAATTTGCATGCCGCACGTTCTATGTTAAAAATTTTCTCAGTCAAATCTTGTTATCCTGCTGCATAATTTTCTGCTTTGACGGCTCTAAAAGACCGGAGTTAGATGTGATGCAACTAATATTCATTCCATCCTGAAGATTTTTTTTGTTCGTACCCGAATTCAGAAAATAAAAAAAAATGATAGCTAAAAAGCGGAGTACGTGTTGCTGCAGTTGTTATAACGGTAGTAAAGTAAAAAACTAACTTTGTAAAAAGTGGAGTACGTGTTGGTGCAGTTGAAAAATAAAATCGTAAGAACTAGAAGTAGCTATGGCCCCAATTAGAATTAAGTGAACTACAACACATTACTCTATTTGTGTGTTCTGTCCAATTAGAATTAATATCTAAAACCAAAGCTTGATTCATCCAATTAACATAATAGGTTTGATCATTGATGGATTTCATTAAAGTCTCACAATCTGATTCAAAGATAACATAATTAAAGTTCTTAGAGGGTGCCAGAGTAACAACTTCCAGCATAGTCTTACATTCCAGCTCCTCAGCTTCAACTCCTATCTTCATTCCTCCATTGAAGCATTGTCCTTGCACCCGAAAGCAGCTACCTGCACAATTCCTCACTATTAGCCCTATTCCACCTTGTAATGAATCTGACTTAAAGAAGCATCAAAATGTAGAAGAAACAAGATTAGTTCCAGGAGACACAAGTTTATTAATGCCATCTATTGACATTGTCCTATTTGGAGTTATGTTCTGAAAAATCTTTGAACATCAAAGAGTCCAAACTGATGCTTAACTAATTAAAATATGTCCCATCTGTTAACTAATTAAAATTAAATAAATGTATACAATTGTGCATGGACCTATTATGTTTGACCATTTAATGATTTTAATTGTTGGTCAAGGACTTGAGATATGGCATGATACATGAGCCAAACCATGCTGCAGTTCAAGATATGGCCCATCTGTTAACTAATTAATCAATTATGTCAGGAATACACTAGTGTTCCGATTAATCAAATCAAGATATTACAATACACCAGCGTCACATAATGTCTGTCAACAGGTGCTGGCTCTTCCAGATCTGTAAACGCGTAAAGCCTGGTAAACCGTGCATGATCAACAAGTGCTGTTGTCTATGAATTTTGCAAAAAATCAATTATGATTGTAGTAATAATGTAGTAGGAAAAATTATGTGTGAAATTCAATAAGGAAGGACTATTTTGTTAAATAAAGAAGGTAAACTTTTAATTTTAACAAGTGTACTATCTCATTGACATGAATGCTTAACGTGTCAGGATATTTAGAGATTTTTTTAGGGTTTCAGCAAGATTATAGGAGTCTAATTAGAACTGACAATCAGTAGTCTAATCCCACAATCCTAATACAATATTTTTCTGCTGGGTCTCGCAAAATCCGCAAAATCGCACTTTCCATATATCACCTTGATTTTCGTTTGTATTAAGAAGAGTATGTCGATGAAGCATGGGAATTGGTTCATATTAAGAAAATGATCCATGTTGAAAATGATCCTCCTCCTAAGGGTTTTGCTTCTTGGGATGCATTTGATAAAAGCTATGGTGAACATTTGGATAATGATTTTAATGAATAAGAACATGGGAAGCCACCAAGACGAGCAAATTGATGGCTGAGCACTCGACATTAACTAAATTCAAGTTTTTTACATTATTTTTAGTATGCTAATTCTATTAATGTGTAAGCAAAATTATTTGGCAGTCAAAGGCTTACTGTTCAATTGTGCTCTCAATTCTGATTTTTTTTTGTTAAGTTTGTCAGATTTGGCATTGCAATTTATGAAAAATTTGGCTATATTTTTCAACTCTGATACAAGACTCAATATACAGTCCCTATCATATTCATGATGCTATTACTTTAACAGCAAAGCCACAAAAAAATCATGGTTAACCCTAACTCTTCAGATCCAAATCTCTTAAGCCAAACCCCCTTAAACACGTTACTAGCTCATTCTGTTTTGTCAAAAGATTGATACTCTAACGGATGAACAATGGACATAAATTAAACAACATATGCACTTGGAATCTAAACAAAATATTGCATCCGTAAATATTAAACATTCACAAAAAGTATACTTCCAAGCAGCTTTACAAACAGACTAATTAAACATAAAAAAAAACACATAAGATACACTAATAACACAAAAAAACACACACACATATATATATATATATATATAACTAAACAAAAGATGATGGATCAAGATGTGATTGAATACCATTCTTTCATAGCAGAACCATGAAAACAGAGGACTAGATCAGTTAGAATCCCCTCCTTCGTCACTGCTACTATCGACAATTGTAACCACATCTTTGTATGGCCAATCATCATCATCGTCTTCATCTTCATCCTGAAGCGCTGGCCCAAACCAAAAGAAGTGTTCTGGATCATCTAAGTCATCTAAATCATCATCATCCCCTCCTTATTATCATCATCCTCAGAATCATACGCATCATCCTCTTCATCGTCCTCCTCTTCTTCATCGTCAACAACATCATAATCATCCTCCTCTTCATCTACAAAACAAGGAACAACCTTGCAACCAAAATAACCAACGATCTCTTTGTCTTCATCAAGAAGAAGAAATCGGAAGGAAGTTACAACTAGAGCAGTCATTTTGCCTGGTTTGATACTAAAACTTTCAGTTTTTGATACTGAAACCCTAGGTTCAGTTTAGAGAGAGACTTGACGGAGAAAAAGCCGAGTAGTACTCTCCTAGTATCCCTTGCTCGTGTTTTATACCGTGACACACGTTTTCACCTTAATATTCAACCTTTAGCTTAGCCACGTACAAGCATGATAACTTGGCTAGTGACCAAGTATAGCTTTGGAAAGTAAATAAATACAGTATAATATAAAATAAAAAAATTGGGTGGAAAATTAACATCAAGGAATTTATAACTTGGAAGAAATATAAATTGGTTTATAAGCTCGTCCAAGAGTGACATCGGTAAAAATGGAAAATTAGCATTAAGCAATTTGTCTCAGTGGAAATACTCCCCGGAAACTTAGATTTGGACGAAAAATTCTTGCTATGATCGTGACATCGAAATAAAAAATTGGTTTAAAAGCTCGTCCAAGAGTGACATCGGTAAAAATTGAAAATTACCATAGATCGTGACATCGAAATATAAATTGGTTTACAAGCTCGTCCATGAGTGACTTCGGTAAAAATAGAAAACTAAATCAATTTATCTCGGTGAAAATACTCCCCGGAAACTTAGATTTGGACGATAAATACTTGCTAAGATCGTGACATCGAAAAAAAAAATTGGTTTACAAGCTCGTTCAAGAGTGACATCGGTAAAAATGCAAAATTTCCATCAATCAATTTATCTTGGTGAAGACATTCCCCGTAATAGATATACTTGCTAAGATCGTGACATCGAAATATAAATTGGTTTACAAGCTCGTCCATGAGTGACATCGGTAAAAATAGAAAATTAAATCAATTTATCTCGGTGATCTCCGAAAACTTAGATTTGGATGAAATATACTTGCTAAGATATCTTGACATCGAAATAAAAATCAGGGGTTTATAAGCTCGTCCAAGAGTGACATCGGTAAAAATGGAAAATTACCATCAATCAATTTATCTTGGTGCAGATATGCCAAAAACTTAGATATGGACGATAAATACTTGCTAAGATCGTGACATTGAAATAAAAATTGGTTTACAAGCTCGTTCAAGAGTGACATCGGAAAAAATGGAAAATTACCATCAATCAATTTATCTTGGTGGAAATACTCTCGGAAACTCAGATTTGGATGAACTATACTCTCTAAGATCGTGACATCGAAATAAAATTTGGTTTAGCTGAATAAGCCATGTCCAAGAGTGACATTGGTCAAAAACTTGGATATCGAGTCTTGTCGACGAAGCCAATCATAGTCGTTCGTGAATTCATAATGCCGACCAATCAAATAAACTAGTTACACCTGATAACCTAACATCCCCAAACATCCTTGCCAATATTATCGGCTGATCGGTCCAATATACCAATAATGCGATATTATCGGATATTCATATGTATGTATCACTGATATTTCATGTTTCGTCCAGATTAAAGGCACAGACATGATAAAATCCTATATTATCAGCCAGTATTTTAAAAAATAAATGCTGATCGATCGGTTCTTTTAATACAAATTTAATTGTAAGAGCTAGCTAGGCTTCTAAGAATATGAATTGGGATTTTAATAAAAAAAATTGCACCAAAAAGCATTTATGATCTTCCAAGGCACTAGCTACTACTATATTAATAATTTATTATTTTTCTTCTAAGAATATGTGAATTGGGAGTAAAATAACGGAAATGATTTACATCCCGCGAGCCATCCCGATGAGAGTGTGTGAGAGAGGTGGTGGGTCCCACACCTAACCCACTCCTGCTAAACCGCCGGGTCATAAGGAACCTGAGATTTTCTCTCTTACGGGACATATCGCGGGATCCAGCCCGCAGTGAGTCTATCACTTCCGGTAAAATACTGCATTGTTGTTGACTAAGTAATAAAGAAAAGATACCACTATATCCAAGGCACTAGTAACAAAGGAATTAGCTAGTACAATCATAAGTACTCCAGTTTGCAGTGGTATATTTTGATCTTTGATCATTTTTACTTTAACAATTTGTGTGGAATATCTAGTTGGCCCTGTCCTAAATACCAGCCTCGTCACTAAATACTAGGAGTATATATATGGAACATTCCTACGATTGGTTTTTGGATTTTAGGGGTACATTCCTATGATAGTTGTACTTTGAGACTTCTTGTTATGTGTGAATGAAAGAGAAGTATAACTGTATTATAACAAGAGCCTGTATTGTATACCCCACAAGATCTGATAATTTTTGTCTTATCAAAAATAATAAAAAGTTGGTATAGCCACACTTATTTCTTAATTTACTTTTTTTGGTAACAAGATATAAAGTAGAGAAAGAAAACAACTTAACTATATGTTTCTCAGTTCTCACACTCTTGAGTTACCTAAATAAGTATTATTCTTAAATGTAGCAGTATCTTTGATCAGAGCAATGAATCTTTTTTTTTTTAATTAATTGTGTAAGAAAACATTTTCCTTCTTTTTTTTTTTTGAATTTGTTAACATTTTATTTTTGGTAAAAACTTGGGACCATATTATTTGGAAATATATATATTACCTTAGATAAAAGTGGTTGATTGTTGCTCTTAACAGGGTTACTGATAGGGTTATGGGTGTTACCAAACCTTCTAGAGTATTATCTCCTTCAAAAGCAGTATTCTGTCAATCACCACGCTACTGATTTTGTCAATCATCATTAGGCTTCAGTTTCTCATATTTCACTTCCACTGATCTACACAATCACAATGAGTATTTTATTTTTTGTGCGCTTGCAAAAGAAGAAGATCTAGGTAGCCATAATGAGTATCTTGTTGCTTTCTTGGGTACATGCAAACAACTTAACTATATGCTTCTCATTTTAGAAAAGATTATTTTTTGTTTCTAAAATGTCTGTCACATTTTTTTGGCTTGACCCAAATTTGGCATTGGTGCCAAGATCCCTTGTGGTCCAGTCTTTCCATAAATTATTGTTATATTTCTTCCATTTGGTCGTGTCTAAATTAAAATTAAAATTTGATAACTATCATAAGGGCTTATGTTTATATAAGGTATATTATGGAAAACTGAATTGTGTTGACTCAACGAGTTAATTAAAATTGGTCGATTAACAAACAAATATCAAGCAAAGAATTTAAAGAACCAATATTTTTATAAAACTAAATGAAGCAAAATAATACCAACATCCTCAATATTTAAAAAAATTTAATAATAATCAAAATAAATAATTTCTAAAAACAAAAACCACATTATTCGAAAGTTTCTTTGATAATCTGCTCAACTAAAACCATCGCATCTGGTACTCGTGTTGCAGCGTTAGCAGGCTGTGCTGGAAATTCAAGTACCTTTTGCTCTAGAGGTGTCTCCCTGGGTATTTCTGGTGTGCCAGACACAGTTTCACCAACAGGCTCATTCGAAGAAATGGGAGCATGGACACCATCCATTTCAACAGAAGCAGAAGCAGGAATAGTAAGATTGTCAACATGAGCTTGAACTTCAGCTAACAGGGGCATGCCAGGAACCTTACACACGCCATCAATAGTTATGGTGATCCTTAGCTTTCTAGGTACAACCATTACTATCCTTGAAATTGTTTTCCTCTCGGTATTGTTTTTATTGGAACTCATTTTCTTCCTCTAATATATCAATATATCTTTTATGGTGGTGTGGTTTGTACGACCTATTTAATAATATATATATATATGTATTAGAAAAACCCTAATTTTTTTTAGGTTAGGAGCATTATCTCCAATTACCTAATTTAGTTGTATTCCGCATATCACTCTCAAATAAACAAAATATAACAGTTTCCATATCGATAAATATATGCTCATATACGCGGACAACACCACATTGATTTTAGTATATATATGATTTATCTAAATACGGAAAAATAGCATGAAAAAATTGCGTAAACACAACCATGTTGATTAAGTATATGGAGTATATGCTTTATCTTACAGTATATCATAATCATGTACTCTTCGCTAATGTGCATGCCTTGGCTACACTCTTTCCAAATCTGTAGGTATCTGAAGTATCTCTCTCCATGATTCCCCATGCCTAATCTTCTTTAAACAAATTTCTATTTTTGGTGTAATTCCCTCGGTAATTCACACCTACTCAAAGCCATGCGCAACAATTCCGTCCATCCAAGCGCTATAACCATGCCCAAATTCTCTTTTGGCTTTCGTATATTGGTCAACACCATAAATTACAGCTATGACTGGCAATAACAATATAATTGGGATCATTTTTTTTTCTTCAAAAGATTAATATACTATGGTCATAACCCTAATTTTTAAATTTGCAATGGACACATAAATAGAATGTTGATAAACTGGAATAAATTCACACAAACACGTGAAAATATCTGTTTCTTTTTTGGATCATGAATTTTTAAAGAACGCATGCTGATTAAAGATGCGACCATTGACCAAACGGTGTAATGGTTCGCACCCCTTTAACCGAATAGATTTTGAAACCCCAAAAGACATGATAGATTTTGAAACCCCGAAAAGACGTAAAAATTCCAACAGGTGTGTTGTGTGGGGACACATATTGCATCCATTGGATGTGTATATAAGCTTTACTCGTATCTGCTAGTAGCATTCAACAAAAAAGAAATCCTAAATGCTTCTACATTTAAAAAAAAAATATTTCACTAGTAATAGTAATGGAAATATTACCGGATTTAACTCCTGAGATACTACGCCTCCTCCCAAGTACATAAAGTATTTTGGCAAGAAAATGTGTATGCAAAGAGTGGAATTCTGTCCTTGCAGACAAAAGAATTGGGCTCCTTTTCGGTTTCACTAAAAAAGTGGGAGAAGAAAATGTTACATAACTCTTTTACAGAGAACAAATTGAGGAGGAAGATTACTACACGATGATGGGAGATTTCAATCAGATGTTATTTGGAAACAATGGTACCTGGAATATCCCATCCTATGATGTAAACGTGTCACACCCAATCGTTGGATCTTGTAATGGTCTGGTATGTGTTTATATTTCACACCACGGCGTACAAGATCCTATTTATATTATGAATCCAACAACGGGTAAGCACCTCCATCTGCCGCAAATATGTGATCCAACACCAACGCCACAAATTAGTTAGCTATATGCACGATACGTCGTTGGGGGTTTCGGCTACTGTGAACATACCGGTGAATACAAAGTAGTTCGAATTCAAGTGGGCGGTAAAGTGGATGTACACACACTAGGAGACAATAGGGGATGGGGGAATATCGGGGAATTTCCTTTTACTTTTCGGGATTCAGGTGTGTACGCACATGGTTGTATTTTTTGGATAAATCATTATATTTATAACAATGATCAGATAGTATCTTTCAATTTGGACAATGAGACATTCCAGTCACATTCTCCACCCCCACATCATATTTATGAGAATGGTGGTTTCAGTATTCCGAAACTTGGAATAGTTTTGTCTGGAGTTTTGCTTTTATTTTACAACATTCACGATATTTATGATATCCAGATTGATTTTTGGGCACCCATTTCCGATAATGATATTCATGCACGAGCACCCGGTGTAGAATGGAATTGGGTACTTAAGAGGATAATTGTCTTGGAAGAGCCTTTGAATCCATGGGGCCGCATTATAAGATGATAGCCTTGGGAAATAACAACGACATCCTATTGCAAAACTACCAGTGTTTAGTGCCTTATAATGAACTCACCAGAACTTTGACAGAAATTGGGGAGACAAGGTGGCCGGTAAGGGTTAGAGTTATTCCTCACATGAGGAGCGCCGTCTCGTTGAGGAATTTTGGAGCACAATCGGAAACATGTACTGACGATGTCCATGCCACAAACATATTCCGTGTGTAATGTTTTTGTTTTTGTTTTGATCAGAGTAATGTAGTTTGGTGTTTAATATATATATATAATAGTACTATTTCTCATCTTTGATTTTTTTTTCTTATCTTGTCTGGACTAAAAGTTGTTTTTGAAATTTGAAGAATCGAACTTGGTCTTATTTTGGGTAATAATGGTTGGTATTTTTATTTAATGGATTTGATGCTTTTAAACATATTCCCGAAGAATTTAGAGGGGGGCTTTCTTTTATGGTGGTCAATTTGGTACACAGGGAGGCATTTCTGTATTCCAGTTGTATTTATGGTTATAAATTTTGCGAGTCTATAGGGAGACTTTTATGTGTTCATAAAAGTAAATCCGAGAGAGAAAAAGAAAAATGTAAAAAGAAGTGAGAATTTGGGATGCAAAAGGTATAAGTGATTGATAGACAAATCAATGAATATTCTTGAAAATGCACACGAATGAAAAAGATTTTTGAGAAGTCGAAAAAAAAAAGTTGATTACGTGACTAATCAAGATTCTTTTTGTAGACGAATTATAGATTTGAAACTGGTGTTTGACACCAAAACACAAAACCATAACATAAATGGGAAAAACAAATTAGAGACATATGTAACACATCATTTTAATTTCCATAATTGTGTCATTATGTCTTTTTTATTAATAAGTAACTAATAAATATAAGAAATACTGATCAATAAGAAACCTATTTTGTCGATCTAGTCTCTTTTTGAATCATGAACTATAAATGCCGCGTCCTAGTCGTTAATATCACGAAGCAATTGTTCTTGAAGCCGATCAACTCATTATTGAAGTATATTCACCTGTTGTTGGAGACCAAAATAATCACGATCAAAGGGACAAGAACATCTACTTTCCCCATGCACCAATTCCACGCAATGGTCATCGACAGCAAATGCATTAATCTCACGCAAACGCCAATAATCTGCATGCTTCCTCATGCAGATTATGAACACGCCGAGTTTAGGCTGAAGAACTCGTACATCGTAGTCTGAGATCTTCAAATCGTCTTCTAGGGTTCTTCTTAATGAATTGTACTCAACAGTTTTAGGACCCATACAATAAATTGGTAGCAATATTTTGTGCAGTTCATTCTGATCGAAAAGGAAGATTGGTTGGTAGCAGGAGAGAAGAAAAGATCCTTGTATTGACAATTATATATGGTGGCCTAAAAAAATTAGGTTGATTTATTTATTAAGTTCTTTATGTTTAGAAACTACATCCGATTAAAAAGAAAATTAGATAAAGATGAAATATTCATTCCATATATATATCTCATTACCTATTTTCTGCCATATTTATATATAGTGATACAGAAATTGAAATATTCGATGTTCTTTATCCAAAAAATGTAGGGGATAAAAGAGAGATACATAAATTATGGTACCATTAGCCCATATTTGTAGTGGTAAATTCATGTTTCGTATTTTATGGATAGTTCCTGTTTTATATTATCAACCAACGCCGTTGTAAATATTAAGATGTTGTTGTGATGGGTATTCTAATTCCAAGAGGTCAGCATTAGTGAATTGGTGCATAAGTAGCTGTAATGAGAATCGCATCTGGTTTCTGCAATTCAAATGAAAGCCAGGAATACCCCTTCCCCTTGATGGACCTAGTCTTATAGAATCCATGTAATTTCATCAATCCTTTTTGACTTCAATACAATGTCAAATTTGTGTAGTAAAATTACGCGTGATTTTTCCAAGTTTTCAACACAATACTTGGTCATAGATTGAGTTTGACAATGCAACCAACAACTCCAACACCATTCAATCATACACAAGAAAACAGTCATTAAACAAGAAAATTAATCCATTAGACAGTCATTAAACCGTCATTAATTAAGCAACTCCAACACCATTCAGTCATTAACATTACAGAAAACATGAAAATAAATCCTAAATCCAAAACATAAATTCCAAAAACCATAACAAGATTCAGTCGTCCACAGTCCACAATTTCCCATTAGACCATTCTTAATTCCAATTTTTCTCCGTACTTTGATGATACCTATTTCTTCAAAATAGTAACTTGTGTAACCATTTGCAAAATCTGTATCATCATTTCCATTAAAGCAACTTAACCCAAAAAATCCACCGGCTATAAGAAAATTGGAATTGGTAGAGCCTTACTTGTTGCCGGCCATCACTCGGAGTCGTAATCCGACTTTTCCCTATCCGATCGCACATCAGTTTCAGAATCAGTCAATATGTTGAGTATGACCTCATTTTCATGTGTTGTTCGTGATTGGTATGCCTGATACTCATCCTCTACACTGATTTCATTCACTGGGCAGTCTGTATAATCCTTATATCTTCCAGCATAAATTGATGCTCTTCTAGCCCTAATCCTTCTCATTAAAAACACACCTTGTCTCCTTTCCCTTTTCTGCAACAGCTGCAAAAATTCTTCTGGGTATTCTTCATCTTTTACTTTCTCTATGCTTCTCTTCTTTGTCTCTTCATTTTCTTCCTCACATACTGATTGTGCATGAGAAAACTCATTCCACAACAGATCAATATCATCATCTTGGTTATTGTTCTGCAAACCTACTTCTTCCTCTTCTCTCATATTCATTGCCTCTTCTTTCTTCTTCTTTTTATTCAATCTTATTGGTTTCGATATATGGTACTTAGCTTTCTCTAGTTGCTCCAAATTCATTTCACATACTGCTAATTTGAACCTCATCATCACTTCCTTTCTCTTCAAGCACTCCTCCTTATCAACTTCTTCCGCTGTCATTGGGGTCTTGCCTTTTGATGGTTTGGAACCACTCCCTTTTCTGGGTTATTCGGAGCCATTGTTATCTCTGAAACTTTTTTTCTTCTTCTCCTCTCTTGGCTTAATTTTCTCTCTGGAAAATGAATATAATCCCTAATTCCTCTTTCACATATATTATCTTTTTTTTTTCTTTTTTCTTCTGAGACCTATTCCCAAGAGACGCATGCAGCGGTTGAATTCAAAGAAATAATAACACCCTACTAAAATGTCATGTCCTTTCAGACCTACTTCATGACGTAATGGTTATCCTTTAGATTTTGTTCCATTTTGAATAAAAATCTAGTTATTGGTTTAAGCTATAACCGCTTATAAGATAAAGCGTGCAAATATGCGTTACTTGCCTGCTCATTAAGGACGCGACCATTCAAATAATGCCTGTTCATCAAGGACGCGACCATTCGCCAACAGGTATATTGGATGTCTATATAAGCTTTACTCGTACCTGCTTGAAGCATTCTACAATATTAAGAAAATCCTAAAAGCTTGTAATTCTTTTTTGATAATCGTTCATCAAAATAATGGTGATGGATATGTTGCCGGAATTAACTACCAAGATAGTACAACACCTCCAAACTGCAGAAAGCATTTTAGCAAGCAAATGTGTTTCCAAAGAGTGAAATACTATCCTCAGGGACAAAAGAATTGGACTCCTTTTTGGTGTCCACACCAAGAATAGGGAAAGAAGTTACTCAACTCTTTTATAGAGAGGAAGATTTCGTCCCGATCGTAACAACCAACAATCACGACGCCCAGAATGATGGAACCCATGAAGATTTGAGTAAGTTGCACCCAATAGTTGGATCTTGCAATGGTCTGGTATGTTTTTATGTTTCATACCACGGCATACAAGATCCTGTATATGTTATGAATCCAGAAACTGATGAGCACCTACATTTTCCACAACTATGCATCCAATTGCACGAGATCAAGTATTTTCATGGTATCCACGATACAATGTAATTGGGGGTTTCGGCTACTGTCAATGTACCAATGAGTACAAGGTTGTTCGAATTCACATGGATGGTAAAGTTCAAATACACACTCTAGGAGACAAAAAGGGATGGAGGAACATAACAGAGGAGATTCCTTATACTTTTCGGAGTTCAGGTGTGTACGCACATGGTTGTATTTTTTGGAAGGATTGTTGTCAGTGGGATGGTGGCATAGTTTCTTTCAATTTGGATACTGAGACATTTCATCAACATTCGCGACCCCCGCATCATGTTCCTGATAGTGAATTCCCACCACTTGGGATGGTTATGTTCGGAGTTCGCCTTTTATTTTACTACATCCATGAGGCCTATGATGAGGGGATTAATCAGCCCCAGATAGATTTCTGGGCACCCATTTCCAAAAAAAATATTCATACATGGGCACCTGGAGGGAAATGGAATTGGAATCATGAGAGGAGCATTTTTTTGGAAAAGGATGAGGATGAAGGGTGGCCTACCTATTACCCGATAGCTTTTGGAAAAAACAAGGACCTCCTATTATGGAGGAATGGTCGTTTATTGCGTTACAATGCACTCACCAGAACTTGGACGGGAATTTGGGGGAAACTATTGAGGGAAACAAGCAGGGTTGAAATTGTTCCTCATATGAGGAGCCCTGTCTCGTTGAAGAATTTTGGTGGACAATCGGAAACATGTACTCACGATGTCCATGCCACTAACACATTCCTTGGGTTATCTATGTAGCTTTTTTTTCTTCTAGTTGTGTTTTTTTTTTTTTTTTGGTATTTGGATTTTTTTCTATGTACAATTTATTCCTAGGGTTATCTATGTAGCTTTTTTTTCTCTTGTAGTTGTGTTTTTTTTTTTTGGCGTTTGGATTATTTTCTATGTTGAAATGTAATTTAATTAGTTTGGGTCATTGTTAACTAGCCAACCTTTGGTTTTTTCCTTTTTTTGCGTTACACCTATGGTCCAGCCGTCCGGGCCACCCAAACCGACCTAGGTAATTAGTCGAAAAGTAGAAAAATTATTTGGGTATTTCCTAAGAGAACATGATTTATTTTAGTTTGTTATGTTCGGAATGTATATTAGATTAAAAAGGAAATTAGATAAACATGAAAATATTCATTCCATATCTCATTATATTGCTACGATATCTCATTTTTTAGTAATATGGAAATTGAAATATTTGGTGTAAATACCAAAGAATAGTGATTTAAGATGGAAAACCTAAAAAAATTAGCCAATAGGTGTATTGGATGTCTCTATATATATATATATAAGCTTTACTCGTATCTGCTTGTAGCATTCTACAATAAGAAAATCCTAAAAGCTTGATTTTTTTTTTGATAATCTTTCATCAGTATAATAGTGATGGATATGTTGGCGTAATTAACTACCGAGATACTTCCAAACTGTAGAAAGCGTTTTAGCAAGCAAATGTGTATGCAAAGAATGGAATACTATCCTTGGGGACAAAAGAATTGGATTCCTTTTTGGTGTCACACCAAGAATGGGGAAAGATAAAGTTACCCAACTCTTTTATAGAGAGGCAGAGGAAGATTTCAGCCGGATCGTAACAACCAACAATCACGACGCCCCGAATGATGGAACCCATGATGATTGGACTATGTTGGACCCAATAGTTGGATCTTGCAATGGTCTGGTACGTTTTTATGTTTCACACCACTACAAGATCTTGCATATATTATGAATCCAGAAACTGGTGAGCACCTCCATCTGTCACAACTATGCATCCCAATTGCACCAGATCCAGTACGTTCATGGTATCCACGATACAACATAATTGGGGGTTTCAGATACTGTCAGCGTACCAATGAGTACAAGGTATTTCAAATTCACATGGATGGTAAATTTCAAATACACACTCTAGGATATAAGAGGGGATGGAGGAACATAGCAGAGGAGATTCCTTATACTTTTCGGAGTTTAGTTGTGTACGCACATGGTTGTATTTTTTGGAAGGATTGTTGTATCCAGGATATTAGCATAATATCTTTCAATTTGGACACTGAGACGTTCCATCAATATTCGCCACCCCCGCATCATATTCCCGGGAGTGAATTTTGGATAACTACTTACCCATCACTTGGGATGATCATGTTCGGAGTTCACATTTTATATTACTACATCCATGAAGGGATTGATCGACCCCAGATAGATTTCTGGGCTCCCATTTCCGAAGAAAATATTCATATATGGGCACCTGACAGGGAACAGAATTGGAATTATAAGATAAGTATTTACTTTGAAGAGGATGAATGGACGACTTATAACCCGATAGCCTTTGTAAATAACAAGGACCTCTTATTTGGGCAGAATAGGCGTTTATTGCGTTACAATACACTCACTAGAACTTGGACGGAAATTTGGGGGCACTACCGTGGGAAATAAGATTGCAATTATTCCTCACATGAGGAGCGCTGTCTCGTTGAATAATTTTGGTGGACAATCGGAAACGTGTACTCATGATATCCATGCCGCTAACACATTCCTTGACTTATCTATGTAGCTTTTTTTTCTTGTAGTTGTGTTTTTTTGTTTTTTTTTTTGGTAATTAGATTTTTTTCTATGCTGAAATGTACAATTTATTACTTGGGTTATAGCTTTTTTTTCTTGTATTTGTGTTGTTTGTTGTTGTTGTTTTTTTTTTTTTTGCCGTTTGGATGTTTTCTATATATGTTGAAATGTTCAATTTCGTGTATCAACATGATAGTGTTGCCGCTAAATGTTGGGTCATTGTTTAACTAGCCAACCTTTGGTTTTTTCCTTTTTTTGCGTTACACCTATGGTCCAGGAGACCGCTAAAGAAAGCAATGCTTTGTTTCCTTAAGCAATTATAATTTAAACATTATCATAATCATCATGATAAAATCCAGGAGACCACAATTTGATTTCAAACCCCTTACTATTTTCAACATCAAAAAAGTAAACAGTATCCTATTTCACAAGTTAACCCAAAATAGAACTTTAGTTTTATGCATTCAACATAACCCTCACATACCTCAGAGCTATGCTTTAAACTCTACCTTTTTAGACAGTATCTGCATCTCCAGATGCACTTGTAGCTCCCTTTGCAGGCACTGGTGCAGCGGATCCTGGTACTGGTGCAGTAGATTTTGGTACTGGCATAGGCAAAGGCTCATCTGCTGGTACATCGTCAGGCGGAATCACCTCTCCCAGACCTGCATTAGCTATCACAACAACATCTGCAACCATCTGCCTTATCTCAGGCGCCAGCATAAACAAATTCGGGAAGATAACTGCATCAACAGGGAGAGGGATGGAATCATTCTCATGAATTTAGGATTTGACATCCTTAGGAACTGGTGCTGCAAAGAACCCTTGACGTGCACCTCCACAAACAATACGCTGATCTCCTACCAGAACCACTCCCTCATTGACAATGAAGCGGCCTCGACGGGGATGCAGTGCATACAACACCCATCCATCTTTAACTCCCCAATGCCGATCTCTAGCAGGATGAGAAGGTCCTCTTTGCTGATTTTGACCTCCATCTCCAGTTTCTGCCCTCTTATTCTCACCATCTCCAGACCCACCACCTGTAACTTCATCACCAATAACAATACCACCACCACCCTGATGCACGCTTCTCTGCACCTTGCCACCACCCCCTTCTGGAGAAGTTCTGCTCCCACCAACTGCATCTTCCTAGAAGATTGGTGGAATTTTTTTTTTCATTACCTTACATCAGGTTCTTATTAGTAAATAACAAAGCATATTTTTGCAATTCTACCTATAAAACACCTATAATTAACATCTTACTCTCTAATATCATCGTTACTTACCTGACATTTGGGTAGACTCAATATAGGATTCTTCTCTTCTTGAATACCTTCAGGAGATTGCTGATTGATCTTCATCTCATTGGAATCCAATTCTTGATACATAGTTTGAAATTTTCTCGACATCAAAAAACCATATTCTTGATTGGTTCTGATTGGGAAAAACTGACTGAGAAACTGAAAGAACTACTCCGTATTTTGCTTTTATTCTGGCTGGGAAGAGCAAAAGTCTTCTCATCACAACCGTTAAAATCCTCTTGTGGTATTACGATTTTTCGTTCTAGAGATTGGTATTACTTGATTTTACAAAGTGGCAAGCCTACTGGCTATTTACAATGGTCTAGTAAAAGTAACTACATGTTATTGGCTCATGCGAAGCGGCATAAAACACTTGGCAATTACAGAACTACCACAACATCGGGTCGGACCTTAGATACATTTAAATGGTCTACTCTCTGGAGAATCGACCCACTTGGGGACCCATTTCAGCTTAGCAAGGCGTTACATACATCTCTGATTCAGATGCTTACTCCCCACATACCGTCTCAGACGCAAGCTGAGTCGTATTCTCTCTGGGCTACTAATTCTTGCACTTTGGGCGAGCCCATAAATCTTTGGTGGCAGTCACATAATATCTCAAATTTTGGCACGGTAAGGGGACGCAGTAACGAGGTAGGATTGCAATCATCACACATCGTGGCAACCATCAACCACAACAAACGGGTAAAAACTCTCCAACCTCACTTAAATTTAGATTTCCCTAACGCTCAAGTGCCCAGTGGTGTTATATTTGACAGGTCGCGATCCAAAATGCCTTTATCCAGGGTCGACCAAGTCAACAAGTCATTAGATGACCGCATCAACCACAAGTACAACTACTACAGTATTTCCACTGCAGTAGTTATCCGCTTCAGTTACGACAAGGCTCAATGTCATCCCGTGAAATTTTTTCAAATTAAAGTTAGTCACATCAATATCACCCTCATTGTCTTGTTTCTTACCTATACTACCCCAGGTGAACATAACCTTCACACCTCTTTCCTTCTCTGGTATCATAAAGGCCTCCTCCTCCAATTCTAATCCCCAATCCATTGAGAATCTGGTAAAGAAAATGAACACAGCCTTAATCAGGAAGATTTCACATTAGCTACCACGAAAGAAGAAACTGTCCTGATGAAGAAGAAGAAAATAGTCCAAGTTTGGGTATTCACCCAATATCTTTTGTTTTATTGAATCTTAACATCATCCAAAGACAACAAAACATGGATGCTTTCAATTTATCTCTTTTTTGTAAAAATAATGCTGGCAGGTTAAGTGGCACTTATGCTACCAATGCCAACACCAACACGAGTCTTAAGTGCCTTTTAGGCCTAAGCTTTTTCTATAAAAAAAGTGATTTATTTTAGTTTGTTATGTTCTTAATGTATATTAGATTAAAAAGGAAATTGGATAAACATGAAAATATTCATTCCATATCTCATTATATTGCTACAATATTTGGTGTAAATACCAAAGAATAGGTGATTTAAGATAATGATGGAAAACCTAAAAAATTAGGGTTTTCCTTACAAATATATATAAATTCCACCAAGCATAGAAAAAAATTAACATAGAGTATTAAGAGGAAAATGAGTTATGCTAAGAGGGATTGCAGAGATGAAGCTGAAGAGAGGATCCAAAAATGTCCTCGCCTGATGGCTGGTCCTCGTAAATTGAGGATTATCATTACTGTGGACGGAGTAACTACTGTTCTTGGTGTTCCTCTCGACGTTGTAATTAGTTCTGTTGTCAGTAATGTTGACAATGATGATGTTCCTATTTATGCTGATGTTATTCCTGGTGTGCCTCTGGACGCTGTAATCACTAATGTTGAGAATGCTGATGTTCCTGCTTATGCTGATGTTCCTACTGTGAATGATGATGCTTCTGCTTCTATTATTGATGAATATCCCGATGTTCCGGATATAGCAGAAGATCCAAAAGTTAACAAGCATGATCTTAACAAGCATGTGGAGCCTGATGAAGCAGAAAATACCAAATATGAGGATGACAAGGCGCACAAGCCTGCTGGTTGGAGTGATCAAGTTCACCTCAGCATTGCGAGAAGAATTGTTTGAAGATGGGGGATGGTTCATTTGATATGTTTTTTTTTTGATGATAGGGTTTGATTTATCGATTTCTTTTTATGGACGCTTTGAAAGTTGTTTTTATTTCTTGTTTCGTTTGCTAATTTTGTCATTTAGAAGAAGGTGATGTTTATGAATTCTTTTATTATTAGGTATTGGAATCATGAAATAAATCAGATAATTATTTATAAGTTCACAGACTTTGCAGAATGCAATTGTTGATGGTGGTTTTTAGCTTAGGGTCAAAATCGTAAAACTGTACATCCGACATGACATCACTATAACCATTAACATATTTATTGAATCAATCAACATGCCTACGTAAGAATTACCAGGGTACCTTTTTTTTATACATGTGTCATGTTCCACGGCAGAACCCTTAGTATTGACCGACATCATCTTCGTACATACCAAACCTTAGTTCTCACGCCACCGTGCCAATGGAAAACCATGCCAGCCACGTTTCTGCGCCAAGGCATGCCAACCATGCCAGCCGCACCACCGTGCCAATGCAAACTATGCCATCCACGTCTCCGCGCCAAGGCATGCCAACCATGCCAGCCGCACCACCGTGCCAATGGAAAACCATGCCAACCACGTCTCCGCGCCAAGGCATGCCAACCATGCCAGCCGCACCACCGTGCCAATGACAAACCATGCCAGCCACATCTTCGCGCCAAGGAATGCCAACCATGCCAGCCGCACCACTGTGCCAATGGCAAACCATGCCATCCACATCTTCGTGCAAAGGCATGCCAACCATGCCAGCCGCACCACTGTGCCAATGGCAAACCATGCCAGCCACGTTTACCGCACCAAGGCGTGCCAGCCATGCTGGACGCACCATGCGCCAATGGCATGCCAAACCCTTGTCCCTAGCCATGCTGGAAGCACCATGCGCCAATGGCATGCCAAAACCTTGTCCCTAGCCATGATAGCCGCACCATGCGCTAATGGCATGCCAAACCGTTGGCCCCACCATACCAAGCCAACCGCACCTTGCCTTCGCCCTACCATGCCAAGCCGTCCAAACCCTTGGCCCCACTATGCCAGGCCATCTGCACCATTCTGCCTTGGCCCCACTATGCCAAGCCGTCCACACCATTCTGTATTGGCCCCACTATGCCAAGCCGTCTGCACCATTCTGCCTTGGCCCCACTATGCCAAGCCGCCCGCACCATTCTGCCTTGGCCCCACTATGCCAAGCCGTCTGCACCGTTCTGCCTTGGCCCCACTATGCCAAGCCGTTCGCACCATTCTGCCTTGGCCCCACCATGCCAATCCGTCCAAACCCTTGGCCCCACTATGCCAAGCCGTCCACGCCATTTTCCTTGTCCCTACCATGCCGACCTTCCCTATGCGGCTACCAAAACGAAGGCGTGCGACGATCAACGACCACCCTTCAATCCTAGCCGTCTAAGCTCGCCAGACAAAGCATGGTAACCTTTGTCCCAAAACCCTAGTTTTGGCCACGCCAAACCGCGCCAAGGAATACCATACCACATGTGCAAATGGCATGCCAACCACCTTGCCGTGTCATAGCATGCCATCCTTCCCTATGAGGCTACCAAAATGAAGGCGTGCGACGATCAACGACCACCCTTCAATCCTAGATGCAAATCCTAGCTGTCCAAGGTCGCCAGACAACGCATGGTAACCTTTGGACCAAAAACCCTAGTTTTGGCCACGCCAAACCGCGCCAAGGCATGCCATGCTACATGTGCCAATGGCATGCCAACCACCTTGTCGCGCCATACCATGCCGACCTTCCCTATGCGGCTATCCAAACGAAGGCGTGCGACGATCAACGACCACCCTTCAATCATAGATGCAAATCCCAGCCGTCCAAGAACGCCAGACAACGCATTGTAACCTTTGGCCCAAAACCCTAGTTTTGGCCACGCCAAACCGCGCCAAGGCATGCCATGCCACATGTGCCAATGACATGCCAACCACCTTGCCGCGCCATACCATGCCGGCCTTCCCTATGCATCTACCAAAACGAAGGCGTGCGACGATCAACGACCAACTTCTCATCTAAGAGGCAGATCCTAGCCGTCCAAGGTTACCAGCTAACGCATGGAAACTTTTGGCCCTAGTTTGGTCGCGCCTAAACAAAGCAAAAACCCTAACTTTTGGATGCGCCCAAACTAGGCCATATTAAAGCCATACCGAGCATGTTTCATGCCACTGGCTACCAAACGAAGGGTTGCAATAATCAACGGCTACCTTTCCTCTTAAGATGGAAAATCTCGACCGTCGAAGGTCACCGAGCCGGAAAGTCTCCCAAGCTCGACTTAACAGACGACAACAACATGCTACATGTTTTCCATGAAAATACTCGAGACATCAACGCATGTCTCAAACTGGGGGATGCTCATTGGGTATTGGTTCGGCGGTTTACAGCGTGCGGCGTACACTGCGCCCGCTATAAGAAAGTATCATAAGGATGAGGCGGTTAGTAAAAACAGGGAGTAATGGTGAAACGCTTTCTTTTATGGAACATCAATTCCAGGCGTTACCGGTTACCACCTCCTCCCATTTACTCACCCGTTTTCCATTTCTTAATGAGACCAGAGTACGTTTCACTTCGACTTGTATAAATAGGCATTACCTATTTCCACCGAACAACAAGCAGGTCAGGAGCATACAATACTCAGAAAATATTTGCTAACTTTCCATCCGTTAGCTTCCCACTTTTTGATACAAGTCGTAGAAAACAACTACTCTTCCAGAATCAACTATTCTGGTCTCAACACTTTCTTCGCTTCCTTCCCCAAACCAACCCTTCTCCTTCACTTTGTGACCGAAGCAAGTATGGAACGGCCATTTCTTGGTTTAGGCCGGATTTGTACAGATTGATCTCTCGAATCTAAAGTACTCCTTGCAGTACATTGTTTAGGGTTTAAATTCGTTTCTCACCCACACACCCGAAATTACCAAAATCAGCAGAAACCGTTTTCACCCTCAAACAATTGGCGACCACAGTGGGAGATTGATCTTTCGGTCACGATGTCAATTTTCAATCCTAGATCTCATACTTCAACCCATGCGTCAAGACGACCCGATACGATCCGCTCAGGGATCGACAACTCAGTTACCAAACGACCCGATTACCAGTCATGACACCGCAAGGGGCGACTGGGGACTTCCCAGAGGTTAAAAGCGAACGATCCTCCCAGGGACGACTGGGGACTTTCCACAATCACGGTGCTTCACACAAAACTCGGACTTGCACCTGACTCATTTTTCGTTAGCATATCCAAATAATCGAGTAAGTCTTTCCTAGACAAAATACATGGTTTACTATTTCAAGTTTTCACGGGAATGATAAAACCGATAGCCATGTTATGTTCATCCCATGTCATCTACCGACATGCAACGTTCACGGTTCCATATCTTCCCTGGGATGTTCGTGTCAGTTACAATCATAACCAAAAACGACATCATCCTAAAACAGTTCATCCCGAATAATAATCCAAAACCCTCATAGGTAACACTTGTCTATCAAACCAAAAATTCTGGAAATCAAAATCATAAACTAGGCGTCTCATTTGCCTTTCAAAAAAAAAAACAACCTAGAATAAGAAGTTTAGAAGACAGAAGTGCGTTCAAGGAAAGTTTTTCAACAATGGATTGCCCTTCTTGGCGAAAGCCTCCTTCGTGATTTGGAGAGCCGCCCTCTTAAACTTCAACTTCTTGGACAACTTTTCGACTTCGGATTCCTGCTTCTTCACCATATCCGTAGAAGGACTTTCGGCTATTTCGTCCAGCAACTTTTCAACCTTAGAGAGACCTTCAACGAACCAAGGAACATTGAACTCAAAGTTTACACACACGTCACGATGGAGCCTCCAGCTCGAGACTACATCCTCAGAAACAGTATGACCTGTCACGTTGCACATGTCGTCAATCGAAGACAAGGCTTCCTCCACACGCTTAACCAACAAAAATCGACTAGTAATTTTCTTGGTCGTGGCGATATGTCCGTATCTTTCCCATATCTTAGTGTATAGCGCCACATGTTTGGTTGGCACGCTAAATCCCCCGATCAATACATGATACGGATGAGGAACCAGGTATGGAGGATTGAAAGTGGCGCCCGCGACTACATCAGCGACAGGCAAGGGATTCCTAGCGACAATTGCACCTGCGGCCACTGGAGTACTCTCCATTGTCTGAGTCACAACAACGTTTTCATCCCGATCAACATCCATTTCAAGGTCACCCGGTGCAGCTGCCACAGTTGGAGACAAAGTTGTATCTCCGCCAGTCTCCATCTCAGGGCCATCTTCAGAAACGGCTTTCTCCTATGATAACACGGATTAGATATTTTTCAAAGAGAAAGAGAGAGAGGAAAGAAGAAAAAACATGCGGGAGACTCACTGATTCGCTTTCAGACCGACTAGAGGAAGATTCAGCACTGCTGTCGGAAGAGCTACTCTCGCCATCACTGGACTCTGAACTTTCATCTTTCTCGGGTTCCCCATCACCATGGATAGGCTCAGCACCGCCACCCTACGTCTCGAGAAGAAATATTTTCTGACTACTTGCAAATTTGGTAAAGGCGTCCGTGCTGCTGAGACCCTAGGCAAGATACAAAGACGGATACTAAGAAAAGAAACAAGGATATACACGATCCAACTAAAGTCAAGAGGAAAATCATATGTACCCGCATATTGGACGAACTGAAAGTCGGTAGGGTTGTCGAAACCGACTGAGAACCATCTGCATGGCTTTTAGATCTTCGCCCCTTCACTTGGGGACTATCTGCATTCGGGCTAACGGATTTTCGCTTGGGCGAAGAAGGATCCCTCAGCAGTGAATGCTCCGCTAAAACCGCAGGAGAAGGCTTACCGCGACGGTTTTCTACCACATCATTCACAAATCCATGGAAAACAAGAAACTCATCCTGCCAAAATATGTTGTGGAGGTTGTTGATGGATTTCATCCCGCAAGCAGGAAAGAGAGATTTTTACCCGACACAAGGACAGTAGCATCAAGAAAAGTTGGAAACGAGACTTCTAGAACAACCGGCTGACGAACAAGTGGTACCCCTTGGTCAAAACCCATATGCCGAGCCGCCCTATCGATATTGTAAGAGACTGCTTTGCAAGATCCTCGAAAGAAAGACGGCACATGACCGGGCGTGAAGCTACGCATGAACACCATCTCTCCAACACTCATATCCTATTTATCAGAAGACAAAGACATGCTCGGAGCAGGAGCAAAGCTACTTATCTGAGTTATGGATGCATGCACCGGATCCCATGGACGAAAATTGACCATGTGCGAGTTGTCAAGGAATCCAACCAGGTTCGAACCAATCTTTGGGCGCCTATTCGACCAGCGCAGTATTCTAGAGCCACCCCAAGACTCGGGAAGTGCGGTCAACGGTTTGGGAGCATACCTTTCGAAGTGCTCCCACAACCACGCTTGGAGAAAGGCGGCATGAATGTACGAATCCACTTTCATGTAACCATTTGAAGCGCACATATCCGCGACCAGCTGATCCAAGTGTGTGTACAGAGAACCAAGAAACAAGCCGCCAATGGGGAGAACGAAAACTTTTGCCAATTTTATGGCAAACTTGATAAGTTCCTGTCTTATCTCCTTCTTGCCTAAGCCGTCATCGAAAACATCTCTGGATAACCAAAGAGCCAAGAACACCGCGACATGAAGCGTACTATTCTTCTGATTCGGCTCCAACTCATCGAGAAACCACTGAGACACCCACCAGCCATAGAAGCACCTCGTCTCGTTTTCTTTCAGAACGAATCCTTTTGATTTCGCAACCAGAGCGGCGCGCATTTATTCTTCATCTACAAACAATTTGATATTGAGGTTTCCTATTATGGGAAGGTTCAGCAACACGGCTCTCTAAGGAGATAGTCATTTCACCCACCTGCATATGGCTGTGTGAGTGTCTGGACACCATCTGGAAATAAAAGCAACCAAGCCTGGAGTGTCTTTCCTAATTTGAAGCACTGCGGAAGCCACAACAGCATCAATGATCTGCGCCTTGGTCAAACTAGCTTTTACACATTCCTGACTCATCATGAATCGCATCCATTTCTCAAAAGGACGCAACAGACTCACAGATATTTTAAAGTCAATAGGAGAAGCATGATACTCTTTCCTCTGAAGACAAAACCCTATTACACCTCCTGGCCGAACCGACTGGGCCTCTCCTTCACTTTCCGGACCAGTCAGAAGAATCGACACATACTTGGGGCGATTTCTCCTAATCGTGGAGGATGTTGTAAAGAACTCATCATCTATGTTTGGCTTGGAATTACCACTATCTTTCGGTACAACAGAACTTTTCTCAAATGACATCTTAAAGAAAATTCTCTCACGCTACTTCCACCTTCGAAATAACTACAATGGAACAATACGAAGAGAAATTATTACGGAAAGTGCATGGAAATTAAATTATCAGACACAGGAGATCCATCCTGGACGCAAGCCAATTTGTTTCAAAGTCATAATGCGCATAGGCAAAGAAATGGGGACTGACAGACCCTGCATCACCGCCTCATGCCAAGGCCGTACCCTGCAGCAGGAAATTTGTGCCCGACCGAGGAGGAACGCCCCACCACGGGAACCATACACACGACCACACCAGGAAAAAGGGAGTAAACCCTAGAGGATAGGTTTTCACGGGAAGTGAATGACAATTAACAGCTCATGCATGCCTACTTTGCACGGTAATCGAGGCTTCCAACATCACTACGGTACCTAAATGTTACTACAAGTTCGTGCAAAGCATACCTACGGCTAGGATTCATACCAACGAAGCAGGACAATATTTCTACAAGTTCATGAAAAGGTACGCCTACGACTAGGGTTTGCACTAACACAAAAAGAAAAAAGAAAAGCAAGAAAAGCAAGTTAAAGAGGAAGTGTTGGAAGACATACCTTTACTGTTACTGAAAAAACGAGGGTCTAACAACACCACCCAATATTTCGCTTAGCAATCTATATGGACAAACTCCAATATACTTTTTATGAGAATCAACTAGACAGTCAGACTCAATCAATAAAAAGATATATCAAAGAGTTTATATCTCAATCTCTCGATTTGATCTTTACTCAAGCAAATAGAAATCTGCGAGTCTTTATCAAAGAGAGATAACTTGGACGGTACCAAAGACCAATATCCAAGGATCAATCAACTAAAATCAACAACCAAAAGGTGGATTAGAGAAGTTGACGATCTTAACGCACAACCTGTATTATTTCAATAATATAAAATATAATGCGGAAAAGAAATAACACAGACACCAGAAAATTTTGTTAACGAGGAAACCGCAAATGCAGAAAAACCTCGGGACCTAGTCCAGATTGAATACACACTGTATTAAGCCGCTACAGACACTAGCCTACTGCAAACTAACTTCGGACTGGACTATAGTTGAACCCCAATCAGTCTCCCACCGATTCAAGGTATAGTTATACTCCTACGCCTCTGATCCCAGCAGGATACTGCGCACTTGATTTCCTTAGTTGATCTCACCCACAACCAAGAGTTGCAGCAACCCAAAATCGCAGACTTGATAATAAACAAATCTGTCTCACACAGAAAAGTCTATCAAAGGACAAATCTGTCTCCCACAGATAAACCCTAGGTTTTGTTCCGTCTTTTAATAAAAAATCAAGGTGAACAGGAACCAATTGATAATCCGGTCTTATATTCCTGAAGAAAAACCTAGATTAATCAATCACCTCTCTACAATCTTTCCTGACTACACAAGCGGATTGTCGAGGAATCACAAACAGTGAGACGAAGATGTTTGCGACTTCTTTATCTTGCCTATAGGAGAACTCTCACGATCTCAAACCAATCAATCGATTGTAATCGTACGATAAAAGATGCAAGATCAGATCACACAACTACGATAAAGTAGTATCGCTCTGGCTTCACAATCCCAATGAAGTCTTTAAGTCGTTTACCTGATTTTAGAGAAGAAAAGCAAAGGTTAATGGAGAACGATTCTAGCGGGCGCACTAGTAGCACACAGACATGTGGGGATTAGTTTTGCACAATGCTAGATGTCTCCTTTATATAGCCTTCAAATCAGGGTTTTTCCTTAGTTACAAAACAATCCTTATTCACCGTTAGATGAAAACATGATTTAGATTCAAGCTAATATTTCTCAACCGTTAGATCGAAAACTTAGCTTGTCACACACACTTGGATAGACGATTACTGGGTTCGTGAAAACCATGCCCAAACATGTACGTGTATGTTGGTTCAACATAGTAACCCAAAAGGTTAACCATATGAGCATCTCATATTAACCTTGTTCTTCTTCACCATAACTAGTTCAATTGACTCAAATGAACTAGTTAAAGAGTTGTTCAATTTCTATGAGATCTTATGTAACTACACAAGACACAATTTAAACAAAGATAATTCGATTCGATTGAATCGGCTCATGAACATTATAGCCACGGTTTGCATAAAGCATTCCTTAGTAATTTAATGTTTCATGTTCATAGCACATCTTTAAATCATAAACTCTTAAGTTCGCAAACAAGTTCGCAGACTTAAGTTAATCGGTTGAGTTTTCCAAACTCAGCAGAAATTCTCGGAAATAGAACTTCCGCCAGTTCGTGGACTTAGCACACAAACGAGTTTTGGAAAATCCAGCAGAAATTCTCGGTCGAGAACTTCCGACAGTTCGCGGACTTGGCAAGCCAATTCCACAATCCTCCCGATTTCTCTTGATCAACAAAGTTCGAAAACTTCGGTTCAAGGAATACATGGTTATGTAATCTAAACTCTCATTTCAATCATTGAGACATTCTCAGAGGATACTATTTAGCGTTATTCACAGACCGATTCACGTCAGAGCAATTCTCAAAGTGTTTGAAAATTCATGACTCTCGTCACTAGGTGAAGATAAACTTGATCAAAGCGAAACGCTTTACCAACACACGATTTCGAGATAAAAGATAAACAATGAATGCTCAGCTCGAAATGTCAAATGTGTATGATCTAGTCTATATAGCCATACGACTTTTGTCTCATAAGAAGTAGGAGATAGAAGAGATAGACTTTTGGGTGATAGATAAGTTTAAGTATCCACATACCTTTTTGTTGATGAAGTTCCACGGTTCCTTGTATAGATCTTCGTTGTTGTATGATGAATCGCCATGAAGTCTTTGAGCTACTTTTCTATCCTAGTCCGAGACTTAGCTATGTAGGCTAGAAATCAAGACTCATAGTTTTGATCACTAACATTGACAAACATGCTTGAGATAGCAACGCATGCTTGGTCGACCGAGCTATGTTCTAACAATCTCCCCCTTTGTCAATTTTAGTGACAAAACTATTAATACATATGGAATACAAAAAAGATAAACTTTAGTGGCTCCTATTCCATAGTCTAATCTTCAACGTTCCCTGAAATCTTCGTCTTTCCAAGTACTCCAATGATCCCAAAGGTTGTAAGTTTAGCATCACCATTGTTGAAGATCCGTAGCTATAACAATGAGAGAAATCGAGATTCTCGATCATTATTATACAGTGTCATAGTATTATTATGTAATATCAAAGTCCAATTATATCACGAATTTAAAAATCATACTACAGTGATATGTATCACTCCCCCTTAGTCAATACTCCATCTCGATCATGGAAACCACTCCCCTTACACAATGATCCGAAAACAATATGTATTTTTAGTGTGAACTACATTATTTCTCCCCCTTTTTGTCAATAAAATTGGCAAAGGTACAAGAATGGGATCATAATGAAATTTCCACAAGAGACATTTCATAGACTAAAAGAAAAATACATACCAACTTAATTTAGGTGCAATCATAAAGCCGAAGCTAAATACATCCATCAAGGAGTTTTAAGATACAAGATAACCCCTATAAAGTTCCACAGCCGCACACCCCGCAAGATATTACCATTAAGCACAAGTTCAAAAGAACTCTCCCCCATTTGATGTCATTCCCGAGAGAACAACAAGAGCGACCTTAATTTCGAAAGAAAAGAAGGATTTTTTATTGGACACCAAAAACCATAGGAATGATTTTCTATATCCAAAGCTCAACCAAATTAACCACAAGTAAACCCATGATTAATTCAATTGGAATATGCAACTAAATCAAACCACAAAAGTGATCAATTTAATTGAAAGTGCTCAATATAAGTAAACTCACGGAGCTACGACTAAGTCAATCACACAGAGATGACTAACTTAACCGTTCAAATACTCAACATAAGGAAAACCTTACGGAATATATGACTACATTAACCAAAGGACATGATAGTGTAGCCTTTCATATACTCAACACAAGAACTCGTAGAATATATGAAAACTCAACTAGATTAAATACAAGAGAACCTATAATTAATCTAACTGGAATACAAACAACCAAACTAATCACCGAAGTAATCAATTGAATTATTTTGGGATCAACATAAAAGAACTTATGGAACCCCGACTAAGTTCATCATAGAATATGACAAGCTTAACCGTACATGTACTCAACATAAGAAAGAAGACTTATGGAGTACTAACTAAATAACCAAACTAGTTGATTAATTTAGTTCCTAATGCTCGACATATAACATCTTATGGAACAACCAACAAAGCCAAGGTAAATCGACTTAGTTGTAAGGTGCTCAAAATAAGAGACATAATGGAGCCTTCACGATAAAACATAATAAAATGGATCAATGAAGATCAATACCGTGGATAACATACAAGGATCTACTCTATTTTCCATCATAAAGACATAATATACTTTATCCTTGTTCAACAAAAGATTTTATCCTATTTTCCATCAAATACATGATTGCGTAAGCATAACTTTTGTATATGTCAAAAGTCCATTCGTCCTTTCATCAATACGAATACCGATTCATGAACGACTTTACTTTTGACTGCAATATGGGACCTTCAAGTTCACGGACGTAAACAATACATATCCCACAAAAATATTGCAATATCACATTAAAATACTGCAATAAACATCATCCTCCAAATATTTTTAGAATTTAATACCAATAAACCTAAAAAATAAAACAAGAAGATGAAAACAAAGATAGCTATGTGTAGTCACAATCATCGCTATTCAAAGCACTAGTTATTCTTCCAGCAAATCCAAAAGGAAGACATCCTAGGCATTCATGAACTTTTCAAAAGTTTCTTCAGAGAACTCCTTCTCATTATTTAAGAGTTCATTAACAAAGGGATCATTCAACTCCTCCAAGTCTTTTGAAAACACTGTCAACTTACTGAGTTCTTTTTCTAGTTTTCGTACAATGTTTGTAGATTGGGACAACATTCGTTCATAGTGAACAATATCTTCTAGGGATGCAGAAATCCGAGATTTTAAGCTGTTTCTTTTGATGATGAAATATTTTACCAGGTTCCTGAAATTTTCATCACTATGATATGACGAAAAGAACCAGTTTAAGGAAGGATTTTTACCATTAATTGTAGTCTTCACTTTCTTCAAACCTGTGGAGGGGATCCAAGTACACCGACATATGTTAGCTGCCAGGGTTGCATTCTTGCTTGTGCTGCATCTAGTAACGGTTGCCATGGAACAGAAGCTTTTGAGATACACCGTCCGTGAACAACTGAAACCCTGGACAAACAAAAACTTTTGTATTTTTAGAGATTTATATAGGTAAAGACAAAAATAATCAAAAATACACTTCTTGAGCCAAAAGATGCAATTCCCCATTTTCTAAAGACAAACATGGGGATGCGAACGTCTAGGGTTAGGAAGACATGATGGGATCAAAAATTTCCCCTTATTTATCCCATAGTGACTTTCTAAGGTAAGGCACATGTGCAGAGATTCTTCTTCTTTTGTTCCCTGAAGCACTTGTCACGTAGGACCTGCGACAATGAGTAGGCCGAAAAGCTAAAAGACATTCCATAGGAACAATCGTTTCCTTAAGTTCAAATTCTTCAACACGTGAGTGTCCTTGAGAAATGAGCCTGAGATTATTTCTGAAGGTGTTTAAAAAATCTCCCTCATTCCTGGATACCCATTTAGACCCTTCATTATAGACATTGGACTTGCATGATACAAGGTTCTGCACGACTTGTCTATGAAGTTGATCTAACTCATCATTCATTAATTTTTCCAAGAGAAGTTGCTCAGAGTTACATCAATATTTCCTGGTTCTAAATGAGACGAAAATCAACCAGTTGAAAGAAGTCCATCTGTCTTGGTTGTAGAGTCTTTTTCACGTTTGGAGAGATAAAAGATACACACACGGAGGAATCGCCTAACACATGTAGAAAAATCCCACAACGACTGTCACTACACCATCGAAGAGAGGAAGTAGGATAAGAAGTAAGACTGCCTATACCATCGATACTTTTCTATACAGAATTCCCTGATAGTATTGTACATCCCTTTTGAGTAACATAAGGTTGCACAGTATTCTTACAAGGATTACTTGCAGCCTTCAGACTATTTAAGGACGACGTACAGGGCCGTCGAGGATGATCAGATGAGCATCCATAAAATACAGACCCTTGGCATTTGCCTGAATGGTTCCTAGTCACATCAATTTTCTCAACAAATGATCGTTGAGCATTATCTGAAAGATGACAATTCTTTAGAAAGGAACAACTGGATTCTCTCAGATTCAACGAGAGATTTTTACTGGATATCAAATCCTTAAGAGTTGCAATTTCTGCAACAAGACCAGAATAGATCCGGATTTTTTCTTCCAATCTCTTTTGAAGATTAACCAGTTTATCAGACCTTTTCCTACGGTTATTTTTTAAACCTGGTGAGGCGTCAATTGAGAATTTACAGTCCATATAGTCAGATTGCCACAAACACATACTGATGAGGTCTTAAACGTGTTTGCCTTCTCTGATACCAATTGAGAAAACGGGGGTCTAACAACACCACCCAATATTTCGCTTAACAATCTGTATGGACAAACTCCAATATACTTTTTATAAGAATCAACTAGACAGTCAAACTCAATCAATAAAAAGATATATCAAAGAGTTTATATCCTAATCTCTCGATTTGATCTTTACTCAAGCATATAGAAATCTGCGAGTCTTTATCAAAGAGAGATAACTTGGACGGTACCAAAGACCAATATCTAAGGATCAATCAACTACAATCAACAACCAAAAGTTGGATTAGAGAAGTTGATGATCTTAACGCACAACCTGTATTATTTCAATTATATAAAATATAATTCTCGGTCGAGAACTTCCGACAGTTCGCGGACTTGGAAAGCCAATTCCACAATCCTCCCGATTTCTCTTGATCAACAAAGTCCGAAAACTTCGGTTCAAGAAATACATGGTTATGTAATCTAACCTCTCATTTCAATCATTGAGACATTCTCAGAGGACGCTATGTAGTCGTTATTCACAGACCGATTCACGTCAGAGCAATTCTCAAAGTGATTGAAACTTTTCATGACTTACGTCACTAGGTGAAGATAAACTTGATCAAAGCGAAACGCTTTACCAACACATGATTTCGAGATAAAAAATAAGCAATGTATGCTCAGATCGAAATGTCAAATGTGTATAATCTAGTCTATATAACATACAACTTTTGTCTCATAAGAGGTAGGAGATAGAAGAGATAGACTTTTGAGTGATAGATAAGTTCAAGTCTCCACATACCTTTTTGTTGATGAAGTTCCACGGTTCCTTGTATAGATCTTCGTCGTTGTATGATGAATCGCCATGAAGTCCTTGAGCTCAACTACACTTTTCTATCCTAGTCCGAGACTTAGCTATGTAGGCTTGAAATCAAGACTCATAGTTTTGATCACTAACATTGACAAACATGCTTGAGATAGAAACGCATGCGAGGTCGACCGAGCTATGCTCTAACAGTTACCACACGGCCAGAATAAAAAAAATATATATATGTATAGGTGTGAAATAAAAGGAGAGGTCGGCCCTCCTTTTATAGGCGTGATACTTGGGAGTTTGAATAAGGAAATGACTTCCTATTTTGAGTCAACTAAGGAAAAGAGGCAACCGGGCCCGCAAAGACAAATCACCATGCCAAGACCATCCGCGCCATTGCCTTGTCCCCACCACATGCCAAGATGTCCGCCATGCTTTCCTCGCCAGGACCGCACCATTGCCTTAGCCCCAACATGCCAAGCCGTACGCGCATGATTTTCCTCACCAAACCGCATCATGCCTTGCACCACCGTGTTGCGCCATGACTTGCCGCGCCAACACCAGAAACTCACCAAGCCAGCATCATGTTGTTCCCTATCCCAGCAAAGGTGATGCATAGCCAGACTAAGCCGACGATCTTCATCTCACCACTTCACGGTCTACACCACGAATAGAATCTACGCAAGGCCGCCAAACACGAGGATCATGGACTCTCCTTACCTCTAGAAAAAGGTTAGTCGGACCTTCCTGACCATCTTTTCACGACTTGTCGTTTCGATTTTGTCCTCGCATGTCACCCTCTTATGCTTACCTCGCAACAATGCTCCTGTTCCGAGTTAAGCAGGGGACTTAATGTTGATGGTGGTTTTTAGCTTAGGGTCAAAATCGTAAAACTGTAATCTGACATGACGTCACTATGACCATTAGCATGTTTATTGAATCAATCAGCATGCCTACGTAAGAAGTACCAGGGTACCTTTTTTTTTATACATGTGTCATGTTCTACGGCAGAACCCTTAGTATTGACCGACATCATCTTCGTACATACCAAACCTTAATTCTCACGCCACCGTGCCAATGGCAAACCATGCCAGGCACGTCTCTACGCCAAGGCATGCCAAGCCACGTCTCTACGCCAAGGCATGCCAACCATGCCAGCCGCACCATCGTGCCAATGGAAAACCATGCCAGCCACGTCTCCGCGCCAAGGTATGCCAACCATGCCAGCCGCACCACCGTGCCAATGGCAAACCATGCTAGCCACGTCTCCGCGCCAAGGCATGCCAACCATGCCAGCCGCCCCACCGTGCCAATGAAAAACCATGCCAGCCACATTTCCGCGCCAAGGCATGCCAACCATGCCAGCCGCACCACTGTGCTAATGGAAAACCATGCCAGCAACATCTTCGCGCCAAGGCATGCCAACCATGCCAGCCGCACCAATGTGCCAATGGCAAACCATGCCAACCACGTTTACCGTGCCAAGGCATGCTGGCCGCACCATGCGCCAATGGCATGCCAAACCCTTGTCCCTAGCCATGCTGGCCGCACCATGCGCCAATGGCATGCAAAACCCTTGGCCCCACCATGCCAAGCCAACAACACCTTGCCTTGGCCCTACCATGCCAAGCCGTCCAAACCCTTGGCCCCACTATGCCAAGACATCCGCACCATTCTGCCTTGGACCCACTATGCCAAGACGCCCGCACCATTCTGCCTTGGCCCTACTATGCCAAGCCGTCCGCACCATTCTGCCTTGGCCCCACTATGCCAAGCCGCCCGCACCATTCTGCCTTGGCCCCACTATGCCAAGCCGTCTGCACCATTCTGCCTTGGCCCCACTATGCCAAGCCGTTCGCACCATTCTTCCTTGACCCCACAATGCCAAGCCATCCAAACCCTTGGCCCCATTATGCCAAGCCGTCTGGGCCATATGTCTTGGCCCTACCATGCCGGCCTTCCCTATGCGGCTACCAAAATGAAGGCGTGCGACGATCAACGACCACCCTTCAATCCTAGAAGCAAATCCTAGCCGTCCAAGGTCGTCATACAATGCATGGTAACCTTTGGCCCAAAACCCTAGTTTTGGCCACGCCAAACCGCGCCAAGGCATGCCATGCCACATGTGCCAATGGCATGCCAACCACCTTGTCGTGCCATACCATGCCAGCCTTCCCTATGCGGCTACCAAAATGAAGGTGTGCGACGATCAACGACCACCCTTCAATCCTAGATGCAAATCCTATCCGTCCAAGGTCGCCAGACAACACATGGTAACCTTTGTCCCAAAACCCCAGTTTTAGCCATGCCAAACCGCGCCAAGGCATGCCATGCCACACGTGCCAATGGCATGCCAACCACCTTGCCGCGCCATACCATGCCGGCCTTCCCTATGCGGCTACCAAAACGAATGCGTGCTACGATCAATGACCACCCTTCAATCCTAGATGCAAATCCCAGCCGTCCAAGGTCGCCAGACAATGCATGGTAACCTTTGGCCCAAAAACCCTAGTTTTGGCCACGCCAAACCGCGCCAAGGCATGCTATGCCACATGTTCCAATGACATGCCAACCATCTTTCCACGCCATACCGTGTCGGCCTTCCCTATGCGGCTACCAAAACGAAGGCGTGCGACGATCAACTGCCACCTTCTCATCTAAGAAGCAGATCCTAGCCGTCCAAGGTTACCAACTAACGCATGACAACTTTTGGCCTTAGTTTGTTCGCGCCTAAACAAAGCCAAAACCCTAACTTTTGGCCGCGCCTAAACCAGGCCATATTAAAGCCATACCGAGCATGTTTCATGCCATTGGATACCAAACGAAGGGTTGCAATAATCAACGGCTACCTTTCCTTTTAAGATGGAAAATATCGACCGTCGAAGGTCACTGAGCCAGCAAGTCTCCCAAGCTCGACTTTCCAGACGACAACAACATGCTACATGTTTTCCATGAAAACACTCGAGACATCAACGCATGTCACAAACTGGGGGATGCTCATTGGGTATTGGTTCGGCGGTTTACAACGTGCGACGTACACTACGCCCGCTATAAGAAAGTATCATAAGGATGAGGAGGCTAGTAAATACAAGGAGTAATGGTGAAACGCTTTCTTTTATGGAACATCAATTCCGGGCATTACCGGTTACCACCTCCTCCCATTTACTCACCCGTTTTCCATTTTTTAATGAGACCAGAGTACGTTTCACTTCGACTTGTATAAATAGGCATTACCTATTTCCACCGAACAATAAGTTCAGGTCAGGAGCATACAACACTCAGAAAATATTTGCTTGCTTTCCATCTGTTAGCTTCCCACTTTCTGATACAAGTCGTAGAAAACAACTACTCTTCCAGAATCAACTATTCTGGTCTCAACACTTTTTTCGCTTCCCTCCCCAAACCAACCCTTCTCCTTCACTTTGTGACCGAAGTAAGTCTGGAACGACCATTTCTTGGTTTAGGCCGGATTTGTACAGATTGATCTCTCGAATCTGAAGTACTCCCTTGCAGTACATTGTTTAGGGTTTAAATTCGTTTCTCACCCACACACCCGAAATTACCAAAATCAGCAGAAACCGTTTTCACCCTCAAACAACAATATAATTTTGCAAATTTATTTATTTATGAGGTGTGCATTCTTTTGGAAAAATAAATATAATTAGCTGAAAGAACGGAGGGAATGTAGAAAAATACAGTTGTTCCCCCCTGTAAACAATAAGAATCAATTTCTCACTTTAGGTCTGATCTTATTATTTCCTTGCCAATACTTTCAACAAAAATACGAGTTTGAACAAGTAAAGTGCTATTGAAAGTAAAGTACTGCTATACGACGATGTTAATGATAATGATCTTTGCCTGGATTTGGATGAGAATGAGGAACCAGACTAATCACACACAGAACCAGACTAATCTGACAAAGAACCAGACTAATCTAACAAGTTCTTTTCTTTTTAAACAGGGTTTTTTATGTGTGAACTTTTAGTTTACGTATTTTTAAATATAAAGAATTTCGTCTGACCATTTTTTTTCAGTGGTGGTTGTATTTATTTTTTAAGTACTGCACTAGATGCAGGCTTTTTACGCTGATAGATAGGTTGACATTTATGTGATGAATGATTCACGCTGAACTTTTTTGCTTTCTGGAAATTATGAACATGAAAATGGATGGGTTTAGTTTATTTATCTTTAGTAGCTTACTGTATGATTAGAATAATATGTTTCCTACATAGGTGCCACTAATAATTCATACGTTTCCTCCCTAAACCAAAAATAATACAGGAGACAACCCAGCTTAAAATTATTAAGGAAAATATTATTCGAAATAGGAAAGTAATTTTTTTCTATAGCCTCTTCTCGAGTTTGTTAGAGATAAGAACTAAATTTCGAAAATTTCGGGAAACAATTTTATCATAACTGTCTACGATATATTCTCTCATAAAATAAGGAAACTAACCATATTGGTTACACATCCAAAATTTGGAAATAAAAAAAGAAAAACACCAAAAATCTTTTGTTTGGCGGGTGATGAAAATGAATTTTACTGGGCGGGATGATTTCAAAAGGAAAATCAATTCCCGCCTGATGGTTTGGTTAAATTCCAAAAAGAAAAACAAAGATGAGTTCGATCTACTTTTTCAGTTTTTATTACTCGATTCATTCTCTCTATGAAATCATAATTCTAATACTATCTCTAATCTTTACAAGGAACCTAGCTCTTCAGACTCGATCTTTGTTGTTGGTATTATTTCTACAACCCATTATCGAATGAATATTAAATTGATGTTAGATTTTTTGTTCGATCTCATGGAATCAGATGTTAGATCTTATAGGTGTACTAGTTAAAGCATGATTAGGGTTTTTATTCTATTACTTCTTATAGGTTTACTAGTTAAAGCATGATTAGGGTTTTTATTTTATTACTATCTCTAATGTTTACAAGGAATCTACCTCTTTAAACTCAATCTTTGTTGATGGTAATATTTCTAAAACCCATTATCGAATGAATATTAAATTTATGTTAGATTTTTTGTTTGATCTCATGGAATCAGATGTTAGATCTTATTGGTTTACTAGTTAAAGCATGATTAGGGTTTTTATTCGGCTGTATCAAAGAACAAGTTAATGACAATCACGGGTTGTACGATGAGATGTGATTTCATTTTGTTACAACAATAATGTTTTAGGCTTAAGTTACATGCATGAACTATTATAAGATTTAGGTAAGGATCTTACTTTCATGTTACTTAGTTAGGCTTTACTAGTTGGTTAGGTTTTACAAAATAATAATAAAAAAAACTTAACGATGCTAATTGTTTTCTAGGGTTTTGTTATTGTTTGGGTTGGATTTTGATTGAGAGTTAATAACTCTACTTTTATCGACGATGTTGTTTCAATCATATATATATACAAGGCTTCTCAAGATTTAATCATTTGAGTCTCTGTTACTTGGCGAGCCTGTAACGTCTGCATTTTAAGTTGCCACTTTTAATAATACCATGTTGCTGGTTGGCCAATTTGACTATATCTTCAAGCTAAAAATGGATAATCATTATCTGGTGCTTTAGTGCTCTTGGCTTTTGTAACAAAAAGTTATATAAGACCGTTTAACCGGTACCTTTCGCTTTGTGGATAACACAATAATCATGAGGAGATTTTGTGTGTTGCAGTGATGTTTTAGCCTCAAGTTACATGCATCACTGAGTTCATGTTTGTTTTCTTTTCATATAATAGAAAATAGGTGTAACACATGTTGCCTATCCTGTTAGGTTTAGCTAATATTTTCCAAAATAAGCTCAAATTCCTAACTGAGATGCACGTACCTACACAACTTTTGTCATGGCAGAAGATGATGATTACACCAAGGACCAATGGAGAATCAGATGTTGAGGGGATTCTGATGAAGAAACGGTATTTAGATGAGAGTCATGATGACATTGTACAATCAGATGACGATGATGGTGAGATATGCTCCACTGCTAGATTTGAAGACTTAACAGGTAATGTTCGAAACCTTGTACTTACTTGTTTCTACTTAAACATCACATGGTTTCATATGTTGCCTCGGTTATTTCCAGAGTCAGAAGATTCTGAAAATGATGATTTGGAGTGTTAGAAGAAAAAGAATTGGAAAATGCTCCAGAAGCAGAAAAGCAGCCACAACAAGAAGACTCTACAGAAGAGATCATAAAAGAGAGGGGAATGACAAATGTTGAAGCTGCATAGAGACTTCTCGATAAGCCAAAAAAGGGATATTGAATTTGACAAAATGTTGGCCTATTGGTAACCATAGAATTGAATTCAGTAGTTACCTAGGCTATTTGGTCCGTGATATGGTTGGCATAAAACATTTATGTTGGAAGGAAGTCCCTTCAACAACAAAAGAAAATATGTGGGAGAAAATTCTGGTATGCATATGCGGTTACAATTCGTCGTTTTTGTTGTCTAACTGTGAGTCTGTGATTAACATACATTAGATGTTATTAGTTCATTATGAGGTGCCCCATGATGACTGAAGTGAACGGTCATGAAGCGTCTACCTGTTCAGCTGCGGGACTTCAGAAGGAAATTGTACAACAATCATGTAAAACCCTTCCTGGAAAGCCGACAAACTAAGAACTTTCCCCAAAAAGTACGAAACGGTAATGGACCAAGAGAACTGGGACAATTACCTTAATCATGTACTAAATCCTATATTTAAGGTATGGAATACAAACTTCTTTTTCTAATTTGTGTTTCGTTCTTATTGTCTATCCCCGCATACTAATGAAATTATTTTTATTTCCTCTGCAAGAAAAATTCGGAGAAGGAAAAGAGGCAATATCACAATCCAAGTTCCCACATCGGACGAGACGAGGAGGATACTCGGGATTAAAACAAAAATTAGTAAGTCTGTTGTCTTATTTATTATACACTGCACAGTAAAATCGGCCATATCAGATACTTCTGTTTTGTATGTCGTGTTGCATGTCTCATATATGCAAAAACTTATAACGGTATATGGATGTGTCCTCTTAAACCAATTTGTAATTTTGTCACATTATATGCTTTGGAATAGGTTTTCTGTTTTACACAGTTAGTATATGTATGGATGTAAATCCAAAAGAGAAATGTTGCCGAAGAAGATCTTGAAGACCGGTGCTTCATGTGGGAAAGAGCACGAGAAAACAAAGACGGAATTGTTCCAGACGAATTTGTCAGGGAGAAGACATCTGAAGTTGTGAGAAGACAGAAACTTCCCAGTCCTCATGTTTTTAACCAAAGTAAGTGCAAAGTAAGTGCGCAAGGTTTAAATCAGAATTTAACACATTATTTGAACAGGAAGAGAAGTGGAAGATGATCTGAGAGGGAACTCTAACGGTTGGTCATGACGAGGATGCCCTAACAGTTGCGATCGACCCGGATAAGGGTGGACGTATCAAGGGGGCTGGCTTTGGAGTGACGACAACCCTTTACTTTCCAAATGAAAGAAAACCAAGACACTCGAAAGAGAATGATGAACTGCGTGAAAAGCTGAAAGCTAAGGAGAAAGAATTAGAGTCTACTAAAAATGCGTATCAGAGATTAACAGATAACTTGTTATCTCAAGGAGTCGACATTACGAAAATTGTGGGAAACAGTATCAGCAAGTCTGGAGGAGAGGTAAGTGAACTGAGTTTTGATTAAATTGTGTAATTTTTAAAAAAAATTGGCAGACAATATCTGATGATTTTTTCAAACAATGTGTTCAACTACAATCACAGGATGCAGGACCTAGCAACGCCTCTAATCGATCTAAGAATAACATAGGTCCAGAATCAGTTAAGCAACTTCAAAAAAACATGGGAAATCCGGTCCGCAGAAGTCATCTGAAAGCACCAAAGGGTCCGCGAAGCGGGTCTCTCCTTGTACTAAAACGCCGACCGTTTCTACTGAATCCCCGCCTTTAGTATCAAAAAAGTCTTCGTCTCCTTCATCCACTGGGGAATCTCAGAATGTGCATCTGAAAAAGTTACCATTGATGTATGGTTTTCCAACGCGTTTAAATTTTAATCTTCCATTTACTATCTCTCATGCGCCTTGTGTTTCTGCAGGACATAGGATGCAAACTTTGGTTTGGAGAAAAGGACAACATTGTTGCCATTGGTAGAGCTTACTTTACAAAGTCGGTACTCTATAAAATGAAGTCAGGAATGAAGGCTTCAGTTACATGCTATAGCGTCTGGGATAGTGAAGTACTAAATGAAACCATCAAATTACCCATTGGAAAACCTGGGATACAAACTTTAGAAGATGTTGGTGATGCTGAAATTTGTTGGCCATCGAATCAAACCACCTTGGATCAAAAGGTTGGTTGCTTGGCTTGTTTTCTTTATTAACTCATTGGATATGTTTTTACACAAACTAGTTTTATATATGTATCTTGTTTGACATAAGAGACGGATATGTTATCAGCTATATAAATCACGGACGTTAGTGTATATTTTAGAGAACCTTATAGAACGAGATATATGGTTAGCTATTTGATTGTGAGTCAGTTGTGCATTGTGCTAAAATGGTTTCACTGCAAAAAGAAGGTACAACTTTCATTTCAATTTTCTGATGCAGGTAAGTCAACCAAAACATTTTGAGGCTGTGAAATCACCGGCTCTGCTCAACGGAAGCCAATCTCGTATCGCAATATCTGAAAAAGTTCTGAAGGTATGTGTTTTAAACCAGTTACATGATCTTAAGACCATATGAGTCTGAAATATGCTATCAACTATATGAATCACGGATGCTAGGGTGTATTTTGGAGAAACTTGTATATTTGTTACCTATTCAATTCATCAGTGTCTTCGCATTCACGGTGGAATTTGGTATATTTGTTACCCGAATATGGAATATTACTCTACTGCTTCAGGTAACTCAACAATATTCGGGGAAACATACTCTGGATGTGACATCAAAATCTACATCTAATCGGAGCAAATCTGAGATCACGAAAACTGCAGTAGTTCATCCGGTATCTGTTTTATTTTTACATGCATTTTAAATCTCAAATTTGCTTTGAAGTTTTCGCTTGAAGTTGTTCATATGCCATATATTTCCGCAGGGTAAAAGGTGTTACCTTTTTGACGAGTCTAAGGAAAATTTCCTTGCTAGAGGTAGAGCTTTTCTGTTAGCAGGAAAACAACAATTACATGGAAAGGATGGGGTGGAGGTTGATTTCCACAAAATCCTGATTGAGGAAGTAATAAAACCGAATTTCTGTCTACCCGTACGATTTGATGGTATGGAAACTCTTGGACAAGAAATTCCTTGGCCAAAGTATGGTATTAAGCTTACCGAGCATGCTAAGAAGGTTAGTTGCTTGGCTTGTTTGATTTGTAAGTCGAATTTACATAAACTAGTCCATCAATTATATGAATCACCGATCCAAGTGTAAATTAGAGAACCTAGAAAAATAGAAATATGTGTAACTTTCAAAAGTAACTAATAACTCTTTTAATCTTATGCAGAACCCTACCAGTAATTCACAACCAACTACTTCTCTGCGGAAGTCTTCTTCACGTAGCAACCCTTCTGATGGATCTAAGAAGCAGTCTCCTAATCTTATGCAGAACTCTACCAGTAATTCCCAACCAAATCCTTCAATATCTCTAGAGAAGTCGTGCACATCTACGACAGAACCTCTGGCTAAGACATCTAATGGAGTATGTTTTTTTTTTAATTTTTTGTCTTCGTAAATCTGTATTACTAATTCTAGCATCTTCTTTTTATATGATGTTCATATGCCGTATCTCCGCAGAAAGCAAAATACGACTTTTGGAATGGATATAGGGGAAACGTCGTTGCTAGAGGCAGTATTTTACCTACGGTGCCTAACCAGAAAATACATGGACAAGATCTTCCTAAAAAATGTTATGTTGTCAATATTCAGGAGGTTATAGTTCCATTGTTCGTGTTAACCGAACCAAGTGGTGAGTTTAAGTTATTAGGGGAAGATAAAGATGGTTTTGTGGCATGGCCGAAAGATAACTGTTCCATCTCTGATGACAAGTTTAGTTTCTTAGCTCTTTTGTTTTGTTAATCAAGTATATAAATTGTTTTACATAAATCATGTATTCAGTTTGATTAAAGAATAAGTACGAGATAGAAATATATTAACACCTGAATGGAACATGAATGCCAGTGTAAATTAGAAAATTGATATTTGGTTACAGATTTTATTGTGGGCGCCAGCTGTGCCGCGACCTTCAGTGAAGTTGGCTTTATTACATTGTTGGAAAAATGACTTTTGTCTGTCTCTTGTTGAGAATTCACATGACAGACGAATTCACCTCGGATTTAGAATATATATAAAATACATTTAATCTCTTGCTGCAGGAAACTCCACATGATGAAAAACCTCATAATCAACCAGAACCAGTTTTAGATTCTGAGAAGAAATTGGACAGTGACCTAAGAACAACAAGCAGCCTTGCAGAAGATAAACTGAATGAGGAGCACCTATCAGTCAATCCACATTCGGGGAGTCATGCAGCCTCTGACAAGCTTCCAAAGAAGATTAAAAAGGCGTAGAGAGAGTTATATGTACAAAGTGTAGATCAGGCATACCAACTTCCAGATGGGAAACATAGGATGACAAGGTTTGCCGCGTCCAGAATGTCACAACCTGATCAATTGGTTGAAGAGACACCACCATCAAAAAAGTTGAAGAAGAACTGATGATTTTTGGATAAATGCTCTTTAATATTTTCTTTTGCAAACTGTTAGACCAAAGCTCAACATTTTTTACTGTATTATTAATAATAATATGAATTTTTGGCATATATGAATTTTAGATTTAACCACAATTTATAAAGTATAAGAGAATTTGGATAGTGCCAGGTGGATGGTTTAGATACGTCATATCTGAACGGCTTAGAGGCGTCACACGCGTAATACACACGCTTCGAGATTAATTGGCGTGGCTAAACATAACATAAAGACACATTAAGCTAGATAAAAATTGGTGTGGATAAATATCACATAAAGCCACGCTATATGGCGTGTCTATAGGTTCTCCGATGAACGGCTCGCAACGTTACATGTGGACGGTGAAGGATGCATATAATTTAACGGTCAATATTGCATCATCTTAAATGAGATCCAACGATTCCTTGTACGGCCACGTGGATCAAGGTAATTATAAATTGGCGTGGCTAAATATCACATATACCCACGCTATATGGCATGTCTATAGGATATCCAATGAATGACTCACAACGTTACATGTGGATGTTATTCAACGGTTCCTAACACAGCCACGTGGATGAAGGTTATTGAAATTGGCGTGGCTAAAACAGAACATATGGCCACGTTAAACCTAAATGGGGCGTGTCTATAAGATACCCAATGAACTCCCAAAACGTTACATGTGGATGGTATTCAACGGTTCCTAACACAGCCACGTGGATGAAGGTTATTGTAATTGGCGTGGCTAAAACATAACATATGGCCACGTTAAACCTGTATGGGGCGTGTCTATAGGATATCCAATAAACGGCTCAAAACGTTACATGTGGATGGTATTCAACGATTCCTAACACAGCCACGTGGATGAAGGTTACTGAAATTGGCGTGGCTAAAACATAACATATGACCACGTTAAACCTATATGAGGCGTGTCAATAGGATATCCAACGAACGGCTCACAACGTTACATGTGGATGGTATTCAACGGTTCCTAATACAGCCACGTGGATGAAGGTAAGTGAAATTGGCGTGGCTAAAACATAACATATAACCACGTTAAACTTATAATGACGTGTCTATCGGATAACCAATGGCTACGCCAAAAAGCAAGTTGCGTGTGTAAAGTGAACCAAATAGCCACGCCAAAAAGCAATTTGCGTGTCTATAGTGAATCAAATAGCCACGCCAAAAGCAATTTGTGTGTCTATAGTGAACCAAATAGCCACGCCAAAACAATAAATCGTGTGTCTATAGAGTACCAATACTTAAGTTTTTGGGACACTATATAGCAATGCTTATATGGCTATGATGTGGCTATAAGCTACCTAAAACCATGTCGGCATACCTAAAACCACGCAAGCAGAAGCCACGCCAAGTCCAAACCAAATTGGCATGTCAAAACTCCTATGGACACGCCAATTTGGCGTGGCAAAAGGGTCCGTTTGTACTAGTGAGGAGGAAAGTATGTGAATAAGAATATTAATAAGGCGTTAGGTCTTTCTTCTATGTAACTGGTATTTCATGGGGGAAGAACGTAACTGGTATTTCATGGGGGAACAACACTGATTTGCTGTAGATGAAAAGCGTAAAAGAAATCCATACGAACACCCCGTTAGGTCTTTTGATTTTTTTTTTCTTTTTTTTTCTGTCCTGGCAAAGACTGTTTTTTTTTGTGCAGTTTTTTTTAACCGAAAAATGTATTTAATGTTACATTCATATAATTTGAGGAAAGTGAAATGGAGAATTTTCAAGGGGTGGTGACGCTCACCCAAGAGTGGGTATTCTCACCGCGCGACGTGGGGGCTTATATGAATTGGGGGTTTAAAGGGTTTGATTTTTTAACCCCACAATAGCTTTTTTGACCAATCATATTAAAGAGAAAATACTACCTAAAATAGCAAACTCTAATAATATCTTATAATTGGTCATAACATATTTTATCTTAATTAAATAAATTTAACATTAATTTTCACATATAAATAAATAGAAAATAAAATCACATCAAGATAAATGTTGTTGATCATGGTTTCATCACAAAAATAAATCAATCGCACAAAATAATAAAGAAGAAAAAATGTCCATTGTCCAACTACACTTTTCGATAATTAAATTAATCCTGATTACAATTCCAAGTTACTTATTATCAAATTTACCTTAATTACAATCTAAATTACAAATGTAATGAAATTCCTATTCCACAAAAATCGATTACAAATCCTGTCTAATATTAGAAGTACAGAATCGTTAGTAAAAAATAATGGAAGTATCGTAGCATCATTTAAGCAAAACTAAGAACAGGGAGACAATAAAAGTCGATAAAAAAGGTAATAGAAAAAAAAAGAAGAAGGGGGATTTGGGGTTCAATATTATTCTTTTAATTTCATAAAAGTAAATAGAAAAATAGAAACAGTTTCCATTTTTAGACGTGTATAAGCTGTCTAAAAATATTATTATTATAAATGCTTTCAAGAAAATGTTTTCATTTCGTCTTAATATGAAAATTTAAGGAAAAAAATAACAATATAGGTAAACCTTGGATTTTCATACTTGTAGCTTGCCGAAAATAATCCAATAGGTTAGTACAACTAGCCAAAAATATAAAAATCACTGATATTTTTAAAAGATATTGATTAACATTATTTTCAAAATAAAATCTTTTCATTTATGGCTAAAGTAGCTCTTTATATAAGAGCATAATACGAGTCCCATCTTCGACGCCGCTTCTCTCTTCTGATGGCGGCTTCATTTTTCTTTTCTTCTTAATTTTATATTTTGTTGTTCGATCCGCGATTTGTTTGTGTTTTGTAGGAATCCTCGAAGCCATTGGAACTGCAAATGTTATTTCATTTGGATTTTAATAATTTCGCATGGAAGAAATGGTAAATCTCAGTCTCTTTAAAATCTTGGTACATATGTTTCTGTCATCTCAAAATAAATAGACGACCCACTGAAGAGTAAAAGAGTCACCCCAACTAATCTTTTTCTTTTTCTTTTGTCGTTTCTTTCTTCTTCTGTTTTACCACAAGAGAAAACGATCGAATCGCCAAGTTGAAAGAAAGAGAGAAGTGATATAGATAGTTTCTTGTTGATATTTTTTTGGGATTTTATTTGATTTTAACCTTCCTATTTCACTTTTTGTTGCTGGTTAGTGTATGAATCTACAAAATCAGAAAAATGACATCGATTTTGATGAGTTAGAGAGACCAGGTTGGGCTTTTAACCACGCAAATACCTTCGACTTAACTTCCAGGATGATAGCTTGTTGCTGAGTTCTTTCCTTTTTCAAATGCCCTTTTTGTGCGAAAAAACACATCCATGATCTATTCTCCTGCCTTAAGTTCTCCTTCAGCCGTAAAAATCTTATCTTAAATGTGATCTAGATTAATAGTAAAAGGCTAAGCTGAATGAATTATAACAGAACACGGTAAGCTTTCTATGCCGGGTCAAGCCAAATGGTCGCAGACTCACATCATAGCCTCAAAAACTCTAGACCAAATCTCTTTGACGGCTCAAGACTAGGTATTGCGTCCAAACACTTTTGAGCAACCATGTGGATGGGAAAAAAATGACTACCAAAACGGTGTCGCCGAGATCGATGTTTTCATGGACAACTTATGAATGAAGGGAGGTAAAAGATTCACATACACAAGGTAACAATAGTGTTGTGTTTTCCATGTATTTTTATGGTAACGACCTCATATAATCATATACTTAAACAATGTCACTGTTTCTAACAAATCTATTGCCTGAAAATTGTTTTATTATTGATGTAATCAGTTTCATGTGCATAACACTGTTAAGAGATATTATCCTGATCTCTTGGGATGTATATCTTCTTCTACATGGCATGTATATCTTTTTGTGTGTCTTTGTTTATTTCTTTCCCTATCATGTATATCTTGTTTCCTTGTTTATCTTTGTTTCTTGTATGTAAGAATAGATGTATTGTAACTCGTTTCTTATGTTGAATACAACCCTAATATTCAGAATATACATGTCATGATAATCTTTGTCATGGCATCAGAGCCTGGCAAGATCTAACAATCCATCTTCCGCTGCAACAACAAGATCAATCCCAATCTCTACCAATCCATTATTCGTTTCGTATCTTAGTTTAGCCTCATCAGTATTAGATCGCACAACTCAAACCCTAGTACTTTATATCTCTTCTGATATCGTTCAATATGTCGCGTGAATATTATCAACCGATCACCGTTAAGTTCGATGGAACAAACTATAATCATTGGTCCTTCCTCATGAGAAGCTTTATCAAAGGAAAATCTATGTGGAAATACATTGATGGTAAATCCAAAAAGCCTGCAGCTGGTGCAGCTGGTGCAGCTGGTATTGTTATTGGAGAAAAAGGCAAAGAAGCTGAGGGAGAATTTGCTTAAAGCTAGGAAGTCAACAATCACAAGATATTGACTTGGATAAGCAACACAGTAATAACCTCCATAAGCATGCAACTCACAGGTTTTGAAGCTGCCAAAGATGCATGGGATTTTCTCTAAAAAAGGTATACCCAAATCAACTTTGCTCGTTACATACTAGAACAATATATCCTATCTATGAAATAACAAATTGATCAATCAATCTCAGACTTCCATTCTGAGATGTAGATTATATGGAATCAGCTAGCACTAATGGAACCCAATCGGACTGTCGATATTGAGTTATGAAATAAGTACAGAGAAGAGTCACGACTGGTACAACTTCTAATGGCATTAAAAGATGATTTTCAGACTGTAAGAGCTTCAATTATTCATCGATCACCTCTCCCAACTGTTGAAGCCGCATTATCTGAACTTATTACTGAAGAAACTCGAAAAATAATCAAGCCTGAAATACCTGCTGTGTTTGCATTTCCTTCACGTGCAAGTTTTAATAATCACTTCAATCCTCAAAAGAATCATCGTGATTTTTCAAAACTCAGTGCTATAACTGCAAGAAACCTGGTCACTTGGCCAAGAACTGCACCTTGGCACCAACACAGAGTGTGTCACAAACATCAACTTCTCAAGCTTCAAACCACCAAGGATCAAGTTTTCAAATCCAGTGCAACTACTGCAAAGAGCCTGGTCATACAGTAGGAAACTGTACGTCTCCATCCTCTAGAAACATGAGAGAAAGAAAAAGGCTAAATGGAACTGGATACACACCTGCACCATCCATTCTTGCAGCACCAACATTAGAAAGGAACTATGAGTCATCAACACCTACACCAAACAATCTTGCTGATATTCAAGAAATGATCAAGCAAGCACTTTCAATTGGTAACAATAATTCTACAACAACTTCTGCATTCTCAGTTCCCACAGGTAGCTTCTCAAATGGTTGGTTTCATGACTCAGGTGCCTCTAATCATATGACTTTCGATTCTAGCATATTTGAAAACAAGCATCCTATTGTTACACCTAAAATCCAAACTGCAGATGGATCTGAAATAGTTGCTAGTCATATTGGTCAGGTTAAAGTTTCAGACAAGATACATATATCTGATGTATTACTTGTTCCAAAGATCAAGATAAATCTTATATCAATTGGACAACTATGTAATTAGGGGTTTAAAATTTACTTCTTCTCATTTGGTTGTGTGATAAGGATCCCAAGACAGAGAAGCTTGTTGGGATATGCCGTAGAATTGGGAGACTATATTTTCTCGAAACACTCATTGTTCCTCAACATTCAAAGAATGAACTATCTGCTTCCACAACTGCAAACTCCGTACCTTCAACTGCATCTCCTTTTATGTCTTGGCACTCTAAGTTAGGCCATGTCTCTTTCTCTCGTCTTATTTATATGATCAATAAAGGACTATTAGGAACAACTCAGGTTGATAAAGAACCTCATTGCATTTCTTGTAAGTTGGGAAAACAACCTGCTCTTTCTTTCAATAACAGTAGTACTCATTCTGTCGAACCCTTTGATCTTGTTCATTCAGATGTGTGGGGAAAGTCTCATATTTCCTCTAAGGGAGGAGCCTTATATTATGTTATCTTCATTGATGATTTCTCTCGTTGCACATGGGTATATCTTTTCAGTTCTAGGTAAGAATTTTTGAAAGTATACACAGACTTCTCTAGAATGGTCAATACTCAATTTGGAAAATCCATCAAAACCTTTCGTGCTGACCAAGGAGGAGAATACATATCAGCTACTTTCAAAGATTTTCTTAAAACAGAAGGTACTCTTCTTCAGTTATCGTGTGCTGAGACTCCAGGATAAAACGGTATAGCAGAAAGAAAACATTGTCATATCATAGAGACATCTAGAACACAACTCCTCTCAGCATCTGTTCCTTCCAATTTTTGGGGTGAGTCAGTCCTAACTGCAGTTTATAAAATAAATCGTATTCCATCTATAGTCACACAAGGCATGTATGTCTCCAAATGCGCGTCTCTATAACAAGAAACCTAATTACTCTGAGCTCTGTGTTTTTGGTTCAACATGTTTTGTTCTTCTCACAGAACGAGAACGAAACAAACTTAGTAAAAAGAATGCTATCTGTGTGTTTCTAGGGTATGCTATTGAACAAAAGGGTTATCGCTGTTATGATCTAGAAAGTCGACGATTACGTATTTCTCGACATGTCATATTTTGGGAAAATATACCTTTTTGGTCTCTCCCCAGTAGTAAGTCATCTAGTCTTGAAAAATTCTCATATCTAGATTCTTTTGAGGATATGCCCTTACCTAGTTCTCAACCAACACATATTCCTTCCATCACCACAAAAAACATTCCTCTTGAAAGTCTCGAAACTACACATGACCACTCTATGGACAATCCTGACACTGCTTCTCAAGAAGCGGATCTTGTGACTGAAAATGATGCTTTACCACCACGCAGTCGTCGACCACCAGCCAGATTTTCAGATTATCACTGTTCTTTATCATATATTCTATCTTTACATGAACCAAAGTCTTACAGGGAGGCATCTATAGTTCTAGTCTGGAAAACTTCTATGGGAGAAGAACTGATTGCACGCAAGGATGCTAATACTTGGGATATGGTTGATTTACCACCAGGAAAGTCTGTTATTGGAAGTAAATGGGTATACAAAATCAACACTGATTCAGAAGGAAAGATAGTTCGATACAAATCACGCTTGGTTGCTCAAGGGTACACTCAAGAATATGGTGTAGATTATGAAGAAACATTTGCTCCTGTTGCTCGTATGACTACAGTTCGTACTCTCCTTGCTGTTGCTGCTGCTCGCAACTGGGATCTACATCAAATGAATGTCAAAAACTCCTTTCTTCATGGAGATCTTCAAGAAGAAGTATATATGAGACCTCCACCTGGAATGCCTCACTCTCCAAATCAAGTGTGCAAGCTTCGTAAACCTTTGTATGGACTTAAACAAGCACCTCGTGCTTGGTTTGAGAAGTTTTCCAATGCCATCCTACAGTACGGATTCACTCAAAGTGTATATGATTCAACTATGTTTACTCGATCAACTAAGAAGTGTATGGTTATTCTACTCTTATACGTAGATAATATGGTTATCACAGGCGATGCTATAGAAGGAATTACTGCTCTTAAATCTCATCTCAGTTCATGCTTTGAAATGAAAGATCTGGGTCCTTTACGATACTTTCTTGGTATAGAAGTTAATAATTCATCTGATGACTGTTTTATTTCACAAGTCAAGTATGCCTCTGATATTTTACAAAGTGCTGGATTAACAGATAGCAAAACTGCAGTTACACCTCTTGAACTAAATACCAAGCTCAATCTTTTTGATGGAAAAATCCTGTCCAATCCTACATTATATCGACAGCTTGTTGGGAGTCTTAATTACCTGACTATCACACGGTCAGACATCAGCCATGCAGTTCATATAGTTAGTCAATTTATGTCAGCTCCAAGATCCACCCATTATGCAGCAGTGATCAGGATCTTACGTTATATCAAAGGCACCGTGTATCAAGGTATTAAATTTTCATCCACCTCTGATCTTTGTCTTCATGCATATTCAGATTCAGATTGGGCCGGAGACATCACAGATAGACGATCAACTACAGGATATTGCTTATTTCTAGGTAACTATTTGATCTCTTGGCATAGTAAGAAACAAACTGTAGTTTCTCGTTCTAGTGCTGAAGCTGAGTATCGAGCTCTTGCACACTCAACCTCTGAGATTGTTTGGATGAGATGGCTTCTTGAAGATATGGGAGTTCACCTATCAAAACCAACTCCATTGTACTGTGACAACAAGGCTGCTATTCACATTGCTCATAATGATGTCTTCCATGAACGTAGAAAACATATTGAGATTGACTGTCACTTTGTAAGCCATCATTTCAAGAAACAGACTATCGACTTACTTTTGTCCCTTCAGAGCTGCAACTTGCTGATCTTTTTACCAAAACACTGCTTTCAGTGCGCCTGGAGTTTTTGGCTTCCAAACTCAACATGTGTTCTGCCCCATCTTGAGTTTGAGGGGGTAGGGGGGGGGGGTGTTGTTCAGAGATATTATCCTGATCTCTTGGGATGTATATCTTCTTCTGCATGGCAAATATATCTTTGTGTGTATTTTTGTTTATTTATTTCCCTATCATGTATATCTTATTTCCTTGTTTATCTCCGTTTCTTGTATATAAGAACAGATGTATTGTAACTCGTTTCTTATGTTGAATACAACCCTAATATTCAGAATATACATGTCATGACAATCTTTGTCAAACACCAATATTAGATGACCACTACATCAGTGGGGGTCGATGAAGAAACAAACATGCACACGTCTGTTTTGCACATATCGTTTTTGGTTGTCAGCACATTTATCTACAAAAGAGGCTGTCAAACTTTTTTCTTTTTGTTTTGAAAAGAACTACGGGCTTATGAGGAAGTCATCTATGATCGGAGGAATTTTGATTCATGAGTTAAATCAGCCTTGAGACTGTGGATTGGTACACAGTTGGTATCATTTTATTCTAATTTACCAATCACTTCATGTTCGTATACGTGTTCAAAACTGGTTTTGTTATGATAAACGATAGCAAAAACATTTTTGTTAGCTATAATTGCTATTTTATTAGGACATTAATGGATCTGTTTGGGTGAACTTGAGAACCAACAAGTTTAGCTTATCTTTAGTTGCGTGTTGGTGGTTGATGTGTCTTGGTGGTTGACTTATGGGGCTTTTGGACGAGGGTAAGTAAGACTCACATGCAATGCTTGGGCGGGGCAGATATGCTAAATGTATGTCGTTTTTCCAATCCTAATCAGAGAGTTTTCATTAATCATTACTGGTTGTGACCCAAATTCTTCATAAAAAATATTCGGTTTAATTGTTCGTTTAGCATCCATGACAGGCCCATTTCATCTCATATCTAATATCTTTCGTGTTCATTTCATCTTTTTTTCATAGCAATGTTCGCCATCTTAAACCAACTATTTCTTTGTCTTTTTAAGTGTATGGCTTATGAGTTGTGTCCCATTGATGATTAATGTTAATGAGAAAAGTTCACTGTCTTGATCCGACTTTTCTTTGTTGTAAGTTGTAAGACTTACTAATAATGTCCCATTTATTGCATTGGCAGTGTAGATGTTAATGAAGAGAGCTCCCTATATATCTTGATCCACCCTTTTCTTTCTTATCCCAGTTATGCATTGTGTGTTTTGTATGTCTTATTCACATTTTTCTCAGCGTGCGTGTAAGAGTTGATGGTTCTTGGCTGATGATGTTTAGTCGCGCGAACGAGGTTTAATTATCTTAACATACCAATTGCAAAACTTTTCATTTTTACCCTGATTTTCGGTTGCACATTCTTTTAATACGTTTCTCCAGATTTTGGGAAAATATGGCATCCGGGAATCTTAACCCACCTTTCTATCATCTGAATTTGTTTGTTATTTCCAAATTATGACTCTTTTTAAAAGATTTCCCTAATAATGTTACTTTTGAATAATTAGTTAGGCACGAGTTTTTGCAATCCAACGGATATTATCACACAACAGGACAATCCTCCACCATTAGTTTCAAAAAATTAAGACATGAATGAAGCTTCATAACAAATTCTCTTATATGCTTCATTTTTTTTCATGATGTTGTGGATTATTTTTAGTTATCTTCTAAAGAAAGTTTACTTCGTTCATATAAGCATATAGCTATTATGCGACGCTCCCGCATCTATAACAGTTCTGCAAGTCCCAGAGTTGTTTTTGTTACTTCAAATGTCATATCTCCGTTCCATGGGATAGTGTCTTATAGGGTTTTAGTTTTAATATATTTTCGGGCTATAATGATTGCAAGCTTTCTTTTGGTACGCGGATTCTATCCTGGTATATTATTTTGTTAAGAGATCCTTTTTTCTGTTCCGAAGGTGAATAAGTGGAGTTTTCTGTGCAGACGTACATGTTCTCTTCCCTGTCACTTTTTTTTATAAATTAACATTCTTATATGGTTTTCTGGATCCCTCCCCGGGATTTGGGTCTCCTTTGCTTGACTTCTATGTCACGAATAATGAAGCACTTCCACGGGATAAGATTGACCTCAATTTTTTTTTAAAAATATCAAAATTTAAAGAAGGATCAGTTAAAACAGACATAAATTTTTATCCAATTACAAATATTATGAAGCTATAATAAAAGTTCTAGGCTGTTAAATTATAAGACCATGACATTTTTTAATGTTTCTATTATTGTTTTTATTTATTTATTTATTTTCAGTTTATAAAAGGAACGCCACAGAGGGCAGTTAAATTGAATAAAAGAAATCAAATCGTTGTACAATCAAATAGTTGGTAACCTAGCAATAAACTGTGCACTAAATCCTTTTTGAATATCTACATTTAATCTAAGAAAAAGAAAGTAATCTATTCTAGCATTAACATCATGGCTAACATGACGGTTTCTCAATCTCTTTAGGATAGGTAATCAAATCATCACCGAGTTCCCCTAAGGTAGTGACAGCCAAAACACCAAAACCATAACCGTGGGAAGTGCATTTTCCAAGATATTTGTTATGCTTACGAAGAGAAGCATTAGAAATGGCTTGACCGGGAGTGACAATATGGGAGCAACCCGTAGTGAAGGGAGAGACACCGACGACATCGAAATCAGTATCATGTACATTCTCCCAATTATAAACCAAGATATCAACAGGAAGTAAAGCACTACTATTGTCAATTGTCGTATAAGAATCTTAAGGATACTTCTTTTCTAGCAGCAACACCAACTTTGTAGCACATATCTGACAAAGCATCACGAACAAGATCATGACGAAATTTAAGCCCTATATCTATCAGTTTATTGAATTTTTTATCATTCTTTTTTTTATGCGAAGAAAAATTTATTAGTCAGAATATCACTGCTTCATTTCAAGACGGAGTTGAGCTGAGATACAACAAGATAGATAATTAGACCATTCCTTTGTTGGCTTCTCAGTACGAGCTAGTCTAGAAAGGATGTCTACCACTTTATTTTGTTCCTTAGGAACATAATAGCATTTCCAGTTTTTAAAATGGTGGGGCCGGAATTGGTTTATATCTATAATTTCCAGAATATCTATAATATCTGTAGATCTATAATTTCCATAATATCATAAGATAGTAGATAAAATTATGAAACTGCGAGTTAATATTGAAGTGGCCTTTACTTATAGCTTCGACTAGGATCATGAAATCTATCTCAAAGTTAACTGCCTCCAACTTCAGCTGCTCAATCCACTTTACAACTTCCCATAACGCCAGTCCCTCAACATGCTCCGGACTCAATGCTTGATCAACATATATGCATTTTGCTCCTCTTGCACTACCTGTAGAATTACGAAGAATTTATTTTAGGGTTATTATTTTCTTAATTTATTTGTTTACCATAATATTATTTATTATAATGAAATTAATTTTTCAAACATATAAATAATATTTTATAAACGAAAAAACATAGTGTTTATCTAATACACGTAATGAATATAATTTCTCCCTTCAACTTTCCCTCTACTTTGTATCTCCTTCTTTATTTCCTAGTTTCACAAGAAAGACGAAATTTGTCTGTCATTAAGCTGAAGACAAAATTTGTTCTGGTTAAACCAGCTCCCACTTTGTGCTATTCGACTTTTTGTTTTGGGTCCTGTTATCCTATGCACCCACGCATAGGATATGACTTAATTACTAACTATATTTTACATAGGGTTCCGTGGAGTGTATACCGGAATACTAACAAAACAAGTTTGGGTTTCATAAATTAATAGATTCCGTTGTTACCCTTAAGCTAATAAATTTTGTTCTCTGGTATCATTTCATCTTCTTTCTTCGTCTTCTTCTTTTCTTTCGTCTTCTTCATCTTCCTGAAATTTCAGATCCAGAAACAAATTTAAGATTTTTTTTTCCTTTTCCATTTTGAAACTCTTTGATATTTTTTTTTTGTAGGTAAAAATCTGTCTCCGTAAGGATTTAAATGTAGCTTTTCTTATTCAGAAAAATTAATTAATTCTCACTCAATAGCCTCCGTAAAAATCTGCCTCGTAACCATTTAATTTTCTTATTCAGAAAATCTAAAAGAAACCATTTTAACCATTGTAGAGGTTGTAGCAGATTTCATATCCTACATACAATTGGACGTTGTGCCTTTGGTATTCTCTTCTTATTAGAAAACAATGCTTGAATCCAATTCTTTTCAAATTTTGATGGTTAATACAACGGATTTTAAAACAGAGTAACAATTGGAATCGTTTTTTTTTCACCGTCCAACGGAGATGGAACTTTAGAGTATATATAGGGTTAGGAATTTCTAAAGGAACTTAAGATAGCCCCGAAAATCAGGGAATGTAAATATAGATGGGGCTGCAGCCTGCCAGTGTCAAAGAGCTACAGATGGAGATTTTAAGAGAAACAAAATTCCGGTTAGAAAGGGAATAAAATGGAACGATTTTTTGGGGACCATGGTTTTTTGGGACCATGATTTTATTTTGGGTAAAGACATTAGAAGTAAATCTAGGTCACCCCTTATCTAGATATTTATATTAAATCCTAAATTATCCTCCTGATTAATTTTGGGTGATGGTTAGTTAGTGTTAATAATAGTTAGTGTAATGATTAGTGATTAAGTTAAAGATAATTAGCGAGATTAAAAAATCAGATGGTTTTTTTTTTTAAATAAGTAGAATTATTGAGAGAGTAAAGTTAGAAAAGATGAAGAAGGAAAACATGAAAAACGATGGATTTTACCAACCACAATCGGAGAAAGGGTATTTGGGTACCCAGGTAGGCTTCAAACTTAGATAATGGTGGTTGGTGGTGGTGGTAATCGGAGGTGGTGGTGGTAATCGGTGGTTGTTGGTGGTGATAATCGGAGGTGGTGGTGGTGATGATCGGCGGTGGTGGGCGGTGGTGGTGGTGGTGGGAGGAGGTGGTGGTTATATATATAAGTGGTTATTGGGTTGATTTTAAATTAAATTAGGTTAAGGATAGGTTAGTCATTTCAATGCTTTAGGACACCCCTTATAACTATAGAGAAGGTGGCCTAATAAAATCATGATCCTCAAAAAAAAAAACCATGATCCCTAAAAAATCGTTCATAAAATGGGAATAAATATCTAGAGAGAAAAAAAAAAAAGATTTTCAATGCAAGGGCAATAATCGAAAACTATACGTTTATGTAATAAAAATATTAATTAGTAGTAAAGTTTCTCAAACACCAAAGCACAGGGCGGTCATTAACTGCTGCTTAACCTTTGCATGGATGCAGAGGTTAACATTTGCCTTTTGTTTTTTGGTCAGCCTATTCGTCTTTTTAGTCAAACAATAACCAGTCAGAAGTTGATGACAAATGGCATTTAAACATCTCTGTTTCCAAGACAGTAAAACCCATATTCTGGCGCAAAATCGCCCAAATCTTGAACTTTTTAATCTATAGTTATCGAAGAAACCGAAGCAAATTTCTGAATTTAAAAATGGCTGACAACGATTACCGGATTTTACAACATATTTGTTTCTTCTGCAGCTTTAATTTCAACTGGGTTCATTATACTTCTCTTTCAGATTTTGTTGAAACACTTTCAGCATGGATACTTCCTAGAGGATTTCGTTTCAGGGATCCTGAAAACAGTGATGATAGCACATCGGATGAATATTCAGATTCTAGTATCGATGAATCTAGTCTTGAATCAATGACTGGCAAGGTGATAATTTAGTTCAGAATTTGATTATAATCATGATTTGAAAAAACAAAATGATTGAATTTTTATTTGTTGATGGTTAGGGGATAAAACGTCTTTGTTCAGAGCTTGTTGAGCTAAAGAGGGCATCAGATGAAGATTTTCACAGAAATATTTGCTCGAATTATTCGTCATTTGTCCGGTAATGCTTATTAGTTTTGTAATTTTGCACAAATAGTTCGACCTTCCGTTCCAAATTCTTACTGTCATGATTTTGCTACGTGACACTTATACGTGATCTTGTTTGGATTGGGAAGTCAAAACGCGAACATTATTGTACATATATACTTACATTTAGTTATAATTTGTAATTCTATCTGAATACCGTATGTTACATGCAAGTCAGCAGCTCTGATTTGCAACTTACTTCAAACGCGATTAGGTGCAAGTGCGTGCCAGAGAAGTGTCAACAAATCTCCGGCACAGTGTCCCTTTTTTTCCATGTTTCCCGTGCGACAGGTTTCCATATAGTGGAGCTTCCCAATTACTTGGTAGTTTTGATGTTAAGGGAAACTTATACGGTGAAATTTGAGAGTATTCACAACTTATGGTCATTGAAGCATCAAGGTTTCAGATCTCTTTTTTGATGAATAAATTTAGAAACCGGAAACTAGTTGATGTCTGTGGCTTAAAATGTAGTTTTAGTTTCAAATCTTGGCAGTGTTACCAAAATGTGTGGTGTGTTGGACACTGTTTAGCTGATTAGCTCTTTTGATGGACCCAAGTTTTTCTTTCCGAGTGTTTTATTGATAATCGCAAGAGATTACTCATCACATCTTCCTTTCCTCTATGTAATTGCACTCAGAACTAAAATGTTGTTTTAGTTTGTTGGGCATGATAAAACAAACTTTTATTGTCTACTCGTTGTTTAGCTGATTAGCTCTTTTCATAGGTCCAAGTTTTTGTTTCTGAGAGCTTTATTGATAACCGTAAGAGATTACTCATCCCATATTATCTCTCTCTATCTAATGTTTTTTTCCTTCACTTCGTAATTGGACTTCTACCTCTTCCATACAGAATATTCAACGAGGTAGGAACCATGGAAAACGAATTCACTCATCTAAAACAACATGTTTTAACACAAAGGAAACTAGTGAAAAACCTGACAGACGGCATTTACCACAATTTGGTGTCAGAAGAATCAATTATTGAAGAATCCTTATATGAGGAGCACTATCAACCGAGCAACTTAGAGATAACAGAAACACTGGACATACTTTTGTCAGAACATAGACTAGATGAAGCTCTTGGGATTTTGGAAATATGGATTCGGCCTCTAAAGATAATACAGTTGGAAGAGAATCCTCCAATGCAGGTTTTGGCCTCTTATAGTTCTGCAATACTGGAAAGGAAGTCGAGACTTGTGAATCAACTTGCCCTTGTCGCCAGTCATCCAAGAGTAGCTGCGCCAGAATTACAGAAGGCACTTGCCGGACTACAAAGACTCGGTGAAAGTCAGCTTGCAACACATATAATGCTTAAATATTATCATCACCGTCTTCTTAATGGTATAAGTAGTTTGCAGTCTTCGAAAGAATATTTGCACGGGATTTACTTTAAGGAACTCACAAAGTTTGTTTTTTCTGTGATCTCACAAGGAGCAAAGAGTTTTGAAACTATACACGGAGATAAATCACCATATGCTTCAGAATTTATTCAGTGGATGCGTGAAGCACTGGAAGTCTTTGTTATATGTTTTGATAAGTATGTTAAGTCTGATTCTGAAATAAATGGTCGGTTGTCAACGGCAGTAGCAGCTGTAGAAATTTCTTTCTCATTTTGTTCCCTGCTTGAAGCTCAAAGCATAATGTTGCAACCGTGCTTGGTGAAGCTAATGAGACCTTGTATGAACGAAGTTCTAAAGATGCATATTGACCATTGTAAGAAAGTTGTTGGTATTTTCACAGCAACTGATGATTGGGTACTCGGTAAATACCTTATTTCAGGAATTCTGAATAAGAGAGCCTTGCCCATGATAACTGGTCGTGAACTGGAATATTGGATGCTCACCAACAGCGGAAGGAAATTAACATCAATGCTGCAGGTGTGTTTGAATTATTTCTGCAAGTAATATTATAATTTTCCTCGTTTTGACTGCCTTAGTTTTCTTGGTATAATCACACATTAAAAAAAAAAAAACGTTATCGTGCATGTTCTAAAAAGTTCTCTAATTATGTTCAGGGTATCATTAGTGAAGTTTTGCCATTAATCGACCTTCAAATGGAGATCTCAGTTCTCAATGGACTAATGGAACTCTTCAGAGAATATATTGAGACTCTTGTTAAAGTCATCCCTTGTAAAATGAACATACTAGGTGCAGGCAGTTCAAGAGTAATTTTGGCTCAAGCTTTATCCCAACAAGTTTCTGTGTTGGCAAATGCATCAGCACTTGTAGATATTTTCTCAATCACTTTCAAGAGCATATTCATGGACAATCAGAACTTAGGTTTTCAGCCAGAAAATATGGGTAGCCGCGGGAAGGAACTTGATAACTGGATAGTTGTGATTCAACAAATATCAAATCAACTTACCACTCATTTCTGCCAGCAATTTGTGCATAGAGTTATGTCTCCAGATGCTGGATCGAGAGTTTGTGCAGAAACTTATACTGATGGTCAAGAAGACTCTGAGTTAGATCAAGATTTTATGCCCTCTTTTGCATTTCAGGTGTCATGTTCTTCTGTACTCCCCAGTGAAACTATATTTATTGTGTTCAAGATAATCTTTTAAGCTCAATAACAGTTTTCCTTGTTAAACATGTTGCATATGTTTTTGTTTGGCATTCAAATTGCCAAGATTTTTGGAAAGCCATTGAGGATAAATCGACCATCAATGTCCAACAATCTCGAGGTTTCGAGCAGGTAATTAGTTTATCCAGCATTAATGTTTCCTGTCATTGCGGCCGGTAACCACCAAACGAATTTCTCGTCACAAAATTCTCTAACGCTTCTTTCCCATGTAACAGTTTATTGTGGACATGCACTTTCTGGTGGAAATATCAAGGTTTGGAGGGTTCTTTTCTGAAAACATGCTTGATGCTTCTCTGGATCTAATATATCGCATTGAACCAGCATTTGCTTGTGTAGAATGTGATCCTAACAGGTAGTTCAACTTTTCCTGCTAATGTTTAGTGTGAGTTTCTAATTCCACTAATCTGGATTCCCAGATAGCTGACTACAGTTTAATTAGTTCGTCTTGTTATTTCCACCACACCTAACAGGTTGAGTTCTTTTTTTTTTTCATAGGGATGTACTTACAGACGAATGGGCCACAGATATTGCTATGCCGCTATCAAGAAAATATTGGAGTCTGAGATATTAAAGTCTCCATCCGTAGTAGAACCTATAGTGTCTACTTTCTTAGAGGATATTGAGAGTGGGAAGTCAATCGATTCTGTCAGGGAAGATGATTTTAGTTCTATTGAAGATTTTGCAGAGTTGGAAGATGGAATAACAGAGAATTTATCAAAAGGTTTGGCAATAGATGAAGAAATTCAAAAATTAGAAGTTACCATATCCGATGAAGCTATGAGCAGGATACACATGACTGACAAAACTCAGTTGGCACCTTTGGAACCTTCAAGGATTTCTGTAGAGGAAAAGTAGAAGTGTGGGTTTGAGAATTTAAGTGACTCTTATGAAGATGCTAGAAGTTCAATAGAAGATGTTACGGAGGTGGAAAATGAAGTAGTTGGAGTAAATGAAACTGCCCTAATAAACCAAGAGCTTCGGCAATTTGATGGCATAACCCCTGCTCTTGAAGTCGTCATCCAGCTAGAGGTGGCAAAAACAATAAAGTTAGACGAAGCACCATTAAGGACTTTTGAAGAAGATTTTGACGTAAAAGAGTCTTTGAAGTCAAATGTTGTAGAGCAGAGGAAGGAAAAGGATTCTGGATCTTCATTGGAAAAATCTGTGGAGTTCGGCATTGGCGGACTAGCAGTTGAGGTGTTAAAAGCTATCATACTAGATCATCAAATGCATAATTCAGCAGTAGTTATTTCCAAGGAACCCCAAGGTAACAACTGATATGAATATGATGAAGACGAGGATGAGGACCAGAGTTTAACTGGCTGGCTTGGAAGGTTCAAAGAAGACTTTGGGACTGCAAATGCAGCCATTGCAAAGCCAGAGGAGATTGAAAGAAGGCAATTTCCAAATGCTTGTGTAGTTGACGAGGTGTCTGATGAAATAAGGCAAAAGGCAGAGTTCATTGACGAGGAGGCTGGTACTAATAATAACCAATGTAATGATTCTTATACCTCAGTTGATGGGCATGCTGTATAATATTTATGATAATATCTAAAGACCTTGCCAATAACTGTTAAATCTAATAAAATAACGATCTTTTGCCTTTCAGGTAGCGATAACATTCAAAAGTAGTACAAAGTTTCAGGCCATTTTAAATATTTTGACAATTTTGTAATCAAGGATGCGGAACTTGAGTTTCAATTTCACCGTCCTGAATAAAATTCACCTCTCTCCTCTAGAAAAAAAAAACACAGAAGCTTTTCCGCCATGGAAGAGTAAAACTTAGCTAACCTTCGGGGATTAATGGGTCACGAGCAATGAGGAACGGAGCGGAAGGTTTGATAGACATAGATGTGATGAATTTTAGGTCTTTTCTTACTGTTCCTTCTTAATGCTTTTGTCACAGTGTGACATGTAATCACCAGGCTGCTCTAAGTATTTAGTTAGGTGCCTTTAGTATTTTCCGTTGTTAGTTATTGGTGAGTTTGTGTCCGTTAGATAGGCGACACATGTTGTCCATCCATTGTGTGTTTAGTAGGGTTAATCATTGGTATTTAATCTATAAGAAAACCCTATGTTCGATCTATCCGAAGCTTAATGAAAACAATGACTATTTGGCATTTGCACAGATTTTAGGTCTGGATCTTCGATTTAGAAGGTGTTAATCACCAATTATCCATTTTTTATTCAATTTGCTAGATTATCTGTTGTTAATTCACAACAATTGGTATTCAGAACTGTTCGAATCCACCAATTTTTTTCTTCCAATGACTCTTAAAGCTGTCGAAGAAGAGGTAGCTCACTTAAAAGCTTCTCAATCTCAGCTTCAAACAGATTTCAATACCCTATCCTCATAACTCACTACTAAGTTTGATTCACTAGCAACAAATCTTAACAGCACATTACAAGAGAACAATCGAAATCTGGTGAGATTATTCAGTCGACCTAACAATAATCAACGTCAACCACATACTGAAGATGCTTCTGGATCTCATGGTCATGATATAGAGGAACAGAGTTTTGCTCATCATCGTCAATACATCCCTCCTAACCGCTTCCCAAAGCTCGATTTTCCCAGATTTGATGGTGCAAATCCTCGTGGTTGGATACAAAAAGCTGATAGATACTTTCTATTACATGACATTGAAGAACACAAAAAGATGGATATAGCTACAATCTACCTTGAGGGTAAGGCTGAAAAGTGGTTTTTAAATTTTCAAGTTAATAGGCATCGAATTACTTGGATTGATTTAGCTAAGACCATCTGTGCTAGATTTGAAAACCCTGTGGATGAAAATTTTGTGGGCAGTTTTAATAAACTAGTCCAAACCACCACAGTGGATGATTATTATGAAGAATTTGAATCTCTGAAAGCATTGATGCTTGATATGAACCCATCTCTCACTGAAACATATTTTTTTATGAGTTTTCTTAGTGGCCTCAAAGATGAAATAGGGAAGTCTGTCTCAATGTTTCATCCACAAACTTTGGCTGATGCTTTCAATTTAGCTAGATTACAATAAAAAAAACTACAATTGACTAGTACAACTTCTAAGCCATTCCCTAAATCCTTCTCACCAAATTTTTCATCTACCAGACACTACTCTTCTGCACCATTGTCACCCAAACCAATTCTTACATCACCTAAGTCTCTTCCAACAACCCCAAAATCCTTCTTCCAACCTCCACCAAAGCCCAATCCTCAAAACCTCATTGTCAAAAGACTCTCTCAAGAGGAAATGGACAAGACAAGAGCTCAAGGGTTGTGCTATAATTGTGATACTGTCTACACACCGGGCCATTTATGTAAAGGGAGACAAAAAGTATACATGCTGCATATGAACACTGATGCACCTCAAGACACTGAAGAGGAGGAAGATGTATATGAGGAAGCACAAGAATCTCCAATGCAATATGATGTTGATATTTCTCTGCATGCACTAACAAGCAATGCAACTGGAGAGACAATTAGAATTCCTGGTCTAATAAACAATAAGAAGGTTTCTATACTCATTGATACTGGTAGCACCACTAACTTTATTGCTTCTGCTTTGGCCAACTCATTGAACTGCAACATTGAAGCAACCAAACCAACGATGGTCACTGTGGCTAATGGGGACAGAATAGTCAGCACTGGCATTTGTTCTAACTTACAATGGAGTATGCAGGGGCATCAGTTTAAGGAAAACTTGAGAACTCTACTACTAGGAGGCTGTGACATTGTCCTTGGTGCAGATTGGCTCAAGACTTTGGGTAATGTAGTGTTTAACTTTTTAAAGCTCTTTGTGTATTTGAAGCTCAACAATCAGAAAATTACTTTACAAGGTATTGTTCCGAAAGCCTCTTTACTTCAAATAAGTAGTGCATCCATTACAAATTTTTTTCTACTACTTCACATGGATTGGTGGGTACTTTGTCTTCTATTTCTTCTTCTCCTACACCACCAACACTTGATATCCTACTTCCTTTACTCACTGAATTTCAAGATATCTTTCAGGAACCTACTGAGTTACCTCCAAAGAGAAATTTAGACCAGACAATTCCTCTTCAACCAAATTGAACACCTGTTAATCTCAGAGCTTACAAATGTCCCTATATTCAAAAAGATGCAGTAGAACAGATAGTGAGAGATATGCTCCATTATGGTATTATTCAGCCAAGTCATGGTCCATTTGCATCTCCAATCCTTTTGGTCAAAAAGAAAGATAACATTTGGAGGTTTTGTGTACACTATAGGAAGCTAAATAGCATCACCATCAAAGATAAATTTCCAATTACTATTGTAGATGAATTATTGGATGAGCTGTGTGGATATGCTATTTTCTCCAAGATAGATCTCAGGGTTGGCTATCATCAAATCAGAATTCATGACTTTGACATCTTCAAAACAACATTTAGAACTCATCAGGGTCACTATGAGTTTAAAGTGATGCCATTTGGCCTTACAAATGCACCTGCAACATTTTAGGCTTTAATGAATGATATTTTTCAAGCCATTCTTGAGGAAATTTGTCTTAGTTTTCTTTGATGATATCCTTATTTACAGCCATAACATGGAGGAACACTTGGAACACCTAAAGATTGTCTTCTCCTTACTCATACAACACCAATTATTTTCCAAGATTGTGTGTTTAGTAGGGTTAGTAGGGTTAATCATTGGTTAGTAGGGTATAGTAGGGTTTAGTAGGGTTAATCATTGGTATTTAATCTATAAGAAAACCCTATGTTCGATCAATTTGAAACTTAATGAAACAATAACTATTTGGCTGCGCACATTTGCACAGATTTAGGTCTGGATCTTCGATTCAGAAGGTGTTAATCACCAATTATCCATTATTTTATTCAATTTGCTAGATTATATGTTGTTAATTCACAACAGCTTTAAGTGTTTTCTCTCTTTAATCCGGATGAAAGTATGATGTGGTTATCATTAACACAGGTAATTCTTAGATTCGGTATTGTGAGTTCTTTTTGAGTTTTTCTTCTTCAGGTTGTTGAGGGTATTGTTGTTATAGATACATCAACAACGGGGGATGTGAGATTTTCCTTCTTATCTTTTTCTTTTTAATCCTGTTTTGTTCTAGCCATGCTTAGAAGTCTTAAGCTCTCCTCACTTTTTTCTCCTCTCTAGGTTGTTGTTGGTGTTGTTGTAGAAAATGCAACACCAACAAGGGTTTTGAAGTTTGGATGTTTTCCCCAATTTGTGTTTACGATTATGAAAATTTTTTGACCTTAGTATTCTGATATGTGCCTAAAATTATAAGCTCGTTTATTGTTCCCCAATAATAATTGGGTCTGTGGTTTTGTGTCCTTTTAAATTGTCTCTGCAAACCAATGTTAGTTGGTTTTTGTTCACTTATTGTTTATTGGTGCCTTATACTTGTTTGATAAAAGTCCCGAAAAAGTTGGTTAATGGTGCCTTATACTTGTTTGATAAGAGTCCTGGCAAAGTTGGTTAATGGTACTCCTGATTTCTTTTGGTGTTTAGTTCTGATCTTTGCTGCCGAAGTTAATTTGAAATTCAAATTTGGGTTGGGTTCTTCTTTGTATCCTAGTTTTAGTTCGTACTCTTTCTTTTTGGGTGTCTATTATGGCCTAATTTTAAATTAACCTTTTATCAAAAAAATATTGTTCGTTATCTTAAAATCTTCTAAATATGTTTTTGAACACTATTGTTTTTTCCTTTTGATTCCTTTAATCGGGATCCAAGAAAAGCTGGTAATCTTTCGTATTGAATCTTTTTTCAAGTGTAAGTCCACTTGCTCTTTTATTTTAATTAAAAAAGAAAAAATCTATCTCCGTTTGTGGAGGTTCATTATCAAGTATACGTGCACTTTGTTTTAAAAGGTAAACCTTTAAATGTTTATCTTAGTTTTGTTAAAAATAAGGCATTTGTTAAATGTCTTTTATGTAAGGTCTGTGGGTTAATCTAAAATTGTGGTACATTATTAGATTGAATCGATTTAGTTTGGATAATATATCCAAAAATAAATTAATGGTTTTTTGTTCTTACAACTATTGTATGTAGGAGTGATAGCAGTGTCCTTGAGCCCTAAAACTTGTAGGGAAACTGAACCTGCTAAAGAATTCTAAGGTACCTCAAGAAAGTTTGGGTGTATGAAATGTTCATGTTTCTTGTTCTGGAAATTTTGGTTGTTTTAAACTTTTGAAGGTTATTTGCGTTTATGATCTTTTGATGTCTCTGTGCTAGTGGTTTCATGTATTATCAGAGTGCTCTTTGTCTTCAGATCTTTGGGAAGGTTTCTTGTGCTTGTTGGTTAGGATTATTTATATTTTCTTCTTTGGGATAAGTTAATATAAATGCTTCTGGATTTGATTGATTGATCTTATTTTAGGCGTTAGATGGTGATAAATTCTTTTCTTCTGTTTTGATATTAAAAGCTGAGTCATTTTTAGTTAGAATTAAATCATCACATTTGTTGCTCTGTTGGACATAACCTCTAAAACTCGGCTCCTCTGACCCAATTAAACCCAAAGGTAAGCTGTTATCACCCTACTTTCTCTCTCAATATTCCCTGACGTTTTTAAAACCCCTAGTAATCTTATAATCTTATGAGCTGAGTTTTTACAGTTTTCAGTAATCTGCTTTTATTTCTCCTGCCTATGCATCTTATATTTCCTACATACTTCTGTGGACTGAGATTGTACATAGGCTCAGGTTATGTGATTATACTCCGTGCCTTGTTTCTGTGGAATTACCTTACTGCTTTTCTATTGATTTGGGCCATGAAAATTCTAGCATGGAACACACAAGGGTGTGGTCAGAAAAAACACAACAACATTTACATTCTTTACTTGATTTAGAAAAACCTGACATTCTTTTTCTTTCTGAAACCAAGTCTCAGAGGAGCTTGATGAAAAAAAATCCAAATCATTTCCCAAACACCCACATTGTAGATCCAGATGGAATAGCTGGAGGTCTAGCAATTGCTTGGGTGGATGGTTTTCACTTTGAAGTGGTTCAGTGGAACCTTAACATGATCAATATCATTGTTAAAAATAGCTTCAATTCTAAAGAATGGCTCCTAACCTGATTTTATGGTTCACCTAAACATGATAATAAATTAGAAATTATGAGCTATCTAGAAGACATAGCACATAGAGTAACTTAAATACAATGCCATGGCTTGTAATAGGATATCTTAACATAATTTTCAATAGTGAAGAAAAACAAGGAGGTCTCCCTTTTGATAGGAAAAAAGTAGAGCCAATACTAAACTTAATACAGAGGACATGTTTAGAAGACTTAGGCTTCACTGGAAATATATTCACTTGGAGTAATAAAAGGGATGAAATTGCAAATATTAAACAAAGGTTAAATAGGGCTATAACAAATGCAGAATGGAATGATGAATTCCAACAAGCATCTTTGCAAAATTTGGTAGCAATTGGCTCAGATCATGGGACAATATGTCTCACTTTAAATCCTTCACACTCGATCCTAGTTCCAACTTTCAAGTTCTATGACACTTGGCTTAACAAGACTTTTCTTTTCCTCATTCCAAAAACAAAAAACCCCAAGTCCCCTACCTATAGGACTGTGTAACACTCTATACAAAATAATAGCTAAACTGATGACAAATAGATTCAAAAAATCTTTAGAAAACATAATATCACCTCTACAATCGGCTTTTCTTTCATCTAGCAGATTTCAGACAACATTATTGTTGCACATGAAATTGTTCATTCTATGAAAAAACAAAAAGAAAATAGGTAACATAGGTCTAAAGATTGACATGTCCAAGGCCTTTGATAGGGTAAATTGGAATTTTCTCATAAAAACATTAAGAGCTTTTGGCTTCTCAGAAGATTGGTGCACTTTAATTCACCAATGCATCTCAACAACCCCAATAGCTGTTCTACTAAATGGGAACCCTTGTAATGAGTTTGAACCCACTAGGGGCATAAGACAATGGGATCATTTGTCCCCTTATCTGTTCAATCTGTGTATGTAAGTATTCTCTAGATTGGTTAACTACTTAGAAACTCAAAAAAAAGTTCAGGGTATTAAACTAACTCCTAAAGCCAGACCAATATCACATCTTTTCTTTGCAGATGATCTACTTTGTTTACAAAAGCAGACCTTATCAGTTGTAATAACTTACTAAAATCTATACAAATATTTAGTAAAGCTTCAGGCCAAGTTATTAACTTTACAAAATCTGGACTTTTTTCAGTAAGAAAGTCCATAACAAACACCAGGGCATAATCTGTAGGTTAATGAAAATAAAAAAGATCAATATGAAAGACACACACTTAGGAATCCCTCTGTTCATTGACAGATCAAAACTCAAGGCTTTCTATAACATAATAGAAAAATGGAACATAGAATAAAGATTTATTTAGGAAAAATACTGTCCCAGCCTAGTAAAATAGTTCTAAATAAATTCGTGCTATCTAGCATGCCCATTTTTAGCATGAGATGTTTTGTCTTACCAAAAAAGATAACTAAAAGGATCAATGATATTCAAAGAGACTTTTGGTGGGGAAAACACAGAAATTCTAAAGGAATCTACATAAAAGCTTTTGACTTCCTATGTAGACCTATAGAACAGGGAGGCCTAGGTTTTAAAGAAGCAAATAAAGTTAACCAGGCCATGATCAGTAGAATAGCATGGAGATTAGTTAGTCATCCTAATGATTTATGGGCTCAAATTTTAAAAGGAAAATATTTCAAAAAAACTGGAGCTTTACTATCCAAGAAGAAATCAAATGCTTCTTGGATAGGAACTGTATTCTACAAGGCATAGCACACATAAAGCAATACAATATATGGGAGGTAGGATATGGTTCATCCATCAACATTTGGGAAGATAAATGGATTCCTTCCAGAACTGACACTCTGGCAAACACTGTCCAAAGGACAAACACCCAAATACCACTTGTATCTGAGCTAATTAACTCAGACACAAAGAAGTGGAACATTCAATTACTCAACTCTATCTTTGATAACTCTATAGTGCAGGAAATTCTTAATATCAACCTATTTACTATAAGAACTGGTCACCTGAGAAAAGACAAATTAAGATGGACACTAACCAGAAATGGGGAATTTTCTGTCAAGTCTTTATATGCCAAACTTCTCAATCCTTCCATTGTGGTTTCTCATGAAAAAAAGAGATTCTGGAAAGGTTTATGGAGTATGGATACATCTCAGAGAATAAAACTGTTCATATGGAAATTCTTGCAAGATACATTACCAACTAAAAAAAAGATTAAATCAGCTATAAATGAAGACAACAATTGTGTTTTCTGTCATTCAGATAAGGAATCTACTTATCATTTGTTTTTCGAATGTGCATATGCAAGAGATGTTTGGAATCTATCTCCAATGCCATCACAGGGAGTACATCTTATCTCTAACAGTAAATATTTCTTAGACCACTACAATGAATGGAAAACATGAAATCTACAATCTATATCTATAGCATTGGCTGCAACTAAGTGTTGGTTTATATGGAAAGAAAGGTGCCTTAGAGTTTTTGAAAACAAAAATAGAATACCAGAACAATTAACAATAGATATTACTAGACATTTTGCTTATTGGCACCCAGAAAATAGGAAACAGATCAAAGCAATCAGTAGTAAGCAAAGGATCCTAAATATCAACTGGAATTTGCTCTCTACAAATACAAAAAAGATTAACTGTGATGCTTCATGGTTGTCTGAAATTACTAATGCTAGTTTTGGTTTCATATTGCGTGATTGGACATGAACTTTCCAAGCAGCAGCAATGGGGAATTGCAGGACCTTCTCATCAGAAGAGGCAGAAGCTGTAGCTCTTATCAGAGCTACCCAATGAGTTGTTACAAACAACATATTTGGTGATTGAAGGGGACAACCAGGCACCAAAAAATCAACAGTCCAATGGCAATGCATATCTATTTTAGAAGAAGTAAAGTTATTAGCAGAGCAACTAGGTTCTTTTTTAGGTTTTCAATATGTAGACATGAGAGCAAACAGGGTGGCAGACTTGTTAGCAAAGAAGGGAAGAAGCACAAACATTACAACTTTTTGGAATGATCAGTCTCCTAGTTTTTTAATTCCTTCCATTGCTTTTGACACTATCAAAGCATATGAACTTTGTAACGCAAATGACAATATTTCTGTAAGTTTTCAAGTCGATGTTAATTCTAGAAATTCAGCCATTGGAAGAGCTACTCAACAAGAGTTGGTCTCTGAAGAGACTGAATCCGCAGATTAACGGAAGCCAGTAATCTAAGTCTTATTTTCAAAAAAAAAAAAAAGGATGCGGAACTTTAATATGGATTAGAAAAAGGAACCGAATTTGTACAATTCCATTGTAGGCTTCGGCAAATATTTGTCCTGACAAACCTTGTCTATACCAAAACATACAAGGAACTATAAAAAAAGGCATTACTAGGAAAACACCTTACTAATTATACGAAATAGGCATAAGACAGTTTTTTTGTTTTGATGCGGCATAAGGAAGTTCTTGAAAACACCTAAGAAGTATTCAGTCATGTAGGAAGAGCAAAAAGGGGCAGCGCGGTAAACACAATTCAATGACAGACACAACGCCTTGTCAAATACTAAGAATAACCACAAACATATCCTAGTCAGGAACCAAACATCGGAAGCAACCCAAAATAACTAAAATTGCTTCCCATCCACAGTATACATCTAAAACACTCATCGACCCAGCGAGCATCTATTGTTGGTTTTCTCTGCGCCTAACGTATCGGGTTATGTCATTGTATCTGGGTATATTCTGAGCTCTCTGGGGCAATGTCTCCACCCTCCTCTGTCTCTCAGGTGACCTTTGAACTATCTCTCCATTTACAAACAGTTCAGCTTCAAAATAGAAAACCATAGAGCAACCCACAATGTTAAATGCTTCATCTTGATTCAATCAACAAATAGAAGGAAAAAGAGCTAATAAGTGAACACAGTTCGGACTCTCATTCTCCTTGCACATTACAAGTTTGCATGTTATTTTGAAATGCTTAGAGCCACAGGTTCCCTGGGCCATATAGAAATACAAATATATGAACTGAAGAAGTATAACATCACTAACGTGTAAGACACAAATTAACCCTAGTCATATCTGGATTTGTTTTAACGAGAAGTAGCGAGCTTCAGATTGCATCTCACTCAGATGTCAGATTTGCACATGGTCAACAGTTCCAAACAAAGATAACAGATGCAGAAGGCAGCCCTCGAAGTATTTACATGGCAGAAAGGCGAGATAGATGAAAAAACAAAAAACAAGATTTTCCTTAGGGTGTAAATCAAAGCTTACCTCCATAGTCCTTATTCTCAGCGTCCACATAAGAATTTGGAAGCACAAATAGAACACTTGGCAAACCTGTAGATAATAAAAGCAAGCAAGCCCAATTAAAGAAAAATCCATAGCAATTCATAATTGCAAACCCCAATTACAACAAAAATAGAATGTTAAATAGACCAACCTACGAGCTTATTTGAGGTCTCTTCGTCAATCTCACATCCGAAACCAAAATACCTTTCACACGAAACATTGTATATTTTTCTCTTTGCTTCTTCCTCACTGTATTCATAATGCCAAAGATTTAATAGGTAAGCAAACAAAATAAAAAAAGAAACTATAAAAGCTACTAAGCTAGTGATGACCAATACAAGGTAAACACATACAAATTAAAGAGATAAATCTCAAGAAAATTAAAGAAGTTCAAGAAACCGAATTATGTAATCACACAGATTTCTCGGAATACTGTCTTCAGTAGATAATATTGACAGAATTAGTAGATTATATTGACAGAATTAGCATATAACTAAAGACAAATCATATTTATATGTGGAAATTTATATCAGACATGCCCCTCAAGCAGCACTTAATCTAAATATTCAAAAAGGAACAACTGTAACAATCTACACTTTTAGTGCTTTGGGTTTTTCATCATAAAAATACAACAAAGAAATAATACACAACCGCAAAACCATGAAATGTTACTACCTCAATTTCTAAATAATAGGCTGGTTTCACATGTATACCTAATCCAGCCTATTATTTGGAAACGGAGGGAGTAGAAGACACTGTAGGCAACCGCGAAAGAAACCAACAATAACAGGATAAACACAAACCTAAACCTAAAACCCATCAGCCCAAATTACAAAATGGTTTATTCTTTAGATAGTACCTTTCAAGAAGCCTTAAACCCTAGTCAAAATGCAGGCAGGCACAGATAAAGTGACAAAAACTTATCCACTACAGAAAACCCAAAATCTCCAAATTAAACATCATGCTCAGAGTTGCATAAACCCTAATTGGAAATACACACACACACACAAACTCTAATTTAGAAAAAAAAAAACGAACAATTCGATTTACGAGTTTATTTGAACTTTTACCTTCCCAGAACCTTAGCTAGGGTTTGAACATAACAATCAATCAACACCTTCACCACCAGGATTATCCATAACAATAAGCCAATGTTCATAATCACAACCAGGAAACAATGGTGCCATTTCAGTAGGAGGACGATCACTGTAATTGGACCCAAAATTCATAGGTGAATATGAATCAGAACCAGACCGATTAACTCTACATCGTATAGTATTCAAAAGAGATGCACAAGGTGTAAGTACTTGAACAACATGAAATAAAAGAACCAAATGTTGTCTTTTAGGTCTAATGAAACCAGGAAGTGGTGGGGATTGATCTATCGATGAGAAATATGATGATGAAAAAAGACGACTTGGGAGAGTTGTGGAAGTGGGTTTTGTGATTATAGCTCTTGCTAATGCTGCAACCATCGTTGGGCGAAGGTTAGAGAATTTCTTCAGAGGAGACCGAGAGAGGATGGATACAGTAGAACTAGAAAAGGGTTTTGGAAATGATGATATTTATCTTCTTTTTATTCTTTTCTATTTTCATTTTATTAATTCATGTTTGGAGTTCCTGAAACATTTTGGGCCCAACCAATTAGCGCCCACCACTTTAAATGATTGTAAGCCCATCAAGGGATACATTTTTAGGATTGAGCAATCGAGATTTTAATTGGAGAGGCGAGAGAGGAAAGAGAAGCTCTGAAAATCGGCGACAAAGACTGAGTTGACTCAATATTCTTCTCTATACCGATGAATTGAATCTGTTCAATTTCTCTTCGTTTAACATCTTCAATTCATGTCTTCATCATCTCTTATTTAACTGATTTATTCTTTCATGACTTAATCGTTAATTGTAATCTTAATTTGAGTTCTTATCTTTAGCCTCTTTTTTTCTAAATCGGTTATATTCTTATTTTCAGTTGTCTTTAGGTTTGCTAGTCCTTTCTTTTTATGAAACTCGATTTGTCTAATATTTATCTATATATCAAATCTCTAGTTTTTAATTTCCTTTTCTAATATCTTCTTTGTTATGTGAAATCTTAATTTTTAATCTCCAATTTTTCTATAAAAATGTTTAGGTTTACCTCAGTAATCATTAACATTTGTTGTTTCTTTTTCTGCTTTTCAGGGAAAGAATGGTTGGAGATAATGCTCGATTTAGGCCTTTGTCAGGTCAGTTACTCAATTCTGAGATAAGTGGAAAAGCTACAGTATCCCCGGTCTACTTATTTCAATATCGGGGAAATTACCTCAAACGCAAGTAAGGAATTGAATAATATATTTAGAAACAATTACTTGCAGACATACTCCAAGCATGATGAAAAGAGTGCAAGCATTTCTGTCAGTATAATTCCTAAAAGAAATCTTGCGTATAGAAACTCATAGGATTATGTCATACACTGTTTATATGTCAGTAATTTTATATCTTGCAACTTCGGTTACATCGATTCCTCTCTATAAGTGGCGGTACAATTCAAAAGCACTAAATCACTATTTGCATGCACCAATAGAACTTATAAAAAGCTGACTGATATTCAATTCATTCATGATACTCTTAAAACAAAAAAAAACTCAAAGTTGCTCTCAAAAACCTTTCTTCTGCAATCCATCAAAATCTCTATTTCTGGTACTTACAAATTTCACAAAAAATATCTGATGTTCCCACTGATAACTATGTAGCTCATCTTACTAGTCTCTTAGAAGATCAGGATAATCCTCTTTCTGATTCTTTTAGATACTATGTGGAATTTCTAAGGTTTACTACTATACAAATTGAGCAAAGAAAATTCCCTAGAGTAGTAGTCAAACTTTTTAAGGAAATAAAAAAGAAGGATGATCCAAGAGGTTTAAGAGTGGGAGAATTAGCTTATGATTTGAACATGGCTTGGTCACCAACTGGCGGATTCATAATAAAGAAAACAACCGATCCTGGAGTGTTTATAATAAAGTTTTCTAATGCTGGAGATTTTGCTGCTGCGATTTACTCTATTCCAAATAGAGTTCATGGAAAGCTTCTAATTATGTGTTGGTAGAGCAGTGATACAAAATTAGAAGAGGTGGATATTAATGCTCAAGACTACTGGATCAAGTTTAATCTCAAGAGTGATTTAGTTGAAAAGGGATATGTGGCAGAAATGGTGGCTAACAAAGTTAGAAGAATTCTCAATCTCATGGTTCCTCTCAACTCAGATGGAGAATATAAAGCACATGTATTGGTTGACATAAGTAAATCCCTTGTTCATCAAGTTAAGATAATTATAATTGACGGGTCAGATAGAGAGACAATTAAGATGAAGATTTTCTTTCTAGAGATACCTCATGGAACATGCAGAGACTGTTGGCATGTAGATGTTGATCACTCAGAAAGAGAAGTGTAGAGCAAGATATATTGATTACCAGAAAAACTTTCCAAAAAATTTCATTTATGAAGAGGAGAAAGTAAATCAGTTAATGTTGGCAACACTTCACAAGAAAAAGTTCAAGGAAATGAAAAAGTGGAACTTCTTACTAATGCATCAGCAAGTCTCAGAATTTATGATAGTGAAATAGACATAGTGGACTATCTGAATAGAGAAAGTAAAGGGAGAAGAATGAATGTTGAGGAAATACCGAAGAAAATAGTGGGGGAAAAGTGAATAATTTTATGGAGGGTGAAAACAACAAAAAAAGTTAAATCAGTAGGAGTCATTGGAGATAGAAGAACAGTGACAACAGAGGATTTAATGAAAGCCTTAAAAGGAAAGTCGGTTATTGAGTCAGAGGAAAAAAAGGCAAATACAAGAATTAACTTTAAAGAAGAAAAGCAAAAGAAAAACAGTCAGAATGGTTCAGAATGCTAAGCCAATATTTCGTCATGGGTAGAAGAAACAATATACTTATAAATGATAATGAAGAAAATAAAAATATGGAAGTTGTTAATGATAATTGGATTGAAGTGGAACTAAAGGAAAACATTACACCAATCATTGTGGCAGAGGAAGTTCTACAAGACAACACAAAAGAGGTTTCAGGAGACAAGCAAGAAAAAATAATTGGGGAAGTTCTGGCAAATATCTCTGAAGCTACTGAAATGAATGAAAAAGAAGTAGAAGAATTTGCTTGCACTGAAAAGGAAAATACAATTGATTGGTCTATGTTTTTACCTAAAAGTAGATGGAAGGAAACTGACTCCGACATGGCCAAAGCTGGAAATAGCCCTGACTATCTTTCTCCAGTTGAGCATACTGAGGTAATTGTTTATTATTCCATACTCCTCTTTGCTTATTATTACATTTACTACACCTGCATGCTATGTAAAAACCTGATTTCAAATCTAGACAAGGAAATTATCTTAAGTGTTAAATGCCTCTATAACATCCTTGCATACAAATAATACTTTTTCTAAACAATATGAATATTCTTCTCGGTTTCTCTCTTAATTTTTTTACTCAAAACCTTCATCATTTTTTTTTTACTTCTGGTTCTTTACATGGGTATGAATATTAGGAATCATGAGTTTAACTTCAAGTCTTTATGCTAGTATTTCAGAGTGAAAAAAATAACTCTGAGAAATGACATGACATATTGTGTTTACACCAAAAATATACTGCATGGCAGACTATATAAGTGGTTATGTTTTTGCTTTAAATATCTATTCATCTTCATTAATGGTTTATATTCAGCTATTTTTCCCTTACAATGTAATATGTTATTTAGATATATCATTTCAGAAGAAAATACTAGGGGGCATGAGTTTAAGGTTCTGTCTTGGAATTTACAGGGTATTAGGTCACAACTTAAACAAGATCATCTAAATCATTTAAATAAATCTCATAACTTAGATGTCATTTTCTTGTCTGAAATTAAAGTAGGTTTATCTATGGTTGAAAAAGTTTTTAGAAGAATGAAATTAAAGGATTGGTTCATCATGCCTTCAATTGGTAGATCAGGAGGTTTTGCCATTGCCTGGAATCAAGGAGTTTCTGCTAAACTTATAGCTCTTAAACATAATATCTTTCATTTTCAAATAATTAAAGATAATTTTTGTATGTTTATTTATTTTATCTATGATGCTTTAAATAACAATGTTAGAAATGAACAGTGGAGTCTCATCAATAGTATAAGTGAACTAGAATCTCCCTGGGCCATTATTGGTGATATGGATTTCATATTGCATAAAGATGAAAAACAAGGTGGTAATAATCCTTCTACTAGTAGTTTTTCTTATGTTTATCATTGCATCCAGTCTTTAGGTTTAGTTGATCTAAATTTTATTGGCCTTCCCTTTACTTGGACTAACAGAAGAACAGGGACAGAATATATACAAGAAAGAATAGATGGAGTTTTTATTTGTTAACCACAAATGGCTAGAACTGTTTCCAAAATCGAATAATAGACATCTTACTAGAATTGCCTCAGACCATGCACTGATTTTTTTTAGAGAAAATTCCTCTTAAGGACAAAGGTTTTAAACCTTACGGATATATGATAGATATATGAGTGTTGGATAGAACATAAAAATTACAATAGTGTTATAAATAAGTCAGTTTCGCAAAGAAGAGAAAAACAAAATAATCTTCTGAAAACCCTTAAAAATATGGAATATAACCTTAGATCTTGGAATAAATCTGATTTTGGTAACATTTTTAAGAACATCTGTACAATATTAGAAAGCATTGAAGAAGAAAACAAAAAACTTTTCAGTGTAGAAACGAAACACAATATAAAACAACTTCAAAATGAGCTTAGATATATTAGACTCGGCATGTAAAATAAAAGTGTGTCAATGAAAACGATAATAATACTCAGTTCTTTCACCAACAGGCCTCTGATAGAAAAATATTTAATAGTATTCATGCCCTTAGGGATAATACATGATTATGGATAGAAGGTCAAGAGCAATTAAGTTCATTTTTAACCAGCCACTTTAAAAATATAGCTCAATCTAGTGGAAAGGATATTAACCCTATTTTTTAGGAAATTCTAAAGCCTACGGTTAGTATGGTAGATAACATAAAATTATGTGAAATTCCAAGTGAACTGGAAATTAGAGATGCTCTTTTCATGATGAATGCTTGGGGTGCTTCTGTCCCTGATGGGTTCCCTCCAAGATTCTATCAGCAGCATTGGGACATTCTAAAAAATGATATTGTTTCTTGGGTTCAGAAAATTTTCAAAGAAAAAATTTTAATTCAAAAATAAGTCAAACGTTTATATCTTTGATACCTAAAGATTAAAAGTCCAAAAAACCCAAGTGATTTTAGACCTATTAGCTTGAGTAGTGCCCTGTATAAGATTACATCAAAAACTAACTTAATATCTCAGAATCAATCTGCATTTATTCCAAAGAGACAAATTACAGATAACATTGTAGTGGCTCATGAAATTTTGCACACTGTGAAAACTAGTAAAAGAAAAAATGGTTATATGACTCTAAAATTAGACCTATCTAAGGCCTTTCATAAGATTGAATGGGATTTCATTTTACTAGTTTTTAAACAATTTGTCTTTTTAGATGATTTCCGTGATCTTATCCTTAATTGTATTTCTTCGGTTTCTTACTCTGTGTTAGTAAATGGTTCTCCAGGGGAATCCTTTTCCCCCTCAAGAGGGATCAGACAAGGGGATCCTATGTCTCCCTATATCTTTATTATTTGCATGGAAGCTTTATCTAAACTCCTTCTTCATGCTGAAATGAATGGTAAAATTACTGGGATTAAGGTTATTAAAGATTTTCCTTCAGTGTCACATCTTTTCTTTACTGACGACTCTTTTTTGTTTACTTCTGCTAGTATAGTACAAGATAGAAATCTCCTTTATGTGTTAGATACTTTTAGTGATTCTCCGGGACAGGTCATAAACTATCAAAAATCGGGTGTTTACTTTAGCAAAAAAGTGGAGAATAAACACTGTAAACTTTTAGCCAGAATCCTTAGAGTAGGAAGAATAACTAAGAATGATACTTATTTAGGAACTCTTCTATTTTTTAACAGAGCTAGAAGTTTTAATTATCAAAATATGTTGGATAAGGTTTAAAGTAGAATCCAAGGATAGAAGGCTAAATTTTTATCTCAAGATGGTAGAAATACTCTAATCAGCTCTGTTACTAGTGCTATGCATATGTACCAAATGATGTGCTTTCTTATTCCTAAAAAAAACCTTAGACAAGCTTGATGCTTTGCAAAGAGATTTTTGGTGGCAAAAAAATAAATAAAGGTATATATCTTAAGGATTGGAATTCAATGTGTATTAGTAAAGCTAATGGTGGCCTAGGTATTAAAAACCCGTACAAGTTCAATTTAGCTTTGTTAACCAGGTTGGCTTGGCGCCTTTTAGAAAATCCTGATAAGATGTGGTGTATTATTCTTAAACATAAGTACTTTCCTAAGAATGATCCTTTGTTTTATGAAAAGAAAAAGGTTAAATCTTGGGTTTGGAGCAGTATCTGTAAAGGTCTAGATATAATTAGAGAAAATCATTATTGGGAATTGGGAAATGGTAGAAACATTCAGGTCTGGACAAATAAATGGCTTCCTAATGGTAAAAGCCCAAAGCCTAAAAATAATAATAATTTCCAAGTAGTCAGCTAAGTCTCTGATATAATTGATAACAATGGTAATTGGAATCATAATCTAATCAATAATTTGTTTGATGAAAGTGATGTTAAGGAAATTAATTTGCTTGAACCCTGTAATGATGATGAAAAAGAGGAAAGGAGGAGATGGATTGGTACCAAAGATTGTTATGTCTCAGTGAAATCTGCATACAACTACCACTACAAGAAAATCTATCTATTGCTACACTATATATTGCCACACCTTCAATATAGGTGTTGCAAAAGCAAATTTCTAGCTACAGTACTTTTTAGCTGCAGCTAAATGCTATAATTTACTGCTGCAAAATGAAACTTTTTCCACACAACTGTAGCAACAATATGAAAAGAGTGTGGCAAAAAGCATAATCTCTTGCTGCAGCAATAAAGATTAGGTGATGCAATAGACTTCTTGTTACATAGATTATCGCGAAACTAGTAGGGGTTTATGCCATAACCATTGGGTGCTGCAATAAGTTAAGTTTCTTGTAGTGTACTTATGTAATAGAAACCATAATAACCAGAGTATTGAATTGTTTGGTATATGGAAGCTAAATATTATGCCTAGAGTTAAGACATTTCTTTGGAAAGCTCTTCCAGTTAGGGAGAGTATGGGTAGATATACACCTATTGACATAAACTGCCCTTTATGCAATTGCAATACTAGAGAAAAAATTGATCATCTATTTACTAGTTGTGTCTTCTCTGAAGCTGTTTGGAGGGGACTTTCCTTTTCCAATACTTATTATGCTGCTGCCAATCAAAATTTTAAAGAATGGTGTCTGCTGTGGTTGAAGGATAATATGAATAGAGGTCACATTGCTTATGTCTTAGGTACCTTTGGAAATTCAGGTGTAGGGTTGTTTTTGATAATGTTAAGGATAGCCATATAGATCTTATTGAGTTTATTAGAAGGGACCTTCCTAACTACACCAAAAACAAGAACTACATTCATGTTAAAAACAACTGTACTAGTAAATGTGATGATCTTCATCCTAACTGTTCTTATGGAAATAATAATGTTCTGCATGATAAGTATTATATCTATTTTGATGCAGCTTTCCGGAGTAAAACAAATAACTTTGCTTACGGCATTGTGAAAACAAATAATCTTGGTCACATTATGGACATTGCAGGAGGTATAAGTTGGTGCTCAAGCTCCAAGGAAGCCGAGTCCAGAGCCTGTAAAGAAGCCGCCAAATGGATGCAGGGATACAACGATGAAAGAATAGTTTTTCTTAATGATAACAAGAATGTTATTAGCAGTATGAAGAAGAAAGATGATTTTGATGTTGGATGGGGGTCTAAAGCTATTCTGATGCAAGCTTTAAATTTCGATCAATTTTTTGCTAGTTCTTCTTTCTCCTACATTAAAAGAACTTGTAGTAGTTATCTAGATTATTGAATAGGTACACAGATCTTAATATAAATTATATATATTGGGATAAATATGTAAAATATTTGGGGTTTTATAAATTATGTAACCCTAATGTATCTTTTCTTCTTTAGTTTAATATAACTTTCTTTTATCAAAATAAAATTGAGATTTTATTTCAACAGAACTATGGGTGAGCATGGTCCGACTCCATGCTACGGTGTTTAAGATTGCTAATTGGATTAATTAAACCAAGTCTTTGGGGATAGACCACAAGGCATTGGAGGTGTGATAACTATTTATCTATCTATACAAAAATAAAGATATGAACCGTGGATTCAAACCATGAAGGCCAAGATATAAACAACACTAAGTTCACTTGCTACAAGGAATCTTCAATTTTTCCTGGATACAAATGGGTCATGAATGAATTTAATGAAGGTAGTAGATGGCTTGTGGGAAATGGAAGTATTTCAGTATGGAGAGATAAACGGGTGAAGGAATATGCTCTTATTGAAAGACATCAATCTGATGAATATGATTTACAAAACAAAGAGTTAAAGGTGTGTGGCTTAATTGTGAATGGTGAATGGAAAATTTCAGAGGAAATGGTTCACTTTTTTTTGAAGAAAATGACTTACCAGCTATATGGAATGACAGGGATAGAAGAATATGGACAACAGATTTATCTGGAAAATTCACAATTGCAAATGTTGTACAACATATAAGGAAGAATTATCCAGTATTATCTTGGACTAAATATTTGTGGAGTGCCTGTATTCACCCATATACATCTTGTAATTTGTGGAAAGTGTTCAGAGGTGTATGTGCAGCTGGAGAAAATGTCAGGAAAAAAGTCTTTAATAATGTGTCCAAGTGCTACTTGTGTGGTAATGGTCAAGATAATATGGAGCACATCTTATGGGAATGCATCTTCAGTGATGGGATTTGGCATTAGCTTGGAGGTATGTTCAAATTTTCTACTCCTTCCAATTTTGATGAAGTGATTGAATTTGTAAGAAATAAGAGTTCTGCTGTCAGGGAGATATATGTACCTCTTTCACTTTAATCGTTGAACTGTGGCTGACTAGAAATTAGAAAATGTATGAAGGGGTAACTCCTAATGCTGAAAATCTTAAACATAAAATCTTGAATTTCACAAAGGAATGTGGAATAATAATTAAGGGTGTTATGAAGAACCGTGTTTATGATTTAAATATTATGATGAGTTTTGATATTAGGGGTAAAGCTTCTGTGGTTAAGGAAGTGTTTTCAAGTTGTCTAATATAAATCAAGTCTTAATTTGTTGTGATGGAGATGCAAAAGGCAATCCAGGAATTGCTGGATTTGGTTTTGGAAGCAGAAACAATGAAGGATATTTCCTTGGTGCAGTTGCTGGTGGATTAGGTATAGCTAAAATTATGTTGCAGAAGTTATGGCTCTGGTAACTGCTGCTGAATGCGCAGTAAGAATGAAATTCATGGATGTATGCTTCAGCTTAGACTCCAACGCAGTGTTAGTGGCTTTTACAAGTGGTAAAATTCCTTGGATAGTAATAAACAGATGGAAAAGAGTGACAGGCCTTGTTGAGGAATATATATTTCAGACATTCATACATAGAAATCAGCTTTTCAGCTGATAAGTTAGCTAAAAAGGGTTCTAATATGAGAAGAAGGGAAATAATAATATATGAAGGTAAACCAGATTTCCTTGGAATAATGGAATGTGATGCACATTATTTTAGATTCTCTTGAGAAAATTTTAAGTTGTATAGCTTTCTTTAGCTTTTATTTTTGTATTCTTTAGTTTTCTTGAATATTAGCCTTGGAATGTCTTGGCTAATTTTCATAAATTGAGTTCATTTTAGTAACAAAATTATATGATTTAGCAAAACAAAAAAAAACTAAATTACAATAAAGAAATATAAGATAAAAGATGAACATTATAAGTTATCGTGGTTTGGTGATATTACCTACGTCTATATTAGAAGTATAAAGACTTTATTAGTGGTGAAACAAGAGATACAAGATAGATAATAAACTCTCAAAATCTTAGCGAGCTTTCTCTCTCTCGCTTAACTTACTTGCTTTCTACTGATATCCCTCTGGTATTTAAAGGTAAAATTGTTTATATATCTTATTTTTCTATCACATTAAACATATCATAAGATAATTCCTATTAAGTTGCTTATTTTCCTAAGCGCAAGCCCTCGCGCGAGTATCTGTTTCCCACTTGAGAATTTCCTCTCGTGTGTACTGCTTTGCTTGCTCGGGTATACGTCCTGGATTATGGTGTTAGGCTCGTGTATAGGAGACTTATGTGGTCTTTTGGGATCTGTTCGTATCTTGTCTTTTACCACTACTTGCTTCTGACAAACCTAACCCAACACGTTTGTCTTTCGCATTTATAGCTTAGTCTCATAATTCAAACTCATCCTTTAATGTAGTCAAGATTCTTTCCATATGGTTTCATCGGAGGAGAGCGGTACATATCTCGAACCATGGGGGGTAACTTTCCAACTTGTGTCATGTGCTTCTCGTTACTCCGGTGCCTTGATATTCCTCCACGTAGTAATATGATATTTTACTATCACAATTTTCCTCATTTCTTTTCATCTTCCCGAAGGGTATGAAGGGATGCAAAGCTTACCCATTATTTTCACTACCTCCATGCCCCGAGAATGTTGCTTGGTAATCGTCATGCAATAAATTCTCTCACGTGTCCATGCCGTTATGACCTTCTCACCTGCTACAACTGGTTAATATTCTTTTCTTAAGATTTTATTTCCTTTATTCAGGATTTCCCTTGGGTTGTTGAATAAATTATTTTAACTCTTCTTCTTCTATGGTTTCTTCTCTATGAAACTCTATGTTATTTATGTCATATAAATGTGTTATCTCCATGATCTTCATCTTTTATCCTTTTCTTTATACTTCAATGGATCATCATCAAAGCTCATCTTCTGCACCAAGGTTGGTCTTTTTTTAGTGATTTTATTTCCTTTATTTTTTGTTCTTTGCTTTTCTCTTTCTTTTGCATGTTCTTATTTTTGTGTTTCTTCAGAAAATCATCATCGAGAAGAATTATTACTATTGAGTATGAATCGCAACATCTTCAAGAAATTATAGAGATTTATGTCTTCAAACTTCAGTTTTTCCTATGCTCTTTCCAAAGGTTTTAAAGATTCCATGATTGTTGATCTGGCTAGAAAGCATTGGTCTCCAACAAAGATTATCATCTGCCAAGGCCAGTCAAAGTCTGGACTCAGATTACCCTGTAATCCCAATGATCCTCTAAAGTTTGAAGTACTCGCTCGCAAAATTCCTCAACGACTCGTATTTCGGTACTCGGGAAACTAGTGGAGATTGCTTAGCGAGCCAATTCGTCGTAGCCAACGCCGTTGTACGATCCATGAGAAGTCTACCTCTGATGCTGATAGAGACAGGCATTTGCATACTCTTACCACCTTCCTTCAGAATTAATGAAGCTCCCAAGCTCACCAAAAGTTCTAAGGGTGGGTCTAACCATCTCGCGAACCACCCGAGCTTTCAATGGTCCAGTTCTCGTTCTTGATGAAGATGAAAAACTGGGGGTCTAACAACTTCACCCAATATTTCACTTAGCAATCTGTATGGACTAACTCCAATATACTTTCAAACCTCAGATAGTAGTCTATTCCTTGAAGCTATCCTTCTATTATTGAATACTAATTACCTTTGTGGATGTGCTCCACCACAGAAATATCCGCTAAGTTTGGTTTTGGACCACTTATAATAGACGTAGCATTGTAGAACACTTAAACAACTCTGCCCAATATTAATTTGATAATTCATCAAAATAAAAATAAATAAGAATGCTGCAGTTTTGCTGATCCAAAAAGAGAAAAAAACAACAACAATAGTGCGGATCATAAATAAGAAGCAAACTGATGAGATGACCTCAAACCAAGAAAGAAAAGGTGTAGTTTTTGGTATATATACTTGAAATCTATGCAATATCTCTGCAATGTCAGTTTTTATTTTGGCTGTTAGACCTTCACAAATAGACTTTTATGAAAAATAGTAAGCCTAAGCAATATTTATTAACCTTTAATCTCTTACGTGACTACAAATACATCATTAATATTTACTGACCATATTTATTACAGCCAGTTAGACTGCTGCCTCCATATTTAGCAACACCAGTATTCTTACCACAGCTTGGTGCCACTTTTTATTTATCTTTTCTGCTTTTTAAATTGGTGTTTTTGGCCGATCTTTTGTGCTTGCATTACAACTTCGTGATTCCGAGTGACTTCTTTCATGCTAACATACGTAGCCTTGATAGGATTTATCAACTGGTGTAAAAGAAAGCAGCAACCTTGCGTATACAACCTAAACAACATAAAAAAAATAAAAAAACAGAAGCAAAAAACAGGTCACGTAGAAAAATGTACTTCAAATTACATGAACAAATTATATTGTAAGTTTTATATTCTGGTGACCTAGCATTGCATAATCCGGAAGTGTTATATGGCTATGAATACCTGGAAAAGGTCGACTCAGCTGGTAGAGCTATAAAGATCCTGCCAACAAAGATAGATATATACTCTCTGACCATGTCGAGATCCCATTAGAATAAACAACTTCCCTCCTAGTATACAAAAAGGGAGTCTCTCGTATGGGTGTGTGAAAAAAGGGGCGTAACCCTTTCTCTAGTCTTCAATCCTTTTTTTTTTTTATGTGAATGCATCTTCAATCCCTTTTTCAGACTGCTCACTGCATATTAGAGGTAGTCTAGATGGTATAAAAATAATCCATTCCTACTGTAACCGGCAACCAAAACCATACCTATTTTCCAGTAAATGCATCTTTAGTCCCTTCGTTGATCCTCGCTGCATATTCCAAGCTTGCCTACACATCTCACACATGCGTTTCTGAAAATCCAGGAGTGAGTATAGTATATCACGAAATTATGCAGAGAAAACAACGACTTTAGGTCTAGGTTTTGATGGTTTTCAGCTCTCTAATGCAATTGGGGTTATAAATAATCAAGTCTGATGTTTAAGTGATGCGGAATGGCTAGTAACAATCAGGCATAAACTAATAGAAGACAGAAAATAGAAGAATAAAACATAGAAGAATAAAACGATAGGAATTCAACAAAACGTTGATAAATTGAGTTTAGGGCTAGAAGCCAAATTACTCATTGATAATTCAAAGATTATTTTCTTTAATCAATAATAAAGTCAGCCTCCTAAAGAAAACCTAATAACCTATGTATACTAGAAAGATAACCCCTATGGAAAGAAACCCTAAACTAAATACGGAAACAACTAAAAACGTCCCTATTTTGTAGGACATTCCTAGATTAAAACATTTCTAAAGAAACATAAAATGCTCCTGCATCAATCACCCCAGGTTGAAAGAAACTCGACTCCGACGAGCAAGTCTTCTTAATTTCTAAAACATCGCGGGAACAGTTATCTCGGGCTAATTCTTAGTACCCTTGTGTAACATCCAGCTGACTTCGCATGATCAAAAACAAAACTCGTAGCCTTGGAGATCCTAAGACGCAATAAGCAAGAAATGGTGTCCAACGTATCATATGATATCTTTGCTGCTTTCCCACGATCGAACACAAAACCCGAACATTCATTTCTGATGCTGAACTTAGTTATCCCCATAGCAAGCATTAATCCTATCATCCCGTCTTTATATTCAGAACATACTTTCTGGTCACCGTCTTCTCTTTTAAAACCAGTGACCGCCATCTTCCTTTTTGACTTTCCTCGGTCAAAAACAAAACTATTGACATCAGTGAAGAACACCATAGGTCGTCCTCCTTGTAACAATTTCTGGTGCCTTAGATTATCGTTTGATGTACCCATGTACTGCTCATTCTTGTTGACTGTTTCACTTAATATAGACAACGGACCTATATTTCCAACTCCACTATCCATTAGTTCTTTCAGAATTAATACGCCTGAAATAACATCTTCTAACAAATTCCTTCGCGTGGCAACCAGAACTCTTAACCAAAAGATGACCATAATCTCCAAGATGATAGAAGCTACGCATAACCACCATATATAATATACAAAGTTAGCGCTGACATTGACTAACCTTTGTTGTTGTCGAAAGTTATCAACCTTTGATGTTTGTAACAATGGATATGGATTAGGATTTCTCCGATCATTGCTGACATTGTCACAACATATTGCACCACCATTAGCTCCTAGAAATCTGATATACCTTGATGTTAAACTCTGAGGTGCAATAACTCCATGTTCCCTTCCCAGCCTCCTACTATAATGCAGTTCCAAATGAATATCAAAATTCGACACAGGTTGGCTTTTCGGAAGAATTTTTAGATATTGACTTGCAACTTTGATAACCCAATCCCTATAAGCGGCGTCCCCACCTAGGATTAGAATTGTTCGCTTCCTTGGACAGCGGCACGTAGCACAGTAAGTTAGCTCCAATTGAATTCTAAAATAATCACCTATATCCATTACCATAACTCTCATCAAATCCCTACCATCCAACATCTTATGGCAGATCTCACCGTGAACACATTCAACTGAAAATGACCCATTCTTCGATGTTTTGGTTACGTCCAGTACCAAACTTCTGCCAGTAACTGTTGTCATTCCACCGACACTGTTTTATTCTTCTTGATGATTGCATACACCTCGGGATTGATACGTATAATATCATTATTCTTACTCTCTTGATTACCTCGATCTAGATGAATTTCTGATGGAGGCATGCACTCAAGTGCAAATAGTGTGAAAAGGATGTCAAGAGAAAAGGATCCTCTATCGACAAAGTCATCATTAGTTAAGTATGAATTATCTTCTGAAAGTAGACCATTAAGCTCAGATATGTCCAGCTGATCACCACAAACCGTTAAATACTTTACGGCCGCTATTGATACATTAATCAAGGAAGACAAAGTACACAACAATTCTCTTGTCTGCAATACAATTTGATATCCATAATTTCGTTGTAACAAGGTTACAACTTCTCCCTCTATTCGAGCACCAATATACTGCATTTCCACTTCTGCAGTATAATAATGAAGGAATTCAGCTACTTGGCGTTTATCTAAGCCATGTACAACAATGGATTCTTCGTCCTCACATCCCTTCAATTTCTTAGTAGCATCTGAATCATTGGGACGTCTTCTCTCGACCTCCATTAACAGAAAAACAATTGAAAATACTGCATCCTCCGTAGTTGTCTTCTTGTTGATAAGTGAAAACACCTCATGGTGGGTAAGTCTTATGTCATCAGGACAACTTTCTTTTCCCCCACCAATCTGTTGATCCAAATGGAGTGGTACTAGCTCAACCACATGTAGTGGTCTTTATGGATGAAAACTATTTCTGCTGGTTTGGTAATTTGGGGTGTGTGGATGAGAAATGAATCTAAACCCTAAACAAATGCACTGCACGAGAGTGCTTGTGATTCGAGAAATCAATCTGTACAACTCCGGCCTAAACCAAGAAATGGCCGTTCCAGACTTGTTTCGGTCACAAAGTGAAGGAGATGGGGTTGATCTTAAGGAGGGAAGCGAAGAAGGTGTTGAGATTGTGGAGGTGTTGGTTGTGTATGACTTGTATCAGAAATCTGAACTGGCTGCAGAATGTAAGCTATCAATTCTGGTGTTTGGATACGGCTGTATCAACACTTGGTTTATGTTGTCTTGTTCTCTTTGAAATAGGGAGGAGAACCTATTTATACAAGTCATTGAGCATTACGTACCCACGTCTCTCATGGGAAGTGGAGTGATGGAGTAGTCGAGTTGCGTGTGTTAGTGTCACACGCAATAGTCTTGCCCACTTCTCCCATCATCATTAACCGTCCATGTCTTCCTTACACGTTCTTGTGATGGCGCGTTGTGCGCCGCACGCTGTAAACCGCCAGACCAATACCCCAGTATGTATCCCCCAGTTTGTGACATGATTAATGTCTCGAGTGTGTGGATCGTGGGACCCACAAAAGGTAGCGTGTGATGCTAGATTAAATAACTAAGTTATTTAGGAAGTCGATATTTGTGAAATATCGTGTGTATTCTATGTAGGTAATGCATCGAATGTAATCAGCATGTGTGAAGCATCGCTATTTTAAGGCTTAACGGAGTAAGTCACAATTAAGCGTCTTAAAATAGATGCATGTGTAGCCATCTTCGAGTGATCGTTTGGAGGCTGTACAGGTAAGTCCTGACTTGGACGATCACTTTGTGTGGAAGAGTGGTGGACGGTGATTGTGGTGATGCCTCACTGGTCGCCTAACTCCTGTCTTAGGTTGTCCGTCCAAGCTAGTGAAGTTGGAAGGACGAGATGGATTGTGACCCACATCTGCGACCGTTGGATTAGGGTTTAGGAGGTGCTCAAACACCAACCTTTAGCTTGGTCGAATCCAAGCATGTGAGACATATTTGGCAGGGCCGATCGGGCATGCGTGTAGATGGTATGCTGGTATAGGCGCCTATACCTCACTGTCTCATGAAGGTGCAATCTAGACCACTGAATTTGTCGGGCAAAGAGGAATGGCTGAGATTGATTTGCGACAGAAATCTCATGCCGCAAAGGCCGTGCGTCATGCATACTTCGGGCACGCGTTTCGAGACGACCAAGCCTGGTCGGTCTTGGTCGATCAGTCAGGTGTGCAGACGGCACGTCTGTACCTTATTGTCCCATATAAACGTGATCTAAGACACTCAATTTTTCCGGCGAAGTTGAGTGGTCGAGATTGGTTTGCAATTGGGAAGTGTGACCACGCCTAGTTTGGGTGTGTGAATCGGGGCAACCAACCATGGTATGCCTTGGCCGATCGGGTGTGGAGATAGGTGGGCCCACAGTGATCGTGTTGATACTCACAGGACATGCTTAGTCTATTCCTGGACCCTCCATTCGAGCAGGAGAAAATGGACGCTCGTGATCGATTTGTGACACAAAACCCTAATTAGGGTTTTTGGCCGGCCGCGTGTTTGCTAGTTTGGCTAACCGAAAATACGTGTTATATACCTCATCTGGAGAGGTCGATTGTGTGGGGAACTTATTAGGCCGGTGCTGAGTGCGGTGGTATGTGTCCGACCATCTCGGGGTAAATCTAACCATCCAACCGTGCTGGTGAAGTTGGATGGTCGTGATCAATTTTAGGTTTTTAGTGGACTTTTTTACGACCCTCAATTCTCCACGCTGACCCAACTTCGGACAATCGTTTATTGCAATCTGGTCAGGTTAGGGAAGAGTCGGTCATACAGGTAGGAAGAAGGTCCGCCGGTGTACATGACAAGCTTTTCCTAACCGGTCATGGGATAATCTACGCCGTCCAACCATGCTGGTGAAATTGGACGGTCATGATGAATTTGAGACTGCCGTAGGCAGCCTTGTGCGCACGAGCTTTTCCAAGCTGCTCCACACCAGTTTGGATATCCCATTATGGGTTGGCCTTTGGTGATTATTTTGTCAGGCGTGACTTTGCACCTATGTGGCCGACTTGCGTGGTCGTGATTATTTCCAAGACTGACGTAGACAATCCAGACGCTCGATCGGGTTAGTATAACACGCCGAGAATTGCAGCCTGTACGGGTATTTCGTATATGCTTCATTATTAATGCTTGGAGATTCGTGTTGCTCTGCTGAGAGCAACACTCAGTCGTCATGCCGCACCAATAATGAGAGTGGAGCAGTACAGAAAATACAAGGCCGGTCATGCATTAATTGATAATGCTATAAGTTTATTGTGAGGAAGTATTCACCATTTTATCAGTGGTTTTATCCTTTGCAGGATGTTAGCACATAATTTCGTCCTTTACAATTTTAGCCTTTAATGAAAATCCACCATCAACACTAGGTAAATTAGCGAAGTGAAGAAGTATTCATCACTTATCAGTGGCTTTATCCTTTACAGGATGTCAGTGCATAAATTTAGTTTTACAATTTTAGCCCTGAACTAAAATCCACCATCAACATTAAGTCCCCTGCTTAGCACATAATGGTTACACTATTGTGGGGTAGGCATTAGATGGTGACATATACAGATAAAACTTATGAGACAAAGTTAGATGTTACCAGGAGAGACGGGTCGTCCTGTCCTTGGAGCATGTCACGTTCAAGAGGCGTCTAGGCGAGCGTTCCCCTAGCATGATGTCAGTCTTGCCTGCTTCGATCGACCTTTTTATGCCTGCTTCGGTCGAGAGCCTGCTTCGTGCTTGCTCCGCTCGAATGTGTGGTTGTTGTGGCTGATTTTTTCGTGGGAGTACGCCAGGTGTGACGACGACCTTGGTGGGACCGGTTTCCTCCTTCGGTATTCGAGCCAAGAAGGGAATAGAACTTGTATGCTCCTCTTCCCATAGAAAACCGTGCGTGTAACCCTGGACGGATGTGGATCCCACCATGTATATGCTTCGACCAAACGTCACCCTGTTGCACCTGTTTGATAGGCATATGGGTCGGCCTGCATCGCTCAACCGTGGGACTCATAATGCGCCTGCTTGATCGAACGTGGGCTTCTTGTGCCTGCTTTGGTCGAATGTGGGACCCAATGTAAGCATGCTTTCTTCGAACATGGGCAGATATGCATGCTTCGATCAAACACGGGTCCACCGTGTACATGCTTCAAACGTCGGCCCTGTGCTTCGACTGAAAACCGGCCCTGCTGTGTGCGCCTATTTCATTCGAATACCAGCCTTATGACCTTGATCAACACCGGCTGCGTGGACTCGACCAACACCGGCCTTGTTTGCTGACGTGGCCCAATACCAGCCTTGTGACCTTGATCGGCCTTGACCAATATCGGCTTGACGTGACCCAATACAAGCCTACTTGCATGACGTGATATCAGTCTTGTTTGCGTGACGGGATATTAGTTTTGCGATCTCGACCAATACCAGCTTCGCAGACTTGAGCAACACTGTGCTTGTTTGCTGACGTGTCCCAATACCAGCCTTGCTTTCTTTGCCCGTACGGTTTATGTGCTTGCTCGAGTGTCATCCTTGATACTTCGACCAAACACCGACCCAGCTAGCTTTACCAAACACCGGCCTTGTTGCCTGCTCGAACGTGGGACCCACCGCATGCTTGCTTTGCTCAAAAATGAACTTTGTGTGCTCAAATGTGAATGTGGGTCCTGCAGAGAGCGTTAAAGCAGCTTCTGGAGTGAACTTGGAGGCGGCTCCTGGAGATAGCATTGAAGCAGGATTCTGAAGCGAACGTGGGTCCCGAAGAGAGCGTTGAGGCGACTCCTGAATAGAACATTGAAGCCGCTCCTGCTGGAGGGAGCGTTGAAGTGGCTTCCTCTTCAGTTTGATTTACCCTTGCGAATTCCATGTTTCTTGATTGACCATCTCTCTCGTGTTGAAGAAGTCCTTGACTGATGGTGAAGGAACTTCATGCTGAGCCTCAGTCCCCAAGCGTGGTTTACATGGTTTGTATGGTCGATGGGTTTATCATAAAGATATTTCCATATTGCCTCCGTAGCTCTATTACTTCTCCATGGGAAAATAAAATATGCAGAAGTTCGGATTAACTATGTTCGTAGTAGTTGTTGCTGTGGTGAAGCTCGGGCACTGGTATCAAAAAAAGACCAACGGTTCTTAGCTACAGCTGTGATCATAAGAGACTGGAAGGAAGGGGCGTGACATCTACGGGCACGAACTTGGCGGTTTCTCGTTATTAGAGGGAGAAGCATGATGGAACCGATAACTTCTTGATGTTTCCTCTGGAATAAAAAAGAGGGAGACAGTCCCTTGCCCACGAGTATCCACTGAGCCTTCGACTTGATAGATGTTGTCACACTGGTTTCATGAGACCGTCTTTACTACGTTGTGTTTCATAGACATCCAGGAATATCACCGATCTTTGACAATACGCCTGTTCTCTTGAGTGTATACTCGTATTTGAACATCTTGGAATCATAATGATAGTGTGCTTGCATCCATGTTTGAGATGGACAACGCGCTAAGAAGTCCCCAGTCACACTCCTTTGGTAACGCAACTACTTCTTCTATGGGAGACTGAAAGCGTCTCTTAATGTTTCTGCCGTCGATACAGATATGGAATATCTTGGACGTTGTTTCATCATTGTGGAAGTCGTGTTTGCGGTACTGGAGTTGGAGTTGGCGTGCAGGATGTTGTATCTCGGTGGTTTTCCTCTTACTGCTTCAGCGAAACTGGTTCTTTCTAGCAAGGCAGATGCTGTTGTAGATGAGCGTTCAACAGCTCCAGAGGATGACCAAAAGCGCAGATTCTCCAACATAGCACGATAGACATGCACCACTGTCTGATAGAGTGACTCACCCGGATCTTGCTCGACATGACGCGTGGACATCGTTATCTCCTTGAGGCTGCTCCCTTGAGGTATCTGCTCCAGTGGAAGATTGCCTCCATAGAGTGTTGATACGTTGCACCGGCATTCTTTAAACCAAATGGCAGTACAATATAATAAAAATTCCCGAGAGGAGTTCGAAAAGTTATCTTACTTGCGTCATGCTCGTACATCCTTATCTGGTTGTAGCCGCTACATCCATCCATGGAGGAGAACATGCAGCGTCCGCTGGTTGCATCTACTAACATGTCGATGTTAGGTAGAGGAGGATCGTTTTTGGGGAAACATCTGTTTAAGTCTCTGAAATCCATGCAGCACCTGATCTGTCCATTTTCCTCGTGTCTGAACTGCAACTGTTTAACCGGCTTGGATCCAGGTATGAGATGTAGATGATGGGTGACCAATTTTCATCTAAATCCGGCATTTCTTCATACCTCCAAGCGAATATGTCTTGGTACTCTTTGAGAAGTTCCACGAGATTCGTGCGTTCATCCGTATACAAGGTTGAGCTGATGGAGATAGGCCTAGGAGATTCCTCAACGATTTCAATCTCATCAGTTGTGAAGTTTGCGCCATCTTGCAACTGTTGTGGAGCATCAAGCACTTGTTCTTGTGGTTCGTTGTTGTTGTAGCATTCCATTGGGTGGAGAGACTGGGTAACAATCTCTCCTGCTAATTGATAATGGAAGTGTCGGTATACCATTTTCCCTTTCTGGTCACGACTCGTCACAAAAGTTTATTCCCTCTTGGTATGAACTTGGGTTTCGGCTTCACCGGATGAAGAAGAATGTTTCTTCAGCAAAGATGCGTCGTGGGGCTTAGACCTCAATGATGCGAGTCGGTCCTCCTCCTGGATTGACGCCCATGTGGGGAGTGGGATGCAATGGTCCTTGTCTGATTCTTCCTGTGGAGCATCCCCTCAGTTCGATCAGTTCCACCCCGCATATTGGTGTGTATGGAGACGATGATGCAGGAATACGGACGACTTCTTCATTCAGCATAGTCTTCAGGCACTGGTGATATGTTTAAGGGACGATCCCGTATGTGCTACTCTGGTTTCCTTCAAAGTCTGTCATTGCGGTAGGCTGTCGTACGATCTTGCATGGGAGGACCTTGGTTGTCCTGAGAGTCTTGAGTAATCACATTCGAAGACGCTCCTGTGTCGATGGGGTCTCTCTTGAACTCTGAATCCTTGATGCGTGCAGTAATATGTAGGGCCCGGTTGTGAGCTCCCTCTGGTTGATTGCAACAAATGTCTCCGCCCGCTGATTCTTCGGGAGGTGTAAGAGTTCGCATAAACCTTCCACTGAGGCTTCTTCCTGATCCCCCGGTCTCTGGTTCATAGTGAAACTATTGACTTGAGGAGGATCGCTGTAAGGATCAGTCCCCAGTGTAGAAGTCTCCATGACAGGACCGCTCATATCTGATGTCATCTTTATAAGGAGATCGAGTATGTCGTTTATTGATGAGTGCTAAAAAGTGCATATTTCTATATATTTTTCTTGGCATTTAACTCATCTTTTGTGCATTAATTCTACATTTTATCCCATATTCTGTATTTTCATTGTTTTCAAGAATAAATATTTTTATTAATTAATTTTGCATTTTTAGGTAATAAATAAAGTTTGGATGAATAGCGGAGCGAAAAGAGCAGAAAAGTAGTGAAAAGCCGGGAGGAATTACACAAGGAAGCCGCGAAGAATGTTGTGCACAAGACCAAAAGGCTAGAAGTGGGCTTGAAGAGGAAGAATTGTTCTTAAAGAAGATATGGGCTTGGCATACCCAAGGCCCAAAACCCTCACCCAAATCCATAACCCACTTCTCATGTAGCCGTCAGATTGGATCCATATCATCATCCAACGGTCGCCTCCTCTTCGTGCATCAAAGTCTGAAATTCCTGACCAACACTACAGCACCTAACTCCATCTCACGCCGTTAGTTTCGTTGTATCTCTTCATCCGACGGTCGCTGAAGGCTATGTTCCATCTTATCGTTGGATGCATTTCAGATGTATCGATCAAACGCCTATCACTCGCCTAACATCGAAATCTGATGAGCCCGCCTCACACTCGAACAACCTAACCCTATACCCATCGCCAAACACTCCCCTCCTTCTTTCCATCGACTCCATCTTCTCCATTCCGTCTGCAGAGAAAAACTCTGCCACCACCATCACCTCCACTGCCCCGCTCAACCACCACCCCAACCACCACCGAGCTCTCATATCAGCCAAAAAATACACCCCATCATTCTCCTATCCCCTAGCCACTCATTACATCAACCCCTCAACCTATTATTCCCACTGAAACCCTAGTTTTAGGGGTTGATGAAATTAGTGAGCTAGAAAGGCAATTGAAGGCATGGGAAGACACAAAAGACGCAATAGAAGAATGGTTCGACGTTATTGAGTGTTTTCAGAAAGTAGGTATGATTTAATTTTGATTTCTTTGAAACCCTAATTCTGATATTTTGGGGATTCTAGGGTTAGACGTGTGCAACTATAAATTGAGACCTTGGGTTGTTGTATAACGCATGCCTGGACTAGCCAGTGTGTCACCCAAGAGCACTGGAATAGCCAGTGTCTCAAGGGTTAGTGTTTAATTTTCAACTGTCTTTGTTTTTATTCCATGTTTCAATTCTATTTAGTTTCAGTTCATGTTTATTCCATTGCTCTTATTTAGTTTCAATTCATGTTTATTCCATTACTCTTGTTTAGTTTCAGTTCAGTTGCTCTTATTTAGTTTCAATTCAGTTCATGTTTTTGTTTTATGTCTTCTGTGTTTTTTTATGTTCAATGTTTCAATTCCAGTTATTTAATGTGTTAAACATGTTCTAGTTCTTCAGTTAGGGCTCAGATGAAGCCTAGTGCACTGTTGAATGATGTATTGCTAGGATAGTTATCTTGATGCCTGTTTTGCTTGAGCAATGGGAAGTAATCAGTGCTCTGGTATGCCTGTGATTGACTGTGTTGTCAAAAGACAGTCAATACTAGGGGAATATCAGTGAGCAAGCTGATTTTCCTCCCATTCTAATATATGCTCAAGGTCTTCAACTCAACCTAGAATTGCATTGCTTGATTAGGACACAAGGTGGAAATCAGTGCTCAAACTCCTCCCTGCCCTTGGCTTACAGCCTTGGTTCTTAACTGTTTTGCCATATTGCTTTGCTGTTTTGGTTCTTAAATTTCTTGTCATTTGCTTTGCTTTGTTAACTGTTTTCCCATCTTTGCCTTGCTCACTGCCATAGTTCTTTGCACCCATTGATAGCTTAGGAATGCTTCAATACACCCCAAGTCCCTGTGGAATGACCCTGTCTTGCACACATTACTACAATTTGACCCTGTGCACTTGCAGGTATCACTGTAGGCATCCATTTATTGTCTTATTTTCACATCTTTAAATGCCTACCAAGTTTTTGGCGCCGTTGCCGGGGACTTGGCGTTGTGTGTTGATTTGATCTTTGCTGTTTTGTTGCATTCACTTTCATCTTCATATTTGCATCGTAGTTCATTGCATTTGCATCTTTCCCTGCATTGCATACTCATTTGCAAATTGTTCACTTACATTCCTGCATCATAGCTTGCATCTTTACTCACTTTCTGCTTTGAGCCAGCAGGTACCTGCCTATCCTGCTGCTTTTGCTGTGGAGCTGCTGCTGCTGCTGCTCCTGTGCTTGCTGTACTCCTGATCTCCTGCTGAGCTGCTGTGCTTGTGCTGCTGTGGTGCTCCTGCTTGTGCCAGGCCAAGACTGCTGCTGAGCTGCTGTGGCCCATGTTGCTGCCTGTTGCTGCTAACTGCTGCTGCCTTCTGCACCTGTTGCTCTGCTGTGGCCCTGTGAACCTGCAAAGCCTGCTGTTGTGCTGTTGCTGCTGCTGCTGATTTGCTCCTGCTGCTAGGCCTGAAGTGGTGCTGCTGCCATTCATAAGCCAAGCTCAACTGGGCCTCAACAAAGACAAAAGCTTAGGATGATCCAAATCCCAACTGGGCTTTTGCAACCAAACTGAACAGCTGGGCTGTGCTTAAGCAAGTAAGCCTAAACCCATTAAGAGAACCCAACCTGTGGGCTTCCATTTTTAATTTGTGGGCTTGTAATAATTTTTTCCATTTTTCTGTTGGGTTTGTAATTAATTTCTTGTGGGCTTGTTTGTTTAATTTCTTGTGGGCATGGTTTTAGATTGATTTGGGCCTGTTGTTTAAATTAAAGAAAACTGAACTTTTGAAAGCCCAGTTGGGCCTCATATTTTAGTTAGTAGCTAGCCAAAGCCCAACTAAATTTCTGGGACTGTGGGCTTAACATCCATTTGAAAACTAAACATTTACACTGTGGGCTTGACCCAAAAACAGAAAACGTTTTCAAAAGCCCAGTTGGGCCTCGACCTTTGGCTATTTAAGAGCCCAAATTTCAAATTGTTACCTGGGCTTGTTTCTGAACTGTGGGCTTGAACCAAAGTTCAAGTGGGCCAAAATTTCAAAATTCCAAAAACCAACAGTGAGCTTTACTCGCCAGCAGTGGGCCTGTTTTTCAAAAACGTAGCTGGGCTTCGCAAAACCCAACAGTGGGCTTGGTCTCCTTATCCCATTAAAAACCAAATGTTTTTCTCCCATAAAAACCAAAGTTTTCCAAATGTTTCCCTAAAAACCAAAATTTTTCTTTTTCCCATCAAAACCAAATGTCTCCCGACAAAACCAAATTTTCCCCAAAAAGTCCAATCCCATTAAAAACCAAATTTTCTTGTACATAATCTAGTAGATAAAATTTCTTAAAACCCTTTTGTTCCTTTTGTATATATTTTGCTAATCCAATATGATCTCGGCTAAAAAAATGTTGGTTTTGCCTTGAATAACGGAGTTCTAATCTTGCTTTCGCCGAAATCGGGTATTCTCTTTCCTTTTTCTCTACTCAGCATGATCCTCTTCATATGTTGTATTATAATTTTGTTCATATTTTGAAACATTGAGGACAATGTTTAGTTTAGGTTTGGGGGTATAGAGTAGATACCACGATAACATGTTATAATTGAAAACAAGAACTCCTTCTTTTTGAAAAAATTAAAAATTCCAAAAAAAAAAAAAAAAAAAAAAAAAAAAAAAAAAAAAAAAATGGAGCTCATTTACCTTGAAATGTTGACTCTTGTGCAAATATGTAATTTTTAGGAGTCTTAGTCTAGATATTTAGGAACCCTGATTCTAGCACAATTCACATAGTGATAAGAAATTTGCACGCGCACGATCTACCAATACATGTATAGCCTCGATCTTCAAGGTGTTTGATAGGAAGTTAGATTGCCAATCACTTTAGAATACTGAATGAGACTTGACTAGCTTGTTCTTTGGTTGGCTGGGATAGAAGTTGGAGGATACGTTAAGAAAAGCAACCATAGAATTTGACCGGATGCATTCGATAAGAGCCACCTCTTGCTAAGAGTCATGTAATTATGTTTTTCTTTTTGTTCATGTATCAAAAGTGTCACTATGTTGTAAAGATCAAAGTTATTTCTTACAAAAAACCAAAAAAAAACCAAAAAAAAAAAAAAAAAAAATTCAATCAAGTATTTATTCCATGTTTTGTCATGTTAAAGACAATAGTTCTCTCTTGTTCCAAAAATAAAAGAGAGTAATCAATGTAAATAAGAGTCATGTAAAGAGTCATCTTTGTGTTGTAAATAGTCTTGTAATAAGCAAGGAGGGTGCAGCCATCGATGTATAACGCGGGTAAACTGAAATATCACCAACTCATTGGGTGAACATTCACAATTCTCGTCAAGCCGGACAGCTAGCTTGGCTTAGAATTCGGTTCTTAGCCTAAAAACTATCTCTTGGTGGTTAGTAGTCATAACTTCAGGTCATTCTAGAAACATGTAGATACACTTTACACTCTTATCACATGTCTTTATTTGTTATCAGTGCTAGGATTGTGCCTTTGATAGCTAGATTGACATCTCCATTTTGCTGTGAGCTTAAACTGTCTTGCACATGTCACATTTGATGGAATATGAGCTTATATTTTGGCCTAGAACTTTGTAGGTACGTTCTAAGCAAACCTTCACGAGACTTCACTCGTCCACTAGGGACACTTAGTGGTTTAAAAGGCTTAGTGCATACGCTAAATGCATTCGAGAGACCAGCGACAGTGGTATAGGTAGGATTTCCTTAGTTTTGTTTTACTTAAGGACAAGTAAAATTCAGGTTTGGGGGTATTTGATGAGTGCTAAAAAGTGCATATTTCTATATATTTTTCTTGGCATTTAACTCATCTTTTGTGCATTAATTCTACATTTTATCCCATATTCTGTATTTTCATTGTTTTCAAGAATAAATATTTTTATTAATTAATTTTGCATTTTTAGGTAATAAATAAAGTTTGGATGAATAGCGGAGCGAAAAGAGCAGAAAAGTAGTGAAAAGCCGGGAGGAATTACACAAGGAAGCCGCGAAGAATGTTGTGCACAAGACCAAAAGGCTAGAAGTGGGCTTGAAGAGGAAGAATTGTTCTTAAAGAAGATATGGGCTTGGCATACCCAAGGCCCAAAACCCTCACCCAAATCCATAACCCACTTCTCATGTAGCCGTCAGATTGGATCCATATCATCATCCAACGGTCGCCTCCTCTTCGTGCATCAAAGTCTGAAATTCCTGACCAACACTACAACACCTAACTCCATCTCACGCCGTTAGTTTCGTTGTATCTCTTCATCCGACGGTCGCTGAAGGCTATGTTCCATCTTATCGTTGGATGCATTTCAGATGTATCGATCAAACGCCTATCACTCGCCTAACATCGAAATCTGATGAGCCCGCCTCACACTCGAACAACCTAAACCTATACCCATCGCCAAACACTCCCCTCCTTCTTTCCATCGACTCCATCTTCTCCATTCCGTCTGCAGAGAAAAACTCTGCCACCACCATCACCTCCACTGCCCCGCTCAACCACCACCCCAACCACCACCGAGCTCTCATATCAGCCAAAACTACACCCCATCATTCTCCTATCCCCTAGCCACTCATTACATCAACCCCTCAACCTATTCTTCCCACTGAAACCCTAGTTTTAGGGGTTGATGAAATTAGTGAGCTAGAAAGGCAATTGAAGGCATGGGAAGACACAAAAGACGCAATAGAAGAATGGGTCGACGTTATTGAGTGTTTTCATAAAGTAGGTATGATTTAATTTTGATTTCTTTGAAACCCTAATTCTGATATTTTGGGGATTCTAGGGTTAGACGTGTGCAACTATAAATTGAGACCTTGGGTTGTTGTATAACGCATGCCTGGACTAGCCAGTGTGTCACCCAAGAGCACTGGAATAGCCAGTGTCTCAAGGGTTAGTGTTTAATTTTCAACTGTCTTTGTTTTTATTCCATGTTTCAATTCTATTTAGTTTCAGTTCATGTTTATTCCATTGCTCTTATTTAGTTTCAGTTCATGTTTATTCCATTACTCTTGTTTAGTTTCAGTTCAGTTGCTCTTATTTAGTTTCAATTCAGTTCATGTTTTTGTCTTATGTCTTCTGTGTTTGTTTATGTTCAATGTTTCAATTCCAGTTATTTAATGTGTTAAACATGTTCTAGTTCTTCAGTTAGGGCTCAGATGAAGCCTAGTGCACTGTTGAATGATGTATTGCTAGGATAGTTATCTTGATGCCTGTTTTGCTTGAGCAATGGGAAGTAATCAGTGCTCTGGTATGCCTGTGATTGAATGTGCTGTCAAAAGACAGTCAATACTAGGGGCATATCAGTGAGCAAGCTGATTTTTCTCCCATTCTAATATATGCTCAAGGTCTTCAACTCAACCTAGAATTGCATTGCTTGATTAGGACACAAGGTGGAAATCAGTGCTCAAACTCCTCCATGCCCTTGGCTTACAGCCTTGGTTCTTAACTGTTTTGCCATATTGCTTTGCTGTTTTGGTTCTTAAATTTCTTGTCATTTGCTTTGCTTTGTTAACTGTTTTCCCATCTTTGCCTTGCTCACTGCCATAGTGCTTTGCACCCATTGATAGCTTAGGAATGCTTCAATACACCCCAAGTCCCTGTGGAATGACCCTGTCTTACACACATTACTACAATTTGACCCTGTGCACTTGCAGGTATCACTGTAGGCATCCATTTTTTGTCTTATTTTCACATCTTTAAATGCCTACCATTTATCGCTTCTTTGATCAGGTCCATGTAGGCACGCGCCGCTGAAGTACCTTCTCTGGGTGCATTGAATGCGTTCCTTGTTGGCTTCAGGGGATGTCGTGGATCTTGTGGAAATCGATCAGTTAATGCTTTAAGAAAAGTGAGTACCTCTTTCTGAGTTGCATCCATATCCGTTTGAGTCTTAGCAAGGACTTACTGCCTCTCCATCAAATCTGCGATGGTAATGGGAGATGGTCCTCCTCTTGCTCTTATAGCTCCTCGTCCTGATGAAGGGGTGTCAGTTGCTCTGGTGACGGCTGGAGGCGTTACACTCGAAGATATGCCAGGGTTTGCGGCTGCTCTGGCTCTGGTGATAGGAGGTGTCACGCCCAATGGAATATCTCCTCCTGATCCGCTGGTGCTGGTAGTAAAGGAAGTAATTCCACGAGATACATTGATGGTATTGACTGGCTGCACGGTGACACCACTGACTGGGATATCAATACCGAGAATGTTGTCAGCGCTAGTCCTGTCAGGATTGGTTGCTGATCCAGACCTAAGATCCACCATTTCGAAATTGATAAGATTGAATGGGATTTGAAAATTGATTTTGCAACCGAGAGATTACTCTCCCACCGTGGTCACCAATTGTTTATGGGTGAAAACTATTTCTACTGGTTTTGGTAATTTGGGGTGTGTGGATGAGAAATGAATCTAAACCCTAAACAAATACACTGCACGGGAGTGCTTGTGATTCGAGAAATCAATTTGTGCAACTCCGGCCTAAACCAAGAAATGGTCGTTCCAGACTTGCTTCGGTCACAAAGTGAAGGAGATGGGGTTGATCTTAGGGAGGGAAGCGAAGAAGGTGTTGAGATTGTGGAGGTGTTGGCTGTGTATGACTTGTATCAGAAAGCTGAACTGGCTTGCAGAATGTAAGCTATCAGTTCTGGTGTTTGAATACGGTTATATCAACACTTGGTTTCTGTTGTCTTGCTCTCTTTGAAATAGGGAGGATAACCTATTTATACAAGTCATTGAGCCTTACCCACGACTCTCATGGGAAGTGGAGAAAGTGGAGTGATGGAGTAGTGGAGTTGTGTGTGTTAGTGTCACACGCATTAGTCTTGCCCACTTCTCCCATCATCACTAATCGTCCATGTCTTACTGACACGTTCTTGTGATGGCGCGTTGTGCGATGCACGCTGTAAACCGCCAGACCAATACCCCAGTATGTATCCCCCAGTTTGTGACATGATTAATGTCTCGAGTGTGTGGATCGTGGGACCCACAAAAAGTAGCATGTGATGCTAGATTAAATAACTAAGTTATTTAGGAAGTCGATATTTGTGAAATATCGTGTGTATTCTATGCAGGTAATGCATCAAATATAATCAGCATGTGTGAAGCATCGATGTTTTAAGGCTTAACGGAGTAAGTCACGATTAAGCGTCTTAAAATAGATGCATGTCTAGCCATCTTCGAGTGATCGTTTAGAGGCTGTACAGGTAAGTCCTGACTTGGCTGATCACTTTTTGTGGAAGAGTGGTGGATGGTGATTGTGGTGATGCCTCACTGGTCGCCTAACTCCTGTCTTAGGTTTTCCTTCCAAGCTAGTGAAGTTGGACGGACGAGATGGATTGTGACCCACATCTGCACCGTTGGATTAGGGTTTAAGAGGTGCTCAAACACCAACCTTTAGCTTAGTCGAATCCAAGCATGTGAGACATATTTGGCAGGGCCAATCGGGCATGTGTGTAGACGGCACGCTGGTGTAGGCGCCTATACCTCACTGTCTCATGAAGGTGCAATCTAGACCACTGAATTTTTCAGGCAAATAGGAATGGATGAGATTGATTTGCGACAGAAATCTCATGCCGCAAAGGCCGTGCGTCATGCCTACTTCGGGAGCGCGTTTCGAGACGACCAAGCCTGGTCGGTCTTGGATGATCACTCAGGTCCGCAGACGACACGTATCTACCTTATTGTCCCATAGAAACGTGATCTAAGCCACTCAATTTGTCCGGCGAAGTTGATTGGTCGAGATTGGTTTGCAATTGGGAAGTGTGACCACGCCTAGTTTGGGTGTGTGAATCGGGGCAACCAGCCACGGTATGCCTTGGCCGATCGGGTGTGGAGATAGGTTGGCCCACAGTGATCGTGTTGATACTCACCAGACATGCTTAGTCTATTCCTGGACCCTCCATTCGAGCAGGAGAAAATGGACGCTCGTGATCGATTTGCGACACAAAACCCTAATTAGGGTTTTTGGCCGGCTGCGTGTTAGCTAGTTTGGCTAACCGAAAATACGTGTTATATACCTCATATGGAGAGGCCGATTATGCGGGGCACTTATTAGGCCAGTGCTAAGTGCGGTGGTATGTGTACGACCATCTCAAGGTAAATCTAAGCCATCCAACCATGCTGGTGAAGTTGGATGGTCGTGATCAATTTTAGGTTTTTAGTGGACTTTTCGGCGACCCTCAATTCCCCACGCTGACCCAACTTCGGACAATCGTATATTGCAATCTGGTCAGGTTAGGGAGGAGTCGGTCATGCATGTAGGAAGAAGGTCCGTCGGTGTACATGACAAGCTTTGCCTAACCGGTCATGGGATAATCTACGCCGTCCAACCATGCTGGTGAAGTTGGACGGTCATGATGAATTTGAGACTGCCGTAGGCGGTCTTGTGCACACGAGCTTTTCCAAGATGCTCCACACCAGTTTGGATATCCCATTCTGGGCTGGCGTTTGGTGATTATTTTGTCAGGCGTGACTTTGCACCTATGTGGCCGACTTGCGTGGTTGTTATTATTTCCAACACTGACGTATACAGTCCAGATGCTCGATCGGGTTAGTATAACACTCCGAGAATTGCAGCCTGTACGGGTATTTCGTATATGCTTCATTATTAACACTTGGAGATTCGTGTTGCTCTGCTGAGAGCAACACTCGGTCGTCATGCCGCACCAATAATGAGAGTGGAGCAGTACAGAAAATACAAGGCTGGTCATGCATTAATTGATAATGCTATAAGTTTATAGTGAGGAAGTATTCACCATTTTATCAGTGGCTTTATCCTTTGCAGGATGTTAGCGCATAATTTCGGCCTTTACAATTTTAGCCTTTAATGAAAATCCACCATGAACACTAGGTAAATTAGCGAAGTGAAGAAGTATTCATCACTTATCAGTGGATTTATCCTTTACAGGATGTCAGTGCATAAATTTGGTTTTACAATTTTATCCCTGAACTAAAATCCACCATCAACAAGTGGATAAGAATATCCATATGCAGTCTTACCAGGTTGTTTACTAATACTGTAATCGAAAGTCTCACCTTGTAGTACGAACTGACCACAAGTCTTTTCATGCTCGACAGAGTAGCATGTTTCCACTTCAAGGTTTTCTGGTAAATCTTCAGTCATTGTATTCTTCCTGATGTTAGATAAAATTCGACCACAAATTCTACTTTTGTAGTTTTCTCCACATATTTCCTTACGACAACAGAAATAGCTTCCTAAAACTACCCCTGTAGTATCCATCTTGTTGTTAGAGAAAATCCGACCAAGAAATTTTATGGTACAATTCTCTCTACAAGTTTCTTCATGACTAAAATCTTTTTCATAAGAATCTGATTTCGAATTGTTATTGTGTACTGGATACAAAGATTGATTACTGTAAATAATATGATTTCGGCTGACTGTTCTTGTGTCTTCCCTGACAAAAGTATCAACACCAGCAGAAGTAAGCAACACTATGTCTTGAACTTCATCATCCTTGTAACTATCGTAGACTGGTGTTAAGTCCCAATCCACAACAACTTTATCTTCTTCACTCTCACACAATGAGAATGGTGTTTCCTCACGAACAAGAAGTTCGTCTTCACTCTCGTACAATGAGAATGGTGTTTCCTCATGAATAACAGGTCTGTGAAAAAGATTTTCATCGACTACCACGTCTTCATGTTTATAATGTTTAGAAACTCCTTGGTCACAATCCTCTCGACTATCTTCCGATAATTCAATAGATGTGTGATCGGTAACAAGATAATCCTCTTGACTGCCTTCCGAAAATTCAACAGGTCCACGGTTGCCTTCCAGGTTCTTCGTTAGGGCTTCCGCACGTCTACGTTGCTCTAGTGTATCCAACTATCGCAACATGTTGTCAACTATAACTCTAATCTCTTTAAGTTCTGCTTGATAAGTTTGAGTACCTCTTCCACCACGACTTCTTGCTCTTTCTGCCATTATAACTAGCTAGGTTTTGTGGGGTTTTGTTTTCTAGCGCCAAATAATGAAGTTTGTAGGATCTATTTAGGCTCTGATACCAATTGATGCGGAATGGCTAGTAACAATCAGGCATAAACTAATAGAAGACAGAAATTAGAAGAATAGAAGCGATAGGAATTCAACAAGACGTTGATAAATTGAGTTTAGGGATAGAATCCAAATTACTCATTGATAATTCAAAGATTATTTTCTTAAATCAATAATAAAGTCTTCCTCCTAAAGAAAACCTAATAACCTATCTATACTAGAAAGATAACCCCTACGGAAAGAAATCCTAAACTAAATACGGAAACAACTAAAAACGTCCCTATTTTATAGGACATTCCTAGATTAAAAACATTCCTAAAAAAACATAAAATGCTCGTGCATCATTAAGCCACAAATACAAATTGCACATCCATCTTGTAATCAGCAATTGAATGTTAGAGAGCTAACAACTCTTAATTTCTGTGAAACTTAACCCCTAAACAGAAACAAAACAAAATTTAAGCTAGAAGATTGATTATAAATACATACCTGGTTCTTTGGATGGTTTTTTCACAGATTCGGTGGATGGTTCAGGTGCATTAAGAAGATTGATGATTATAAATACCCACCCCTATTTCTCACTAAGTACGTGTCATTGTTAGCTTTGTTTATTCAAATGATGCGAACTAAATTCCTCTTCTTCTTTTTTTGCTCCGTCGCCGCACTGCCAACTACCTGAAAATATTTCCACCACTTGAAAGTATATGGAAAGAACCTACCAGCAGCCTTAGGGGCAATAAATTTAAGTGTTTTTTTCTCTTTTTTATTAGTCACGTCCAAGTTAGCCACTGATCCATTATCTTTTTTACGTAATTTTACGTCAAAATAAAGAAATTGTTTTACATTTTAGTCTTTGTACTAAGGTTATTATGTATTGTATCTAAAGCTGACAGACATGGGGACAGGGGTTCGCCTCTGAAGTCCATTAGTTTTTATTTTCTTTCTAAGAAAAATCGATTAGCAAGAGAAATTTCCCTCATGGTTAGTTGAGTGATTTTCTTAGAGTATCCAAGTTAATTTGATACCACTCATGGTCTACGGAGTACAATATTGTTCCAATTACATCTACGATTCTACAGGGACGGAGCCAGGACTTAAAGGTTGTGGGGTCGAAAATTTTTTTCTAATATTCACAAAAAAATTTTTTAACTGAATCAAAATCGTCGTTTAAAATTTTTACCTTCGTACAAGTTCCACTGCAATTTAGTATTCGGACACAACCATCAAGATATATTTCAAGTTCCAAAAGCATTTTTAGCACAGCTTCCTCCTCAACCAAACAAATTACAGGACTGGATTATGCTTTGCATATGCAAACTTTATCCTTTGGATCCAGGGTTGAGATACCTGCAATAAAGACAGAAGGAGTTCAAAAGCATGACTGTTGAACGAGCTAGCAAGCAAACTTATTCCAACTAATATACTTATATACAGAAATGTAAAGCTTTCCATTTTCGCCAAAATAGATGAACTCATCCCACCAACCACAACATGAATCTAATAGGCAAAATGTAAATTAGACGTAACATCTCTTTTCCAAAGAGTATTATATATATTAACAAAAAAAGGATCTTGTAGTTGATTTGTCTGATAGACAATATACATCTGTAATTACATCAACTGCAAAAATCAAAAGATCCATAACCATAAGTCTGCCCAAAAGATGGAGAAAATAAATCATTCATGTAAACCCAACCTGATGCTAATTAATCTATGTTATATCATCTTCCCCATTTCACATTGTATACGCAAGTACCAACCTACAGCCTCCCCCATTTCTTGCACTTCAGTTTGTAAAGAAAAAGCAAGCTCACCAAGTTTATTTGTACTGCCACCACCTCGTTTTGAAGGCCATGATAAATCAACTGTCGCCTTCCTTTTGTAATACCTCTCCATCCACAATTGAGTTTTCATAGATCACGGAATTGGTTGCATAAACCTACATTGATGCTTCAATTAGAACATTGTAAATAAACAAAATCTACAAAAGCAAACAAAACAAAAGATTGATGCTTCAATTAAAAACAATATGAATTAAAAATTTTTTTGAGAAAACCCTAAAAATTCAAATAAAAGACAAGGGTCTGATTACTTATGGATTAATGAGTATTTTAACGAATCTCACTCTAGTTATGTGAACTGTGATTATAGTTATAGAGAAGACGAATTTTGCTTTTGATTAAGAAAAAAATAAAAACCCTAGCTTGAAAATACCCAAATCGAACTAAATGATCGTATATATTTCTGAATTAAAATTAGAATAAAAAGGAAATCATGGTGATGAATGTACCTTAAGCGTCACCTTTAACTGATTTGTGATCAGAATCATCAGCTAATAATCTCTTGCGGAAGAGATACACAGTTACAGAGAAGAGAAGGTTCTCTTTTTTCTTTTGTTGTAGTCTGCAAAGAGATAATGTCGGTAACTCGGAAAGATGAAGAAAACTAAGCTAATAATAAAAATTATAAGTTTAACTTTGACCTCTTAGAAATGGTAAGACTTCAATTACGCGATTTATATTTGCACCCACAAGACTCTATTATTACAGAAAAACCAAACCTAATCTTATTAAATTTGGCATTTCAGTGGATGCAAGCGCACCCATTTGCGCTCACATGCCTCCGTCCCTGCGATTCTACCACCTGGTTTATGACGTGACCTTACATGAGAACCTACAGGTGCACATGATCGGCTAGTGTAAGTTTACTATATAGGCACCCTTAAATCCTAAAGATGCTACTTATTAGATTAGAGATTTGGCTGGATATACCTGTTTCGATTGGAAGTTCCTTGCAAAGGCACTGGTGGCAGTAGGGTTTATACTATATGATCACGTACATCCATACCTACTGCATAAATCATAACCATCACAATAAGTTCACAGACAACAATAAAATTAGTAGAACAATAATGATTTTGCACCTGTAGAAAACAGAAAAAGAAACTGAAAGTACCCTTTTGAGTTATAGAGTTGATGGCTGTAAAATCAAAACAAAACAAAAATAAAAATGATATTGGAATAAAAATCAAATATTTTATTAAACGTGTTAAAAGGAAACGAACCAAGATCAATGACTTCATCAGAAGGGTATAATAAATATCATCACCGTCGACAGGGTCAGTAGCACCTTTGCTCTAAGATCCTGACAAACAAAATAGAAGCCTCCCAAGACCACACAATATAGAAATTAGGGAAGAATCCAAAGACCCGATACATGTGCCACTAAGACAATGCAAACACCTGCAGCAGTGACAACAATTAAGTTTGTTTTTCCTTCAATGATTAGGTTAATAACAGTAATTAGGAATACATGTCATCTATTTCTTTAGCATGGTGAAAATCATGGACTAAAAGTTCTACAAAATAAAATAGGGTTTTTTAAAAGCTTAACTCAAAACGTAACTTGGTTTTATTTACAGTTTTTTTTTGCAGGAACTCTAGGGTTTAAAGGATGCTTGAGCTGATGTCTGCGAGAATTAATTTGCTGCCTTCTAAATCTTCTAGCAGCTGTGGGGTTTTCTGGGACACCATCTTTCGTTGGCTGGTTGTTGAAAGCATGATTGTGTTTAGGGAATGAAGATATAACAGCTGTGGGATTTTCTAGGACACCATCGTTTATTGTGGCATCCGTTTACGACGAAGAAGAAGCAATCCCTAATAATGTTTTTCTTTGTTTTCATTTTTTTTTGTTTTTTCGGGATAATAAATAAATAAAATTCTTTATTTTATGGAAAAAAGCCTTGTTTTTCTCTCCTTTGAGGAAAAGTGGAATTTAGCAATTCTAAGAGAGGGTAAGAGTGGGTGAGGGTCACCGTTCAATGTGGGGCTCATATGAGTTAGGATTTTAAAGGAGTTAGATAGGAGTTTTTCCGGAGTAAGCCTGCGATAGGACGCTCTAAGGTTATTGATATTGAGAGAAAATGAATGTTGAGATTGATTCAGTTCATGACATGTTGGAAGATGGAAGATGAAAACTCTAGCCAGTACTTTTTATCTTTGATATTCGTATTATTCTATTTGCTTTATTCTTATTTAGTTATAATCACAAACAAAACCCCCAAGTTTCTATAAGTAATCAAAACAATTTGACAATCCATATCTCCCTGTGGAACAAATATGTTCTTATAACTATACTATTATTTATAATTCTGAAGTGAAAGAACTTACATTATTTTTGCATCGACTGACAATCGATCAAATTTTGGCGCCGCTGCCGGGAAGGCATAGCGGATTGTTATTTTGTTTTTGATTTCTCATTTTTAATTTTTAATTTTTTTTTTGAGAATATTGTTTCATGTACTTGATCTCTGGCATCCAAACATCGGGATTACCAAAGGTGCAAAATTTCAACTCGCAGAGGAAAAATACTACAAGAACCTCAAAAATCACAACAAGAAGATGGGCGGAACGAAAAACCAAAACACTGGTAACCATGGAAATGACGGCGCTCCACCACCTCCACCTCCCAATAAGACACTCAAAGATCTGACATCCCCATCATTTGATCAACATAAGTTGTATGTCAATTTGGAAGATTCAATTGAGCTCAAATCTCAGTTGATTCATTGGTTACCGAAGTTCAAAGGGCTTTCAGGAGACGATCCAAATCGTTATTTTTAACTGTTTCAACATAGGTTGACAAGTTTGAAGCCAGCTGGAGCTGATCAAGGAAGAGCTTTACTGACAGCTTTCCCATTCTCTCTGACTGATTCTGCAGAAGAATGGTTTTATTGTCTTCCACCTGGAAGTATCACAACATGGAATGAGATGCAGAAAGTATTTTTAAAAAAGTACTTTCCCGCCTCTAAGCAGCAACTATTCTTAAAGAAATTATACTGGGATTGAACAAATTACTGGTGAGACTCTTTACGACTATTGGGAACGATACAAGAAGTTGTTGCGAGCTGCCCACATCATCAAATCTTTGAGCAACTCATAGTGCAATATTTTTACGATGGTTTGATCCAATCCGAGAGAAATCTTATCGATGCATCTAGTGGTGGTGCTTTGACAAACAAAACCATTTACGAAGCGACAGAATTGATCGAGAATATGGCTGCAAACACGCAACAATTCAACACAAGAGGTATGTCAATGAGTCGAAAGGTTAATGAAGTTACTTCTTCATCGAACTTAGAATATATGATTGGTAATATGGAGAAGATGATGCAACAAATTGCCGCAGTAATCATTCCCTCTTATGAGGAAGAAGCTGAACAAGTGAATGCGGTATTCCCGAATCACTTGAGACAACGATATGATCCATATTCCAACATCTACAATCCAGGATGAAGAGATCATCCCAACTTCAGTTATGCAAACAAGCAAGCAACAGCTCCAGGGACAGTTTTTAATCGCGCTAGTAGTTTCCAACAACAACCACAACCAGCGCAGAACCCAGAATCATCAGAGATGCTTGCTATGATGAAGAATCTAACCAGAATGGTGCAAAAGAATCAACAAACAACTGATGGTGCAATCAAGGAGTTGCAGACACAAATGAGCACCATGGCAGGTAGATTGAACCATTTGGAGACGCAGAATAGTGGGAAACTCCCTTCTCAACCTCTTAACCCAAGAGATTATGTCAAAGTTGTGACATTGAGAAGTGGTACACGAACTGTGCAACTGGAAGATGCTGAGAAAAACAAAAACCCTAAGGGGCTGGTTTTGGAGAAAGAGATTACTGACTCTTCCCAAACCGATGAGGTACCTAAATAAAACTCTAAAACTCTTGTTTCTACTTATGTTCCCCCTTTTCCTTTTCCTCGCAGGTTTGCTAACTCTAAAAAGGCGGAACAAGATAAGGAGATCTTAGATATTTTCAGGGAGATTCATGAGAACATTCCACTAATAGATGCTATTAAACAAGTCCCCAAGTACGCGAGAATTCTGAAGGACTTGTAGGATCAGAATCTCGCAGAAATAATGCCTCAGCGAAATTATCAACAACACAACACAACAGCGTCGCAGAACAATTTCAGAAATGACATAATAAACGACGTCAGCTAAAATCATGAGAAAAATGTGATGATTCTGCGAAAATAAGAGAGTTTGCGAGATTAACATTAGTAAGGTTGCGAGAATGTCGCAAGATATATCCGAAAATAAAGGACAGATTAGCTGTCATCCACTATGTACTTCCATATAAATAGTCGTTCAGTTGTAAAGGAAAGAGAGAGATCTTTTTCTGGGTGAGAAGCAAGTAAATTGGAGAGAGAAAATCTAGAGCAAGGGTTATTCTTGATTCCTTTATCTTTTCTTGTAATATTGTTCAAAGATTCATCAATAAAATTAAGATTTTTAATCTAAAATGAGCTGAATGTTAGTGAAATCATATGAGGGGTGTAGTGTAGGATTTCCTGCAACTATATAATGGTGCTAGAAACAGGGAACATTGAAGATTATTCTAAAAAAAATTAAAGATTAATATTGAGATTTGTGAAGATTTGGAGTGATTGATTAATAATTTTACATAATTTCTTGCAATTCGTTAACATTGAAGAAATGGCTAGAAGAATAAACACATCAGAACAACCAACTACTGTTAGAAGAAGCAAGAGAATTGCTGGAAGGGAAAGAAGTGAAATAGGAGAATTTACTAGAATGAGAAGTAATAGAGAAAATCAAATTCAACCACCAGATCAAAAAACACTAGTACAAGGGAGGAATACAGATTATGATAGGGTGAGTATACACACTTGGCAATCAAATTCAGCAGAAGAAGTAGAAGAAGAGCAACAAACCAGAAACCATTGACAGGTAGAGAGAAATCAAGAAGCATATGAAGGAATAATTCATGGAGATGAGGAAATTGGAGCATTAGAAACGTTGAGACGAAGAATACACGAAGAAAGAAGAGCTGAGGCAGAAGAACGTGTGAATTTAACAAGGAAAAATCACGAATTGAGGATGGAAAATATGAGACTACAAAGTAGAAGATCGAGAAGTATTACAAAATCATATTCAAGATCGACTAGAAGAGAAATGAGGCGAAACTCACCCACAATTAATGCTGGAAACAATATTCAAGAAGAAATATCAAATCCTAATGAAGAATATCGCGAAAATAGAGAATGAACTGATGATCGTTACGTTCCACAAAATGAAACTTTTGATGATAGGAAAAATTGTAGAAATCAAGAGAACGGACAACGTCAGGGACGAAATGACCAAGATGGCGAAGGAAATCGAGAGGAAGGAAGGAGAATTTTACATGAAAGAGAAACTCAAATAAATCAACAGACGATTGAAGAAGAAATTGAAAGACATTATGCTGAACAAGCACGTTTAATTTGCGAACGTGAAATATTGAGAGCGGAAATGGAAGAACAAGAGCTTCAGGAGACAATTCGCCAGAACAATCACGGCAATCGAGAAAGAAGGCGTACACAAAACCGGAATAGCGGTAATATCAATGAAGAGTATGATAGAATACAGAGGATGGCTGAAAGACAACAAATGGAATTAATAACAAATGAACAAAATCATGAAGGGGAAAATGAGAGACATAATCATATGCGAATTCAAGATAGAGATGAAGAAGAGACTCGCAGAAGAAAACGAGATGAGGATAATGAAGAAGAAATGCAAAATTTCGCGAGAGAAGAAAGACATGAACGCAGAATAAGGGAGGCGAAATTAAAAAGACCAATGGATCAGAATTCAGGTGTAAATAAACAAATCTTGAAAGAGTTAGAAGAAATGAGAGGAATGCTAAATAATAGAGGAGAAGTAGGCATAAGACAATTGGATGAATCTATAGAAGAAGCTGCGAAAACTCCATTTACAAGGGAAGTACAACTAGGAGGAATACCACCGAAATGCAATTTGCCTGCATTAACCAGCATTTTTGATGGAACAACTTGTGCAATTCAACACATTAAAGCCTACGTGAGGTGCATGTTGCAATGGGAAAATCATGATGCTGTATCATGCAAGTATTTCACATCCAGCTTAACAGGGGAGGCGTTAAAATGGTTTGAAGGTCTACCAAAGAATACAATAACATCCTTCAATCATTTGAAGACTACATTCCTGGGGGCATATATAAGTAATAATTCTTCGCGACCTGGTATTGAAGACGTGTTTGGATTAAAACAAAGGATTGGCGAAAGTTTGAAGCACCTAACTAAAATATGGAGGACTATGTGTAGCGAAATGGCTGGCCGTGTAGATGAGATATATCTTATATTATCATTTATCAATGCTATGTTTGCAACCAACCTATTATATGTCCAAATTTTCAGAGTCAAGAATACGATCACAATGACTGAATTGCGAGAACTTCAAGAAGAATATATTGCTCTAGAGGAAAGGCAAAATGAAATGGAATCATACCCAGTTGCGAACACCAGTTCACAAACAGCGAATGCAAGCTTATTACCCAAGCTAATAAACACAGTGGCGAACACTTCGCAAGTACAACAAGAAAAGGTGACGGGTAACAATCAACAGAAACTTGTGGATATGGGAAGCCGAGATCAAGAGGAGTATGAAGGAGAAAGAAATTTCTACAATCGTGGTGGAAATAACAAGATTCAAAGACTCGATCAGCCACAAGAAACTTATGGAGGCAAAGACAAAACTATAATAGAGGACAAGGAGGTCACAAGGTAGTATGGGAAGAAATCAAGATGCCACCTCTAAATGCAAGTGTGGAGAAAATATGGGAAGCTATAATTTTGACGGAGAATATACCAACACCATGGAACATGGGAACAAAACCACCTCCAAACCACAGAAGTCATGAGTTTTGTTCTTATCATCATTTTTATGGACATACTACACATGATTGCAGAAATGTAAAAATAATTATTCTGAGAATGATAGATCAAGGAAAACTAAACCACTTTTTGGTAGGGTACCCACAATCTCAACCGTTTCCACCGCCACCAGAACATCACAAAGTAAACACGGTGAAAAAGAAGGAAACATTCTTCATAGAAGTTGGTGCAAAAGCAAAGAATCTATTCTGTCACTCTATCGTACATTCATACAAGAGAATTGAAGATTTTCATGACAATGTTTTGAGTAGAGTGTTGGCAAGAGATAACGATGGAAGAGAAATTATGAACATTGCGAAAATCTCGCCACTAGAGGAATGGCAGAAAAAGATTATGTCTTTTACCGCAGAAGAAATCCTTGAAGGTGAAGAGGTACATGATAATCCATTGGTAGTAAAATTAGAAATTAATCCAAAACCGAAAGAATATGAGGATTATGAAGCTGAAGATTCATGGGAAATTAATAGGATTCTAATCGATACTGGAAGCTCTGTGAACATCTTATTTTATCATACTTATAAAACTATGGGAGGAAGAGATGATGTTCTTATACCATCAACATATAAGATATATGGTTTTAATGGTACTGCCAATAAGCTTAAATGGGAGGTTACTATGCGAATTCCATTGAAGGGAATATCTTCTGAAATCCTATTCTGTGTCATTGATGTAGAATCACCTTATAATGCATTAATTGGTCGACCTTGGCTACATGGGATTCTAGGTGTAGTTTCAACTTTCCACCAGTGCATCAAATTCCGTCACCCCAGCGGTGTAGGAATCATAAAGGGAGATTGGGTTGAAGGAAAGAGGTGTTACGAAACTGAGATAGAATCTTGCGAAGGAAGAGGAAACAAGAAGGAAAATTGGCGACATAAAATCAAAGAGACACAAAGAAGTGATAGGTTGATGGTGGATGCAATCTAAAGAAAAGAAGAAGAGATGTTGTGAAACTAATGCTAGCTCAGAATAAAAAATGGTAAAGATACCACTACCAAGGAAACAGTAGCAGAAATAACAAAGAAGCAGAGGATATAAAAGGTAATGTATGAATGATATATTTGTTGAGACACTCTCGCAATAAATAAAATTCTCAAAAATACATTTTATTGAATGACAAAATTGAGATTGCGAAATGCAAATACAATATTATGATGTGCAAGAATCTCGCAGAGATAATGAATTCTACAAAAGACAATCAGAGAACAATAACAAAAGAGAAAGGGGCGAACCTTTATGGCGTACAACCTAGTTCGCGAATACAATTTCGCAAGAGGCAAATGTAAGACCTAAAGTACGTCATATAAGGGGGTACCTGTTGCATGGCTCAGGGAAAGGCTACACGGCCACCGGAACCTGAGTCATGGAGATTTGGGGTCAATAAAGCCCATCCGGGAGAGGCACCTTGGATTCTCAGCTTAAGCATATGATTTAGGTTGGGCGACTAAGGTAATAAGGACTCTCCCAAGGAGTGCAAAATCTGATCAAGGCGCCGAGGTACACGGTTGAGTCAAGAGTGCCAGGGGCGTTTGAAGCGTACCTTGCCATTCTTGACAAGTCTTGGCTTATACTGTACTCGTCCCAAAGGAAACCCCACTTAGGGTGCAGTCTCATAACCATAAGACCTATAGGTAAAAGGGATAATAGGATGCGAAAACAACTGGTTGTTGTTAAGATGGATGGGAGGAGCTAACCTTGTATCGTAGAAGTACGCCTCCTTGAAGGGGCAACCAGGGGGAAGATAAGGGAGGCACCCTCCATTAGGGAGCTGATAAGTGTCTTAATACACAAATTTCATGAGGCTTTTTACTCGCAAGGGTATTAAGGCTTGTCATATTTGTGCAACAATCCTGAAGAGGCAATAATTCAAAAGAAAAAGATAAGACGTGATCAATGGGTTTTCGCATGAAAGTGCGAAGACGTCCTGCGATTTCGTCGCAAGAAGGCAATGTCATGGAGCTTTATTTTCGCAAGAATATTTAGGCCTATCATATTGTCGCAACATTCCTGAAGAGGCCATAATACAAAATAAAAAGTTAAGGCAAGATCAATGGGTTTTTGCATGAGAGTGCAAGAACGTCATGTGATTTTGTCGCAATGACAAGAGGTGGCATAATAAGACCTTTAATTATGAAGGCAAAATAAGACCACACATGAATGAGATTTTGAAAAGAATCAAAATTCACTTCGCATAAGATTGCGAAATTATAAATAAACAACTGCGAAGTTGAGGCACAAAATAAGAAAAATCTGCAAAATCTCTCATTTGGATACAAATAACAGAGGCAAGTATGGGAATGAATGAAATTAGAAAATGTTATTTGTCTCCACATGATAGATTTACGCAAAAATTAAAAAAAAATTAATGATTATATTGATTAACCATATTGTAAGGAAGAATTGTTTTAATGAATGCAGGTCAAAATGAAAGAAACTCATATATTAAGGAATATGGAAAACCAAAAGAATTCGCAAATATACAGAAAGGAGGAATAAATGTAAAAGTATTACAGAAGATTAAAGAAAGAAACAAAGACTACTTCTTAGTTGATCCTTCATCATCTTCATCGGACTTGTTCCCTTCTTCGTCTGCATCAGAACTTTCATCTCCATCAGAACCTTCATCACCATCAGATTCTTCATCATCAGCTTTGCTATCAGAAATAATCAGATTGGGAATGTTCTTTAGGATCTCCTCCAAGAGACAAGGATAATCAGAATGAGGAATACTATGGTCATCACAAACCATTAGAATAGTTTGATTGCGAAAATGCATAGCATCATTCTTAAAGTTCGCAACAGTGATCTTGATTTGATTCTTTAATCTAGAATACTTGTCATTGCGAGAAGAAAGATTCTTTGCGAGTTCTACTTTTTCAGCTTCAAGTTCCTCAATCCTTTTGCGATATCTACTTTCAGAATCTGCGAGCAAAAGGAAATCAATTAATAACTTGATGAAAATTCATAAGAAACAAAAGATTAGTATTGGAGAACAGTTAATAACCTTCTCTGTCAGAAATCATATCTCTAATCAAGGATGTATGCTCAACTTGGAGACTAACATTTACACCTAAATCTTTTCTGGCATCGTCTAAGATTTTCGCAGCCCAAGCGAATTCATCCTCATTACTTATAAGAAGACGAGAACGAATTTGGTTTTCTCTTTCACAGAGCTCGGTATTCTTGCGGTTAACTTCATCTCGTTCAAGTTGAATTTCAAGAAGGGTCTCTTGGAATTTCGCCAAAGCCTTAGCACCTTGATTAGAGATGCGATCCTTATCATCTATGAGACTATTAATTTTGGTTCTCAAATCATTGATTTTCTCTTTAGAATTAAGAAGGAGACGCTTAAATCGGTTGGCTAAGCCTAAACTAGATCTATGGTCAATTTCTAAGAGGGGAAATTTGGATCTTAGTTCATTCAGAGAAAGAGATGAAATTTTATTTGAGAAACTATTTAAAGATATTTAAGAAGCTCAAGAAGGGTATCATTATCCAAGGCATTAGGAAATGAACGAAGAATGGTAGCTTCGTCAGAAAGACCATAAATGTCTGCAAAAATGATCAATTAAATAAGATAAAACAACAGGATGAATGAATGAAACGAAAGGAGAAAAGTAATATACCATAGAGCTGATTATTATCTAGCTGAAGACTAGAGATTTTGTTCTTATACGAAGAAGAATCAATTTCTAGTTATCTTTTATTCTCGCGAAGACATTTGACTTCAGCTTACAATTCCTCATTCTTTGTGCGAAATTGAAGATTCTTCTTTTCAAAATTTTCACGTCTCCTCTCTAGATCTGAGGCAACAGCGAAAGAAGCTTTTCCAGCCTGCGAGAAAATATAAAAAGTATTAAAATATAAAGAGATTTTGAGTTACAACAATGAAGAAGTAAAAGGATGAAAGCATACCAGACTATTAAAAGAATGCAGGAAATTGGGAGTCACTGATCTAGAAACTCCGCGAAGAGAATTATCACCATCCAACAAAGGAACATCCCAAATTGTAGCGAGATCTTTACAGGTGTTAGCGAATTGACTATCTCCCATTCCTTGCAAAGAATCAGAAAAGAGGCCAGAGCGCTTAGCCATAGAAGATTCAGATGAAAAATCTTCATTTGCAGCAAGGTCATCTTTATCCTCATCATCATCATCATTCTCGGAGTTTTCATGAGAAGGAATATTTGAAGGAGAGGAAGAACGGATTTTTCTTTTCTTTGAAGGAGGAGCAGTTGGTTTTTCCCTGCGAAGAGCACCTTTGCCTTTATCACCAGTCTTCGCAATATTGGCAGGTTCTTCTATTTCAGCAATAATCTTCACACACAGATAGAAATAAGAAATGGAAGCAACAGTATACTGTTTAAAATCATAAGAGAATATTTCTTACCTCATCTGTGTATGAGCGAAGAGCTAATAAGGTACTAGTTTTCCCAGTCATGTTATAACTATCTTTCAGTTTTTGGATCTGTAGAATGTCGCAAGAGTCAGCGAACAAAAGAATAAAGAAATATAAAGTGAGAAAAACTGGAAGAAACATACCTCTTTCTACTTCTCGGGCCAAGAGAATACCCAAGGTTGATAGGTAGAGAGATTCTCAGGAAGAACATTTGACCCAGCAATGTAAGGTCCTCTTAGCATCAAGGGAAAAACACACCATTTATCATCTTTGGATTGGCGAGGAGTTGTGGTCTTACCAGAATGCCAATCAATGTCTTGCATGAGTATTTTAGCTTCATCAATTTTATCTTTCCTTTTCAAACGAATACCCCAGCGAGTGTTCTCTTTCTTCATGGAGATCAATTCATAATTTTCAAAGAAACTTGCTACTGTGTATTTCTCAGTAATTATCTCCAAGTCTGCGAATTTAGGATCCCTAAGTTATTTGGAGTATAAAGATCCTTTACCAGCACCACGGTTAGCGAACTCTAGCATCAGACGGATGCAATCCCCACTCAATTGGAAGATAGCTCGCGAAAATCCCGTGTGAGCGACAATTTCATAGAACAGAGGAATATCTGGGTCATAAAGAGGAATGGGGAGACCTGCGAGAATTTGACTTAGCGAAATTATGATTGATTGATCATCATAATATTGATCATAGAAAAGTTTGATAGAAAGAATTGACTTGGCACTTTCACCAGGAATGGTAGAAAGTGTGAAACCTTTCTCAGCAAGATCTTTTTGGACGTCTTTTAAGTTTTTTTCATGTTTATGGACACTTGGAGGCATATTTGAATATAAAGTATGGGAATGAATAAAATGTAAGAAGATTGAAGAGGGAAGAATTACAGTAGCAGAACTTACGGAAGAACAATAGAGTTGCAGAGATGAGAGAATAAAAATAGGAGAGAAAGTAAAAAGAAAGTGGAAAGAAGAGTAAGAATAATATATAAAGAAGATTTTTTTACTCGAAATAAACACCATTAAGACGAAAAGACGTGAGCGGTTGAAAAGCAGCGGTTACAGAAGACGTGTCAAGAAACAAATGGAAGAAAGAATACGTGTGATAAATGCAGAATATGAAGAGATGAACAGCTGCGGCATTTCTCACATCATTCTCTACTTTGCAGAGAAGATATGAGAAGAGGCAAGATGTAGGATCAGAATCTCGCAGCAATAATGCCTCAGCGAAATTATCAACAACACAACACAACAGCGTCGCATAACAATTTCAGAAATGACATAATAAACGACGTCAGCTAAAATCATGAGAAAAATGTGATGATTTTGCGAAAATAAGAGAGTTTGCGAGATTAACATTTGTAAGGTTGCGAGAATGTCACAAGATATGTCCGAAAATAACGGACAGATTAGCTGTCATCCACTATGTACTTCCCTATAAATAGTCGTTCAGTTGTAAAGGAAAGAGAGAGATCTTTTTCTGGGTGAGAAACAAGTAAATAGGAGAGAGAAAATCTAGAGCAATGATTATTCTTGATTCCTTTATCTTTTCTTGTAAGATTGTTCAAAGATTCATCAATAAAATTAAGATTGTTAATCTAAAATGAGCTGAATGTTAGTGAAATCATATGAGGGGTGTAGTGTAGGATTTCCTGCAACTACATGACTTGTGCACCAATAAACAAAGGTTAAACGGTAATGAGGTAATGAAAGTGGGGGGAAAATTCTTCGGTTATCTTGCAAAAGAAACTCCCACTTAAATGTAAAGACCCTGGTAGTTTTGATATTCTATTGTTATTGGTAACACCAAGTTTAATAAGGCTATGCTTGATTTAGGAGCATCAGTAAATGTTATGCCTGCATATATATATCAATCTCTTAAGTTAGGTCCCTTGAAAGAAACTGGAATTACTTTATAGTTGGCTGAGCGTTCTAATGTATACCCTAGAGGTATTATTGAGGAGGTGCTTGTGCAAGTAAACCAACTAATTTCTAGCGGATTTTTGTTTGTTGGAGATGACGGACGGATCAACTGACACATCTCTACCGTTACTTCTTGGTCGACCATTTATGAGCACGGCTAGAACTAAAATTGATGTGCATGATGGTTCATTGACTATGGAATTTGATGGAGAAGTAATACGTTTCAACATTTATGAAACGATGAGATATTCTAGTGATGTCCACTCTTGCTTCTCCGTAGATGTGATTGACTCATTAGCTCAACAGATATTTGATTTGAGGTGTGATGACCCATTGGATACTGTTATCACGAGAAGTGTGGGTTCTAAATATTTTAAAGATTCGAGAACCGAGCTTAAGTTAGGGGACGAATTTGAGAAAGCCATTGGTGAACTTAATTCGTTGCAACAGTGCCCACCTACTCATGATATTTCTTTTATCTCTTTACCATGCACCGATGAAAAGTTATTGCCATCTATTTTGCAGGCACCTAAACTAGAACTAAAGCCTCTTCCTGATTACCTAAAATACATGTATTTGGGTGATAACGAAGAGTTTCCAGTAATAGTTTCGAATGCACTAACTAAACTGCAGGAACAAAGACTTATTCGGTTGTTAAAGGAGTACAAAACTGCTATAGGATGGACAATTGCTGATATCAAGGGAATAATCCCATCGATATGCATGCATAAAATACGACTTGAGGATGATGAAAAGCCTACAAGGGAGACACAACGCCGCTTGAATCCTCCAATGATGGAAGTCTTAAAGAAAGAGATACTAAAGTTATTACATGTGAGAGTTATCTACCCCATTTCTGATAGCAAATGGGTGAGCTCGGTACAAGTGGTACCAAAGAAGTCTGGCGTCACAGTGGTGCAGAATGATAATAACGAACTTGTCCCAACTCGTGTGCAAACCGGTTGGAGGGTTTGTATAGATTACAGAAAACTGAATGCAACCACTAAAAAAGATCATTTTCCTTTACCTTTTATGGATTAAATGTTGGAATGCTTGTCTGGACACTCTCACTATTGTTTTCTTGATGGTTATTCAGGTTACAATCAGATTGATATAGTACCTGAGGATCAAGAGAAAACTACTTTTACTTGTCCGTTCAGAACATTTGCATATAAAAGGATGCCTTTTGGTTTGTGTAATGCACCCGCTACCTTCCAAAGGTGCATGGTAAGTATCTTTTCTGAATATGTCAAAAACATTATCGAAGTATTTATGGATGATTTCAGTGTGTATGGTGATTCATTTGACTTGTGCTTGGATAACCTTACATTAATTTTTAAACGATATGTTGAGACTAATGTTGTGCTAAATTGGGAGAAGTGCCATTTTATGGTAACTCATGGCATTGTTTTAGGCCATATTATATCTTCTAACGGATTGGAAGTTGATAAATCTAAGATTGATCTTATTCGTGCTCTAACTCCTCCCACCACGGTGAAGGAAATTCGTTCTTTTCTTGGTCACGCTGGATTTTATCGTAGGTTTATCAAGGATTTTTCCAAAGTTGCAGCACTACTATGTTGTTTATTGCAAAAAGATGTGGTTTTTAACTTCGATGAGAAGTGTTTGGCGGCATTCAATAGTTTGGAAGAACTTTTGATATCATCCCCTATCATTAAACCACCAGATTGGAGTAAGCCATTCGAGCTAATGTGTGATGCTAGTGATTACGCGGTTGGTGCAATATTAGGCCAGCATGCTGGGAAACTACCCCATGCCATTTATTATGCTTCCAGAACGTTGAATGAGGCCCAACAAAACTATACAACCACTGAAAATGAGTTGTTAGAAATTGTTTTTGCTTTGGAAAAATTTCATTCTTATTTAATTAGTACACAAGTTGTTGTATTTTCTGATCATGCAATACTTAGGTACTTGCTTACAAAAAAGGAAGCGAAATCGAGGCTAATTTGATGGATTCTACTCCTACAAAAGTTTAATATCGAAATTAAAAACAAGAAAGGCATTGAGAATACTGTTGCAGATCACTTGAGTTGTCTTACTGAAGACAAATATGCTATCCCGTTGCGTGAAAGATTCCTAGATGAACAACTTTTCTCAATTGCAATTTCAGAACCATGGTACGCTGATATTGTAAATTATTTAGTGTCTAAACAAATTCCCAAGAATTTGTCTCGTGCTGAGAGGGACAAACTGAAAAAGATAGCAAATCAATATATTTGGGATGATCCATACTTATGGAAACATTGTGTAGACAAAATTATATGAAGGTGCATACCCGAATATGAATATAATTCTATATTGTCTTTTTGTCATTCGTACTCTTGTGGAGGACACTTTGGAGAAAAGAGAACCACTCTTAAGGTACTTGAAAGTGGTTTCTATTGACCTACTTTATTCAAAGATGCGTATGTGTTTTGTACAACTTGTGATAGATGTCAAAGAACAGGAAATTTAGGTGCCCGAAATCAAATGCCACGGAAGTTTATTCTTTTTGTAGAACTTTTTGACGTATGGGGTATAGATTTTATGGGAGATTTTTTTAATTCTTTTGGAAAATCTTACATCTTACTTGTTATTGATTATGTGTTGAAATGGATGGAAGCTAAAGCCACCCCACTAATGATTCTAGAGCGGTTACAGATTTTGTTAAGGATCAAATTTTTGAAAGGTTTGGAACCCCAAGGGCCATAATCAGTGATGGAGGATCACACTTTCGAAATAAGTTCTTTCAGGGATTGTTGAAAAAGTACAACATATCTCACAAGATTGCTACAGCGTATCATTCACAAACAAACGGGCAAGAAGAAGTTTCTAATCGAGAAGTAAAGTCCATTCTAGAGAAAACAGTGAATCCCTCAAGGAAGGATTGGAGTTTACGTCTCAACGATGCATTATGGTCATACCGAACCGCATACAAGACACCTATTGGGATGTCTCCTTATAGGCTTGTGTACGGTAAACCTTGTCACCTTCCTGTTGAAATAGAGCATAAGGCTTTTTGCGCTATTCAACAATGCAACATGGATATGGACGGGGCTGGTAATCAACGAAAACTTCAATTAAGTGAACTAGAAGAAATTCATAATGATGCATATGAAAGTTCACGAATTTACAAGGAGAAAACAAAGGCTTTTCATGATAGTAGGATTTCTAGAAAACAGTTTACTGTTGGACAGAAAGTTCTCTTGTTTAATTCTCGCCTTCATTTATTTCCTGGTAAACTGAAATCTCGTTGGATATGATCTTTTGATGTGCTTAATGTGTTTTCTCATGGTGCAGTAGAGATTCGTAGTTTGTTGACAGGAAATGAGCTTAAAGTGAATGGGCGTCGCTTAAAGCCCTGTTATGAATTGTTTGATGCTGAAACGGAAGAGATCCAACTTGTTGATGTACTCCCTCTGGAGGAGTAGTGCCTAGGAGAATTCCAAGTCGGGCTAAAGACGTTAAACTAAGCGCTAAATGGGAGGCAACCCATATGTTTTGTATCTTAATCCTCACGTTTAATTTCGTAGAGTCCAGAATCTATTTTGAAGTAAATTTTGACGAATCCCTTTTCTTCAGAAAAATTCAGATTGCACGTAGTTTAGTCCAGAGAATATAACTGTCAGACCGTTTATCGAAACACTGTTCCCTTTCGACTTAGTAAAAAATACGTAGGTGAACAACTTTTGTGAAATGGTATTTTCCCAAATTCCTTACCAATTTGTACAGTTTTCATGTTTCATCTGCTGCTACGTCATAATTCAGAATTTTCAGTTTAGCACATTGAGGACAATGTGAAGTTTAAGTTTGGGGGGAGTATTTTGCATATAGAGTTTTTAGCTTTTTCCCTAGATTTTTCAAAATTTTGTATATATTCGCATAAAACCTCCAACTTGTAGAGATTTTAGAGTCATACTTTTAGGTATGTTTACATAGAGAATTCTGACCGACATAACTGAACTTGGAAGTGTTAAGGAACTACGTTCAGATTTATTGCTTGTTAGAGTGTTAAATAATGGATTTAATCATGTCGGTGATGCAAATGAGGAGCAGGGAGAAATGCATTATTAGAGTTGCTGATCAATGATCGCAGTCGTATGCGTCAAAAATAATTCACTTTCTTACTCAACAAAATATAAATGAAGTACAAGGTAAGGAAGAGTTCGTTTCCACATAGAGGAAATTGTTGTTATAAAAATTCTAATTTCTTAGTAACCAATGGGGGGATTTTTGTTTTATCAAAATAAACAAAGCAATAAAGTAATGAAAATAGTTAAAAATAATCAATAGAGAGAGATATTGGTCAAGGAGTTCATATTCTATCTTAAACAAGTGCTTGCATTCATGATTAGAATTACAATTTAATATCTTCATCATCAAAAGCCTAGAGTATCAAGAGAGCAAGATATTCTATTAATTTCCTAAGTTCATCAATACACACATTAGAGCTGCGCATGTGAATTCTACCAAAATAATAACCTAACGCCTTGCGCTAATTAAGTTCAATTCCTAGGAGCATTAAGTTTTGGAAATAGGCTAATCAATGCAATTGTCATACATTGCGCATAACAATTCGGACAATGGTCAAACTCTACATATGAGCACAAGAGTGTATCACTACAAACCGTGATCATATCATGCTACTTGTATTCGGGGTTATCGCTCGATGAAAAACCCTAAAATAGCTATAGACAAGGATGCAAGTTCAATTAATTGGCTACTTAACCAAACAAACATCTAATCCTATCACAATACATCAATCATGTGATTATTAAAAACAGTAGAGATTTGAACAATAATCAAGAAAGAAAACTAATGCATTAATCAAGCACAAGTTGTGGATACATGACTACATCCTTAACCAATAATGAATAAATTAGCTACTCATAGCTATGGAGTTCATCATAATCCATAATCAAATAAAGAAAATGAACGCAAAGCAAACCCTAGTAGTCAAAGCGTCTCTCCTCCTCAGCTCCAAGTAGAATACGTGCCATCCCAAAAGTTGTAGAAGTCTTCTTTTATAATCCTTTGCTTGCCAAAACTAGGTCAAGTCTTCAAAGAATCCAATAGAAAAGTCCATCAAGCCATGTGTGAGAAAGCCCATGTAAAAATTCTGCCAAAAATATAACACCGGAAAACTGGTACCAGTGCCGGAAGTTGTCCGACAAACTGGTCGGAAAACAGCTCAGGTGACCGGAAAAGTCCACCCGGTCACCGGTCAAACGGGCCGACTCTGGTAGTCAACTGAGTCAAGTCGAGTCAAGCAGCCAAGTCAGTGAACTCGACTCAGTGATGTCACGAGTCAGAGTGATCAGTCTGATTCAGCTGACTGACTCAGCTGAATGACTTGGCCTAGACCATAGTTGCAAAGGTCAGAACTGTGATGCGCCATCATGCCGCTTCATTTCTTCTCTGCCACATATCCAGTGATGTTCATGCCTGCAACTCGACCCATAACTTCCCTGTTCCTAGATATTCACCAACAACATCCATCCTTCACTTCCATTTGATCATTGGAGGACCAACTGCAACTGCACTTCCAAACCATTACATTTAACTGCAACAACATCAGTTTCGTATCCTCGACATCACAGCAATCTCATTTCAGCATTACCTCTGCAAATACTTCATAACCAGCTGCAGCTCATTCATAACTTCAACACAATCCCACGCCAAGGCATAGCTTGTAATTTCACCAGTTACACACATCTTTGCGAGTCCATCTTAATTCAGCTCATAACATCCCAACATATGTAGCTTCATAACCACCAACACTGTATTTTCTCCCATGCCACTGCCTCATTTCGGCTCCAAGAACTTCCTCTTCTCTTCTGTTACTTCAATAGCAGCTAACCCCTCTCTGCACTGCAGGTTAGCTCCAGCTCTTTCCATTACCGCCACCAAAAATACTCCATTACAACTCCCCTGCAACAGAAAGCTTGTCTAATTCACTGCACACAACAAATCGAACCGATTCATCTCAGGTTCCAGTTGAGGCTCTTCATCTTTTCCTGTCTTTAGCACCAGATACAAAGCCCATGAGTCTCCACCATTGAACAACAACAATACCGCCATAACAGCCATTTTGAACTGCACCTACAAACTGCAGTTCAGTGCCTTCCATAACTGTACCACAACCACATCTTCCTTGAGCTCAAACAAACCCTGCAATCAGCTCATACTCTGCACGACCCTTGTACAACCACAACACCAACATTGTTCCTCCATAACCCGCAACCTGAGCTACATGTCTCTCAGCTATAGAACTCAAACAAGCCATTCCAACCATTTCAATATTCAACCTGTACCCATGCTCTAATTACTTTACCAGAACCCATTAATCCATGGAAACAACAATTTCAAACCATTATAAGATGATCGATCTCAGATTCAGTCTGAGTTCAAACACAACCCATGGCAACAACAACCGTCTTAAACTGAGATCAATAACCATTCACCCAACTTCTCCATCTCGGTTTCTTCATCTAAGATTCATACAAACCAAATCTTCTCCATGTTCTTCTCAATATCAAACATATTCCTCTCTGGATCTTCATCTGGATTCCACTGAAACAACAGATAAATTCCCATGAACAACACCATAATCTTCAACTTAGTTCAAACCCTAACATACATCTAACCCCTTCTTCCAATTGCAACTGCTCAAACCCATGAATTCAGAAAACCCCATAATTACTTATGTCTAGCAGCAACAAGATCATCTCTTCTATGTTGATTTCGACTTAACTCAGAACCCTAATTTTCAAATCAGTTACTCAATTTCATCACAGGTCCGAACAAATCTTCATTCCCTGATTCATCCCGGTTCAAACTCTCAGCAGCAGCAGCAACAACAAATTTTTCTTGTTAATCTCCAATTTCTTATTAATTTGGTTCAACAGCTCAATTTGGGTAGCACTGAACAGCAGCCGCCATTATCCTCTGATGAAGAAAAGAAATGATTGAGAGAAATGATTTTCTCTCAATTTTAGGTCTCCTATAAGAGGTAGAATGGATATAGACACCCCAAATGCCTGATAAGGGCCATCATGAAACATCCCTTTATCCTTCGTTGTGCTCCTGATAGTGCTTGCAAGCATAGTGATGATTCTGTCTTTTTCGCTCCAAATGAACGCTCTTTTCTTCTCTTGAATTCTTCCACCAACAACAGCCATCTTTTACTTCTCAAATCCGCTTCTTCTCTTCAATTTCTTTTCATCACTAAAGCTGTCATGCTTTTCAGACAATGAATTTGCATCAGAAATGAAAAAATAAAAGCAAATAATGAGAAATAGTCCGCCTCCAACACTTTTGCCCTGTTTCCTCTTCTTTTGTTCCAAATTACTCCAAAGTACCTAAACACTCAAAAGCAAACATAAGATACATAATTTACAAGAAAACTAAGCAAAGAAAGCATAAACAATAGATAAATATTAAGGTGTTTTAGACACCTTTCAAATTCCCCCACACTTAGACTTTGCTAGTCCTCGAACAAATCAAACAAAATAATTATAAAACATACATACAACTCCGTCTCGTCGAGGCTACAGTTACTCTTAGCATAAATAACAAGCCTTTGAACCTCTAAGTGTCCCTAGTGGACGAGTTATAGTCTCGTGAAGGTTTACAAGAGGTGTACCTACAAAACCTTTTCTTCCAAAATCCAGCTACATGTGAAAAGTCTAAAAATGACACTAAACATTTTGTAATTGACATACTATCAATGATTACAGGAGGAAGTACCCACTTTCAAATCCAATTCATAAATTAGTAATATAGCTTTATCAGAAAGTTGAACACAACCAGAATACTCGAAATCGAATCAACCACAATCACATGAAAAGATTAAGAAGATGGATATAGAAAGTAGATGGTGGCGTACTGTTGACTAAGGTGAACGGTGTTTCCCATATCTGTCTGAAGGTCACTGCTAAAACAAACCTAAAATTCCTATTGGATTGAGCTGCTGGTCTGAATTCTAATATCAACACAGCTGGCATATACAAGGGAACCAGCGGTCGACAAACTTAATTCTAGATCAATTCACTGGCATATACAAGGGAACCAGTGATTGATTTTATTCAACACGATAATATTTTTTTTCTTCTTTTTCTTTTCGTTTTTCAATTTATTTTTATGTTTTCAAATCGACAACATGATTGGATATTTTTGAATCCAAGCGCATGATTCTTGTCAGCAGATTACATGGTAATTCCCATGGATCCTGCATTCCACGCTTGTTTAGGCGACGGAGACAGGGAGAACACACACATATTGCTATCCAAGAGTCTTTTTTTTTTGTAGTAACTCAATCACTCTATTTCATCCTAGCAGTGATAACAATTCGATGATGGTGCCCCACCAAATCACTTAGAGAAACAATAAATAAATATGTAAAAGTAAAAATAGAACGTGATATGGTGACGACTCCGAGATATGATGACAACTAACATGTTATTTATTTTTATATTTTGTTCATTTTCATATGAATAGACTCTACTAATGGGTTCCTCAACTCCTATGTTTTCATTAGTGTAAGGCACAAGTTGCTAGATTTCGGAGTTTCTAAAGCAAATTTTTTTTCCTATTTTTCTATTTTTTTTTTTTTTTGTTTTTCACTAAAGGCATCAAATCAACTAACTATACAAACATATAAATGCTCCCCCACACTTAAACTTTACATTGTCCTCAATGTAAAATTTAGTCATTCAAAGTAAAGTTCAAGGTGGGAAATTCCGCAAATGATATGCAATAACAAAGATAAAATGCTTAAAAATAAAAAGAGAAAGATAAAGATACAAAACCGATGGGTTGCCTCCCACTTAGCGCTTGGTTTAAAGTCGTCATCCCGACTATCTCCTCGCATGCTAAGGTTCCTCCATAGGGAGTACTTCCACAAGGTTAACTCCTTCCACGACTTCCGAAGAGAAGTTCTCATAACATGGTTTCAACCGGTGCCCATTTACTTTAAGTTCATTTCCTGTAGCTAAACTACGAATTTCCACTGCACCATGAGAAAACACATTAGTCACAATAAAAGGTCCAATCCAACGTGACCTTAATTTACCCGGAAATAATTGCAAACGAGAATTAAACAAAAGCACTTTCTTCCCAATGCAAAATTGTTTCTTTGTAATCATTCTATCATGAAATGCCTTCGTCTTTTCCTTGTAATTCCTTGAGCTTTCAAATAAATCATTGCGAATCTCTTCTAGCTCTTGGAGTTGCAATTCCTTTGCCTTCCAGCACCATCCAACTCCATATTGCATTGCTTAATAGCCCAAAACGCCTTATGCTCAATTTCTACAGGTAAGTGACAAGGTTTACCATACACAAGCCTAAAGGGAGACATCCCAATAGGTGTCTTGTATGTGGTTCTATAAGCCCACAAAGCATCATTGAGTCTCAAACTCCAATCTTTCCTTGTTGGATTCACCGTCTTCTCTAGAATGGATTTCACCTCTCGGTTGGAAACCTCGGCTTGTCCATTTGTTTGTGGATGGTAATGTGTAGCAATCCTATGCGACACATTGTACTTCCTTAACAAGCTTTGCAAGAACCTGTTTTTGAAGTGTGAGCCTCCATCGCTAATTATAGCCCTTGGAATGCCAAACCTTGCAAATATATTTACTTGCACAAAATCTGAAACAACTTTAGAATCATTAGTTGGGGTGGCTTTAGCTTCCACCCATTTCGAGACATAATCAACAACAAGCAAGATATAATAATTCCCACTAGAATTGACAAAAGGGCCTATAATATCAATTCCCCATACATCAAAAACCTCAACAAATTGAATAATAGTTTGTGGCATTTGATTTCGAGCATCTAGATTGCCTGTTCTTTGGCATCTATCACATGTGGTACAAAATGCATGTGCATCCTCAAACAAAGTTGGCCAATAGAAACCACATTCTAGGACCTTGAGAGCGGTTCTCTTGCTCCCAAAGTGTCCTCCACAAGCATATGAGTGGCAAAACGACAAGATAGAATTAAATTATGATTCGGGAACGCACCTTCTTATTACTTGGTCACTACAATGTTTCCATAAATATGGATCATCCCATATGTATTGGTTTCCTAAATTCTTAAGTTTGTCCCTCTCAGTACGAGACAAGTTCTTTGGGATTTGTTTAGAAACTAAGTAATTAAGAATATCAGCGTACCATGGTTCTCCAAAGACAATTGAGAATAGTTGCTCATCCGGGAAGCTTCCACGCAATGGGATGGTTTACTTGTCCACATCAAGACGGCTCAAGTGATCCGCAACGATGTTATCAATTCCTTTCTTGTCTCTGATCTCTATATCAAATTCTTGCAAGAGTAAAATCCATCTGTTTATGGGTGAAAATCGTTTCTGCCGATTTTGGTAATTCCGGTAGGTGAGTGAGAAACATATCTAAATCCTAAACAAGTGTACTGCACGGAGTACTTTAGATTCGAGAGATCAATCTGTACAACTCCGTCCTAAACCAAGAAATGGTCGTTCCGGATTTGCTTCGGTCACAAATAGAAGGAGAAGGGCTGGTTTAGGGAGGGAAGCGAAGAGAGTGTTAAGACCAGAACAATTATGGAAGAGTATTACTTGACTTGTATCAGAAGGTGAAAGCTTTTGGGGAAGCTAGCAAAGTTTCCTTTCTGAGTATTGTATTTCTCCTGACCAAAAACTTGTTGTCGTGGTTGAAATAGGTAAGACCTATTTATACAAGTCTAAGTGAAACGTACTCAGGCCTCGTAAGAAAAAGAAACAGATGAGTTAAATGGGAAGAGGTGGTAACACCTGGTATTGATGGAATTTGATGGAAATGATGTTCCATAATGAAAGAGCGTTTCATCATTACTTCCTGCAATTACTAACCGTTTTATTCTTAATACACTATCTTGAAACGGGCATTTGTGTATGCCGCACGCTGTAAACCGCAAAACCAAAACCCTAAAGAGCATCCCCCAGTTTGTGACATGTATTGATATCTCGAGTGTTTTCGTGGAAAACGTGTAGCATGTCGCTGGTGTTTGATAAGTTGAGCTTGAGAGATGTGTCGGCTCAGTGGCGACCTTCGACGGTCGAGATTTTTCATCTTGAGAGGAATCGTAGCCTTTGATGTAGGCGCGGCATGCCAAAGTGCAAGGGTTGCATGGCATGTGCCAATGGCTTGTGTGGAATGCCTTGGTTGTAGGTTGCGCATTGGGTGCAGGTGGTAATACCAAAATTCAAGTGTTGCATGGAATGTGCCAATGACGCGTGTGGCGGCTTGTCCCTTGGTTTACACGGCTAGGCATGCAAGGTCGCAAGCTTCGCTTGGCACGTGCCAATGGCGCGTGTGGAGGCTTGGCCCTAGGTTTGCACGGCTTGGCATGCTAGGTCGCAAGCGTCGCTAGGCATGTGCCAATGGCGCGTATGGAGGCTTGGCCCTAGGTTTGCACAGCTTGGCATGCTAGGTCGCAAGCGTCGCTTGGCATGTTCCAATGGCGCGCGTGGCGGCTTGGCCCTAGGTTTGCACGGCTTGGCATGCTAGGTCGCAAGCGTCGCTTGGCATGTGCCAATGGCGCGTGTGGCAGCTTGGACCTAGGTTTGCACAGCTTGGCATGGTAGGTCGCAAGTGTCGCTTGGCATGTGCCAATGGCGCGTGTGGAGGCTTGGCCCTAGGTTTACACGGCTTGGCATGTGCCAATGGCGCATGTGGCGGCTTGGCCCTAGGTTTGCACGGCTTGGCATGCTAGGTCGCAAGCGTCGCTTGGCATGTGCCAATGGCGCGTGTGACACAATGATTGTGCGGCTTGGTTTTGGCATGGTTGCCATGATGCGCAGCGATTGTGCGGATTTGGTTTTGGCATAGTTGCCATGATGCGCATCGATTGTGCGGCTTTGGTTTTGGCATAGTTGCCATGATGCGCAGCGACTGTGTGGCTTTGGTTTTGGCATAGTTGTCATGATGCGCAGCGATTGTGCGGCTTTGGTTTCGGCATAGTTGCCATGATGCGCAGCGATTGTGCGGCTTTGGTTTTGGCATAATTGCCATGATGCGCAGCGATTGTGCGGCTTAGGGTTTTGTGTGTCGAAACCCTAGTTTAGCATTTGAAAAAAGATACCCTGGTAACTTTTTACATGAGTGCATTAAATGTTCTAATAAATGTGTTTAGCGTCACCGGCGACGTCATGCCATGCGTAAGGTTTTACGATTTTACCCCTTGTCTAAAAACCACCATCAACATTAAGTCCCCTGCTAAGCTTGGAACAGGGGCCTTGTTGCAAGGTAAGCATAAGATGGTGACAGACGAGGATAGAACTGAGACAGTAAGTCGTGAAAAAGGGCTAAGGAGACTTGTCTGACCTTTTTTCGATATGTAAGTGGAATTCGCAATCCTTGCATCTGGTAGCTTTGTATAAATCCCAGTCGTTTATATGTCTTTGTGGCCAGGCTTTGGAGCGCGAGGCGAATATGCTAGTATATACTGTGTGTGAAAGGGACTTGTCAGTATTAATGAGCTTGGAATGGGCGTGGGCCGCTTGGCAAAGCATGGCGTTGGCAAGGGAAGCACGACAAGGGGAAACGCAGGTTGCCGGCAAGGCTCTGACATGATCCACTGGTAAGGCGTTAGCATGGAAAGCGTGGATTTTCCTGGCTGGCGCGGAGTGTTGGCATTGGATGGAATTAGCATGAAAGGCGCGGAGTGTTGCAAAAGCTGATTTGGAGCGTTTGCAAGACTGGCACTGGAAAGGGAAGCGCGGATGTCTTGAGAGCGGTAAGGCTTTCTCTTGCGGGCCCAATCGCCTTTCTTCATGCGCGGATTTAACATGGAATTATTTCCTTATTCAAAAATCTTTTTCGAGAGGTAGGTAGCATCCACAATCCTTTCATCTGGTAGCTTTGCACAAATCCCGGTATGATTGGGTGTCTTCAGGGCTAGGCTTTGGAACGCGAGGCGGAGCTGCTAGCATGGACTTGGCATGCAGGGGACCCATTAGCACTGACGGGCATGGAACGGGTGTGGGACACTCTGTAAAGCGCTTGGCAAGGCATGCCACTGGTAAGGGAAGCGCTTGAAAGGGAAGCGCTTGCGGTTTAGGGTTTGACACGCCGAAACCCTAAGTAGCGCCCTTTACTAGAATCGCTGTAGAATCCGCGTACGGACTCGGATTTTGACGGTCCGCACCTTCATCGGACACGAAATAGAATTCTCTATCTCCTTGTGATAGAATATTTAGGTTTAGAGCTCTCTTAGGAGGTGAAAACGGATCGACAGTGAAAATCAGGAAGAAATCAGGAGGGATGTTGCGGGCCCGGGGTGGCATAGTCGCGCGCCAGTCACCTATTCCCGTTCATGGAGCAAGAAGGAATATTCATTCTGTTCAAGCTCTAAAAACTTTGTCCGCATGAAAAGAGGTATCGACCCTCTTCTGTTTTTCTGTTGTTCGTCTGGATCCGTGTTTTCGTAGTGTCTCTCCAGTAGATTCCAAAATTTTACCAAAACTCCGCTGTATTTTCGGGACGGATGGATGGAATATATGCTCGTAAACGATCACGTCAGGGATAATCTTGGAGATTGTGGTTGCGTCGTCGGTCCATCCTCGACCTTAGGTTGTTCAGTGGACCTTTTGATCGTGATGATGATGTGTTGTGAATGCTTGCATGGTCGAAAACTTCTGGCGCCCCTGGATGAAATAGGGAGACGTTCCGTTGCCGATGTGCTGCTATCAAGTCTCCCGGGACTTTGTTCCAAGCTACATCCTTCGAACCATCTTCTGAATCTTGGATTATCGTATAGAACGGGATGCGATGAGAAGTCCCCAGTTATACTTCGGTTTGAGATGATGTCATGGATTAATATGTTAATGTAACCTTCTGGTGTGCTTTTGGAGTCTTCGGTGCACATGTACGGCTTCATGTTGAGAAATTCCCGCTGCTCGTAAAACCTCGACAGTGATGATGTTGAAATTAGTAATAACCTGGTCGAGAGGAGTGAAAGCATCTCATGCTGGTAGTCCCCATACGTAACCTACTTTCACTACATCGCCTTGAATCCCGTCCACGGGATTCGATATAAGCCTATCGTACTCTTCTGGATGTGACACTGGGATGCTCAGAAATTACATGATGAAATATTATGGATAGTGCAGGCTTGGGATCCTCCGCGGCCTCTTAAAGTGTTAAAGGCGTCTTATAGACAGAGAGGTGATGATATTCTTACGCTGCACCCTTGAAGAGTAGATGACCTTGTTGTGGGTACGGCTTTTGGTTGACTGTGTCTTCTGAGATTTGACAGTGAAGGGATTCCGTGTATATCCTTAGTCCTCAAGTATGGTTTACATGTTTCCATCTTTGTGGTAATTTCTGATGTGGTGAACCTCTGGCTGGTATCAACGAATGAGAGACAACGGTTCTTGGTAGGAGATGTAATCAGAAGAGACTACATTGTTGTGGTAACAAAGTAGATTGGATGGAATTGTATGGGCTTCCGTGGAAGTAAAAGGATTGGCTGGATGTGATCATGATCCTTGACAAGGGGAGCGTGGTGGTAAGACCCTTTGCATGAAGAAGCGGCGTTGAAGCAGCTTTGGCTCTTGGAGAGGATGTCGAAACTTAAGAAGACAAACGCTAAACCTTCGGCTTCGGATCCTAGAGCAGCTTATGGAGAGAACGCTGAAGCGGAGCAACTGCTGGAGCGAGCGTTGAAGCGAAGCAGCTGTCGGGTGAACGTTGAAGCGGAGCGGCTGCATTAATCAGTGGGTTTTCAAACTGGACACCCTTCAGGCGAACAATGGTGGAGTCCCCAGTTCCATCTATCAATCGTGCTTTCCAGGAGAGGTTTGGGTTTGGGAACGACTTCTCTGGTTGGAAACGACTACTTCCCTAGTGCGGTGCGGTTGAGGGATGTGAATATGTCTTGACGTTGTGCCTTGGGAAAACATAGAATTTCACATAAATGTTTCATCATGGACCGCACGGTTTTGTGGGGCGAAGTCCCCAGAAATCATGCGTCTCTTGACAGGAAGAAAATCTTCGTGAACCCAGGGGGTTTGCTGATTTTCCTTGCTTCGATTTTGGAGAAGTCGTTCCTGATCTTTACGTGTGATGAAATCAGATTGCTGATTCCCTACGGGGCGTTCAAATGCAACGCTAGAAGAATGCAAGCTGCCAGCGCTGGGAGGATGCAAGCCGTTGTAAAGATGCAAGATGCCGGCGCTGGAAAGATGTAAGCTGTCGGTATCGGAAGGACGCAAGATGTCATCGCTGGAAGACGCAAGTTGCCGGTGCTGGAAGGACGCAAGCTGTCGGCGCGCTGGAAGATGCAAGCTTCCGGTATCGGAAGGACGCAAGTTTTCAGCGCTGGAAGACGCAAGTTGTCGGTGCTGGAAGGACGCAAGCTGTCGGCGCACTGGAAAAGATGCAAGCTGCCGGTATCGGAAGGACGCAAGCTGTCAGCCTGGAAGACGCAAGTTTCCGGTGCTGGAAGGACGCAAGTTGCCGGTGCTGGAAGGATGCAAGATGTCGGCGCGCTGGAAAAGATACAAGCTGCTGGCCATGGAAAGATGCAAGTTGTTAGCGCTGGATCTTGTTGGAACGAGCGCTGGCTTGGCGTGGGTGATGGTTCCGGCGTGGGCGCTGTCTTGGCGTGGCGCGGTAGCAGTAAAGTGGGACATCATATTCCAGGTATGTACTCCAGTGTTTCCTGTGTTGGTGCAAACCCTAGCCATAGGTATGCCTTCAGTAAATCTGTAGAAATATTGTTTTTCTCTTCGAATATTACCGTGGTAGCGTTAGCTACCTCATGAATAGTGACTGGTAATCGTTATGATGCAAGGTAGGTACACATGGGCATGCAACTGATTCCACGAAGACTGGGCGTTAGGGTTTCTATGAGATACAAGGTTGCAGGCCAAGGTAACCGAAGGTCCTTCTGCAGACATGGTCAAACAACAAGAGGCGGAGGTTGGAATGCTGTACAAAGAGTTGGATCTGAAACAGGCGGTCCTCCAAATGACGAAGGACGTTTTCTTCGAGAAGGGAAAACCACCGTTGAATGGCTTCTTTTGGATGCAATTCTGTCTTCAGAAATTCTTCTGTTTTTTTTTCGAAAGGCAAATGAAACACCTGGCTTATGGTTTTGATTTTCTGGATTTCTGGGTTGATAGACAAGTTTTACTTATGGGGGTTTTGGGTTATTATTCGGGATGAACCGTTTTAGGATGATGTCTTTTTTTGGTTATGATTGTAAGTGATACGATCATCCCAGGGAAGATATGGAATCGTGAATGTTGCGTGTTGGTAGATGACATGGGACGAAACATAACATGGCTATCGGTTTTATCATTCCCGTGAAAACTTGAAATTGTAAACCATATATTCTGTCTAGGCAAGACTTACTCGGTTTCCGGGATCTCCTGATGGAAAAAGGGATCCTCCGTGTGTAAGATCGAGTTTTGTGGGAAGCACCACCATTTTGTGGAAAGTTCCTAGTCGCTTTGGAGCTTCCTGTGAAGCCCCCAACCATCTCTTTGCGGATCACGGCTAGTAACCAGGTTGTCTGGTAATCGAGTTATAGACCCTAGAACAAATCGCTTGTTTTCGCCGTCCTGAGGTTTGGATCGAAGTACGAGATCGAGGATTGAAAACTGACATTGTAACCGAAAGATCAATCTCCCATTGTGGTCGCCAATTATTTACGGGTGAAAATCGTTTCTGGCGATTTTGGTAATTCCAGTAGGTGTGTGAGAAACAGATCTAAACCCTAAACAAATATATTGCACGGGAGTACTTTAGATTCGAGAGATCAATCTGTAAAACTCCGGCCGAAACCAAGAAATGGCCGTTCCAGATTTGCTTCGGTCACAAAGAGGAGGAGAAGGGATGGTTTAGGGAGGGAAGCGAAGAGAGTGTTGAGACCAGAACAGTTATGGAAGAGTATTACTTGACTTGTATCAGAAGGTGAAAGCTTTTGGGGAAGCTAAAGTTGCCTTTCTGAGTATTGTATTTCTCCTGACCAAAAACTTGTTGTCTTGGTGGAAATAGGTAAGACCTATTTATACAAGTCTAAGTGAAACGCACTCTGGCCTCGTAAGAAAAATAAACGGATGAGCTAAATGGGAAGAGGTGGTAACGCCTGGTATTGATGGAATTTGATGGAATTGATGTTCCATAATGAAAGAGTGTTTCACCATTACTTCCTGCATTTACTAACCGTTTTATTCTTAATACACTGTCTTGAAACAGGCATTTGTGTATGCCGCACGCTGTAAACCGCCAAACCAAAACCTTAAAGAGCATCCCCCAGTTTGTGACATGTATTGATATCTCGAGTGTTTTCGTGGAAAACGTGTAGCATGTCGCTAGTGTTTGATAAGTTGAGCTTGAGCTTAAATGGGAAGAGGTGGTAACGCCTGGTATTGATGGAATTGATGTTCCATAATGAAAGAGTGTTTCACCATTACTTCCTGCATTTACTAACAGTTTTATTCTTAATACACTGTCTTGAAACAGGCATTTGTGTATGCCGCACGCTGTAAACCGCCAAACCAAAACCCTAAAGAGCATCCCCCAGTTTGTGACATGTATTGATATCTCGAGTGTTTTCGTGGAAAACGTGTAGCATGTCGCTAGTGTTTGATAAGTTGAGCTTGAGAGATGTGCCGGCTCAGTGGCGACCTTCGACGGTCGATATTTTGCATCTTGAGAGGAATCATGGCCTTTGATGTAGGCGCGGCATGCCAAAGTGCAAAGGTTGCATGGCATGTGCCAATGGCTTGTGTGGAATGCCTTGGATGTAGGTTGCGCATCAGGTGCAGGTGGTAATGCCAAAATGCAAGTGTTGCATGGCATGTGCCAATGGCGCGTGTGGCGTCTTGGCCCTAGGTTTGCACGGCTAGGCATGCTAGGTCCCAATCGTCGCTTGGAACGTGCCAATGGCGCGTGTGGCGGCTTGGCCCTAGGTTTACACGGCTTGGCATGCTAGGTCGCAAGCGTCGCTTGGCATGTGCCAACGACGCGTGTGGCGGCTTGGCCCTAGGTTTGCACGACTTGGCATGCTAGGTCGCAGGCGTCGTTTGGCATGTGCCAACGGCGCGTGTGGCGGCTTGGCCCTAGTTTTGCACGACTTGGCATGCTAGGTCGCAGGCGTCGCTTGGCATGTGCCAACGGCGCGTGTGGCGGCTTGGCCCTAGGTTTTCACGACTTGGCATGCTAGGTCGCAGGCGTCGCTTGGCATGTGCCAATGGCGCGTGTGGCGGCTTGGCCCTAGGTTTGCACGGCTTGGCATGCTAGGTCGCAAGCGTCGCTTGGCATGTGCCAGTGGCGCGTGTGGCGGCTTGGCCCTAGGTTTGCACGGCTTGACATGCTAGGTCGCAAGCGTCGCTTGGCATGTGCCAATGGCGCGTGTGGCGGATTGGCCCTAGGTTTGCACGGCTTGGCATGCTAGGTAGCAAGCGTCGCTTGGCCATAGGTTTGCACGGTTTGCATGCTAGGTCGCAAGCGTCGCTTGGAATGTGCCAATGGCGTGTGTGGCATCTTGTCCCTAGGTTTGCACGGCTTGGGATGCTAGGTCGCAAGCGTCGCTTGACATGTGCCAATGGCGCGTGTAGCGTCTTGGCCCTAGGTTTGCACGGCTTGGCATGCTAGGTCGCAAGCATCGCTTGGCATGTGCCAATGGCGCGTGTGGCGTAATGATTGTGCGGCTTGGTTTTGGCATGGTTGCCATGATGCGCAGCGATTGTGCGGCTTTGGTTTTGGCATAGTTGTCATGATGCGCAACGATTGTGCGGCTTTGGTTTTGGCATAGTTTCCATGATGCGCAGCGATTGTGCGGCTTTGGTTTTGGCATAGTTGCCATGATGCGCAACGATTGTGCGGCTTTGGTTTTGGCATAGTTGCCATGATGCGCAGCGATTGTGCGGCTTTGGTTTTGGCATAATTGCCATGATGCGCAGCGATTGTGCGGCTTTGGTTTTGGCATAGTTGCCATGATGCGCAGCGATTGTGCGGCTTAGGGTTTTGTGTGTCGAAACCCTAGTTTAGCATTTGAAAAAAGATACCCTGGGAATTTTTTACATAAGTGCATTAAATGTTCTAATAAATGTGTTTAGTGTCACCAGTGACGTCATGCTATGCGTAAGGTTTTACGATTTTACCCCTTGTATAAAAACCACCATCAACACCATCGTATGAGCCTCGCCTCTTTCTTTGTAAGAAAATACCTAAGTCCTGCATGATCAGAAAAGACAACAACTTTTGTACCAATTAGATAAGAGCGAAACTTTTCCAAAGTAAAAACAATAGCTAATAACTCCTTTCAGTGGTTGTGTAGTTTTGTTGGGATTCATTGAGTGCCCTAGAAGCATAATAAATGACATGAGGTATCTTCCCCACACGTTGTCCAAGCACCGCACCAACCGCATAATCACTTGCATCACACATGATCTCAAAAGGCTTGCTCAAATCCGGTGGTTTGATGATAGGGGCTGAAATCAAAAGTTCTTTCAAACGATTGAATGTCGCCACACACTTTTCATTAAAGTTAAAAACTACGTATTTTTTCAATAAATTGCAAAGTGGTGATGCTATCTTAGAAAAGTCCTTGATGAATCTACGATAAAAACCTGCATGACCAAGAAAAGAGCGTATCTCCCTCACCGTAGTGGGAGGGGTTAAAGCACGAATAAGGTCTATCTTAGATTTATCGACTTCCAAGCCTTTAGAAGATATTATATGGCCTAAAACTATACCATGAGTTACCATGAAATGGCACTTCTCCTAATTCAGCACAAGGTTTGTTTTAACACATCGTTCAAGGATTAGTGACAAATTGTTCAAGCAAAGGTCAAATGAATCACCAAAGACGCTAAAGTCATCCATAAACACTTCGATTATATTTTCAACATATTCTGAAAAAACACTTACCATACACCTTTGGAAGGTAGCTGGAGCATTGCATAAGCCAAAAGGCATCCTTCTATAAGCAAAAGTACCGAAATGAGAAGTAAAAGTGGTTTTCTCTTGATCCTCCGGTGCTATCACAATCTGATTGTAACCTGAATAGCCATCAAGGAAACAATAGTAAGAATTTCCAGCTAAACATTCAAGCATTTGATCAATAAAAGGCAATGGAAAATGATCCTTCCTAGTGGTGGCATTCAATTTCCTGTAATCAATACAACCCTTCCAACCGGTTTGCACACGAGTTGGGACAAGTTCGTTCTTATCATTCTCCACCACTGTCACACCTGATTTCTTTGGTACCACTTGTACCGGGTTTACCCACTTGCTATCGGATATGGGGTAGATAACACCCACGTCCAAAAGCTTGAGTATCTCCTTTTTCACAACTTCCATCATAGGAGGGTTCAAATGACGTTGTGCTTCCCTTGTAGGCTTTGCATCTTCTTCCAATCGGATCTTTTGCATACAAACGGCAGGGCTTATACCCTTGATATCGGCAATTGTCCATCCTATGGCCGTCTTGTACGTCCTTAGCACCCTTAGAAGTTGTTGCTCTTGTAATTCACTGAGCTCATTAGAAATAATCACAGGTAAATCTTCCTTGTCACCCAAATACAAGTACTTTAAGTGACTTGGAAGAGGTTTCAATTCCAACTTTGGAGATTTAACAATAGAAGGCACAAGCTTTTCATCATCACAAGGTAAAGAAACATATGAAATATTTTTAAGTGCAGATTTTTCCCGTAATGAGTCAAGAGAACCAAGGGTTTCTTTAATCTCATCACCATACTCTAAACCATCATCAATGGGTGTAGTGAGCACAGTTTCCAAAGTATCAACACCATTCAACTCAAACATTTGTTGCGCAAATGTGTCCATCACATCAATGGAGAAACAAGAGTGGACATCACTAGGATATCTCATCGTCTCGAAAATGTTGAAACGTATTATTTCTCCATCAAATTTCATAGTCAGCGTTCCCTTATCCATATCAATAATGGTTTTCGCCGTTTTCATGAAGGGACGCCCAAGTAGCAATGGAAGAGACGAGTCTGGTGAACCTTCATCCATCTCTAAGACACAAAAGTCAGTTGGAAATACTAGTTGATTAACCTGCACAAGAACATCCTCAACAATACCCATTGGGTAGACATTAGATCGATCAGCTAATTGCAATACAATTCCAGCCTTTTAAGAGGACCAAGATCGAGTGAGTTATACATAGATGCAGGCATAACATTAACGGATGCACCTAAGTCCAACATAGCTTTGTTAAATGTGGTGTTACCAATTGTGACTGGAATGTCAAAGCTACCAGGATCCTTGCATTTCAGTGGGAGTTTGTGTTGTAAGATTGCCGAAGCATTATCCCCCACACTTAGTACTTCATTACCTTTGAGCCTTTATTTATTGGTACACAAGTCCTTCAACACCTTTGCATACTTTGGAACTTGCTTAATAGCATCAATGAGTGGTATGTTCACATGGATCTTTTTAAGAACGTCTAAAATATCCTTTTCTAGTTCCGCCTTCTTGGAACTTGTAAATCTACGAGGGAAGGTAAAGGAGGAACATAAGTAGAAACCAGAGTTTTAAAGTTAGAAATAGGTACCTCAGAAGTTTGGGGAGAATCCTCATTCTTCTCCTCCAAAACAGGTTCCTTTGGTGTTTCCACCTTGCCCTAATCATTAACTTCGGGTTGCAAAAGTTGTGTATCACTTCTCAACGTAATAGCGTTGACACCCTCTTTTGGGTTTATAGGTTGAGAAGGGAGTTTCCCACCATTTTGTGCCTTCAATTTATTTATATCCATCGCCATAGAACCCATTTGTGTTTGCAACTCCTTGATAGCACTCTTAGTATCTTTTTGACTTTCTTGAAACATAGTAGAAATGCCTTGCATCATTGTTTGAAGCTTTGCATCTATATCGGAACCTTGATTTTGCATAGATTGTTGTGGTTGCTGAAATTATTGTTGCTGCAGTTGGAATTGTTGTTCTTGTGGTTGAAATCCACCCGAACGGTTGAAAGTAGGTTGTTGGACTGCACCTTGCTTGTTAGCGTAGCTGAAATTTGGATGATATCTCCATCCCGGATTGTTAGTGTTGGAGTAGGGATCATACCGTCTTTGTTGATTTGGGAAGACTGCACTAGCTTGCTCTAACTCTTCATCATGTGAAGGTAAAATAATCGCATCCATCCTTTTCATCATTCGCTCCATATTATCCATCCTTTGATCATGATGTAATGATGAATCAGTAACTTCATGCACTTGCCTAACCATTGGTTCACCTCTTGTGTAGAATTGTTGCGAGTTCGCAGCCATGCTTTCAATCAACTCGGTAGCTTGGGCCACCGTCTTATTCACTAGTGCACCACCACCCACTGCATCAAGAAGATATCTATCACTTGTTTGGAGACCTTCGTAGAAGTATTGGATTATCATAACATCACTGAATTGGTGGTGTGGACAGCTTGCCACCAATCTCTTGTATCGCTCCCAACATTCATACAAAGATTCTCCCACATTTTGTTTTATACCACAAATCTCCGTGCGAATTTGAGTAGCCTTTGATGCGGGAAAATACCTTTCTAAGAAAAGTTTCTTCAACCCGTTCCATGTAGTTACTTTTCCGGAAGGCAAGTAATACAACCATTCCTTAGCATTGCCCGCCAAAGAGAACGGGAAAGCTTTCAACATTGCAACATCCGCATTAGTTTCTGCTGGAAGCATGGTCATGACTATGGTATGGAAGTCCATAAGATGCTTGTTTGGGTCTTCATTCACCATGCCATGGAACTTTGGTAGCTCTATAATCAACCCCGGCTTGATCTCGAAAGTTGAGTTTGTTTGAATACACCATTGTTGTGTATCCATCTTGTGAGAAGCCAAGTCCTTGAGTGTACGATTTGCATCACCCATTGCTTCTTTTTCTTCTTCAAAAGGTGGTTCTTGTTCAACCGGAACCTCTTGTTCTAGAACTTCTTCTTCTTGCTGGAAAGTATCTTCTTCTACTTCCAACTCTTGATCTTCCGTCTCGTTAATTCTTGCTTGAAGTATTGTTCCTTCACGAGTAGTTATCCCGCACCTTGGATAGTTCCAATTTTTGGGAGCCAGAGATTAGTACCTGAAAAATGACTCTCACAACCAAGTCAGAAAAACGAAACAAGAAACAAAAAGAAAATATGAAAGCAGAAATGATGATAAGAAACTAAAAACTTAATAACTAACGGTATGCCTCCCCGGAAACGGCGCCAAAATTTGATCGCAGTCGTATGCGTCAAAAATAATTCGCTTTCTTACTCAAAAAAATATAAATGAAGTACAAGGTAAGGAAGAGTTCGTTTCCACAGAGAGACAATTGTTGTTGTTATAAAAATTCTACTTTCTTAGTAACCAATGGGGGGATTTTTGTTTTATCAAAATAAACAAAGCAATAAAGTAATGAAAATAGTTGAAAATAATCAATAGAGAGAGATATTGGTCAAGGAGTTCATCTTCTATCTTAAACAAGTGTTTGCATTCATGATTAGAATTACAATTTAATCTCTTCATCGTCAAAAGCCTAAGAGTATCAAGAGGGCAAGATATTCTATTAATTTCCTAAGTTCATCAACACACACATTAGAGCTGCGCATGTGAATTCTACCTAAAGAATAACCTAATGCCTTACGCTAATTAAGTTCAATTCCTTGGAGCATTAAGTTTTGGAAATAGGATAATCAATGCAATTGTCATACATTGTGCATAACAATTCGGACAATGGTCAAACTCTACATATGAGCACAAGAGTGTATCACTTCATACCGTGATCATATCATGCTACTTGTATTCGGGGTTATCGCTCGATGAAAAACCATAAAATAGCTATGGACAAGGATGCAAGTTCAATTAATTGGCCACTTAACCAAACAAACATCTAATCCTATCACAATACATCAATCATGTGATTATTAAAAACAGTAGAGATTTGAACGATAATTAAGAGAGAAAACTAATGCATTAATCAAGCACAAGTTGTGGATATAGGACTACATCCTTAACCAATAATGAATAAATTAGCTACTCATAGCTATGGAGTTCATCATAATCAATAATCAAATAAAGAAGATGAACGCAAGGCAAACCCTAGTAGTCAAAGCGGCTCTCCTCTTTAGCTCCAAGTAGAATACGTGTCATCCCAAAAGTTGTAGAAGTCTTCTTTTATAATCCTTTGCTTCCCAAAACTAGGTCAAGTCTTCAAAGAGTCCAATAGAGAAGTCCATCAATCAATGTGTGAGAAAGCCCATGTAAAAATTCTGCCAAAAATATATCACCGGAAAACTGTTACCAGTGCCGGAAGTTGGCTGGAAAACAACTCAGGTGACCGGAAAAGTCCACCCGGTCACCGGTCAAACGGGTCGACTATGGTAGTCAACTGAGTCAAGTCGGGTCAAGCAGCCAAGTCAGTGAACTCTACTCAGTGATGTCACGAGTCAGAGTGATCAGTCAGATTCAACTTACTGACTCAGCTGAATGACTTGGCCTAGACCATAGTTGCAAAGGTCAGAACTGTGATGCGCCATCATGCCGCTTCATTTCTTCTCTTCCACACATCCAGTGTTGTTCATGCCTGCAACTCGACCCATAACTTCCCTGTTCCTAGACATTCACCAACATCATTCATACTTCACTTCCATTTGAACATTGCAGCACCAACTGCAACTGCACTTCCGAACCATTACATTTAACTGCAACATCATCAGTTTCGTATCCTCGACATCACAACAATCTCATTTCAACATCACCTCTGCAACTACTTCATAACCAGCTGCAGCTCATTCATAACTTCAACACAATCCCACGCCAAGGCATAGCCTGTAATTCCAGCAGTTACACACATCTCTGCGAGTCCAGCTTAATTCAGCTCATAACATCCCAGCATCTGTAGCTTCATAACCACCAACACTGTATTTTCTCACGTGCCACTGCCTCATTTCGGCTCCAAGAACTTCCTCTTCTCTTCTGTTGATTCAATAGCAGCTAACCCCTCTCTGCATTGCAGGTCAGCTCCAGCTCTGTCCATTAACGCCACCAAAACTACTCCATTACAGCTCCCCTGCAACAGAAAGCTTGTTTAATTTACTGCAAACAACAAATCGAACCGATTCATCTCAGGTTCCAGTTGAGGCTCTTCATCTTTCCCTGTCTTTATCACCAGCTACAAAGCACATGAGTCTCCATCATTGAACAACAACAACACCACCAGAACAGCCATTTTGAACTGCACCTACAGACTGCAGTTCAGTGCCTTCCATAACTGTACCACAACCACATCTTCCTTGAGCTCAAACAAACCCCACATTCAGCTCATACTCTACAAGACCTTTGTACAACCACAACACCAACATTGTTCCTCCATAACTCACAACCTGAGCTACATGTCTCTCAGCTACAGAACTCAAACAAGCCATTCCAACCATTTCAATATTCAAACTGTACCCATGCTCTAATTACTTTACCAGAACCCATTAATCCATGGCAACAACAACTTCAAACCCTTATAAGTTGATCGATCACAGGACCACCATCAATCTCTTCACTTCTTAAGACCCCATCTCAGATTCAGTCTGAGCTCAAACACAACCCATGGCAACAACAACCGTCTTAAACTGAGATCAATAACACTTCACCCAACTTCTCCATCTCAGTTTCTTCATCTAAGATTCATACAAACCAAATCTTCTCCCTGTTCTTCTCAACATCAAACAGATTCCTCTCTGGATCTTCATCTGGATTCAACTGAAACAGCAGATAAATTCCCATGAACAACACCATAATCTTCAACTGAGTTCAAACCCTAACATATATCTAACCCATTCTTCCAATTGCAACTAATCAAACCCATGAATTCAGACAACCCCATAATTACTTCTGTCTAACAACAACAAGACCAGCTCTTCTATGTTGATTTCGACTAAACTCAGAACCCTAATTTTCAAATCAATTACTCAATTTCATCACAGGTCCGAACAAATCTTCATTCCCTGATTCATCTCGGTTCAAACTCTCAGCAGCAGCAACAACAAATTGTTCTTGTTAATCTCCAATTTCTTATTGACTTGGTTCAGCAGCTCAATTTGGGTAGCAGTGAACAGCAGCCGCCATTCTCCTCTGATGAAGAAAAGAAATGATTGAGAGAAATGATTTTCTCTCAATTTTAGGTATCATGTAAGAGGTAGAATAGATATAGACACCCCAAATTCCTGATAAGGGCCATCATGAAACATCCCTTTATCCTTCGTTGTGCTCCCGATAGTGCTTGCCAGCATAGTGACGATTCTGTACTTTTCGCTCCAAATGAACACTCTTTTCTTCTCTTGAATTCTTCCACCAACAACAACTATCTTTTACTTCTCAAATCCGCTTCTTCTCTTCAATTTCTTTTCATCACTAAAGTTGTCATTCTTTTCAGACAATGAATTTGCATCATTAAAGCCGACATACTTTTCAGATAGAAATGAAGAAATAAAAGCAAATAATGAGAAATAATCCGCCTCCAACACTTTTGCCTTGCTTCCTCTTCTTTTGTTCCAAATGACTTCAAAGTACCTAAACACTCAAAAGCAAACATAAGATACATAATTTACAAGAAAACTAAGCAAAGAAAGCATAAACAATAGATAAATATTAAGGTGTTTTAGACACCTATCAATCAATCATTAGTGGAGTCTACCTATTTTCAAATCAACAGAGGCACCAGACCAATTTTTTTTGTTTTTTGGTTGACTAAAGAGATTTCATTTGAGTGTCTGTTACCATACGTTAATTCCGGGTAGATTGGTGAGCTACCCAACCTCCCACCGATAGAAGGACCACTCTTTGATCTCTTGAGTGCTAATTTTGTCAATCATGAGGGTGACGTCTATAGATGAAAACCACCTTCTTGTAGTTTGATTTGCAGTTAGCACTATTCTCTCTCTCTCTCGCCAACGACAGGTCCATAGAAACACACCATCATCATCAACAAGCGGAGCGACATCAAAATCTACAAGGAAAGTTGAAGACGTTTGAGGTTTACAAGCAACAGTACAGGGAAGAGCAAATTTCATATCCAAGTAAAGCAACATACAATGGGAAGATTTTTATATACATGTTGAAGACTTACACATAAGGAGCGGAATTCTATATTCAAGTTGAACTTATTTACAAGAGCGAAGAAAATCAAAAGATGAGAATTATATTGAAGTTTATGATACAAAGACAATACAAGTTGTGAAGAATCAAGCGGTAAAGTACTTATCCCATGGACATAACAATTTCATTGTTTATTTTATATTCAGTTTGTAGTTATTTCTCTTGCCAAAAAAAAAAACAAAAAACAAAATTAAAAAAAAAAAAAAACAAAAAAAAACAAAAAACAAAAAAAAAAAAAAGAAAAAAGAAAAGACAAGAGAAATTCTTTGTACTATTTTGGTTTGTATTTTTTTTTTGTTTTTTGTATTCATTTAATAAAGCCATGGGGAAGAAGAAAAATCTATGAAGAAGTTTCAAGCAACAAGGAATTGAAGAGAAAGAGTTACAAATTGTCGAAGTTTTACGAAGTTCAAGAGTTTATCATCAACAGTTGAAGACCGAAGACGAAGATCAAGAAGATGAAGAAGACGAGCTGAAGACTACGTTTATATTGGATGTTGTGAGAGTGGTGCTTTCGTCACTGTCGATCGGATGTGAAGGTGGTAAGTACTCCCACCTTGCTGTAGTGGTTGATTTCATTTCTTAGAAATCATCAGAAAAAAGTCTTTATTCCCACGATCTTGTGGGGTTTCCAGAAATAATTCGGAAGGTTTCCTTCCCACCATTCAACGTGCATAAGATTTTTCTCTTCATTCCTACCTGCACATATGTGAGACCCATAGAAAAGCCGTCTTATTGAGTGCAATTATCATAAAATCCTTTTACGTGAGGCAGAAGTCGAGGAGAAATTCTTATTGATCGTTCTCAAACACGCGTTCTCTCATTATGGTGTGGTTATTTCTCACTCAACATTTAAGAATGAGAATTTGTTGTTCTTTGGTATTTCTGACTTCTTATTACTAGCATGCAGAAACTCTATGTCCTCATAGCTCTTTGGATGCTTGGGAAGCTGGAACGCTTTGAAGTTGGAGCAGGTTTTGTGGGTATACCTCTCGTAAGCCCTCACGAGACTATAACTCGTCCACTAGGGACACCTAGGGGTTTAAAGGCCTGTTACACATGCTAAGTGCAACGTGACTTCGACGACAATGAGTTGGTGTACCTTATTTTATTTTTCTAGTTTGCTCGAGGACTAGCAAAAGGCAAGTGTGGGAGAATTTGATAGGTGCATTATTTGCGCTAGTTAAATACTTAAATGCTTTGCTTTATTGGTAATTTTGTATCATTATGCTTTGATTTTGTTTGCTTTTGAGTTTCTTAGGTGTTTGAGGCTATATAAACCAAAAGGAAGTTAAACTCGTTCAAATCCGGGATTTCTTTGCATCACCTTGAAGAGGACGAAAATACGAAGGCAACGGCGAAAGAATGAGGTCATTCCGACCTCGTATGAAAAAAGCAGTTGAAGCAAGTCAAAGTTGTCGCAAAAGTGAGACAGCACAGAACTGTTAAAGGAAGGCAGCACAATTACTCAAAGCAACCACGGAACAGAAGCTGAACTGTCAGTCTTCCAAGACTGACAGTTGAATGAAGATTGCCAAAGGCGCCTACATGAGTTACTCAGGGCCACCTTTTCCTTCTTCTTTGACCACGAAAACCAGTGAGACGACGGAGAACTCCAGCTGCCATGGTTCATGGTGATTTACGGTGATGCTGTGGTGATTCGATGATGGAAGGGTCAGGGAAGGTTTTGTGAGTTTTGGTAGTCTCGGGTGAGAAGATAGGATGGAGAGATGAGAATCGGGTTGTAATGCTTGGGTTGTTTTCTATCTCGAGCTTGGCAGTGAAGTGGCAATAGTGTTGGTTTGAGATTACAGGGTATGGAGAGGTTCATTGCAGTGATAACGAGAAGCAAGAGTTACTGACTGCTGTCCTTGGCAGTGACGACAGTCATGATGGTGTTGATGAGACAGCGATGGTTGCTGCCAATGAGAAGACGATGGAAGTACGTTGTAGCCATTGGCAGTTGATTCAAGCATGCCAGTGATCGAATGAAGAGATGGAAGGAGGAACTCGAGGCTATGATGGATTAATGAAAGCTGCAGGTGTTTATATCGCTGTGAAAATCATGATAACAATGATCGATGGAGTCTGAGCTTTTTCAGTGGTTGTTGGCAGTGATAAAGAAGATGGAGCTCGAGATGTTATCAGTGGCTGCCGGTTGATGGCTGGAAAGAATACTGCGAAGAGAGTTGAGCTGTGACTTTTGCCAGCGATAGAAGATGCTGGTGATCGTGGACTTGAGCTGAACTGTAATGAGCTGTAGAGAAGACCCGGGACAGAATTTGGCAGTGACTGTTGATGATTCTCGGAATGGCAGTGATGAAGTGATGGTGATGATTGATCGGGTGTTGCTGTTAACGGAGTTGAGCTTGGAAAAGTAGTTCAATGGCAGTGTCGCTGTTATGGTTAACGATGAGTAGAAGCAATGGAGAACTGAGAATCAGGGACGTGGTTCCATGGTGATGAGACGAAAACAGAGAACAAAGAGGAGTTTGAGCTCGAGCCTGAGATGGAGAATATGAAGCTAGCTGTTGACTGTTAACAGCGATAGAAAGATGGACAGAGTCTGGTTGTATCCGTGGGAAGTTTGATGGAATGAAGAGAATAGGCAGTCAGTTCCGCAGAACTGACAGTCCAAGTACAGTAATGGGTTGGGCTTTCTTATGTCAACACGAGCCCACTTGGCTGGCTAGCTATTTTCTTTACACGGCTAGACTTTGGGCGTGGGATATTTGGTGTTTTGGCAAGTCTTTGCAGCCGTTTTGACCGAGACTTGGTGCACGGGCACAATAAAAAGAGAATTTAGATCTTTTATCATCCGATTTTTTACACACAAGATGAGAGAAGAAGGAGCTTAGGAGTTAGAGATTTCTCTACAACTTAGGGTTTGCTTTCAATTTCTTCTTTATTATTTTTCGTGGATTTTAAGAAATCCATGAGTAATTAAACCTTTCTTATTGGTTAGAGATGTAGTCCTAAGTTGGAAGACATGTTATTCAATTGAAGTATTCATTCTCATTCATTCATATATAATTTGTTAGTATCGCTTATGTTCTACCGTTTACAACTCCATGTGTGATTGATTGCAAGTTTGTTTAAGTTGCAAATTAAATGAGCATGCATTCATATTTATTGCTAAATTAGGGTTTGAGATCCAGAATTGTCGAATAATCCTTGTTAGAAGTAGCATAATATAGTTTTTAACGACGGGATGTTGCCATGCAATTATATGTAGAAGCGTAACCTAGGTTAAATATGTGTGGCTCTTGCGCCAAGTTATTTAGTGGAAAGGATTCAAAGAGTGGCTCTTGCGCCTTTGATGATAATAGGAGTTTTTCCGGAGTAAGCCTGCAATAGGACGCTCTAGGTTTATTAATATTGAGCGAAAATGAATGTTGAGATTGATTCGGTTGATAACATGTTGGAAGATGGAAGATGAAAACTCTAGCCAGTACTTTTTATCTTTGATATTCGTATTATTATATTTGCTTTATTCTTATTTAGTTATAATCACAAACAAAACCCCAGTTTCTATAAGTAATCAAAACAATTTGACAACCCATATCTCCCTGTGGAACGAATTTGTTCCTATAACTATACTATTATTTATAATTGTGAAGTGAAAGAACTTAAATTTTTTTTGCGTCGGCTGACAACCGACCAGTTAAACAGAGTAAACCCCTTTTAATATCAATTTAGATATGAAAAATGGAAGAATTCCAAATCGGCAAAAGCAAGACCAAAAAGAAGAAACAAAAAAAAAAAAAACATTTTTTCTTCTTAAAGCCTGAAGTGTGCAAATTCTTGTATCTTGAACCAGGCACATGAGACAAGATGCAAAACCAACACAATTAAGTTGTGCTGGGATGAACAATAATCTGTCCATCAAAACCTTCTTGAACGGAATTCTTAGAACCCTGTTTCTCAGACTGTTTAGACCGTATTCTTTTCCCTAGTGGTCTAATTAACTTCTTCGGGGAAGAGAAGATATTACATACCTCAGACGACTTCTGAACAAGTTTGAGCTTGTTTGCTAATCGATTTGCTCTTTGTTGAAGTTTGTTGACATATCTTATCTTATGTTTGTACTTGAAACATTTGGAGAGTTCATGACCATTGAGGGTACAATAAGAACATGTCAATATGGAGGATGGTTCAGACGTCATATCCGTGCAGGCTTCTAGACAAACGGTGGAACCTGAAAGATTAGAAATAGAATTTCCAGTAGACAAAGAAAATTCCATTTTATCCTCCAAAGTGGTTGAAGTTTTTCCCGGAAGAATATCGAGGTTGATGTACGTATTGCTACAATTATTAAAATCAATGTTTCACAGAGGAGTGCAACACTTAATTTTACGTCTTCATTAAAATCATAGTGATCAGACATTTCCTCAAGAGTTGCAGCAAGACCTTTGTTTCCAGTCTATTTTCTACGATTTGGACACTCATTTGGAAAATGATCAAAACCTTTACACTTGAAGCACTGTGGCATATCCTCGTCATCAGTATCGTCAGTATCCCTGTTTTTAGGAGGAACACGATTATGAGGTTTAATTGACGATTTAGGATTGTCTCTAGTGAACCGTTTACTCCTCTTCAAAATAAGATCTCTAAACTGTCTTGTGATCAACGATACTGACTTGTCAAGATCTTCATCTGATGAATCAGTCTCAGAAGGATCATCTTCAGAGATGCCACCATATCTACTTTTGTCAAGTAACTTTGTGTTCTTTTGTGCTTTGAAAGCAACATCTTTTCCATATTTGGATGTATGCTCATGATCAAAGATCTTTAACTTCCCAACCAGAGTATTTCTGGATAAGGTAAAGGTTTTTCCTTCAACGATGGCATGCTTCTTAGAATCGTATTTGGCTGGCAACGATCTGAGAATTTTCATCACAACGTCCTTTTCAGGAATAGTCTTAATTACCCAACGCAAAAGATGCATTAACAATTTCAGACACTTTGTGATTAAAGTCATCAAATGAATCCTTATCATCCATACGAAGGTTTTCCCATTCAGAACATAGGTTTTGAAGCCTAGCTTCTTTCTCAGAGGAACTTCCTTCGAATACAGTTTCTAAGATATCCCACGCATCTTTAGACCGAGTGCACGTAGTCACATGGTGCTGAAGATCTGGGGTAATGGCATGTATGATATCATTTAAGCCGTCAAAATTTTGCTTTGCAGCGAGAATCTCGTTAGGTTCATATCTACCAATATCCTTTGCAATAGATACACCGTCTATTATAACCATTGGAGGATCATAGACATTAACAACATAAACCCAGGATTGAAAATAACGCACTTGAAGAAAGGAACGCATAACAATTTTCCACCATGAGTAATTTAAGCCATCGAAGAATGGTGGTAAGTTTATAGAGATAACACCTCTGTCCATAGAGTCAGATTGCTACAAACACATACTTATGAGGTCTTAAACGTGTTTGCCTGCTCTGATACCAATTGAAAAAGCGGGGGTCTAACAACCACACCCAATATTTGGCTTAGCAATCTGTATGGACAACTCCAATATAATTCCAAGAGAATCAACTAGACAGTCAGACTCAATCAATGGAAATATATCCAAGAGTTTGTATCTCGATTTCTCAATTCAATCCGCAATCAAGCAAATAGGAATTTGCGAGCCCGATTGAATATAAGAAATAACTTGGACGGTATCAAAAACCAATATCCAACTGTCAATCAATTTAATCAAGAACCAAAGGTTGGATTCACGATTGATTGAACTTACGCACAGCCTGTGATATTTCAATTATATAAACAAATATAATGCGGAAAAAGAAATAACACAGACACCAGAAGTTTTTTTAACGAGGAAATCGCAAATGTAGAAAAACCTCGGGACCTAGTCCAGATTTGAACACCAGACTGTATTAAGACGTTGCAGACACTAGCCTACTCCAAGTTAACTTCAGACTGGAATGTAGTTGAGCCCTAACCAATTTCACACTGATCAAGGTACAGTTGCGCTCCTTACGTCTCTGAATCCCAACAGGACTCTACACACTTGATTCCCTTAGATGATCTCACCCACAACTAAGAGTTTCTACGACCCAAAGTCGAAGACTTGATAAACCAATATGTCTCACATAGAAAAGTCTATTGAATAGATAAATCTGTCTCCCACGGTTAAACCTACGAGTTTTTTTACGTCTTTTGATAAATCAAGGTGAACAAGAACCAATTCATATACCGGACTTATATTCCCGGAGAACAACCTAGAAATATCAATCACCTCATAATAATCTTAATCATATGGTAGATACACAAGATATTGTGGAATCACAAACAATGAGGCGAAGATGTTTGTGACTACTTTTTATCTTGCCTATCGGAGAATCAATCTCAAGAAAATCTTAGAGAAGATAGTACTCAATACGATAGAACAAGGCAAGATCAGAACACGCAACTACATAGAAAATAGTTGGGTCTGGATTCACAATCCCAATGAAGTCTTTAAGTCGTTAACCTACAGGGTTTTGTGAAAAACCTAAGGTTAAAGAAGAATCGACTCTAGTCGCAACTAATATCACACATGAGATGTGGGGATTAGGTTTCCCAGTTTCTAGAGTTCTTCTTTATATAGTCTTCAAATCAGGGTTTGCAATCAGTGTTACCTTGGTAACAAAGCATTCAATATTCACCGTTAGATGAAAACATTATTAGACTCAAGCTAATATCTTTCAACCGTTAGATCGAACTTAGCTTGTTACACACAAATGAAAAGTGTCTTCATTTAGGTATGAGTAACCTTACCTAAATGTGTGCACCTTGTTGTCTCAACAATAGTTAACCGAAGTTAGCCATATGAACACTTTCGTATCAACCATATTCATCTTAACCATAACTAGTTCAAATGACGCAAATGAAACTAGTTCTAGAGTTGTTCAATTGTTTATATTCTCATAGAAGTATACAAGACACAATTGAAACAAGGTCGATTTTGATTCACTCGAGTCAAGTCATGAACATTATATCCACGGTTTGCAAAGGATTGCATTCCTTATTATATAAATGTATTAGTTCATGAACAAACCGATTTTAGAACATTATCCACTTAGGTATGCATACGGGTACGCGTACCTAAATGGACGGTCTAAGTTTGGGTTTCGCCAGTACGCGAACTGGTAAGCAGGAATTCACGGACCTGAACTTTACGCCGGTACACGTATTGGTATGCGTACAAGGTTCCCGGACTTTCACAAAACCAACCAGTATGCATACGGATATGCATACCATGGTTCCCGGACTTGGATTACATATATGAAAGTACGCGTACTATGCTTATATCCAATTGTTCTAAACTCTTATTTCAACTATTGAAACATTCTTGGAAGACGACAATAGCTGTCTCACACAAACTATTAGCTTCAAAGCAAATTTCAAGTGATCGAATGATCAATATGAAACATTCCGAGTCTACAACAATTGATTATCTCACACAAATCATGTAAGATGTTAACAGGAGATTTTCACATGATCATCTTTTGACTTTCGTCAAGAATATAAGATGAACTTGGTTAAAGCGAAAGCTTACCAACACATATTTCGAGAAATATGTAAGCGAGTTAAACTCATCTCGAAATATCAAATGTGTATAATTGAAGTTTATATAGCTATACGACTTTTGTCTCAAATAGGAGATAAAGTAGATAGGCTTTTGAGTGATAGATGAGTTCAAGTCTCCACATACATTTTGTTGATGAAGTTCCACAATCTCCCCTTTGTAGTTCTTCGTCTTCAATCGATGAACGTCGTGAAGTATAAAGCTCAACTACACTTTCTATCCTAATCCGAGACTTAGCTATAAGTAGACTAGAAATCAAGACTTATAGTTTTGGCAACTAAACTTGACAACAAGCTTGAGATAGCAACGCTTACGAGTTCGACCGATCAGTTCTTTAACACTTCCATGGGAAAATATTCGTCTATTGCATGTTGTGGAGTTGTTTGGTACAAATTAGATGGATATTTCGCAAGAGCCAAATGCTGGACCACAAAGGATAACTCAGTGATAACAACAAAAGCTCAAGATTTTCATGGAGCCATTGTATGTGAGACTAATAAACAACTGCAAAACCTAACTTTCCTATCTGACAACCTCTTTTGGTGACTGCAACCAATGGAAAATAGTCTAACGTTATTTGGACATAGTTTTCTTATGTACATGTTACAAAATCAGTATTTCGGCTTCCCAACACTTGTATATAAATATGTCCCTGATAAAATCAATGGAGCAGTGAATGCTCTAGCTAGGTTAGATCATAGACCTAGTATATTAAAATAATGTGAAAATTATCCTCTTGATACTATCACAGGAAATCTATTTCCTTTTTTATAATTCCGTGTTCGGTTTATATAAATATACGTTATTAATTTCTGAAGAAGAGGGAAAAAAAGAGATTAGATAGATTAGATATGACCACTTCATTGCCATATTTGAGTTCCTACTTGATAATGATAATATTATACTTAGTCTTTTAAACGACAAAATTTTAAAAAATGGGACTACATTCAAACACATGTTCTAGTCGATGAATTGAGAACCTTTCAACTAAACTAATAGTCAAAAAATTCTAAACTGAATGGATATTATGCAGGCATAATTAGATTTTCCAAGGAATAGACTTACAAAAAAGAAAGGTACTGGGATAAGCAAATAAACTAAACACCGCTGCCACGATGGGGAAGGCCGACCGAAGAAAAACGAAACAAGTTTGAAAAAGTGAAAGTATCACTTTCCCAGAAATGGGGGGAGTACATCATTTTATTAGTCGCAACGGTAAATAAGTTGATGCATAAGCCAAAATATGGCTGCATAATGTGTTATGCATCCTTTGTGGTGGTTTGCCGTTATGTATTCAATTCTCGAAAATTGTGCTTAAAAGGATAAACACCTCCGAATTTTTTTGTAAAAACTCTAAATTTGATATTGTTGTTTGTACTCATTGTGTAAATCTCATTAAAATATTTTCAACAAGATAAAATTTGTAAAATTCCAAAGTACAGATTTTTAGTTATATTCTAGTTTGTTTGTCAATTATACCCCTAAAAAAATACGATAATAATTAGATTAAAAGGGAGGGACAATTTTGTCCAGTAAAAAAAACTAACCAAAGACACCAAAGATTTCCAATCTTTTTATCAAATTGTTTATCAAATACTCCCTCCATCCTAAATTATTAGTCCGCTTTGACTAAGTCAAGATATTAAGGAGACTGGAGGAATGTACCAAACTATCCTATTAAATGTTAAGTTATTACTAAAATTAAAAGGAGTATATGCAGCATGTAAGAAAAATACATATTTGATAATCTTATTATTTATAAAATTGTTTAAATAGAAGATAAAAATAAAAATATTTATGGATTGATTTAATAATTTTATTTATGTAGGTTTTCAAAAACGAAAGAAACTAATCGGGCTGAGCCAACCTCTGCAAATCGGGCGACTAACTCAGTTCCAAAAATTCTCGATCTTCATCTCTCTTCATTAGTCACTCGTAAGTTTCAGGTGGTTCAGGTGAATCAGGTGTTTTGTAACGGTTATCTGGTAGTAATGAGTCCTTACTAGTAGTGTTTTTGAATCAAAAGATGGCGAGTGTAATGGATAATGAAGTTTCTGCAAGTGGTTATAGGGTTGTTAATACCTCAGATCCAACTGAAAATTTTCATTCGATTACCTTAATTGATGATAAGTTTGAAAACAGGTATGATTCATGGAAATTTTCATTAATAGGTAGATTGGATTGTCTTCGAATTAAGTTTGTTGATGCAATGGGTATTCCAAAAAATCAATGTAAGTTATCAGGTGATTGTCAACTAATTCCTTCAGGCAAAGGTTTTTTCACAATTAATTTATCAAATGAAGAAGACAAAAATTACATCAAAAATTATAGATGGGATGTTCAGGATCAGGTATTAAGAACTCGAAATTGGATTCCTAACTTTAGAACCTGAGAATCAAAGAACTTCTCATGCTTTGGTTTGGGTATCTCTTCCAGGTTTGAGTTTAGAATATTGGGATGTAAAAACTTTATTCACAATTTGTGATGCAATTGGAAATCCAGTCAAAGTTGATGAAGATACTCTCAAGTATTCAAGTGGATATGCTGTAAAAGTATTGGTTGAATTAGATCTTGCAAAACCAATTCCAAACAAGTTATGAATTATAACTAAATTTGGTAGTGTCTCACAAGGTATTTTACTCAATAAACCTCCAAAATTCTGCTCCAACTATAAAATTATTGGTCATTCATTATCTGAGTGTAGATTTACGAAGACCCCAAATAGGAACATCCCACTGAGGCTTCGACTGGAAGAAGTGGAAAGTTAACTTCTAGTCCTCAGGTAACCAAAATTCAAGAACCTTTTGATATTTGTCCACCTCCAACAGTGCCTGATATTGGTGGTCCTCAGTCAGAAAATGAGATTCTTATAACAAATGGAAGATTTAATTCTTTACAAGATGATGAAATGATTTTGGAGGAGAATGGTGTGGAGGAAAAGGCACATGACATTCTTCCTCCTACAAGAATTCTTCAAATGGTTGAGGATAATTCTATAGAAAAAAGTGTGGTTAAATTCATAAATGGCAAAGATGGTACTGTATCTTCTGAAAGTGTACCTGTTGCTTCTTGGTCCAGAGTGGTTCAAAAACCTTCAACAGCAAATACTTCAACCAATTTTGGAGGAAAGGAGCTCACAACTAATCAGGTAACTAATACTCAAGTTCCATCTAGTACTCAAATTCCTAGCAAGTATAATTTTAGAAAGAACCAAGGAAAATGAGGTACTAAAGGCCTCCAATACAAACCATGAAAGTCTTATTTTGGAATTTAAGAGGTCTTAGAAGAGCCAGGTCTCAAAATAAATTATGGGCTCTAGTAAATCAGTTTAATCCTTCAATAGTGTTAAGTACATATTTTTCATATATTTAGTGTTGAATCCATGCTAATAATTGCTATATATATTCTTGCGAATTATTGTATATTACTCTTGTTTCTCTTTTTTATGTTTTGCTAGGTGAATCATCCAAAAGAAGTGAATTTGCACTTAATTGTGCAATAAAAGAAGTTAGCCGCAAGCGGAGAAGGGTCAAATACCAAGTAGAACCCATTCGAAACTTGGAGTCCTTGATATCATCGCGAAGAGGGCGAAAAGACGAAGTCAAAGGCGAAAAAATGGAGTCTTTCCGATGTCGTATGAAGATTTTATGGGCGTTCGAAGCGAGCCAAAGTTGTTGAAGCACAGAATCTATGAAGGCACCAGCCTAATTTACTCAAGGCAGCCGCTCAGGGTTATTCCGGAAATTGAGCTATCAGTCCCGTAAGATTGACAGTGGCAGTGCACCGTCTTCTTCCTTCACAGGTCGACGAGGTGGTATGCAGGGAGGTTGTTGTGGTCGAGAATCTGGGTTTGGATGGATAGGGAAAAACGTGGTGTTGTATATCATTATCGAGTCTAAAATGCTGCTGCCGTTGTTGATCGATGGTTGTGTTGGAGAAAATGAGTTATTTAATAAATGATTTTTTGGTCTTGGTGTGGTTTGATCTCATGACCTAAGGGTCTAAGGATACTCACTCATTTTTGAGTGAATGAAATGGAACCTTTAGTCCCACATTGTGGAAAACTAAAGAGGTGCTCCACTATATTACCATGTTCTCATGGATATGTTGTAAAACAATGTGGGTGGAGCGGGTGGGACGAAAAATACATGTTTCGACCCATGCCCATGCGCGTGTACCAAGCACCAAGTCCGTGTCTACTTGAAAGTATTTTTTGCAAGTTTTAACTTGATAAATAATTTATTAAAGAGTTTTATTTATGGAAAAATTCCTTTTTTGTGTTTAATTGTTTTATAAGAAACAAAACTCGTTTTATAAGAAAAAACCTAAACCTAACTTGATTTGCAAGTTAATTTTCCTATAAATACAACTCGAAAATCTCTTTTCAAAACACACAAGCAGCGACCATCTCTAGGTCTTTTCTTCATCTTCTTGCTTTTATTTTCATGCGGCGTTTTACTTCCATCCCCGTTGCTGAGTTTAAGAGTGGGTAACTTGTATTGTGCTAATACAAGTTATATCGGGCAGTTTTATCCTGGACACATCTTCGCACGTTGGGGTTTAACATTACTTTAGAGTATACCCGCGAACTAATGTGTTAAGGACAGCTTGTTGAACCTGTGATTCTGCCCTCATCAATTTGTTCGTGGTAGAGTTGTTTGATACGGTTCTTTATATTTATTGTTTGATACATCTGACGTTTCTTCTATTGTTGCAAGACTCCAACAATCTTAACACATTATTATTCCTTGTAACAATGGGAAAGAACGACGTTGAAAGACCACAGAAGTTTAATGAAAAGGATTTCAAGAGATGGCAATCCAAGATGTTGTTTTATCTAAGCCATCATGAACTGGATTATGTACTTGTTCCACATGATGAATTGATGAATGTTGAAGCTTTAACTGAGGAGGTGATCGAGTATAACAAGCGGTGTAATTTTCTGGCGAAAAATCATATCATGAATGGTTTGGAAGATACGATGTATGATTTTTACAATGCTAAAGAAAATTTCAGTGCTTATGATTTGTGGACTGCGTTAGAAGCAAAGTATCAAGCGGAGACTGCAGGGAGCAAGAAATTTCTGGTGGCGAAGTTTATGGACTTCAAGATGACGAATGATAAACCTGTTGTTGATCAATTCCTCAATTTCAACAGATTATTAATGAGATTCTTGCTGAAGGTATGGTCATTGATGAGACGTTTCAAGTATCTGCGGTAATTGAGAAGTTACCATCCTGGTCTGAGTACAAGAAAAAGCTAAGACATGAAACTGGCGAGATCAACATGGTTGAATTAGGAAGAAGATTCAAGTGGAAGAGTTGTGTGCTCCAAGATAAGAACGTGTCTTCTGCAAGGGACATGAGTAATAAAGCTCATATGACTGAACATAGATCTTCCAAAGCTGGAAAAGGTGAGAGTAACAATCGTAACTCTAAGCGTGGTCCTCCCAAGAAAGGTATGTTTCGAAAACCAGAGTCTAGCATTACTAAAATTAAGGGTGCTTGTTATGCGTGTGGAGTTACTGGCCATATGGCAGTTCACTGTAGACATCGTAAGGACAAAGGATAATGCTAACTTGGTTGAAAAGAACAAGGATGAGTTTTCTGCTGTAGTGTCTGAAGTTAATTTGGTGACCAATGTGATGGACTGGTGGGTAGACTCTGGAGCTACCAAGCATGTTTGTGGGAACAGAGACCTGTTCACCTCCTACCAGAGGGTAGGGGAAGGCGAGAAACTCTATATGGGTAACTCATCTGCATCAGAGGTTGCAGGAAAAGGAAAGGTCGGTCTGAAGCTCACATCTGGCAAGACTCTCACATTGAATGAAGTTCTTCATGTTCCAGACATCTGCAAAAATCTTGTTTCTTGTTCTGTTTTAGATGATAAGGGTTTTAAAGTTTCAATTGAGTCTGGAAAACTTATAGTAACTAAGGGAATGATTATGTGGGTAAGGGTTATAAGACTGGGGTCTTTACAAACTTAATGTAACCTGTCCTGAAGTGAAATTGAATGATTCTTCTGCTTACATGTGTGTGTCATCGAATGTTTGGCATGGTAGACTTGGTCATGTAAATTACAAATCAATGCATAAACTGGCTAGCGTAGGCTGCATACCCAAATTCACTTTAGATAAAAGTCATAAGTGTGAGATTTGCGTAGAATCTAAGCATGCTAAGAAATCATTCAGGAAGAATGTCCAGAGAAACACTAAACCCTTAGAATTGATTCATTCAGACGTAGTTGACATGAAGTCAGTTCAAACTAGAGGTGGTAAGAAATGGTTTGTCACTTTTATAGATGATTGTACGAGGTACTGTCAGGTTTATTTGCTTAGAGGGAAGGACGATGCCTTAGAAGCCTTTAAGATATATAAACGTGAAGTTGAAAACCAATTGAATGCTACCATTAAAACTTTTAGGTCTGACCGTGGTGGTGAGTATCTAATTCCTATTGGAGATTTCTGTGAAGAACATGGCATAATACATGAAACTACAGCCCCTTATTCACCTCAATCCAATGGTGTAGCTGAACGAAGAACCGTACCCTTAAGGATATGATGAATGCCATGTTGATTAGTTCAGGATTACCTTCGAATTTGTGGGGGGAGGCTATCCTCTCAGCCAATTACATCCTGAACAGAGTACCCTTTAAAGGATCAGATAAAACTCCATATGAGTTATGGAAAGGTAAACAACCATCTTATGATTACTTCAAAGTGTGGGGGTGCTGGCAAAGGTGGCCATCCCTCCTCCTAAGACAAATAAGATAGGACCCAAAACCGTTGATTGTGTTTTTATAGGGTATCCTGAGCATTCTAGTGCTCATAGGTTTATGGTTGTGAGTTCTGAAATTTCTGACATAGGGTTGAATACTATCATGGAGTCTAGGGATGCTGAGTTCTTTGAGAATGTTTTTCCTATGAAACGTGATTCTCGAAAGAGATGTTTAGATGATCCCCTAGAATTTCCATCATCCAGTCAGTCATTACCTTTAGAGGAAGATGAACCAGAAATAGAACCTAGAAGAGGTAAAAGGGTTAAAACTAAGAAAACCTATCCTGGTTGCATTACATACCTAGCCGAGTCTGATCCTCAGACTTATAAAGAAGCCATGACTTGTCCTGAAGCTCCGTGGTGGAAAGAAGCTTCAATTAGTGAAATGGATTCCATTCGAGAAAACGGTACTTTTGAACTTGTAGATTTACCTCCAGGGTCTAAGGCCATAGGTTGTAAATGGATTTTCAAGAGAAAACGTAATATAAATGGAACTATTGAAAAATACAAGGCTAGGTTGGTAGCGAAAGGCTATAAACAGATAGAAGGTATAGACTTCTTTGATACATATTCACCAGTAAGTAGAATTAGCTCCATTAGGATGTTAATTGCTATAGCTTCTGTCCATAACCTACAGATACATCAAATGGATGTAAAGACAACGTTTTTGAATGGTGAATTAGATGAAGAAATTTATATGGAACAACCCGAAGGCTTTGTAGTTAAAGGTTGTGAGAAGAAGGTTTGTAAACTGAAGAAATCTTTGTATGGATTGAAACAAGCACCTAAACAGTGGCATGAGAAATTTGATCATGTGATGATTTCTAGTGGTTTTAGAATTAATGAATCTGATAAGTGTGTTTATACTAAACTTGTCAAGGATGCATGTGTGGTTGTATGCTTGTATGTTGATGATATGCTTATACTAGGTACAAACATGGATGTTATAATACCACTAAGAAAATGTTGAATGAGAACTTTGACATGAAATACTTAGGCCCCGCTGATGTCATATTAGGGATGAAGATTAGAAAAACTTCTAATGGCTATAGTCTGAGTCAGTCTCATTATGTTGAATCCATACTTAAGAAATATAATCAGTTTGACTGTAAACCTGTCTGCACTACATATGATTCTTCTTGCAAACTCATGAAGAATAAGGGTGTAGGTGTTAACCAACTTGAATACTCGAGAGTCATAGGAAGTCTGATGTATTTGATGAATTGTACGAGACCAGACATTGCTTATGATGTGAGTAGGTTAAGCAGGTATACTTGTAATCCAGGGCAAAAACATTGGGATGCACTTAATAGAGTGCTAAAGTACTTGAAGTACACAATGACCTTTTGTTTGAATTACGAAGGGTATCCGGCCGTCCTTGAGGGATTTTGCGATGCGAACTGGATAGCAGACTCAGAGGAGTCTAAGTCTACGAGTGGATATGTATTCACTCTAGCAGGTGCGTCTGTATCTTGGAAGAGTTCCAAACAGACATGTATAGATCGCTCAACTATGGAGTCGGAGTTTATTGCGTTAGATAAAGCAGGAGAGGAGGCCGAATGGCTAAGAAACTTTTTAGAAGATATTCCTCTCTGGCATAGGCCTTTGCCAGCTATATCTATACATTGTGACAACAAATCTGCAATAGGTAGAGCTAAGAATAGCTTCTACAATGGAAAGTCTATACATATGCGTAGAAGACATGATTCTTTGAAATTACTAATCTCCACAGGCGTTATTTCCATAGATTGGACAAGGTCCAAGGAGCATATCGTGGACCCTTTGACGAAAGGTTTGCCCAAGGAGATAGTTAGTAAAGCATCGAAGGGGATGGGGCTTAGGCTCAAATAATTAAACTCACCATGAAGGATACTCAACCTTGCTGACTGGAGATTCCAATAACAAGGTTTCGAATGAGACAACTAATTTATGGTGGGTAAAGGTAAACACTATCAGAGAATTTCATTCTCTGTCCCTTCCCTATGGTGTTGATGTGATAGTGTGACTGCATGTGGAGGATGACTTTTAATTAAGTCTTAATGAGTTCTATAGTTTCAATTTAAGATTGAAGTGGGGTGTAGCAGTAAACACTCTTGATGGAACTCACCTATCTGAATGAGGAAGTGGGTCGCTTCCAATGAGAATGGAGCCGATTCTCTAAAGCATTTTGAGAAACAGGATATGTCCAGGGCCAAAATGGACAAAACGGCACAAAATTAGCAACACTTGGAAGATATCATGCATGGATGTTATTAGAATTACACCATACGCTAGAAGTTCAAGACATAGTTCACTGTCTAGCTAGTAGTTCCGGTAACTTCTCTCTAAGCAAGGTTCAAGACCTCATGGACACCTTTGCCTAAATGGTATTTTCTATACTCTGATTTTTTGTTTTTTACCGAGATTTCATTCATGTGGGGGATTGTTGGAGAAAATGAGTTATTTAATAAATGATTTTTTGGTCTTGGTGTTGTTTGATCTCATGACCTAAGGGTCTAAGGATACTCACTCATTTTTGAGTGTATGAAATGGAACCTTTAGTCCCACATTGTGGAAAACTAAAGAGGTGCTCCACTATATTACCATGTTCTCATGGATATGTTGTAAACCAATGTGGGTGGAGCGGGTGGGGCGAAAAATACATGTTTCGACCCATGCCGATGCGCGTGTACCAAGCACCAAGTCCGTGTCTAATTGAAATTATTTTTTGCAAGTTTTAACTTGATAAATAATTTATTTAAGAGTTTTATTTATGGAAAAATTCCTTTTTTGTGTTTAATTGTTTTACAAGAAACAAAACTCGTTTTATAAGAAAAAACCTAAACCTAACTTGATTTGCAAGTTAATTTTCCTATAAATACAACTCGAAAATCTCTTTTCAAAACACACAAGCAGCGACCATCTCTAGGTCTTTTCTTCATCTTCTTTCTTTTATTTTCGTGCGGTGTTTTACTTCCATCCCCGTTGCTGAGTTTAAGAGTGGGTAACTTGTATTGTGCTAATACAAGTTATATCGGGGAGTCTTATCCTGGACACATCTTCGCACGTTGGGGTTTAGCATTACTTTAGAGTATACCCGCGAACTAATGTGTTAAGGACAGCTTGTTGAACCTGTGATTCTGCCCTCATCAATTTATTCGTGGTAGAGTTGTTTGATACGGTTCTTTATATTTATTGTTTGATACATCTGACGTTTCTTCTATTATTGCAAGACTCCAACAGGTTGATGCTGATTATCACGGGAGGATTGATGGAGCTGCAGATGGTGGCAGCGATGGAGAATGAGTTCGGTTTTCTGTTCACGATGGCTGCCGTGATCGATAAAGAAGACATTGATGGATGCTTCCAGTGACGAGGAAGCTTGAGTTTGAGATACAGGGAAGAGTGGGAGTTGTTAATGAGTTCTGCCATGGTTGGGAGTAGTCATGATGCTCGGTAATGAAGATAAAGGGGTTGTTAGTCGTGGACTGCGAAGATGGTTTATATTGTGGTGCTGAGATACTACAGATGAGAATGAAACTCGAGTTTATATGAAACCAGGGAGTGTTGGCTGATGGTTGATCATTGGAGGAGTTTGTAATGAGAGTAGCTTGTAATGGAATTGAGCTGTGGTATCTACCATGGTTAGTTGGCTGCTGATGACGAAAGGAAAGGAGCTCAGTTCGACGTGAAAATACAGAGAAGCTGATGAAGTTGGTTGAGTTTAGGAAGTCAGGGAAGGTACAGCTCGAGTTGGCACTGATTAACGATGGAATAATGGAGATGGAGTATCGGATGGAAAATCATGGTTACGCCTACGGTTGGAAACTTTTCAGTAGAGAAGTTCAGGGAAGGTTACGATTGTATATTCAAACCGTATGAAAGAACAGATGAGCATACGGTGGAGTTTTCCGGCCGTAGCAACGTACAGGAGAGCTTACGTTGGGGTTTTCCCGACCGTATGGAAACTGTCAGGCCATGTAGCAGATGAAAGATTGGAATGGGCTGGACTTTACATGCAGCCCATTAGCTGTTTATAGGATTTGTTCCATGCGACCAGCCTTGGACGTGAGTTGTATTTGCAATTTTGGCGACTTTTGGCATCTGTTTTTGATCGGGACTCTAAGCACGGACACAACTACAACTTGGGTACTATATAAGAGATTTTTCTAATGGGACGGGATCCTCAACAAACCGTTTTGACAAAATGTTTTGACAAAATATCTTCACCATCCCTTTGTTTGTATCGGACGGTTTTGGAATTTGATGACTTAGTCTTGGCAACCATTATCCAAATTTTACTCGGCTCCTCCAAGCCAAGCCAAAACTCAAATGAGATAAAAGAAAAAGTAAATGAGTTGTATATTTTTGTTGGAAAATCTGGGTTATAACCATGGATACAACCAAATCAATCGTTCACAAACAAGACCCATATTCTAGTTTATCAAAATAACACAAGAGATGGTTGAGATAATTTATCAAATACCTGGTGAGCAGCAATCCTCTTCCTCCAATTTCAGCAACCAAGGAATCCACAATTCACAAAACAGACAATACAATAATTATAGATAACAAGGACTAGAATTACCAACTTAATTTGTGTATTGAGGCGAGGTACTCCTCTTTCCTGAAAACTTTAACTTCCCGTCACTGGTGCAAAACGAATTCGGAAGTAAGTCTAGCCAAGATACAACAATACCTTTGATGTTAACATGCACTCGAATAACATCAAAACAATCGAACTTAAAGCAACAGCAAACTCTCTTCAATTATACTCTAATGCAAGTTTTGTTTTCAGTAAAACAATGGATGCTTTTTTCTATTTTTTTTCTATATTTGTACGCTTAAGAACATTGGGTTCTTATAATAGAAAAGATGACGGTTCACCAATGGTTGTGACCCAAACTGAATGGTCACGTTGGTTGGGAACAGGCACAACTTTATTCACCTTTGGGAACGGATTTGGGGCCCCGTCCAAATCCAGATTTCCTACAATCCCCCACATGAATAAAGTTTCCCACATAGACATTTAGAAAATGATTAATTCTAATCCTATACTCTAATGCAGACACTAGAGAGTTTGTGCGCGAAATATCACTACATCGTTAAAGATAGCTTTTGGCTTTGAATCTTCCTTAGTGAATACCTACCGGACTTACTGGTTGTTCAGTGAACGCGATATCTTGAACTGTTCAACTTTATAGTGTAAGTCGATACAATAGATATCACATAGCTTATTTCCTTACTTCATTGGTTCTCAGTTGTGTTCGTTTCGGCCCTGAACAATCTTGGAATTCATGAGTGCTCTTAGATTAACATAGCCTTATAGTTATCACGGAAGCGGCCCCACTTCTCACTCATATAGGTGATCTTCTATTTGAAGGTATCCTTCCATACTTTTCTTAGTCATACTAAGCTATAGGAATCATTAAGAGAAGAATTCTCAACCTCTCACTTGACAGGTGACACTGTTTCATCATAGAAATGGGAAAGAGAGTAATCTCTCTCAGTGTCTCTGGCGAGTGTTTTACAACTTAGTTTTCCCTTTTGAACCTAGACCCTGGGATCTCCAATCGCTAAGTTGGGTTACCTTTGTAACTTACTCTATATTTGTAGGCAATAGTCCATTCCCCTCGATGATGCAATTACTTGCTCTCTGGATAATCCTTTTGTAAGTGGATCCGCTAGATTATCTCTGGACCTTATATAACTCACTGTTATAATTCCACTGGAGCGTAATTGCTTAATGGTTTCATGTCTAAGACGTATGTGTCTAGACTTACCATTATACATTTTACTATGAGCCTTTGCTATAGCCAATTGACTATCGCAATGTATGTTTATTGCCGAGACGGGTTTAGGCCATATTGGTATATCTTCAAGGAAATTTCGAAGCCACTCTGCTTCTTCCGCTTCTTTGTCTAAAGCGATAAACTCATCCTCCATAGTTGATCTAGAGATCAACGTTTGTTTGGATGATTTCCACGATATGACAACCCCTCCCATAGTAAATACATAGCCACTAGTAGCCTTAGTATCATACGTGTCTGAGATCCAATTTGCATCAACATATCCTTCAAGTACTGCAGGATAATTTTTATAATGCAAACCATACTCCTTTGTATGTCTCAAGTATCTCAAAACTCTTGTTAAGGCTTGCCAATGAGTTTCACTAGGGTTACTCGTAAACCTACTTAGTTTACTCACGGCGCATGCTATGTCTGGTCTAGTACAACTCGTTAGATACATAAGACTTCCAATCACACGAGAGTATTCCAATTGGTTTACTCCTTTGCCAAAATTCATTTTAAGATGGACATTATGATCTAACGGTGTTCTTACCATTTTCTCGTCACTCTTGTTAAATTTTTGCAAACTTTTCTCAATATAGTGTGCTTGAGATAATTTAATCCCTTCTCTAGTTCTATAGATTTTAATTCCAAGAATGACATCTGCCTTGCCTAAATCTTTCATATCGAAATTTTTAGACAACATTTTTTTGTAGACTTAATAATTTCAGGGTTGCTACCCATTATTAACATGTCGTCTACGTATAAACATATTATCACTATTCCTGTGGGTGTTACTTTGGTGTAAACACATTTGTCGCACACATTTGCTTTAAACCCATTTGATAATATGGTTGTGTCGAATTTTTCATGCCATTGTTTTGGTGCTTGCTTTAATCCATAAAGAGACCTAACCAATTGGCATACTTTCTTTTCGTTACCGGGAACGACAAATCCTTCTGGTTGTTCCATGTATATTTCTTCCTCTAACTCCCCATTCAAGAAAACAGTTTTTACATCCATTTGATGTGTTTCTAGATTATACAATGCCTATATTGCTATAAGCATTCGTATAGATGTTATTCTAGTGACGGGAGAATAAGTATCAAAATAATCCAGGCCTTCCTTTTGTTTAAAGCCTTTAACTACTAGCCTGGATTTATACTTATCTATAGTTCCATCCGGTTTTAATTTTCGTTTGAAAACCCACTTGCAACCCAAAGGTTTAAAACCAGGAGGTAAATCACACATCTCAAGAGTGTGATTTTTCATGATGGAATCTATTTCGCTGTCAATTGCCTCCTTCCAACATGGTTCTTCTGGAGTTGACATTGCTTCTGCAAATGTTCGAGGCTCGTCTTCTAACATACATGTTACAAAGTCGGAACCAAAAGTTCTTGCAACTTTGGCCCTCTTGCTTCTTCGTGGCTCATTAACAACCTTTTCGTCTTATTGTGTAGGCGATAGCGAAGTAGCATCGTTTCCATTTTCAGAAATTGTTTTCCTTTTCAAAAGATTCCTATGAACTGGTTTGAACGGAAACATATTTTCGAAGAAAACTGCATTTCTCGATTCTAAAATCTTATTCTCATGAATGCCTTTGATGTCAGAATTTTGAACCAAAAATCTATAGGCACTACTATGTTCAGCGTAGCCTATAAAGATGCAATCCACCGTTTTTGGTCCTATTTTAACCCTTTTAGGAAGTGGCACTTCAACTTTCGCCAAGCACCCCCACACTTTGACGTACCTATAAGAAGGTGCCCTTCCCTTCCATAACTCGTAAGGGGTCTTGTCCTTTTTCTTGTGAGGGCACTTATTGAGAATGTAATTCGTAGTAAGTATCGCCTCCCCCCACAAGTTCTCGAGTGCTCCAGAATTTCTCAAAAGAGCATTCGTCATCTCTTTCAAAGTTCTATTCTTTCGTTCCGCAATCCCATTGGATTGTGGAGAATAGGGTGGTGTTACTTGATGAATGATTCCACTCTTTTCACAAAGTTCTCTAAGAGGTTCCACATACTCACCACCTCTATCACTCTTGATAATCTTAATTTTACGATTAAGTTGATTCTCAACTTCAGTTTTATAAAGTTGGAATTTTTCAAGAGCTTCGTCTTTACTTCTCAATAAGTAAATTTGACAATACCTTGTACTATCATCGACGAAAGTCATAATATACTTCTTCCCACCTCTACTCGGAACCATTTTTAAGTCACACAAATCCGAGTGTATCAAGTCTAATGGTTCCGTATTTCTCTCAACGGTAGGATATGGAAGCCTTGCGAATTTAGACTCGACACAAATTTCACACCTTTTTGTGAAATCTATATCGCACTTGGGTAACAGTTCCATATCCATTAATCTCTTAAGAGAATGGTAATTTACATGACCTAATCTTTCATGTCATATTGAACTAGATTCTGTCATGTATACGGAAGAAGTGTCTCTATTTACTTCCGACATAATTGTCGTTGCATTCGCTTTGAAGAGTCCTTCACTAAGGTAACCCTTTCCCACGAATACATTATTTTTAGAGATAACAAAGTTATTCGAAACAAATTCTAACTTGAAACCATGTTTCACAAGTAGACCGCCAGAGATCAAGTTTCCACGGATATCGGGGACGTGTAGCACTTCGGTCAAGGTAATTTTCTTACCCGACGTAAACTGGACCACCACGTTACCCTTGCCTTTCACTATAGAAGTTGCGGCATTACCCATGTATACTTGTTCACCATTCTCTATAGTTTTATAAGTGGAAAACATAAAACGATCTTGACATACATGTCGAGTCGCTCCGGTATCCACCCGCCAATCATTTGGGTTGATCACCATATTCACTTCCGACACAACGGAAACTAGATATGGCATATTCTCTGTTTTCGACTCATTATTTCTGGTAGCCATACTTCACTTACACATACACTGAATGATAAAAAATAGTATACAATATATAATCTCAGTAACAATAAAATTTTAGAGTCGAGATTCTAATATATCAATCAAGGAATTTAGTCCGGAGTCTGAATACGGTACTAAGAAATATGAAGTTGTTCACATCAACTGCTTATTTTGTATATTGTAACAACACTAAAAGCAAATATCATTCAAGTTCAAAATTAATGTCCCTAAACAGTAACCAAACTTTCATTGATTCGTTTGTTGACAACGATCAAAATGATGTCAAACTATTTAGGCCCAATAAGAATTAATTTATGAAGACTCCCTGATTAAAGTTCTTGTTTACAAGTAGGAATTGTGTCAACAGGGACAAAGGGGATAGAACACAACATTAAAAATTGCTAAACCATATAATCCAAAATATACTTAAAGTTTTCAGATTGTTGGAAAATTTGGGTTATAACCATGGATACAACCAAATCAATCGTTCACAAACAAGATCCATATTCTAGTTTATCAAAATAATACAAGAGATGGTTGAGACAATTTATCAAATACCTGGTGAGCGAGCAGCAATCCTCTTCCTCCAATTTCAGCAACCAAGGAATCCACAATTCACAAAACAGACAATACAATAATTATATAGAACAAGGACTAGAATTACCAACTTAATTTGTGTATTGAGGCGAGGTACTCCTCTTTTCTGAAAACTTTAACTTCCCGTCACTGGTGCAAAACGAATTCGGAAGTAAGTCTAGCCAAGATACAACAATACCTTTGATGTTAACATGCACTCGAATAACATCAAAACAATCGAACTTAAAGCAGCAGCAAACTCTCTTCAATTATACTCTAATGCAAGTTTTATTTTCAGTAAAACAATGGATGCTTTTTTCTGTTTTTTTTTCTATATTTGTACGCTTAAGAACATTGGGTTCTTATAATAGAAAAGATGACGGTTCACCAATGGTTGTGACCCAAACTAAATGGTCACGTTGGTTGGGAACAGGCACAACTTTATTCACCTTTGGGAACGGATTTGGGGGGCCGTCCAAACCCAGATTTCCTACAATTTTTGCACTTAACCCTAGCCTCCACTCCCTTCTTCATCGGAAATTATTATTTCTTTTTGGTCATCTTCTTCTTCTAGGGTCACCAGACTCATCGAACACTAGCAAAAAGAATTATATGATGGGTATATCTTTGTTTTTTCTTTCTAATTTATAAGCTCATTACCAGTTAATCATCTAGGCATTTATAGCTATAGCCTGGTGCTGATTACATTATGTGGGAAGAAAAGATGGTTAAGGATTCTGAATTGTGACGATGACAGTAAAAAGAACGGAAGAATAATTAATCAATCCATTGATAGAAAAACGAAAATTCGTGGTTATGATAGGCTAAGTTTCACTAATAATGGACTAATATCCAAAAGCATATAAAAATTGAATTGTTATATTCCCTTCTTCGATTGCCATTACATAATATGGTGAATTATCGAAAGAAACTGATTCATTTTTAATATTTCGATTTTTTCAAACATAAATAATAGCAAAACAAAAAGGCGCTTTTATTTTCTTTGCATAAATCGATCAACGAGTATTATTTTTATTGTGCAGAGGATGATTACTCGGTCTGATTAAATCACTGTGTTCAGAATTCACAAAGGATGATTAGTAGTCGACTTCCATACACAACTGAAATCTGGAATTATAATCAATCTGCTTAATTAAGAAAGATTGATCATAAGATCTCCAACACTAATTTTTTCTTTCAATGGAGATCTGTTAGGTATGTAAGGTAGAAAGAGAAAATAAAAGGCAGCCGGTTATTGAACATGACATAGTTTCCTAACTTCATTTGATACTGAAGTAATTAAATTACTGGCTTGGCTTGCGAGGAGCCGAGTAAAATTGGGATTGTGACTGCCAAGTTAGCAAACTTTAAAACCGTCAGATACACACAAAGGGATGGTTGAGATCTTTTGTCAAAATGCTTTTCTGAGGGATCCCGACCGTTTTCTAATTATATCTTTAATCTAAAAATCAAGTTTTGGAGAGAAGAACACAAGAGAAGAAAAGCTAGGGTTTTGGAGCAGTTCATCACCGTAACTATTTCTTTACCATTTTATCATATGAAACTCATGGGTTTTGTTAGTACCATGAGTAGCTAAACTTCTTAGTGATTAGGGATGAATTCTAGTTCTAATACATGATTCAATTTAGCATATAAATCTATTCAAAATTATTCATATGATTATTGTTTGTTTTTACCTTAATAATTTTATGATTGATTGATAAATTGTTTAGGTGGCCAACTAAGTCAGTTTATTAGTGAATCTAATGCTAGTAATGAGTTAGGATATCCGTAATTGTTGAATAACTCTTATACAAGTAGAAATTGAGAAACCTTGCAGAGGGATTCTGTGGAGCAATCGCAAGTAAAAACAACCTTAGTAAGTGGACCGAGTGTACTGAGGTTAATTGCTAGGATCGAACCTAAGTTCATAAACCTTAAGGCATTCGACTGAATTACATCTTGTAAGTGAACCTCAAGGTGGTTCAGATGAATATAATTTGGAGACTAAGCGTACCTGTTTTCCATTGATATAAGGAATTTTGGAGATAGCTAAGCGTACCTGCTTTCCTACGGTTGGTAATAATATGTGATTTCTAAAGAATAGATGAATATGCTACTTTGATGACTTTAGTAACGAAGAAGGATTCCATGATCATATTTCTCTCCATTGATTGCAATCTTAATTACTTTTAATTGCTTTATTATTTATTTAGCTTTAAAATCTAAAAAAAAATCCCCCATTGTGACACTTTTGACAAGTAAAACTCCCTGCTCTTCGTGGGAACGAATCTTATTTACTACTATATTATTCATTAGTAAATTAGAATATAAGTGAATTAATTTGTGCACCTACGACACGCATCAAGTAGTATGGGTTGCAGAACCTAAATTAGTTTGTTCCTCTTCATTTTGCAATAAATTGAACTTACCAGGTATGCAAAGCATGGTAATTCATAATTCAGTTTCAAATAAAAAAGGAAATATGTGGTTATTTTGGAATAAAAATATGCCTACTCCTAGAGTATTGTCAATGTCAAGTCAAATGATTATAGTTTATTTTGGTGGTGTTCTTATATCTGGTATTCATGCTCATGTGGGTGTTGTTCAAAGAAGGTTTTTTTGGTTAGAAATGAAAGTTATCAATGGTTTAAATCAGCCTTGGTTAGCCATTGGGGATTTCAATGCTATTACTTCAGTTGAGGAGAAAATTGGTGGTAAGAATCCAAATAGAAGTGCAATAATGGACTTTAATAATTGCTTAGATACTTGTGAACTGATGCATGCTCCTAAAATTGGTCTTATGCATTCATGGTCTAATTGTCAACATGGTAGCAAAAGGATATTATGCAACTTAGACAGAGTTGTTTTCAACCAATTATGGTTACAAAAATATGAAGGTTGAGGATATAAAGTAGGTCTAAGGGTGGCATCTGATCATGCTCTTTTGCTTGGTGTATGTGCTCATATTCCTAAGCCACAAAATGCACCTATGAGATTTCACAAAATGTGGTTATCACATCCAAGTTTTATGGAAGTAGTACATAAATGTTGGTCTGAAAAACTGGAAGGTGATCCATCTTTCATCTTTCAGCAGAAATTAAAAAGGCTAAAGAAGATTCTTAAAGAGTGGAATTGGAATGTGCTTGGTAATATACATTTACAAGTCAAGGAGGCTGAAGCTAAAGTACAAGAAGCTATGATCAATTCAGATAATAATCCATTTGATATGAAGAAGCACTCAATACTTTGGTAGAAGCTCAAAATGTGCATAATTCTAAAGAAGTATAACTAAACACCTTTCTGAAACAAAAATCAAGCATCAACTGGATCAAAGAAGGAGCGGAAAATACTGGATTTCTACATGCTAATCTTAAAATCAGACAAGCAAGAAATATTATCAGTGAATTGGAAGATTTCAATTGAAATATTATCTCTGATCAAAAGAAAATAATTGATGAATTAGTGAATCACTTTGAACAGAAATTTAAGTATCAGGCAGTGGAAGAGGTTGAACGTATGTTAAATGATATTCCAGAGGTGATAACCAAAGAAGATCAGGAAATGATAGAAGTGGTTCCAAATGCAGATGAAATTAGAGCAACAATGTTTGATATGGATCAAGATAGTGCTCCAGGTCCTGATGAATTTTCAGGCTTTTTCTATAGAGCATGTTGGAATACTATTAATCAAGATGTGGTTGATGCAATTCAATTTTGCTGGAAAAGGAAGTTTATTCCTAAAGGCCTTAACTCCAACTTCTTAGTTCTTCTTCCAAAAATTGGTGGTGCAAGAAATCCTAATCAATTCAGACCAATTGGACTGAGTAATATCATATTCAAAATTTTTACCAAAATTTTGTCTACAAGAATTGGTAAACTTATGCACAAGTTGGTTTCACCTCAACAAGTGGCTTATGTGAAAGGAAGATGTATTGAATATCAGATCTTATTATCCTATGAATTAGTAAATTAAATGTCAAATAAGAGGAGATGTGGAAATGTGGCTCTTAAGCTAGATATATCTCAATCTTATGATTTTGTCAGTTGGGAGTTTTTGTTTCAAGTTTTGCAGAAATTTGGTTTCTCCAAAAATTGGTGTGAATGGCTTCATATTTTATTTCAATCTGCAAAAATTTCAATTATGGTAAATGGAGGTCCTTGTGGCCTTTTCTCAGTGAGCAGAGGATTGAGACAAGGTGATCCCATGTCTCCCATTCTGTTTGTGTTAATGGAAGAAGCATTGAGCAGAAGAATTACTCAACTGGTGAATGAAGGATTAATCCACCCAATGGTTGAAAGAAAGGGTATACACCCAACTCACTTATTCTTTGCTGATGATGTTTTCATTATCTATAATGAAACAAAAAAAGCGCATTTTAAATCTCATGAAGCTGCTTCAAGACTACCAGAAACGTTCAGGGAAAATAATAAATAAACACAAAAGTAAAATGTTCATTGATGGAACTTCTGAACTGAGGAAAAATCATATTAAAGATATGATTCAAATGGAAATAAGTGTATTCCCTGATAAATATCTTGGAGTTATTCTCATTGTTGACAGAGTGAAGGTATCCACAGTATGGCCTATGGTTGAGATGATGCAAAAGAAACTTGCTACTTGGAAAGGTAAGTTATTATCTTTTCAAGAAAAGATTGGTGCTCATTAAATCTGTATTAAGAAGCATCCCAGTATATAATATGGCAGTTTACAAATGGCCAGCATATGCTATAAAAATTTGTGAAAGAATCATGAGAAAATTTCTCTGGTCATGTGATGGTGAAATAAGACTTTACAATAAATTTTCTTGGAAAAGAGTTTGCACACCATTAAGTGAAGGAGGCTTAGGCATTACAAGGCTAGAAGTCATTAACAAAGCTTTTCTTATGAAGATGATGTGGAAGATTAATAATTCTACAGATGATTGGGCTATGTTTTTTCAAGCAAAATACAAGGATAAGAATCGCCAATGGAGTACAAAGTGGCAGAAATCTACTGTGTGGCCAGGTTTAAAATGGGCTTGGGAGGCACTTAAAGGTGATATCAGATGGAATGTTGGTGATGGTGCAAAAATCTATGTCTGGTTTGATAAGTGGATTGGAGACTATAGCCTCATTGATAGATTTGGATACATATCTTATATCTCTGAAAATCTTAACTTAAAAGTTTCAGATATTTTGATAGATGGACAATGGTCTTTAGATGCTGATCTTCAACAGATGCTACAAAATCTCAAAATGTCAGAGGTCCTTGGAGGAGAAGTTGTTCTATTATGGACAGGAAATTTAAAAGGAGAATTCTCAATTCCTGAGGCTGTGAATAAATTGAGACACAAAGAACTGCCAGTGAGCTGGTCCAGGTACATATGGAAACCTTTTCTTCATCCTTCTATAACAAGTAATGTATGGAAGCTTATTCAGGGGGTGTATATTTATGATACTATTATGATTAGCAATGGGTATGAAATAGTCTCTAGATGTTGTATCTGTGAGAAAGAACAAGATAGTATGCATCACTTGTTATCGGAATGCAGTTTCAGTTTAGAAGTTTGGAGATGGATATGCAACATATTTAAATTTAATCTGCCAAAATCTTTTGTTGAATTATGCAAATGTGCTTCAAATAATAGTCCTCTGGTTAAACAAGTCTGGATAACTGCATCTTGTGTCATTTTAAAGGAATTATGGTTTTAGAAGAATAAAAGATTTTTTGAAGATATGAAGCCAAATATGCAGAGATTTAAATGCATAATACTGAAATTAGTGCATGAAGGAGGTTTGAGAATCACAGGAAACAAATGGTGTCAAAACTATAACCAAGAAATAATTGCTAGATTTCATCTGGGGCTAAGAATGTTCAGGTTTCAGTGTATTAAGAAATGCAATTGGCTTCCACCTGAGCAAGGTTTCAAAATGCTATGTTGTGATGGTTCTTCTTTTGGAAATCCTGGTTCTGTAGGATCTGGAGTTGTTGTTAGAGACTCACAATGTCAGGTAGTTGGAACTCTATTTGGAGGTATTGGAGTGGCTTCAAATTACTTGGCAGAAACTTATGGGGTCATGTGTGCTTTGGAGCTGGAAATTCAATGGAGTATGCACAAGATTATTGTTGTGTCAGATTCAAAAAATGTTCTTGCAGAAGTTGCTCAGGGTAAGGTTCCTTGATGAGATGGAAGATAGCTATGAGGAAATTATCTGAAATAAGATATAGACATTGCTAAAGAGAAGTCAATTTCTCTGCAGATTGTATTGCTAAGAAAGGTGTATCACTAGTAGCAGGTGAAAGACAACTTCATATTGGAAGACCTCAATGTCTACCAAGGATTGAAATGCCAAATGTTGATTATTTCAGATTTTGTTGAGCTGAAAAAGTTTCATTTTCTTGAGTCATATTTTCTTTGATAATTAGGGGTCATGTATGTTGCTTCTTATTTAACTCTTGTAATTGAAATGTAACAATCAATATCAATAAATATATGTGATTCAGAAAGAAAAAAATTTTTTATTTCATATTGAGGAAGATATCATTTAATACGTTTAAACGGAAGATAAAAATAAAAATATTTATGGATTGATTTAGTAGATTTGTTTCTTATTGAGAAAGATATCATTTAAGATTTTTGATTGATTATAGTTAAAAATAATTTTATAATCATAAAAATTGAAGGATATATTTGAGAGTTTGACTAAAAAGTATGACTATAAATAGAAGTTGGCCAGTATTTTAGGACAGACGAAAATAGAATAGAGGACAGAAATTTTAGGACAGAGGGAATAGCAGATGGCAGTGACTAAATACAATCCACGTTTGGGTTAAATGCAATCGAGATACCACTTTTAAAATTTTGATATATTTTAGTTTAAAAATGACTAAGTACAACCCAAAAAGTCAAGTCAAATCCTACTCATAATCTGGATATAACCAACCAAAACCGTTTTCAATTACGCCCTGATTAATATTTAGGGTTTTTTTTTCTTTTTTTTCTTCATTAGATCAGCCCAAATGCTAGTCTGGATGAATCAAAACAAAGTCTTTGTTGTTCAAATGAAATTAAGATTTACTAAAATAATGGTAAAGTAAGTTTAAGCATCCATGTTTTTTCTTCTTAATTCAATCGACATTGTACAAACAAAGCATAAGAATACTCATTATTAGAATCTCAATCGGGCCAACCATTGAATCCCTTAAACAACCATCAGTTATTATAAACTCAAAGAATCCTTGATATGATAATGCCTTGTTCATTTGCTCTCATCCGAAAATTGTGATTGATTCGTAAATATGGACACACAATTTAAGGATGAGTGCTCAAGATCAAACTTTTTTGTTTGATTTTTTATTTGCAAGTCTGTTTGCATCATGGTTTCGAGTTTTGTTTCTGGAATCAACACATAACACGTAAAGGAATGATTATCATCTATATAAAAAAAAGTAACCACAATCACTGAATCATACTACACCCCAAAACGATCATAACATGTTCATTAATCTTGGTGGTGAAAAAAACGGATTCGCCGTCTCTGTTTTTTCTTTTTTTTCTCCTGATTTGGGGTTTTTTACGAAGAGATAAGATCAGATTTTAAGGTTACCAAATCAGTCAATAGTATGGGCTGTATATAAAAAATTGTTAAAAATAATTAGGTTGTATTTATCAAATTACATATTTATGTGGATTGTATTTAGTCAGGATTGTATTTAACCCAAACATGGGTTGCATTTAGTCACTGCCTAGCAGATTCGCGTTAGGTTTCATTTTACAGAAAAGTGATTATAAAAAAAAGTGAAAACTACATACAAAGCCATTTTTAAGATTTTTTCCACTGTGAAACCCACGTCCAGAAATTCTCAAACACGACCGCCGCACATACCCATTCTCGGTGTTATAATACACAAACCCATATTTTTGAGAAATTGTGTTTTCATTTTTCTTCTTTCCAAACTAACTTAAAGGGAAAATTTCCTTCAAAATTAAAAAGTCATTGTTCTTCAATCTTCCTTCGCAGAACAGACACACAAAGATCTTCATTTCCATCGTTGTCATCGTCACCACCGTTTACATTTCAAAGGAAAATAATTGGAGACGGAATTGAAGACGAATGATGCAAGGGGATTTTATTCTCAAATCAGAACCGACTGATGCAAGGGAAATTACTCTGCGTTTTGTTGTTTCAGAATATCACTCCAATATTTTTTCTTTATGTCCGACTTTGATTTTAGATTTTAGATTACTTAGATCTGTTTTTCTTAGGGTTTTGAAGATTATCCGAGATATTCACAGTGGAAGGAGCTATGCAATTTTCCAGATGAGTTTCCAGGTTCGTTTCTGATTTTTTGTTCCATCTGGTTCGATTTTGATTTTTTGTTAGATTTGTTCATGCCTGACATATTGTGTTCTTCATCTTCTTCACAGAACTTTCAGGCAAAGCATAAAAGAGGTGGAAAGGAGACTTGACCCGTATTTCTTATCATTCTGGCTGAAAGGAAATGGGTTTTCATTTCTACCACTCAGGTTTAGGGGTATGTCCTGGACTTTCTTCTAAACTGCAGCTAGGAGTTGGTTTTCATTTTTGTACTCTTCCTCATTATTCATTAATCTCATCAAACAGAGCATTGAAAACAAACCTAAGCTACGTCTATTTTCTCTCTAGTGAATTTCTCCATCTTAAATAGCCAGAGAGTATGGGGACAGATATAGAACAAAGCCAAAAGGCAGGGTATGCAACAAAAAATTATCACAGTCCACCACGGCAACCATTTTTGGGCATTGAAGAATTAACGAAATGGTCATTTTAATTGCTGAGTTTTTGCTACTCTTTTGTTTCTTTACATTATAGTTTCCAATATTATCGGTTACAAAAGCCAAATTGCTGGCGGTGATGATTGTGGCGGTGTCGGCGTCGGCGTATTGCATGGGCTGTTGGTGGCATGATCTTTGTTCTTGTTTACGTGCACGCCGGTACCTCTGGTACGTATCTGCAATTCATATAGTTGAAAGAACAGAATCACGCTCATATACTGTCCACATTTTTTGATTATCTGCACCTTTTTTTTAACATTCCTTACAAATTTAAGTTCTGTTGCACCTTTTCGTATATGTGCTGTCTCTGTTACAGTCGACAGATCCGACGTACTTTTTTGTGTGATTTTAAACCAAAAAGGAATATGGAGGGTGATGGCCAGATGGGATTGGGGTTGAGGCTTGGGGTACCAATGGAAGGACTGGAGTATAAAGTTTTGTTATGGACTTGAATGGATAGTCAGTAGTGGTGGTGGGACTGGCGACATCACATACGCACATTGTGCTTCTTGTTTACTCTTTACACAAGTAGGAGAGTAGCATTATGGTCAATTCACCTGGTCATCACGTTTAGCATCAAATTCCAATTTTTATTTCTTTTGTGTGATTTTCATGAATCTCTTAATAAAATGATAAAGCTCGTGTATTTTCCAATTATTCATATAATACTTATCATTTTTTTTTATGATTGAAGGATTCTTCAAATATATTTGCTTCTAGTGGTGGATGATGCGCCTATAAAAATGGTTGTATAGCCTACTATATAGCAATGAAAATGATTGCATAACCTGTTATGCATCTACAAAAGTTGTTGTATAACTTGTTATGCAATTCCGAAAATGGTTGCATAACACGTTATGCAACTATTATTGTAGGTGCATGACAAATTATGCAGCCCTTTTTTTTAAATAACTTATTATGCAGTCCAGAGAATGGTTGCATAACACGTTATGCGGCTACTTTTTTGTTAGTATTGAGACCAACCAAAAAAAGGATGCATAACTCGTCGTGCACCTGCAATAATAGTTGCATAACATGTTATGCAGTCAAGAAAATGGATGCATAACCTGTTATGCATCCGCAAATATTACTGCATAATGCATTATCCATCGAGAAAATTGTTGCACAATCTTTTATGCATCGAGAAAATAGATGCATAACCTGATATGCATCCGTAAATATGGATGCATAATGCATTATGCATCAATTTTTTTTATGTACGCACTAAAGTCAACCAAAAACAATGGTTACATAACTTGTTATAGATGCATAACTTTGTTATCCAAATGCATAATTTGTTATTTAGTGGAGAAAATGGTTGCATAATTCGTTATGCGTCTGCAAAATGTGTTATGCATCTTTTTTGGTGGTTGCATAATGGTTATGTATCAAGTTTTCGAGAATTTTGCCTAAAATGATGATCACCTCCGATTTTTACGTGAAAAATAAAAATTTGATATTTTTGTTTGTACTTGTTGCGTAGCTCTCTTAAATAGATTTCCAACGATATAAAATTTGTAAAATTTCAAGGCGCGGATTTTTTGATATGTTATATACAAGTTGCATTGCCAATTATACCCCTGATGCATAACCCGTCATGCGGATGCATAATCCGTCATGCAGACATTTTTAATAATTTCATATAATTATGGATGTCACAGAACTAAAAATTAATTGTGGGTCTGACAACGAGAATATTATTTTTTTGAGCCTGTGCCTAATTTTCTCTAAAAAGAACTCCCACCCTTTGAACCATCCGGTCGGTCGGCCCAAATATTGTGTGGGACCTAATTAATTTGCCAGTAATAACCGTGGAAGAAAACCATTTATCCATTCCGAATGGTTAGAAAACCCATATACACGGAAGACCTTCACAACAATAACCAGAGATGGTCTTTTCTAAGGTAGCGGCCATTGAGATATGAGGTGCGGTCAAATGACTAAAATGCATGATCCGGACTGATAATTTTTCATCTGACTATGCGGTTAGATTACCTTAGGGCATCCACAATGGACGACTAAACCCAAATTTTTGGTCCAGAAACGTGACGCAGTCGAACAGATTAAAGATCAAAAACCAGACTAAATCCAAATTTCAGACTATATTTGGTTTGGAACACGGACCAAAACCAAATTTGGTCGAGCAAAGTTATAAATTTCGTTTGTTAATAGGCGTTTATATGATGTACGCTTCATACAGGCGTGAGTAAAACGTACGCCCCACCAGGCGTGCATATAACATGCGCCTGATGACAGGCGGTCATAAAGTGTTCGCCCCACTGAGACGAACGTATTACATACGCCCCGTTTTCTGATGCTTTGGGAAACTGCAAGATATACTGAGGTAAAGATAACATCTGATTCTGAAACTGAAGCTCCATTTTCTGATGGAAACTGAAGCTCCATTTTCTGATGCTTTGGGATATACTGAGGTTAAGTTAACATCTGATTCTGAGTCCGAAGTCCCGTTTTCCGAAAAGTCACCAAGAAATGTACCTAATGATTTGGTCACGGAGAAGCTGATCCATCAAGATTCTATAGAAAAGCTGATTCACCAAGACTCCATGCCAGAGCATTTGATTTTATTTCCTGACGTTCAACTCTATGTTGGCAAACCCCCTTCATCTGCAATCGGTATTGGACATGGGTTGGAAGAACTTAACTGGCACCAAGAACAGAAGTCAAATCCTTCCGTGCTATCTGAACCATTACATGATGTTCCCCCACCACCTGAGTTATGTGAAGCTGTAGTCGAAGTTTCAGAAAAAAACTTGTAGGTTCAATAACTCTTTTTTCTTTCACTCTCTAATTTTTCTTTTTTTTGTACCATCATATTTACTACGTCTATTTATGGGGCGTATATTATACTTTCGCCCCAAACCCGACGGTTGTTAAGTCTACGCCCGTTGTGGGGCGTAATGTTTATATACGTTTCATCCAGGCGTGCATAATAACTACGCCCATCAGCAAACGAACGTAAAATGTACGCTCGATTATATATAACCGTAGCGTTGCAACACGGACTAAACCCAAAATTTGATCTTTATTTTACTCTTTAGTTTTTGGTTTTGATCTCACCACTCAAACGACTAGATTATACTTATCCAAAAGACCAATCAGTTCAACGTCTAAAGAAAAGCTTAGACGTGTAGATAATACCTGTTAATTTAGCTTTCGTATGCTATTAATCATTTTTATATTTAGCACTGCCTAAAGAAAAGCTTGCAAGCAACTGCAATGACAGAGTTATGCATTTAGTATGAAAGACCAGGGTTATGCATATACTTAAGACCAAGATTAATTACGTGCAGTTTTGCTACATGAGAAGCATTTCATTAACATTTTTGGTATCTCTCGGAGAAAAGTAAAGAAAAACACTTTTCTAGTGCCTGGGTACATTAGAGCTAAATTTGACTGATAAAGAATCAACATTAAATGCTTATTTCTGTACATAATCAACAAATTTCAACGAGAGCCTTCTTCATATTCTTATTTTTTGAAAAATGGTAGTCTTGACTCTTGTTATACACCATTCAATCCTACTTTTTGATTATCCAATTGGTGGTTGGCGACAAATGTGAATGGATCCCTGAATCCATCCATCAAACGCACTTACGTACACATTAGTTATAGTCTGAACTGATGTTGATCGCTTAGTTTGAATTCAAATAATCATGCTCAAATGTAAGTCAACTTTTGAAAAATTTGCTCACATTGTTTTTTTTTTTTTTTTGTGATTTTTCTTCTTCTCTTCGGGAAAGCTAAAATACATTTATACTCCCTGCATCCCTCAATAGATGATCTATTCATTTCTCAAATTTTGTCCCTATATAAGTGACTTATATCATTAAACAAATGGATATTTTTAAAACTACTTTTTGATTAATTGATGTTCTTATATATATAATGTGATAGTCATATTTATATTCGTTATGTAGGTATTTTAAAATGCTTTTCGATGGTATAAAATTTACAAATATCTATGATATAATTTGAGAGATAATCATTTCTAAATTTTACTAATTATTATCCATAAATGTATAATTATAAAAAATACTTAAAAATACTCATCTTTCCTCCTAATCTTTAGATGGTATGAACCAGACGGAGGGAGTATCAAATTCAAAAATAAAGAGAGATAAGGTACGAGTTTATTTTGACCCCAACTAGATATTACATTATCAAGTATCAACTGTCGAGATACAAATCTTTCGGAACTCCAGAGTTGAGACAATATGGCTTTAAAGGAATTGAAGGATTTTTTAGGGTAAAAGTGTCGGAAGACTGATTGATGATGTAAAGTGTTACTCTTCAATTGGCTAATCAGTTCTAATTTTTTTTTGAAAACCTCTCTTTGGATATTGATATCAATAGCCGACAGACTGCACTTGCTTAGTTCTTATTTTTTCTTCTCCCCTAGCTTTTTATTTTGCAGTTGTGTCATAAACTTTGTGATATAAATTGCTTTTCAATAAAAAATTTCCCTTTCCGCATTAAAAAAATAGAAAAAAAGAAGGAGCTTGAGAAAAAATAAGTTTGTTCTCATGCGTCCAGGTTGATTGCCTATGTAATGACATGCTGGAAGAATTTTTCATAAAAGTCGATCAACTACGGATAAATTTTGCATCTCCGCCCTTTGATAGTTAATCAACACAGTCGGGCAAAATCCCGTTGTGTTTATAGATGTAAGATGTACGAAGATGATGAAGTAACTTCCCACTCAGACGAACATAGCCAAATTCTATTTCATTTGATTCTTGTTAATACTTACAACCCTGATATTTAAGCTTCATAGAGAGATAAGATCTAACATAAACCCTAATACTCATCACTTTCCTACATGTGACTGCAATACCACTCTTTTTTAATAACGGCTAAAAGCAACTTAATAACAATTTATTAACCCTATCCAACTTTAATTGTTTCTTCTCTATACTTAGTTATGATAAGGGCTACCATAACAACTACAGAAATTTACTCAATTTCATAGATCTTCCCATATGGCATTAGTTGGAGTAGTGTGAGACCATTGGATTAGAACTTAAGGGACCAAGTGAGCTCTCCTGGTGAGTTGAAATGAGTCTTGCATAACAACTGGGATAAAAGTTATGTCCACTTCTTCATCCACTGGTGGCAAGGTGGACATAGTGATGGCTGCAGTGCCATTTTTTTCCTTCAACTGTGAGACGTGAAAAATATGATGTATCTTGGAATCAGCAGGCAAATCCAACTTAAATGCAACCAGTCTAATATTCTCTTTGACAAGAAAAGGCCCAAAGTAGCGAGTTGGGAGTTTATTTCTTTTTACAGCAATAAACGACTTCGGTAGGGTTGTAATTTCAGATTGACTTGGTCACCCAGCTCAATGGATTTGTCAGTCCTTTTTATGTCAGCAAACAACTTCATCTTTTCTTATGCTTTATGTGGAGACTCCTTTGGAATATCAATCATGACATCCGTTTTTTTTCAAGTGGTGTTAAAAAGTGCTACGGAAGTCATAGCTTGATTAAAAAAATCTAGATGAGGTGGAGAGAATCCATAAAGAGCCTGAAATGGACTCATCTTCAGACTTGTATGGTAATTAGTGTTATACCAGAATTCTGCAAGAGGAAGCCAGCTGAATCAATGCTTTGGTGTATGAAATTCGTAGAACTAATATTGTCAAGGACCGTTGAACATCTTTGCTAAATCATATTTCGAGATTTTCACAAGACAAGCTTGACTCGAAACTTCTTCATTGTAAATCTACTAGAAGTCATACGGCATAGTCTCAATAGATATAATGGTGAGATAGTGAGTAAAATATAATGGTTCAGTCTTCACACACCTGATACAAAAGTTTTATAAATGTCTTCGTCGATCTTCAGTCTTCAAGGGTGATGTCTGATACTCAACTATAAATATTCTAACCTAGTCGGAGACTTGACTTGGTAGACTAGAATCAAGAAGATCAACTAATATTGACAACAAGCTTGAGATAGCAAAACTTGTAGGTTCAACCGAAATATGCTCTAACAATCTCCCCCTTTGTCAATTTTAATGGCAAAACTATTCAATACTTATGGATTCAAAAATATATAAACTTTTCAGCTCAATCCACTATGCTTTATTTCCTTAGTTCTTCAACACATTTCTTGAGTCCTTCGTACTTCAACTTCTTCTAAAGTTCTGCATGTATTCGATCAACACTTTGTTGTTGAAGATCCATATAGAATAAAAACTTCTGAGAATACTCAAAAAGATCTTTGATAGAGTGAGGTAATCATTCCACTCATTGGTTGTTATACAGAAACATAGTATTGTTACCTTCCTCAAAATTCAATTGCACCATTTTGAAGCAATACTACGGAGATATGTTCTCCCCCTTATCTATAGACAATAATTCACTCCACCTTACATGATGCTCCGTAAAGCCATATGTAATGTCGTAAGTAACTACTTAATAATTCTCTCCCTTTTTTTTAACAAAATTGGTAAAGGTGAAAAATCAGGATAATCATGAATTAATCAAAAGAGCTTCAAGACTAGAGAACACATACCAACCTTTCATTTAGACGATTTCAACCAAAAAATATTGGTTTGCGTCAAGGAGACATAAGGCATAAGCATCTCCTACAATTCCACATCCACTCTCCCCACAAAGATATTACCATTAAGCACAAGTTAAAAAGAACTCCCCCCCATTAAATATATTATTATATTTTTGTTGATAAGAAGAGAAGATATATTGAAGAAGGAAGAATGTACAAGACTTCTACCAGAGGTAGATTTAAACAAAAGCAAAAATTACAAAAACAACACTAAAATCAAACAAAAATTGCATCCCAGTTACTATGAACTGTGTTGGCAAAGTTTAGACGAACCCTTCTTCCTGCAGCACTACCCCAGTCTAAAACCAAGCTTTTTACGTTCATTCCCAAATCTGTTTCAGTCTTGAATGTATAGTTTTGCTTAAAGGTGCGCTTTTTTCTTTCCGTCCATATTGTGTATACCACTGCAGCTGGTATAAGTCCCCAAATAAAATTCCCTGAGTTCGAAAAAAACTTATGATGCCAACTACAGGCTAGCATCTTCATACTTCTCGGTACATCCCAAGACCAACATGTACTAGGTAACACTAAGGACCAAATCTTATGTTTTAGAGCATAGCTCGGTTGAGCTCACCAAGCGTTGGTATGTCAAGTTTGGTTGTCATATTTTAGTGACTCAAAACTCATCTAAAGTCGTTTGATTGTATATTAGAGTCAACTTCGTTTAGGTTAGACTAGAAAGTCTAGGAATGTTGAGACATATAAGTATTACTCCGAATACCTGAAGAAAGTGAAGAAAAAGCGAACTACAACGACAACATCATCCTTCCTCTTGAGGTTAGTAATATTGACTTGAACTGCTTTCATTTCTAACGTGTCTTTCAAGTCGTGTTATATTGAAAACATAACTGCGAAGCTGTATATATTGTACATATTGTATGATACTCTAGTGATGTGACATGGTCATATTTATATGATCATAGTATTAGGGAATTAGACTACGAAGTATGACGCTTATCTTTTGAACTTCGTAGATATGACATCGACATAATCTTATATATATTGTTATGATTATGTGAATGGGTTATGGTGAAGATTTCATCATAGGAAACAATGTTTTACATTTGTTTAAAGGAAGTACATTCATGAACTTGTTTTATGAATCGAAAGGGAAATCGCTAGGCTTATTGGTACGGCTATTCATTGCAAATATTTGGATCACCAATATGTGTGAGATGGTAGAACCGATCGTAACTTTGTTATGTATTTTGGTATAACTAATTAGAATGCCTAACTAATGATTTGGTATGACTAGTTTTTATTAATTGGTGTAACCGATCCTAAGTAATCACCATGAGATAGTATGACCGATATTTGTAATTGGTATGAACGATCCTAGTAATTAGTGTGATCGATCACAGAGTGTGTGTAATCGATCCTTGTAATTGGTGTAACCGGTCCTGGTAATTGGTGTAACCGATCCTGGTAATTGATGTAACCGATCCTGGTAACTGGTGTGACCGATCACAAGCAATACCATAGCATATGGTAATCGGTCCTGGTCATTGATGTAACCGATCCTGGTAACTTATGTAACCGGTCCTGGTAACTTGTGTGACCGATCATAAATGTTTCCATATTAAGGTATAATCGATCCTAGTGATTGGTAGAACCGATTAAACCCATGTATGTGATTTGATATTTGATCAATCACACAGTTATCTTGGAATACAAAATTCTAATCTTGTTTGGACGTGTGGTATAACCGATTCCAAGAATGTAAATCCATGTAAATATGAATAAGGATTTGCAGTGAAAAGATGTCAACATACTTTGAACACGTTCAGTAACTCTTATCATTTATTGTTCAAATATATTCCTTAGTACTCGAGGAGATCATGTGCCGAAATAAATTGAGAATCTTTTAATTAAGGTTTTTGGTTTTATATGCTTTAATTACCAGTAATTAAATGCATATCTCTAGAGAATAAAAATTAGTAATGTGCATTTACTAATTGGAGATTTTCTATTGAGAGATTTCGGAAATTTTGGACAATCATTTATTGGAATTAGGAAAACCGAATTTTGTTATTCATTGCATATCTTGAGAATATTTTCGGTTTTGGAAATTCCTTGGTGTACAAACATCCTTGGCCTATAAATACCTAAGTTTGCATTTCTAGCAAACTATCCTAAGAGCCGGGCAAACTTCATCTTTTTGTTGTTTCTAGTGGAGTCGTCTATCCGGAGAGGAAAGTACCCTAATTAGGCGCTATGTCTATCCGGAGAGGAAAGTACCCTAATTAGGCGCTATCTCTTACGACCGCTCGTTTAAAGACTTTTGTGGGATCAATAAGCTTTACGAGTATCGTTGGTGGTAAACTAGATAATTGCAGTGTTATTAGTTTTCGATTGATTTGATTGACTAACGGTTGTTGAAACTTTGATTGCACCTAGTTTGTTTATTCATGGGAATCTTCTCTTCTGATATAAGATTCACTCAAACTAGATCGAAGTATCGGCGGGATCTTTAGAACTGTTTGCAGATCTAAAGACATCTTGTGATAATCCATTGTTAACAGACTCCATTCTGTGTGTGATTGATCACAAGAGATTCAAGTGGTGTTGTGCAGGTGTTTATTGAAGATTAAAGACGATTTGAAGACAAAGAAGATTTCTTATTTGGTTCTCATATCTTTGGGTGTGCACAAACCTTGATCGGCTAGGATCCAACTAGAATCAGATTTATTTGATTGATTATTTGCGTGAGATCGGCATCACTTTATAGTTTCTTGTTGGAATCTATATCGATTAATTGCGAATCTAAACTTGACTACTTTGGTAGTTATTGGATAGATTGATCTAACCAGGCAGAGCCTTTGCGTATGACTTGAGATATCTTTATCTTGAAAGAATCGAAAGAGTTGTTACCAAACATATTTTTTGTTCCTTTACTGTTTGGAATACGATCCAAAGGAATTTTTCCAGTGCGTGCACTCATCAAAGTCGGAAGCGCATGGATACTGAGGAAACTAAGTGGACTATGGGTAGTTGATAGGCACATTTTTGTGTCTTATATAATCTCAATTGTATATATTATTAGTGCTCGATTTTATATTTATTATGGCTTTTTATGTCCCTGTAGGTATTTTTGGAGAAATAAGCTTTTGCGGCGAAATTGGCTAAAAAAGTGGTTTTTGCGCTCGTGGGAGAAAATTGCTATACAGACTCTCACTTTGGATAAGGGGTAACCTAATTACTAAGGGGTGACCCATTTCCAGGAATTTGCTAAAGGGAGACCAGCACAGGATAGGAGGAGGTCACTTTCTTCTCAAATTCGAATGAAATTTTGGCGGGAAAAATATCTAGCAAAGAACCAAACTTTGGGTTGGATTACGAAGGTGTTTTAGAGAGATTCAATCGCTGAAATTTGTTGGGCTGGACGTGATTCAAATAAACAGGCCTGGTATGGGTGATTGAATCGATCAACTTGGGCTGGATAATCCGGAAGAAGAAAACAGAGGTCGACTTGTAAACGGAAACTGTGTGGAATTATTTTAGGAATTTCAGGGAGACTAAAGGCGTGATATTGTTTCCTAAGATGATATTCTATCTAAGGAAGAGTTTCGGATGATTTGGAAGTCTTAGAAACGCGTAAGGAAGTCGGCAGAGAAGATTATTGTCGTGGCTTGCACGAAAAGAAAAAGAGGAATTTAATCGCTATTTTTAGGTTTCTGAGGAGTATAAAAGGTGTGTTCGAGTCCCAGGGAAGGTGAAGAAGTCATTGGAACAGTTTGGGGAAGTTTAGAATACCACAGAGATTAACAGGAGGAGTTGCAGGAAATCGAGTTCTGCTGGTGAAGAAGGAAGAACACGAAGAACATTAGACTCCTCAGGACAGTCTTTTATTCTACTACATACGCCTTCTGTCGTTTCTTGTAATAGTTTATTGCAACAGTTCTATGTAACAGTCAGTTTGTAACGCCCATAAACCGTTACAAACTGTCTGCTTAACTAGTTTTCTCTTATTTTTCACACTTTTGAGCTATGAACACCTATTTCGAGCACGTCAATAATATGAGGAGCTAAACCCCATTGCCGAGGCGACAGAGGAAGCCATTTTTCCAATTATTATGTGGTAAATTCTATTTAATTTAATTTTTTGCAATTCTTTTATGATTATTCGCACTGAACTGAAATTGAATATATGGTTCTGATTAAGTGGTTGTGTTCTCAATTGATGGGTCATGCTTAGGTTAAGTCTTTTGATGGTCCATGCTTTCGATTTACAACTATTGTTTTGAGAATCTATTTGTCTAGGCGAAAATATTAGAATCACTTTAAACGTAAAGAGTTGCATAAATATTGACTAGATTAAATCACATAAAAATTGGAGATTGGTGGAATCTTGAGTCTCAGTGCTTTTTATAATCTTGAATATAATTTCTTTTTAAGTTTTCTATTTTAATTTGAGTCTAAAATCGAGTCTACACAATCCGAGTTGAACGAACTTTACTACCACGTTCAAAACTACATCAATTTTTGGTGCCGCCGACGCGGACTTGTATTTAGATTTGTTTTAGGTTTCTTTTTATTTTTATTATTTTTTGTTCTTTTTTACGCCTTTTGGTATTTTTCGATTCTTTTCATATTTGGAGCGAAGCTACAAGGAAAGAAAAAGCACTATAAAAGGAAAGCATCGCCAAAGAAGGAAAGAAAAGAGGAATCCAAAAGGAGTGAAGAAGAAGATTTTGTATATAGTTATTTTGTTTTATTTTTAGAAACTGTAAATAGGGTGTTATTTTTGTAATTTTTCTTTTTTGGACATTTTTCTTTTTGGACTTTTTGGACATTATTTTTAAACCCTAAGGAAGGGTTAAGATTAAATATAAACTGTTTGCAGGGAAGGACGACAGTTACGATACTGTCTCGGCCCCTCGGGTTCGTACACTGACATTGGAATCGGTGGCCTGAGTCGACATCAACGGTTCATCGCCCGTCTGGTACGGGAGGTAAGACTCTATCTACCCATGAATCCCCTGTCAGTGGGTTTTATTTTGTGTGACAACTCACACCCCTGCAATAGAATGTCGAACTGGTATTACAAGAGCCAATACAACAAATATCCGACTGAGTTTCAAAATGGACGTTACTACTTTGACCATAGTGTGAATAGTGGTTGGGAACATCAGCATTTTCAAGGTTATGACTCATACCTTGATGATCCCAATTACTATCCACACACGCATCGGTCATACGTGAAAAATTCTTATATTTCTCCTTTAGAAGAGTCCCTTAGGAAATTAGAGGGGTCGACACGTAAGTTAGCTGAGATGAATAATTTAGTTTATGACGAAAGAGAACTTTCTATAGAGGAATCCTTCAAGCTGATAGCTGAGACGAACGAAAGAATTGCTCGAAATAATCTTAATTTCCAATACAGCGATTCCAATAGTACCCTTGAAAATGAGGATAGTTATTTGCATAATCAAGATGACGAGAATAAAATTGGTAACACTACTTGTTTAGATGAGGTTCAACCATTTTCATGTTATTATGATGATTATGATGTGGATACTGTTGATGAAGAATTTGAAATATGTAGGCATAGTGATCAGGAATTTGTTACTCCAAATGAACTTTATGATGATAGTGTTATTTCTGGTTCAGATCCCGATAATTTTAATGATTATTCACCTATTCAAAAGGACGAGGATTTGATTAGAGATACCACTTCTTTAGATGATGTAGTATTTCCTTTTGATTATGAAGTCGATAATGGTTTAGAGGAACGAGTTTTTTATGAGAATATTGTTTTAGAGTCTAGCGATTTAGAAACATTAGTCATAGACAAAGAAAGTGAACTCGTAGAGATGAGTAAGGATGAACCTGACTTAGAAGAATCAATTGACCATTTTCAGGAATCAGATGACCTTGAAATTAGGGAATTTGTGACTAGTCTTTCTAGAGACACTAAAAACTCTAAGTTTGGGGGTGATTATCATTATCCATGTGCTTTAACTATTAGAAAGGTCCCTCACTTTCTTGACATATGTGCCTCAACCATTTTACAAGATTATCTTCATACACGTTTTCCTGAACCTAGTGATGTCCATAAGGAAGTTCAGTTGTTAGAACCCATCCTCTGGTTGATGTGGTTTACCCATGCTATGATATCCAGATTGACTTTGTTTTCCCACCAAATATTTTTCAACCAATTGTGGGAACGTATAAATTTCAGATGTGTCAATTATTTAGTTTTAAGACTAAACCTAATTATTTTTAGAGATTAGGGTCGATACATTTGCTTAAGATTGACCACCAGTTTCATCGTGGTCGATTGTGTGAGTAAAACTGATTGACTTTAACGATCCTCAATTATTCAGGTTATTATTATGTTCTTTTAAATTTTTACTTGAGTTTCTTCAGACTCTAATACCTGAACCGGATCTTAGCTTTGAGGAATTCCAACCCATGAAAATATTTTATTTAGACCCAGTTATAGAACCTGAACCTGAACCACAGCTAGATGTAGTTGTCTTAAACAGGAAACTAGACAAGGATGTGTTTTGTTTGCTTATTTTCTTGACAGTTGCAAATTCTTTTTATTTGTGATAGCTCTATTTGGTTTTGATGACCCACAAAAATTTCGGCTATTAGTTTATGATTCCATGAGGTGACTAATCATCTATTAGTCTGGCTGAAGACGTTAAACTTAGCACTTCTTGGGAGGTAACCCAATATTCATGCGACACGGTAATATATTTCCTTATCTCTTTTGCTTCAAATGGTAACAGTTTCTCCTTGTTCATTGCTTTTAATTTCATCTTTAGAACATTGAGGACAATGTTAGATTTAAGTTTGGGGGTATGGGAGAAACTTTTTAGTTGCAATATGAATAAATAAACTCCAGAGCCTAGAAATTTATGCCTATTAAGGATTGCACTAACTAATGTAAGTGGGTGGAAGCATTTTGATTGTAGGAGTTGAGGAACCAATCTGATTAGATGGCAACATCTAAAAAGTCTATTCATAAAAGCACAGAGCTCAGTTGTTAGGAATAACATGATAGTTTCACCATATCTCGTTGAATCCTTTTCACTTCTTTTTGATGTTGTTTTGTTTTTTAAACTATGTTTCTCTAAGTGATTAGGTGAGGCTCACCATTCAAGTTGTTACCAATGCTAGGGTGAATTAGAGTGATTGAGATACCATGAAAAAAAAAATATGAAAAAAAAAGAAAAAAAAAGAAAAAAAAAAGATGAAAAAAATAATAATTTGAGACCAGACCATTTGACCAAAAGGAATAAATTCAATAAAGTCGACCACTGGTACCCTTGTATATGCCAGCTGTGTTGACCTAGAGTTAGGTTATCGACCACTGGTTCCCTTGTATATGCCAGTGTGTTGATATTAGTCAGACTAGTATCTCAATCCATTAGGATAGGTTCATTTTGGCGAAGGCCTTCAGACAGATATGAGAAACGCCGTTCACTTAGTAAACATCAAAACCATCTATGTTTTTCTCTTTATCCATCTTCTTGATCTATCCATGTGATTAGTTTTGACTCCGGATATTGATGTCCATAGTGCGACTATCTGAGTAGAGCTCTGTCATTTTATATGAATTTTAGTATGCTTGAGTGCAAACTCGTGTATATCAATTGGAATTTCGCATCAGGGTACTTCCTCCTGTGGTCAATAAGTATGCAAACCAAGGAGATTCTTTAGTTCCTTCCAAGGTTCTGCCTAGATAGATAGGGTATGGAGTGTAAAGGTTTTGTGGGTATATCTCTTGTAAGCCCTCCCGAGACTATAACTCAGCCACTAGTGCCACCTAGGGGTTTAAAGGCTTATTGCATACGCTAAATGCAATCGACGATGCCTGCGACAGTGAGTTAGGATTTTATTTTCTATTTGATTTGCTCGAGAACTAGCAAATAATAAGTTTGGGGGTATTTGATAGGCACATTTTGTGTCTTATATAATATCAATTGTATATATTATTAGTGCTCGATTTTATATTTATTATGGCTTTTTATGTCCCTGTAGGTATTTTTGGAGAAATAAGCTTTTGCGGCGAAATTGGCTAAAAAAGTGGTTTTTGCGCTCGTGGGAGAAAATTACTATACGGACTATCACTTTGGATAAGGGGTAACCTAATTACTAAGGGGTGACCCATTTCCAGGCATCTGCTAAAGGGAGACCAGCACAGGATAGGGGGAGGTCACTTTCTTCTCAAATTTGAATGAAATTTTGGCGGGAAAAATATCCAGCAAAGAACCAAACTTTGGGTTGGATTTCGAAGGTGTTTTAGAGAGATTCAATCGCTGAAATTTGTTGGGCTGGACGTGATTCAACTAAACAGGCCTGGTATGGGTGATTTAATCGATCAACTTGGGCTGGATAATCCGGAAGAAGAAAACAGAGGTCGACTTGTAAACGGAAACTGTGTGGAATTATTTTAGGAAATTCAGGGAGACTAAAGGCGTGATATTGTTTCCTAAGATGATATTCTATCTAAGGAAGAGTTTCGTATGATTTGGAAGTCTTAGAAACGCGTAAGGAAGTCGGCAGAGAAGATTATTGTCGTGGCTTGCACGAAAAGAAAAAGGGGAATTTAATCGCTATTTTTAGGTTTCTGAGGAGTATAAAAGGTGTGTTCGAGTCCCAGGGAAGGTGAAGAAGTCATTGGAACAGTTTGGGGAAGTTTAGAATACCACAGAGATTAACAGGAGGAGTTGCAGGAAATCGAGTTCTGCTGGTGAAGAAGGAAGAACACGAAGAACATTAGACTCCTCAGGACAGTCTTTTATTCTACTACATACGCCTTCTGTCGTTTCATGTAATAGTTTATTGCAACAGTTCTCTGTAACAGTCAGTTTGTAACGCCCATAAACCGTTGCAAACTGTCTGCTTAACTAGTTTTCTCTTATTTTTCACACTTTTGAGCTATGAACACCTATTTCTAGCACGTGAATAATATGAGGAGCTAAACCCCATTGCCGAGGCGACGGAGGAATCCATTTTTCCAATTATTATGTGGTAAATTCTATTTAATTTAATTTTTTGCAATTCTTTTATGATTATTCGCACTGAACTGAAATTGAATATATGGTTCTGATTAAGTGGTTGTGTTCTCAATTGATAGGTCATGCTTAGGTTAAGTCTTTTGATGGTCCATGCTTTCGATTTACAACTATTGTTTTGAGAATATATTTGTCTAGGCGAAAATATTAGAATCACTTTAAACGTAAAGAGTTGCATAAATATTGACTAGATTAAATCACATAAAAATTGGAGATTGGTGGAATCCTGAGTCTCGGTGCTTTTTATAATCTTGAATACAATTTCTTTTTAAGTTTTCTATTTTAATTTGAGTCTAAAATCGTCTACACAATCCGAGTTGAACGAACTTTACTACCACTTTCAAAACTACATCAGTAGTTTCTTGGTCTCAACTATACGAAGTTGGTTTAGATTTTGTATAGCGGCTTAATTCCGAGAGTACTCAATTTTGGACTAGGTCACTGGGTTTTCTGCATTTGCAGTTTTCCTCGTTAACAAAATCTTGTTGTGTGATTTGCTTTTCTTTTCCGCAATTATATTTGTTTATATAATTTAAAGTAAAGTACACAAACGTTAACTTTGTATTGTCTCGATCTCGTATCCATAGACAATCACACAAAGTGTGAATACCGATTTGTTGTATTGTCTCAAATTTGTCCATAGACGATCACTTTCGATAAGAGAACTTATAGGTGGATAAATAAAAGATTGTGGTGTATTTGGGTACCATCGTCTTTTCAATTGGTATCAGAGCAGGCAAACACGAAAAGATCTAACAATCTGTGTTTGGTTCGATCCAACCTATAAGAAATGAATTCGAGTTCACATGAATCAATGTGAATGGACAAACTATCTATGGTGGAAGTATGTTATGAGATCTTTTCGTTAATCACAAGATTTCAATACTTGGCTATTAGTCGTTGATGGTTATAATCGCCCGAAAATAGAAGGTTTAGAAACTGAGTTTAAACGCTTAGTGGATTATTCAGGCGAAGAAAAGGCTTTTGCAAAGCAGAATTCAGATGGTTTAGATGATATTATACATGATGTAAGCCGTGATCTACAATATCATGTATCCACATGCCAAACTTCGCGTTAAGTATCCCGCCTGGGGAGTACGTTCGCAAGAATGAAACTCAAAGGAATTGACGGGTTCCAATGAAACACATTAGAAAAGGAAGCTAGACTTCAAACTCTCACATCTGATTGGTAAAACCTTCGAATGGATGACAATGATACTTTTGAAGAGTTTCATATTAAACTCTCTGAGATAGCAAATGCTTCTTTCTCTCTTGGAAAGAATATTTCTGATAAGGATATAATGTGCAAAATTCTCAGGTCATTGCCATCTAGATACGAATCTAAGAAGCATGCAATCATAGAAGCAAATGATCTTTCTACTCTTTCACGAAGCACACTTGTTGGAAAGTTAAAGATCTTTGATCATGAATCAAAATCTATTCAATCTAAAGGAATCGCTTTTAAAGCTGAAAATTTTCCAAAAGCTTCTATGGAGAAAAATAAATAGGAGGATGATTCCGATGAACTGATTGCAGAAGATTCTGATGATGATATTGAACAGTCATTATCATTAATCACTAGACAGTTTCGAGATCTCTTAAAGAAGAGAAATAAGAGATTTATAAAAGATGTTTATCGATATTCTCGACCCCATGATCGAGTTCCTGTCAAGAACAACAAGGATCAATAAGAAGATGATTGATCAGCCTCAGTGCTTTAAGTGTAAAGATTTTGGTCATATGGCTAAAGATTGTCCTAATCTTAGGAAATACACTGGAAGCAACGCATTATCTGTAACTCTAGACGAGACCTCTGATTCATATGATTATGAAGAGGAGGAAACATCTAATATTGCACTGGTTTTCAACTTGATTCCCTCCTCCATTAGTGATTTAACCATTTTAAAAATGGACAAGTCTTCCGATGTTGAAAAATCATCTAATGGTAAAGAGAAAATTAAGACAAAGTGTAAAACTGTCTCAAGAACAAGAAGAGATAAGAAGTGCATATGCCACTCCAACCAATCTCAAGAAACTTCGTTAATTCGAGGTAACAAGAGAAGATCTTTAAAACATACGATACTAGATCAAGAACACCCTGTTTTTTCTAAATCCCATGATGAGAGAAAATCTCATACTAATACCATCTAATCGACATTAGAATTGCATCCTCACCCTCTGTGCAGACTGTGTGTCTGAGGAAGAAAAAATCAAGGCACATTATGTGTAGATTCTGGAAATAAAATCTAGTAATTGAAAATATATTTCAAAGATTTTCGTATTTATATGAATCTTATATTTTCGGTAGTATGAAAATTATAAAAGGATCTTTCTCATTCTCTGGTCATTCCTTGTTTGAACCATGAGTCAGGATCCGATGTCTTCTCTTGCAAAGGTGCTTGATCTGAAAGATTTCTTTAAGAATAAATATGCACCATCTCTTGATGCTAAGAAGCCTAAAAGGAAGATCAAAAAGAGATATTGGCTTAGTAAGAAGGAAAGAGAGAATATGCTGAAGAAATATCAGTTTGTTGAGATTTTGACACAATTATGTGTTCAATCAAAGACAGAACTACATGTACTTGCAGAGTCCTTCACGAAAAAATCTCAACTGCAAGAAATTCTGATCAAGCAACAAGGTTATCTTCTTGAAGAAATTCACAAGCTCAAGTCTGAAAGTAATAACCTGCCTTCCTCTAATGATATGAAGGATTAAGTTTCTCATGGAATAATATTAGATTATTTCCATAAAAATAGACATCTATGTTTGATTTGCTTCCAAGACTGTATAAGGTCTATTTTTTGAATAAAAATATCATTATTAACGAATAAAATCATTTCTTTATAATTTTTCTTGTGATAGTTACCCATTACATAGCCTGTGAATGAATGTTTATATTTTTTTCTATGTGTATTCGGTTTATGGGATGTCTGATTTCGGTTTTCATAACCTTAATATTCAATCTCATATGATGAAACCCTTATGGTTTGCGTGGCTTTTTGATTTAGCGGTATTAAGTCCTATCCCTTGTTGGTAGGCTTTATCAAAGGATCATAAGGTGTTTCGATTGAAGCTCATATGTGAAAAGTCACAATATGTTGAATCAATTTATGTTTACATGAGTTGTGTTTAGCATAAATATATGTGTTTCGGGTTTTCAACTTTTGCTATTGGCACGCATTAGTTAAAACCGTTTCAACCTTTCTCTGGTAAAAGTTGTTCTTGCGAGAGGATGACAACATACTGGAGGAGAGTTCTTAATTGAACTTGCGCTTAATGATATATCTATCTAGGGAGAAGACGCTGCGGAATCTGAGGTAACGAATTTTTTAGTTGATTGTTTTTCTGTTTAAGAAAAACTTGTTTATATTGCATATATTTTGCTTTTGCTTAACAAAATTTCGGTACAATTGATATGTTATATTATTGTGTATGGATGTATTGGTGTGTATGATTCAATTATTTCCGGTTAAGAAAAACTGTGTCAATTTGTTTGGCTTGTTGTTTGGTATCTTCTTCCTGCAGCACTACCCCAGGCTAAGACCAAGCTTTTTACTTTCATTCCCAAATCTGTTTCAGTCTTGAATGTATAGTTTGTCTCAAAGGTGCGCTTGTTTATTTTCGTCCATATTTTGTATACCACTGCAGCTGGTATCAAACTTATGATGCCAACTAAAGGCTAGCATCTTCATACTTCTCGGTACATCCCAAGACTAACATGTACTAAGTAACAAAAAGGACCAAATCCTACGTTTTAGAGCATAGCTCGGTTGAAATCACCAAGCGTTGGTATGTCAAGTTTGGTCGTCATATTTTAGTGACTCAAAACTCATCTAAAGTCGCTTGATTGTATACTAGAGTCAACTTCGTTTAGGTTAGACTAGAAAGTCTAGGAATGTTGAGAAATACAAGTATTACTCCGAATACCTGAAGAAAGTGAAGAAAAAGCGAACTACAACGACAACATCATCCTTCCTCTTGAGGTTAGTAATATTGACTTGAACTGCTTTCATTTCTAACGTGTCTTTCAAGTCGTGTTATATTGAAAACATAACTGCGAAGCTGTATATATTGTACATATTGTATGATACTCTAGTGATGTGACATGGTCATATTTATATGATCATAGTATTAGGGAATTAGACTACGAAGTATGACGCTTATCTTTTGAACTTCGTAGATATGACATCGACATAATCTTATATATATTGTTATGATTATGTGAATGGGTTATGGTGAAAATTTCATCATAGGAAACAATATTTTACATTTTTTAAAGGAAGTACATTCGTGAAATTGTTTTATGAATCGAAAGGGAAATCACTAGGCTTATTGGTATGGCTATTCACTGCAAATATCTGGATGACCAATATGTGTGAGATGGTAGAACCGATCGTAACTTTGTTATGTATCTTGGTATAACTAATCACAATGCCTGGCTTATGATTTGGCATGACTAGTTTTTATTAATTGGTGTAACCGATCATAAGTAATCACCATGAGATGGTATGATCGATATTTGTAATTGGTGTGACCGATCCTAGTAATTGGTGTGACGGATCACAAAGTGTGTGTAATCGATCCTTTTAATTGGTGTAACCGGTCCTGGTAATTGGTGTAACCGATCCTGGTAACTGGTGTGACCTATCACAATCAATACCATAGTATATGGTAACCGGTTCTGGTCATTGATGTAACTGATCCTGGTAACTGATGTAACCGATCCTGGTAACTTGTGTGACTGATCACAAGTGTTTCCATATTAAGGTATAACCGATCCTAGTGATTGGTAGAACCGATTGAACCCATGTATGTGATTTGATATTTGATCAATCACATAGTGATCTTGGAATACAGGTGAACCAATTCTAAACCGGTTTGGAAGTGTGATATAACCGATTCCAAGAATGTAAATCCATGTAAATATGAATAAGGATTTACTGTGAAAAGATGTCAACATACTTTGAACACGTTCAGTAGCTCTTATCATTTATTGTTCAAAGATATTCCTTAGTACTCGATGAGATCCTGTGCCGAAATAAATTGAGAATCTTTTAATTAAGGTTTTTGGTTTTTTATGCTTTAATTATCATCAATTAAATGCATATGTCTAGAGAATAAAAATTAGTAATGTGCATTTACTAATTGGAGATTTTCTTTTGAGAGATTTCGGAAATTTTGGACAAGCATTTATTGGAATTAGGAAAACCAAATTTTGCTATTCATTGCATATGTTGAGAATATTTTCGGTTTTGGAAATTCCTTGGTGTCCAAACATGAATTTCTAGCAAACTATCCTAAGAGTCATGCAAACTTCATCTTTTTTTTGTTTCTAGTGGAGCCGTCTATCAGGAGAGGAAAGTACCCTAATTAGGGGAAATCTCTTACGACCACTCGTTTAAAGACTTTTGTGGGACCAAGAAGCTTTATGAGTACCGCTGGTGGGAAACTAGATAATTACAGTGTTATTAGTTTTCAATTGATTTGATTGACTAACGGTTGCTGAAAATTTGATTTGAAAACTTCCGTGGGTACGCGTATGGGTATGCATACCTAAGGTAACTGGTTTACTAGTTTGCAAATTACAAACTCAGCAGAAATTTTCGGTTGGAAAACTTCCGCTGGTACGCGTACCCAACCTGTCTCCTTCACCAATACCGTATGCACACATATGCACACACTTGGTTTCCGGACATGGATTTATATACTAATGTGTGAACACACTATATATGATTATATCCATAGTTGGTAATCTCAACTCTACATTTCAATCGTTGAAACATTCTTCTATAATGTTATCACAGTCGTTATTCACGACTATCGCCATCAAAGCTATTTTCAAGATTGAAACGTCATCATGATTTTCGTCACGGGTAAAGATGAATTTGGTTAAAGCAAAAGCTTACCGACACATATTTCGAGAAAAAGATAGGCGAGTAAACTCGGCTCGAAATAGCAAATGTGTATGTATGAAAACTATCCTACTTATACGACTATTGTCTCAAGAGTAGGAGATAGAGTAGACTTTTGAGTGATAGATAAGTTCAAGTCTCCACATACCTTTTTAGTAGGATGAAGTTCCACTGGTTCCTCGAGTAGTTTTTCGTCTTTGTAAGATGATCGCCAAGGAGTATGGAGCTCAACTCTCCTAGACTGAGACTTAGTCATAAGTAAACTAGAAATCAAGACATATAGTTTTGATCACTAATATTGACAAACATGCTTGAGATAGCAACGTATGCGAGTTCGACCGAGCAATGATCTAACAATCTCCCCCTTTGTCAATGTTAGTAACAAAACTATCAATACATATGGATTACAAAATAGATAAAACTTTGTAGCTTCTCGTCCACATGCTTGATCTCCTTGGTGCTTCAACATTACTCGAAAACTCCTCTTTTCCAAGTACTCCCATGATTCCATAGATGTTCAGTTCAGCATCATAGTTGTTGAAGTTCCGTAGCCATAACAATGAGAAAACAAAAGCTCTCGATCATTGTTATACAGTGTCATAGTATTATTACACAGTATCAAAGTTCTTATATCACAACTTCGACAACAATACTATGGTGATATGTATCACTTCCCCTTAGTCAATACTTCGTCTCAACACGGAAACCACTCCCCCTTACATAATGATCCAAAAACCATATATATTTATAGTGTGAACTACATATTAATTCTCCCCCTTTTTGTCAATAAAATTGGCAAAGGTACGAAAACGGGATCCTAATGAAATTTTCATGGAGACACTTCAAGACCAAAGAAAAGCACATATCAACTTGTTTTGATACAATCATATAGCCTAAGCTAGATGCATTCATCACGGAGTTTATAAAGATACAAGGTAACTCCTCAAACTTCCACAGCCGCACTCCCCACAAAGATATGGAAATTAAGCGCAAGTTCAAAAGAACTCTCCCTCATTTAATGTCATTCCCGAAAGAACAACAAGAGCGACCTTACTTTTACAAGAAAAGAAGGATTTCTTTGGACACCAAAAAACCATAAAATGATTTTGTATCTAAAAAAATCTCAATTAAACTAACCACAAGCGAACCCACGATTAATTTAATCGGAATACACAACCAAAATAATCACAAACGAATCTATGGTTAGTTTAGTTGGGAATGCTCACACAAGAAGACTTATGGAGCCGCACAGTATACACATAAAATATGGATCATGGAAAGATCAATACTGCGGAATATACAAGGATTCATTCTATCTTCATCACTATTTGCATAACGACATACAATAGACATAATCCTCGTAAACAAAAGATTTTAACCTATCTTCCGTCAATGAATTGACATAATAGGCTTAACTTTTGTTTGTCAAAAAGTTCATCGATCTTGTATCAATACATGCATATCGACATATAATCGAGATAACTTTTGATAATGTATGGGACAATAATAGTTCACGGACGCAAACACACATATCCCACAACATATTGCAATATATAAAACCATAAAGATTAATACTGCAAAAATCATCTTCCAAACCAACTTTTAGAATTTAAACAAATAAATCTAAAAACATGAAGATGAAAACTTTGGACATAGCTACGTGTACTCACAATAATGGCTATTCCAAACCCTAGTTATCCTTCTTAAACAAAAACAAGAATAAAATTCTCTTAAGAAGTTTTACTAGACATTATAGAGCTTTCTCAGAGCATCTACTGAGAATTCCTTCTCATTGTTGAAAATACTATTGATTATGGGATCATTCAATTCCTCTAGGTCTTCAGAAATATCAGTTAACTCGCTAAGTTCTCTTTTTAGTTCACACAAGGTGTTCTTGGTTAGAGACAACATTTATTCATAGTGAGTTATCTTTTCCAAATATGAAACGATTTGAGATTTTAAATCATTTCTCTTTTTGATGAATTCTTTCACCATGCCTCTAAAATCATTATCAAAATGACAGACAGATAAGCGACAGTTAGAGGAAGAACCTTCTCCATCGATTGTCGACTTCACTTTCTTTATTCTTGAGGAAGAGATTCCTTCACAAAGATACACATTAACTGCTTCAACTGCATTTCTTTTTGTGATCCCTCTGGTTACAGGAGACATGAGACTGCATTTGTTTTGATAAGAAAACAGAAAGGGAGGAAAAAAATATAAACGGATTTATGAACAAAAAACCCTAGAAGACATTGAGTGAGTCTTTCAGGATTTGTTATCCGCCTTCCATCATCTTAGGAGAATATTTTCTTAACAAATATAAGAAAAAGATTTACAAAAAACAAAGACTTGAGCCATTTTTAGTGCAAAACCTCATTTTCCCCAAGATAAAAGTGAGGATGCGGACATCACCAGCATTAGTTGGTGACCGAGTGAGCCATATGCTCACACTTCTTATTTTTTTGTGGCTTATCACTGTTTGCTGCGTAAACAGATTTCTTACCTCGTCTAGATCTGGATTTTTAAAAAAAAAACTTGGTTATCCGGACCCAGATTCATTTTCTGCATGTTCTCTTGAAGTTTGGTGATTCTCTTATTGCTCTTTCTGAATCTCCAGCAAGTGTTCTGATCATGCTTCGAATGTCCAGAAAAGGAACAAATCAATGAGGATTTTTCGTCTTTATGTGGCTCTTCTTGTTTAACACAGCAATCAACAATTGTTGTTCCTTGATTAGTTGGAACAGACAACTTTGAGCTTTGAGTTTTGAGTTTTGCTTTTGACCCTAAACCATTAGTGTTTCCAAAGAATCTCTGACCAAATAACATTGCTGCAATTTTGTCAGAGCTTCCAGATAACCTTTACAGGTCATACTTGAGAGTATTAATCTCTTTTTACTTTAGAGATATGGTTTTGACGAATTTATCATTAAGATGCTCTATCTCAATATTCTTCGCCTGGAGTGATGATTCAACTCTCTTCAAGGAGGCCTTTAAGTGAAGGTTTTCTTGAAGAATCTCTTTATTCAAGAGATCAAGAAACTCTGTGTCATACTCAAGTTCTGAATCAGAAGTTGAAGGGGAAAGAGAATCTATAATAGTCTCATCCGAGACATCCAGAGTAAATCTGCCTTCTATTGAATCATCAGAAACCATAATCGTATTTCAATCACACATCTATTTTTCCTATTTATCAAATCCTTGACCTTTCTGATTATCAATGATTTATCAAGATCAACATGATTTGAGCAACATTCATCAGCCCAAGACAAGTGAGAGGATACACCTGTTTTGGTCACAGCATTGAGCGCGAACGTTCTGCCTATGTTAATCAGGAATTTTTAACTTTCCTATTAGAGTGTTTCTGGAAAGAGTATCAAGGTTATTTCCCTAAACGATTACATGCTTCTTAGAGTCGTATCTAGATGGCAGCGATCTGAGAATTTTCATCACAATGTCCTTTTCAGGAATAGTCTTACCTAATGCAAAAGATGCATTAACAATTTCAGGCACTTTGTGATTAAACTCTTCAAATGAAACTTCATCTGCCATATGAAGGTTTTCCTAATCGGAATTAAGGTTTTGAAGCCTAGCTTCCTTTTCACTGGTATTTCCTTCGAATACGGTTTCTAAGATATCCCACGCATCTTTAGACCTAGTGCAGTTTGACACATGGTGCTGAAGATTTGGGGTAGTGGCATGTATGATGGCATTCAAACCGTCGGAGTTTTTCTTTGCGGAAAGTATCTCAGCAGCATCGTATTCGCCAATATTTTTTGGAACATTAACGTTACCTACTGCAACAACGGGAGCATCATAGCCATTAAGAACATATACCCATGATTGAAAATCATGCGCTTGAAGAAAAGCTCGCATATCAATTTTCCACCATAAGTAATTAGAGCCATCGAAGACAGGTGGTACGTTAATAGAGATAGCACCTCTGTCCATAGATTCAGATCGCTACAAACACAGACTTTTGAGGTCTTAAACGTGTTCGCCTGCTGTGATACCAATTGAAAAAGTGGGGGTATAATAACCACGCCCAATATTTCGATTAGCAATCTGTATGGACTAACTCCAATATACTTTCTAGAGAATCAACTAGACAGTCAGACTCAATCTAGAGAAAAGTATATTGAGGAGTTAATATCTCTCTCACTTGATTTGATCTTTACTCAAGCAAATAGAAATCTGCGAGTCTTTATCAAATACAAGGATAATAACTTGGATGGTACCAAAGACCAATATCTAAGTGTCAATCAATTTAAATTAACAACCAAAGGTTGGATATTCTAATTGATAAATCTTAACGCACAACCTGTGATATATCAATTATATAACGAAATATAATGCGGAATATAAATAACATATACACCAGTAATTTTGTTAACAAGGAAACCGCAAATGCAGGAAAACCCCGGGACCTAGTCCAGATTGAACACCATATTGTATTAAGCCGCTACAGATACTAGCCTACTAGAAACTAACTTCGGTCTGGACTGTAGTTGAACCCTAATCAATCTCACACTGATTCAAGGTACAGTTTCGCTCCTTACGTCTCTGATCCCAGTAGGATACTACGCACTTGATTCCCTTAGCTGATCTCACCCACAACCAAGAGTTTCTACGACCCAAAGTCGAAGACTTTAATAAAAAAAAATTGTATCACACAAAAAAGTCTACGATAGGTAAATTTGTCTCCCACAGATAGACCTAAGAGTTTTTGTTCCGTCTTTTGATAAATCAAGGTGAACATGAACTAATTGATAATCCAGAATTATATTCCCGAAGAACAACCTAGTATTATCAATCACCTCACAACGATCTTAATCGTATGGTAGTGAAACAAGATGTTGTGGAATCACAAACGATGAGACGAAGATGTTTGTGATTTATTTTTATATTTCCCTATCGGAGATATAATCTCAAGTCAATTATTCAATTGAACTCGTACGATATAAAATGGCAAGATCAGATCGCTCAACTACAAGAGAAGTAGTTTCGTCTGGCTTCACAATCCCAATGAAGTTTTTTCGTCATTAACCTACAGGGTCTCGGGAAGAAACCTAAGGTTAAGGGAGAATCGACTCTAGCAAACTAACTAGTATCATACATGAGGTGTAGGGATTAGTTTTTCCAGTTGCTATATGTCTCCTTTATATAGTTTTCAAATCAGGGTTTGCAATCCAAGTTACCTTGGTAACAAAGCATTCAATATTCACCGTTAGATGAAAAAACTGATTTCTCCAAGCTAATATCTTTCAACCGTTAGATCGAAACTTAGCTTGTCATACACAAATGAAATGTGTTTCATTTAGGTTTGAGTAACCGTACCTAAACGTGTACACTTTGTTGGTTCACAAATAGTTAACCGAGGTTAGCCGTATGAGTACTTTCATATCAACCATATTCATCTTTCTCATAACTAGTTCAAATTACTCAGAAGAACTAGTTGATAGAGTTGTTCAATTGCTTAAGTCTTTATTCATAGACACAATTGAAATAAAATCGGTTTGATTCACATGAATCAATTCATGAACAATATAGCCATGGTTTGCAAAGATTTAATTCCTTATTGTTTTAAGTTTTAAGTTCATGAACTTCCGATTTGAGAAATAACCAGCTTGGGTAAGAGTACGGGTGTGTGTACCTTAGCTACCGGATTTGAGTTTGGAAACTCATCAGAAATTTTCGGTTCGAAAACTTCCGTGATTACGCGTACCTAAGGCGATTGTTTTTCCAATTTGTAAACTACAAACTCCAGCAGAATTTTTCGGTTAGAAAACTTCCGCTGGTACGTGTACGGGTATGCGTACCCAACCTATCTCCTTTACCAACGTCGCATGCACAAGTGCACACAATTGGTTTCTGGCACATGGATTTATACAGTAATGTCCGAATACACTATATATTCTTATATCCATAGTTGGTTACATGATCTCAACTCTACATTTCAATCATTGATACATTCTTCTATAATGTTATAACAATCGTTATTCACGACTATCGTCATCAAAGCTATTTTCAAGATTGAAACGTCATCATGACTTTCGTCAGGGATGAAGATGAAAAGTGTTTAAAGAAAAATCTTACCAACACATATTTCGAGAAACAGATAGGCGAGTAAACTCGGCTCGAAATAGCAAATGTGTATGTATGAAAACTATCATACTTATACGACTTTGTATCAAGAGTAGGAGATAGAGAGATAGACTTTTCAGTGATAGATAAGTTCAAGTCTCCACATACCTTTTAGTTGGATGAAGTTCCACTAGTTCCTCGAGTAGTTCTTCTTCTTCGTAAGATAATCGCCATGGAGTCTTGAGCATAACTACACTAATCTATCCTAAACCGAGACTTAGCTATAAGTAGTCTAGAAATCAAGACATATAGTTTTGACACCTAAACTTGAAAAACATGCTTGAGATAGCAACGCATGCGAGTTCGACAGAGCAGTGCTCTAACAAGTAGAAAGAGTTGTGTTTTCACTTCAAACATCATTCCAGAAAGAAATCTCTTTTCCCGAGTGTATTTTTAGGACTGAATTTTTATATATCAAATGAGCAGTAACAACGATTGTCTTCCAGCATGACACATCATGTGAAGATTTAATCTGTTCCGGTATCCAGCAAGAGAAGCCATCTCCATGTTTATCAACAATAATTCTATACCACAACCTATTCTTCTCCTGACCAAACTGAAAATGCGGGGGTACAACAACCTCACCCAATATTTAGATTAGCAATCTGTATGGACTAACTCTAATATACTTTTAAGAGAATCAACTAGACAGTCAGACTCAATCTTATTAGAAAGTATATCAAGCAGTTAATATCTCTATCTTTGGATTTGATCTATACTCAAACAAATAGAAATCTGTGAGTCTTTATCAAATACAAGAGATATAAACTTGGATGGTACCAAAGACCAATATCCAAGGATCAATCAATTTCCAATCAACAACCAAAGGTTGGATTTCACAATTTGATCGATACAACGCACAACCTGTGATATTTCAATTATATAACAAAATATAATGCGGAATAAAAATAACACAGACACCATAAGTTTTGTTAACGAGGAAACCGCAAATGCAGAAAAACCCCAGGACCTAGTCCAGATTGAACACCACATTGTATTAAGCCGCTACAGACACTAGCCTACTACAAACTAACTTCGGTCTGGACTGTAGTTGAACCTAATAAATCTCACACTGATTCAAGGTACAGTTGCGCTCCTTACGTCTCTGATCCCAGCAGGATACTACGCACTTGATTCCCTTAGCTGATCTCACCCACAACTAAGAGTTGCTACGACCCAAAATCGAAGACTTTAATAAACAAATCTGTATCACACAGAAAAGTATACGATAATAGATAAATTTGTCTCCCACAGATAAACCTATGAGTTTTTTTCCGTCTTTTGTTAAATCAAGGTGAAGAGGAACCGATTGATAACCCGGACTTATAATCCCGAATAACGGCCTAGTATTATCAATCACCTCACAATAATATTAATCGTATGGTAGCGAAACAAGATATTTTGGAATCAAAAACGAAGGGACGAAGATGTTTGTGATTTATTTTTATCTTGCCCTATCGGAGATATAATCTCAAGTCAATTATTCAATTCAACTCGTACGATAGAAAATGGCAAGATCAAATCGCTCAACTACAAGAGAAGTAGTTTTGTGTGGCTTCACAATCCCACTGAAGTCTTTCAGTCGTTAACCTACAGGGTCTCGAGAAGAAACCTAAGGTTAAAGGATAATCGACTCTAGAAAAACCAACTAGTATCACACAGGAGGTGTGGAGATTAGTTTTTTCAGTTGCTAGATGTCTCATTTATATAGTTTTCAAATCAGGCTTTGCAATCTAAGTTACCTTGGTAACAAAGCATTCAATATTCACCATTAGATGAAAAACCAGATTCAACCAAGCTAATATCTTTCAACCGTTAGATCGAAACTTAGCTTGTCACACAAAAATGAAATGTGTTCATTTAGGTTTGAGTAACCGTACCTAAACGTGTACACTTAGTTGGTTCACAAATAGTTAACCAATGGTGAACCATATGAGCGCTTTCATGTTAAACGTTGTTGATGGTGGTTTTTAGTCCAGGGCTAAATTTGTAAAACCCTTCATTTAATGTGTCCTCACCTTGCAAAGAAACGGAGCCATGTAAAAGTGGCGAGTGTTCAACCTCTTCACTGGCGCATTTATTGAGAAACTCAATATATTCACATGAAATTTATCCAGAATGGTGCATGTAGCAACAATCCCAGATATTCTGTAAATTTTGGCACCTTGCTTGTATTACTCAGTTAATATAAAGTTTCTTTGAATGCTTTATGTCTATGTTCCCCGGTTGAACCCTTAATGTTGATATGACATGACAATTTTTGTTCACTCGCATCAGAGTAGCACGAATTTTCAAGTATCAAGGTTAAGGTCCTTGCATAAAGTATTTAATCGGAAAGCATACTGCTCTCTGGAAATGAACTTAAAGAACTCTGTGTCAACACATAGAATTCAATCAATTTTGTGATAATTCACTAGATTCAGATATTACCCTGACTAATTTGCAAAAGGTTTTGCGCTCTGCGCAGTATATTAGACCTTTCCTGTCGAAATTAAGCCTAGGCGGACTAGGTAATTAATCCGCCATGGATTAGTAGGTGCAAAATCCTACCTAAAATCAGAAAACAATGAATAAAAGGAGTCGTGGAATAGGAGCAGCAACAAAGTAAGGTGTGGCCATGCCATATGCCAGCCGGCGCCACTTGCAAGTGGCCACACCCCATGGTGCTCGAACCGCCAATGCTATGATGTGCTTAAATTAGGGTTTTCTAGTCAGAAGCACGACTCTGCTTTAGGCGCATTAACCAAAACCTTAATTTCCAGTTGTGGCTCAAATCACCCCACTTTGGGCCCCACAACATGCCACGAGCCATGCGGGATCCAGGAAACCCCAGGAATGGCGCCACATCATAGACACTCATAGCAACTCTTGCTCCTGTGGCCGTTTCCACATTATGGCCTTACTATAGTTCCTTTGGCATGACTATGGCGTCGTTTGCACAAAAAGCGTCACCATGCCGCGGCCGTATGCCACACGCACTAATTAGGGTTTCGGCGTGCCAAACCCTAATTTAGGCGAAGTTGCTGCGCCAACCAAGACAAATCATGCTACCCAGAGCATTGGGATTGATGTGGCAACTAGAACCAATGTTTCCAGAGCCATATTTGTGTCCAACACCAATATGCCAAAATAGCTGTCAAGGCTACGCCAGGCGCCACTATGCCACTGGCATGCCGCTACATGCCACTACACCATTGGCATGTGCTAATGACGCCACTGTGCTACCATCAGGCGCCTACAGAATGTGGCCATAATCAATGGCCACCCTTTCTCATGAGTTACGATATCAGCCGTCCAAATTCGCCACAGAATTGACAGGCCTGTGGAAAGTTTTGGGTGAGCAACTAAGACAAGCCAAATAACATCACGTTCTATTCTCTCGTGGAAAGTTTCCTGACTTTGACTTGCCACACATAGCGACCTGCTACATGTTTTCCATGAAAACACTCGAGACATCAAACATGTCACAAACTGGGGGATGCTCATAAGGGTATTGGTCTGGCGGTTTACAACGTGCGGCGTGCCACACGCCCATTATAAGAAAATGTCAGAAAGCAGGGCAGTTAGTGGTGGCAAGAAGTAGTGGGTGTAAACTAACCCGTCTCCTTCATAGTGGGAACGTGGTTTTCTGGAATTTACACACGACCCCACTTCTCCATCACTCAATGATTCCCACTTTCTACGAGATCAGGGTGCGTTCAATATGACTTGTATAAATAGGTTCTACCTATTTCAACCAAAGGACAAGAGTTTTGGTTAACAACGACACAGTATCCAGAAAACACCAAAGAACTGATAGCTTACATTCCGCAAGACAGTTCCAAATTCTGATACAAGTCATAAAATAGCCACACCTTCAGAATTAACCATTCTGGTCTCAACATCTTCTTCGCTTCCCTCCCTAATACCAACCCTTCTCCTTCACTTTGTGACCGAAGCAAGACTAGAACGACCATTTCTTGGTTTAGGATAGGATTGTACAGATTGGTCTCTCGAATCTAAAGTACTCCCGTGTAGTGCATTTGTTTAACGTTTAGGCTCGTTTCTCATCCACACACCCAAATTTACGAAAACCAGCATAAACAGTTTTTACCCACAAAAAATTGGCGACCACAGTGGGAGATTAAATCTCTCGGTTGCAAATTCAATTCTCAATTTCATTTCCATCCCAATTGGTCTTAGGCCCAATTCAATCGTTAATTGAAACCTATTTTTATCAAAGATTCTTTCCAGATGTATTCGGGTCATTCGAACCTTGCAGAAGCAATAAATAGCTGGAAGCCAACTACGATGGAAGACATGAAAAAAATGCTAGAGGATATGGTTTCCAGGCAAGTCGATATTATCAGGCGGAAAAACGAGACATTTTGTATCCTGAAGAGTATAATAAGCCGATTGTGGAAAGAATCAGCAAAGGCTTATCCGGAGGATCCCGCAAATTTCAAGATTAATACGAAGTATGCTAAATATTTGGCTAAAGCATGCGCCTATACCAATGAGGATGATGATGGAGCACGTAGCCACATCATAAAGGAGCAGCAAAAGAGCGACCAATTGGATTCTACCAACACAGAGAGCCAAGACAATTTCACAAGACTGGGGGAGGAGACTTGCCAGGTGCGCCACAACATCTGCAAGATAAAGGTAAAGAGCCTGCCTATGAAGCCTCGCTGGAAAACATTTATCTCCAAACCCTCGCAGAAGTTTAAAGATTTGTCCAACAGTCCGCAACCACGACTACTTTGCTGAAAAGAGAAGCACCTGAAGAGGGGGAAATCTACCAAGACGCTTATGGAAACAAACATTGCGCCAATTAACAATATCCAGCTCCGCCCCCACGTGTCACCGTCGCCGACGCAGGCCCCTCAAGAGAAATTACCTTTCAGCAATAAGGTAGAAGTAAATGGTTCGCTCATGAATCAATGATCGCTCAAACGTCAGTTCCGCCCTCAAAGAGAGCTTCATGCCAAAGCCTGCAAGAATTTCCGCAACAACAACTACTGATGCGGGAGAAGCCAGACTCAAAATATCCACGCTTCCCGTTGCCTATAAGAAGAGTTATAGAGTTACTGGAAATTTGGGTACGAGAGGGAGTAGTCCAACTACCCCCGGTAGGCCGTCCACCAACTGATCAAGAGATGCTAGATTCAAGATATTGCCACCATCACAGGTTTATTCATTATCCTACCAACGATTGCAACGCTCTGAAGCGCATTGTCCAGGAAAAGATTGATTCAGGGGAATTACGCATGGGGACTGGAGGTTCTACGCCTTGACGCGGATTACAGAGACAATAAAGGATGATTGGAGACTTCTCGCGTCCAGGATTGCGTCACACAATAAACTATGATTTGCAACCTGAAAATTCAGATTTGTGGAGAGATCCCTAAGCGAATAGAGTATGTAGCCGTATCGGGCGAAAAAGGAATGGCCAACACCAATGTACCATCCGCAAGCGCAGTCAACACGTCCCATGGCGTTATATCCTCTACCAACAACACCAGCAGCACCAGAAACATCCCCTCTGACGTGACGCCTCTTATTACCAGAGCCAGATCCGCCGCTACTCCTAATATTTTTTCGAGCATGACGCCTCCAATCATCACCAGGGCTGCCACCACTTCTTCGTCAGGACGAGAGACTGGAGGAGCCAGAGGAAACCAACCTTCCCATTACCATTATCGATTTAATGGAGAGACAGGAAGTTCTTGCCAAAACTCAGACGGATAGGCCTGTCAATGGAAGAATATCCGTCGGATATTCAGAATTCCGATATCCGACAGGTTAAGCACTATCGGATATTCGATATCCGATAATATCCTATAGGATATCAAAATCATATATCAATTCTGATAGGCTAAGCTATCGGATATCGATATTTATCCGATAATATCCGGTTCTGAAAAAAAAAATGTTAAAAACCCTTTAAAACATGTTCATAATTGAAATTTAAGTTCAATTTTTCAAACATTTCATATCGGATATTAGGATAAATCACAAATAAATCATAAATATGGTTAGGGTAAATCACAAATAAATCCATGTTCTATCGGATATCGGATATTAACCAAACAGATAGAGCCTAATCCGATTCCGATAGGTTAAGGAAGAAATATCCGATAAATATCCGTATTCGATATCCGATATCCGATAAAACGGATAAAATCCTATAGGATCTCGAATACTCGGAAATGGATTCCGGATATCGGACATATATTGACAGGCCTACAGACGGACATGGCCACAACTCAGAAGGAGCCTCTTCAACGTTTCGCTCCAGAAGCCGCTCCGCTTCAACGTTTCGATCCGGGGTCCGCTTCAACGTTTTGATCCAGGAGCCGCTCCGCTTCAACATTTTGCTCCAAAAGCCGCTTCAACGTTCTCTCCAGAAGTCGCCACTCCTCCCTGTCAAGGATCGTGATCACAGCCAGCTAAGATTCGTAGTTGTGGCCATTTTTTGATCCATCTCGCCAAAGCTCGTGGTCGTGGATAGTTTACTCGCCTACGCATCCAGCCAATCCTTTTGCATCCATGGACGCCCATGCAATTCCAGCCAACCTATTTTGATTCCCACGACAATGTAGTCTCTTCTGCTGCCAAGAACTGTTGATGTTCGTTTGTTGATACCAGCCAGAGCTTTACCATAGCAACAACCACTACAAAGGTAATCCATACTTCTCCATATTTTAGTTTCACATGGAAGAAGTAATGGAGTCACCAGTACGGATGCAAAATGATATCTTTATCATGGTCAACTCACCGACCATACAAGATAGATACATGTAAACCAAACATGGGGACTGAGGCTCTACACGGAATCCCTTCACTGTCAAAGCTCAGGAGACACGCTCAACCCAAAAGTCATAGCCACGACAAGGTCATCTACTCTTCAAAGGTGTAACGTAAGGATATCATCACCTCTCCGTCTTTAAGGCGCCTGCAACACTTTACGAGGTCCACGACGGATCCCAAGCCTACTCAGAAAAAACAACTTCCGTGACCGAAGAGAGGTGCAACTGGGGACTGATCATCGCGGTCCATCCCCGACAACAATCAAGCATTCATGAGATAACTACAGATACGCGGCTGGAACATTTTTCTTGAAAAGACAGAGGGATCCACGATTAACGACATAATTCTCTCACTTCTACCTTTTCGTTATCCATAATGTTTCGTCCATGTGATATTCTAAGCATCCCAGCATCACATTCAGGAGAGTACAATAAGTTTGTATCAAATCCCATAGGCGTGGATTCAAGACGATGCAATTAAAGTAGGCTATACTTGGGGACTGAAGCGTCCTTCAGGTTTAGAAGTTTAAACGCAGTCACCACCTTACTAGTGAATGCAGTAGAAACACATCTTCCGCGAGAAAATAGGCTCAGGATAGTTACTCATGAGGACTACCATCATGGGATGCCTTCACTTCCCTCAGCCAGGTTATTTCTGATTTCAAAATCATCACTGTCGAAGCTTTACGAGCCGCAGGAATTTCTCAACATGAAGCCGTACACGTGCATCAAAGACTCCAAAAGCACGCCACAGAGATACATTCACATATCCGGCTGATGTGATTTTCAAAGTTGTTATTGTAGTAATAAAGATTCGAACTCTAAGACTTGTGAAGATTAAATTTAAAGATTTAAAGGGAGAGTTACTGGGTCTAGGATTCCATCGAATTCGCAACTTAAGGTTCAATTATCAATTACTTTAACAATTATAACTCAATATAAAGTTTCATTGACTCTAATTCATTGCCTAAAGTAGATTTCGAAAGTAATGGTTGTATATCTAAAGTATGGGATATCAAAACCTTTAAGCCAGCATAACCCATCAATTGAAATGACAACTATTCAATGATAATCATAATTCAATTAAATAACTGTGCAATTATTCATAAAAATAATTGAATAAAATCACCCTCGTATGATATTCGACTTCCTCCGTCGACCCAGTGCAGGGGTTTAGCTTCTCATTATGAAAACACACTCAATAATATAATTCATAGCTCAAATGGTGTTTTTATTGGAGAAAACTAATAAAACAGAGGTTTGCAACACTTTATAGGTGTTACAGAGTCCACCATTACAATGAAATTCAAATACTATTGCTGAGGCTGCTGTTACAGAAAAACTATATATGGAAACTGTCGAGAAGAACTGTCGCGAAGCTAAGAACATGCGACAGTTTTAAACGACATGCCAGAAGTGTAGTCTATTGTTCTTCATCTTCTTCTTCTCTGCTTCTGCAACTCTCTATTTTTCTCCCCAAACTCTCGATGTCCCTCTAAGAAATCTCAGGACCCTTTTTATACCTCAGCAGCACCAAATCTTCCGCAATAACTTCATATCATCCTCTCTTTAATCCATTGCAGTCACGGGAATATTCTTTCCCTTTTTTTCTTCTCCTCGCACTCATGTTGCTGTCACATCTCCTTGTTTACCTTCTACACGCTCCTTTTGCAGCCTAGCACAGTTCAAACACGATCAGGACACGTATAAATCTTATGCAATCCCGTGAAAAACTCCAAACTTCCCTGTTTCACCAAACACTCCCTTTTTTTATCTCTTCACGTATCCTGAATCCTCAAATCTCTCCCAATCTTAATAGATACCATTCTTGTGAGAATATATTCTTTTACAGCTCACGTACCGTCCATAATTAATTCCAGAAATTCAAACAGAATAATTGATATCTTTCTTTCTCTATTTTATGAGATCTTCATTCTCTTTCCTTTCTTTACGAATCCAATTTGATTACCTTCCCTGTTTGGATGAAACAGACCGAACTGAATCCAAATCCAAGTCAAACACTACCAAAATCTCGGCCAAAATCTTCCCTGAAAAATACGCAGTTGGGAGTCAATCCTTTCCCGCCAAATTCTGTCCTTTCTATTTTCATCAATCGGTGATTATCCAGCCAAATATAATTGAAACAAAGCACATTACCATCTCTGTTTAGGTCCTAGGAACAAACCCATTTGATTTCAGCCATTTAGTGTCACCCAAACACCTCCAAAACTGAAACCCTAATTCTGCTGTCATTTTCCCGCCAAAACTGAAATTTGAATTGTTGAAGATGAACTCCCCCTTAATCTTGTATGGGTGTCCCTTTAGCACTTGTCTTATGGGGTGTAAATAGTAAGGAAGGTGTCCCTTAGCAACTGGGTGCCCCTTAGTAATTGAGGTGCCCCTTAACCAACATCGAGAGTCCGAATAACACGTGTCCTCCGGGTGCAAATAATAGTTTTTTCAAGACAATTCTGCACAAGAGCTTATTCTTCCAAAAACAACTAAAAAATTTATTAGTGATAAAAAGAGTCCCAGGTAATGTATTTATGGGTGAAAATACGTCGCACTTTCGTGCTTATCAAATTCCCCCACACTTACATTTTGCTAGTCCTCGAGCAAAACAGAAAATTGACCCGCTACACAGCTGGTCATAACATGCAAGAATGAAAAAGAAAAGACCCGCTACACAGCTGGTCATAACCCTAACAATTTTTTATTTTTTTTGAACCCGCTACGCAGCTGGTCATAATATGCAAGAAAATAGAAAAGTCTCACTACAAAGCTGGTCATAATATACAAGAAAATTCCTGAAAAAGAAAAATAAAACGTTAACCACTCCCGCACACTTAAACATTACATTTTCCTCAATGTAATTGAGTCATCCAATGCAAAACTTAAGATGGGAAATCCATAAGATGCAAAAAAAAAGTAAACGAAAATATAAAAATAAAAAATAAAAATACACCTACTGGAATGTACAAAAAGGATCCCCATAAACTAATAACCTGAAAACTTGGGGATCGACCCAAAATACAATATTTACAAACGACAGCTTCACACTTATGTCATGAAAACGCGGAGACGCTGAAACTATCAAAAACCAAGATTTACCCCTAAACCAATTTTTTACTGCACAAGGAAGTGCGTAAAGAACAAAATATCGGGATTCTATTGAGACTGGGGAATTATCAATCGGCTCATGCACTGTATCGGGAATAGGCAAGTCCTCTGGGTATTTAGATGCAAAGTACTCCAATAAAATTTTAGAAGCACACAATTCTAACCCTAAATTAGGTAACTTTTGGAAGTCTACGGGTCTAGAAAAACCTCTAAGTTCGGTGAATTATCTTGTGAGATAGATTCATCTATGGAATTAGGCAAATCATCTACAAAATCATCCACAGGGTCATCTACAAATTCTATCTAGAACGGAGAGTCACTACAAGACTGATCATCATCATCATTAAATAATTTTTGGCATTCCAATATTCTCAGTCTTTGTTCCAAACTAGGTGGTGTGTGTTTATAATACTTCTCATATATCTCTAGAGGATATTCTTCACTTACCTCATGTGGATCAGAAACTCCATACCATTGCCTACGCTTATATTCGGCAAGCGTCATCTCAGATGAGGTTTCCTGATAATTTGACTTTCTACGCTTATATTCCGCCAGCGTCATCGTAGGTGACGTCTCCTCATAAGAAGTCATCATCCTCAAAATGTCCCTGAAAAGAAATACAAAAAGAAACGCATAAAAAGGAAAAAATAAAATCTAAATAAATGAAAATACTGTACAAAATTTAAAAAAGACAAAAAAAAAAACCTAAAAATTATTCTAAAAATAAATCCGCGTCAGCGGCGCCAAAATGATGTGATTTTCAAAGTTGTTGTTGTAGTAATAAAGATTCGAACTCTAAGACTTGTGAAGATTAAATTTAAAGATTTAAAGGGAGAGTTACTGGGTCTAGGATTCCATCGAATTCGCAACTTAAGGTTCAATTATCAATTACTTTAACAATTATAGCTCAATATAAAGTTTCATTGACTCTAATTCATTGCCTAAAGTAGATATCGAAAGTAATGGTTGTATATCTAAAGTATGGGATATCAAAAAATTTAAGCCAGCATAACCCATCAATTGAAATGACAACTATTCAATGATAATCATAATTCAATTAAATAAATATACAATTAGTCATAAAAATAATTGAATAAAATCACCCTCGTACGATATTTGACTTCCTCCGTCGACCCAATGCAGGGGTTTAGCTTCTCATTATGAAAACACACTCAATAATATAATTCATAGCTCAAATGGTGTTTTTATTGGAGAAAACTAATAAAACAGAGGTTTGCAACACTTTATAGGTGTTACAGAGTCCACCGTTACAATGAAAATTCAAATACTGTTGGCTGTTGTTACAGAAAAACTATATATGGAAACTGTCGAGAAGAACTGTCGCGAAGCTAAGAACATGCGACAGTTTTAAACGACAGGCCAGAAGTATAGTCTGTTGTTCTTCGTCTTCTTCTTCTCTGCAGCAGCAGAGAAGTTTCTCTGCAACTCTCTATTTTTCTCCCCAAACTCTCGATGTCCCTCTAAGAAATCTCAGGACCCTTTTTATATCTCAGCAGCACCAAATCTTCCGCAATAACTTCATATCATCCTCTCTTTAATTCACTGCAGTCACGGGAATATTCTTTCCCTTTTTTTCTTCTCCTCGCACTCATGTTGCTGTCACATCTCCTTGTTTACCTTCTACACGCTCTTTTTGCATCCTAGCACAGTTCAAACACGATCAGGACACGTATAAATCTTATGCAATCCCGTGAAAAACTCCAAACTTCCCTGTTTCACCAAACACTCCCTTTTTTATCTCTTCACGTGTCCTGAATCCTCAAATCTCTCCCAATCTTAATAGATACCATTCCTGTGAGAATATATTCTTTTACAGCTCACGTACCGTCCATAATTAATTCCAGAAATTCAAACAGAATAATTGATATCTTTCTTTCTCTGTTTTATGATATCTTCATTCTCTTTCCTTTCTTTACGAATCCAATTTGATTACCTTCCCTATTTGGATGAAACAGACCGAACTGAATCCAAATCCAAGTCAAACACTACCAAAATCTCGGCCAAAATCTTCCCTGAAAAAGACGCAGTTGGCACTCAATCTTTTCCCGCCAAATTTTGTCCTTTCTATTTTCATCAGTCGGTGATTATCCAGCCAAATATAATTGAAACAAATCACATTACCATCTCTGTTTAGGCCCTAGGAACAAACCCATTTGATTTCAGCCATTTAGTCTCACCCAAACACCTCCAAAACTGAAACCCTAATTCTGCTGTCATTTTCCCGCCAAAACTGAAACTTGAATTGTTGAGGATGAACTCCCCCTTAATCCTATATGGGTTTACCTTTAGCACTTGTCTTAGGGGGTGTAAATAGTAAGGAAGGTGGCCCTTAGCAACTGGACACCCCTTAGTAATTTAGGTGCCCCTTAACCAACATCGAGAGTCCGAATAACACGTGTCCTCCGGGGTGCAAATAACAGTTTTTTCGAGCCAATTCTCCACAAGAGCTTATTCTTCCAAAAACAACTAAAACAAATTTATTAGTGATAAAAAAGAGTCCCAACTAATGTATTTATGGGTGAAAATACGTCGCACTTTCGTGCTTATCACCGGCCACGCCATCGGATCTAACAGAAGTATAACTGGGGACTGCTCATTGCATCCCATTCCATACAATAGTCCAAGATTCAGAAGATGGTTCAAAGGATGTCGCTTGGAACGAAGTCCTTGAAGACTTGATAGCAGCACATCGGAAACGGAACGCCTCTCAACTCATCTATTTCACCCAATGGCTCCGGAAGATTTCGGCAATACAAGCATCCATAGCAGATCATCACCACAATCAGAAAGTCCAGGCACCAAATAACCTAAAGTCAAGGATGGACCAACAACGCAACCACAATCTCCGAGATTAGACCTGACATGATCATTGCCGAGCATATATTTCATCCATCCGTACCAAGAGTGCAACGAAGTTTGGTAAATTTTGAAATCCACTGGAGAGGTTAGATACTCATTCTTTTGGAGTCAGAACCTTATCACACATTCTGGAGAAGATCGATGGTACTGTTGGGTGGCTACATGTGCAAAATAGGAGAGATCACCTACCTTGAGTTCTTCTGGCTCGCCTTGCTGCTGATTATGACTATTGGAGATTGCTTTGTTGCCGTTAATGATCGCTCTGCAACCGTTAACAATGACGAAGAGGAGCCATACGCTGCAGACGAAAGCACGGAGCCGGAAGAGCAACAAAATCAGAAGAGGGTTGATACCCCTTTTCATACGAACGAAGTTTCTAGAGTTTGAACAGAAGAAGGATTCCTTCTTGCTCTATGAACAGGAATAGATAACTGGGTGCACCACACTCATGCTCCATAGCCGAACAAGCAGCGCGCCAAGATCATCGCTCCATAACCGAACAAGCAGCGCACGAAGATTGCCGCTCCATGACCTAACTAGCAGCGTTCCAAGATCACCAGCCACTCAGACTTGTAACGCTCCACAGCGCCATCATTACCGCTCCGTGGTTGAAGTAGCAGCGCCATCATTATCGCTCCGTGGTTGAAGTAGCAGCACCATCATTACCGCTCCGTGGTTGAAGTTGCAGCGTCATCATTACCTCTCTGTAGCTAAAGTTGCAGCGCCATCATCACCGCTCCGCTTCCAAAGTCGCAGCGCCAGCATCAATGGTCCGTGGCCGAAGTTGCAGCGTCAGCATCGGCCCCATGGCCAAAATTGGCGCCAAAATTCCGGACCAAAGCTCTACGGCAAACCAATGCCAGCACAAGGATCATATACTAATCATGCCTCCTGCCAAAGCTTAGTCGAATTTTCCTGACAATTTCTTCATGTCTTTCCCTTTCAATTTTACTCTTGTCTGTCACCATCTCATGCTTACCTCGCAATAATGCCACTGTTACGTGCTAAGGAGGGGACTTAATGTTGATGGTGGTTTTTAGTTCAGGGCTAAATTTGTAAAACCCTGCACTTAATGTGTCGTCACTCTGCAAAGAAACGGATCCATGTAAAAGTGATGAGCGTTCAACCTCTTCACTGGCGCATTTATCGAGCAACTCGATATATTCACCTGAAATTTATCCAGAATGGTGCATGTAGAAACAATCCCAGATATTCTGTAAATTTTGGCACCTTGCATGTATTACTCAGTTAATATAAAGTTTCTTTGAATGCTTTTTGTGCTGTGTTCCCCGGCTGAACCCTTAATGTTGATATGGCATGACAATTTTTGTTCACTCATAGCAGAGTAGCACGAATTTCCAAGTATCAAGGTTAAGGTCCTTGCATAAAGTATTTAATCCGAAAGCATACTGATCTCAGGCAATGAACTTAAAGAACTCTATGTCAACACATAAAATTCAATCAATTTTGTGATAATTCACAAGATTCAGATATTACTCTGACTAATTTTCAAAAATTAGGGTTTTGCGCTCTGCGCAGTATATTAGACCTTGCATATCGAAATTAAGCCTAGGCGGACTAGGTAATTGATCCGCCATGGATTAGTAGGTGCAATAGCCTACCTAAAATCAGAAAACAGGGAATAAAAGGACCCGCGGAATAGGAGCAGCAACAAAGGAAGGTGTGGCCATGACATAGGCCAGCCGGCGCCACTTGCAAGTGGCCACTCCCCATGATTCTCGAACCGGCCCCTATTTCCTGTCGACCAATCAGGTCGCCTTAAACCCGCCACACGCACATGAGTTGTGGACGGGACCATACTTGCCGGCCCTATTTCCCATCGACCAATCAGGTCGCCTTAAATACGCCACACGCACACCAGAAGTGTGGCCACGCCCATGCTTGGACGACCCCTCTTTTTTCAACCAATCAGGTCACTCTAAACCTGCCAAAGTATCAAAAGAGGCAAAGTTGCGCCAGAAGGTTACAATGCCAAATTGGCTTTCCAAAAGCCGCGCCAATACGCTAATTGGCATGCCAAACGTGCCACTTTGCCGCAGTAGCATTCCGAACATGGCAAACATGCCAAACGTGCCATTTTTCCGCAGTAGCATGACGATCGTGCCAACGTGCCGTAAATAGCGCCCTACGTGCTAACCTACCTCTTGTTCGTGGCCAACGCCATGATGTGCTTAAATTACGGTTTTCTAGTCAGAAGCATGACTCTGCTTTAGGCGCATTAACCAAAACCTTAATTTCCAGTTGTGGCTCAAATCACGCCACTTTGGGCCCCACAACATGCCACGAGCCATGCGGGACCCAGGAAACCCCAGGAATGGCGCCATATCATATCAACTCATAACAACTCTTGCTCTTGTGGCCGTTTCCACATTATGGCCTTACTATAGTTCCTTTGGCATGACTATGGCGTCGTTTGCACAAAAAGCGTCACCATGCCGCGGCCGCATGCCACACGCAATAATTAGAGTTTTGGCATGCCAAACCCTAATTTAGGCGAAGTTGCTGCGCCAACCAAGCCAAATCATGCTACCCAGAGCATTGGGATTGATATGGCAACTAAAACCAATGTTGTCAGAGCCATATTTGGGTCTAACACCAATATGCCAAAATAGGTGTCGTGGCTACGCCAGGCACCACTACACCATTGGCATATGCTAATGACGCCACTGTGCTACCATCAGGCGCCAACAAAATGTGGCCATAATCAATTGCCACCCTTTCTCATGAGTTACGATCTCAGCCGGCCAAATTCACCACAAATTGTCAGGCCTGTGGAAAGTTTTGGGCGACCAACTAAGACAAGCCAAATAGCATCACGTGCTATTCTCTCGTGGCAAGTCTCCTGACTTTGACTTGCCACACATAGAAACCTGCTACATGTTATCCATGAAAACACTCGAGACATCAAACATGTCACAAACTGGGGGATGCTCATCAGGGTATTGGTCTGGCGGTTTACAACGTGCGGCGTGTAACACACCCATTATAAGAAAGTGTCAGAAAGCAGGGCAGTTAGTGGCGGCAAGAAGTAGTGGGTGTAAACTAACCCGTCTCCTTCATAGTGGGAACGTGGTTATCTGGAATTTACACACGACCCCACTTCTCCATCAATCAATGATTCCCACTTTCTACGAGATCCAGGTGCGTTCAATATGACTTGTATAAATAGGTTCTACCTATTTCAACCAAAGGACAAGAGTTTTGGTTAACAACAACACAGTATCCAGAAAACACCAAAGAACTGATAGCTTACACTCCGCAAGACAGTTCCAAATTCTGATACAAGTCATAAAATAGCCACACCTTCAGAATTAACCATTCTGGTCTCAACACCTTCTTCGCTTCCCTCCCTAATACCAACCATTCTCCTTCACTTTGTGACCGAAGCAAGACTGGAACGGCCATTTCTTGGTTTAGGCCAGGATTGTACAGATTGATCTCTTGAATCTAAAGTACTTCCGTGCAGTGCATTTGTTTAAGGTTTAGGCTCGTTTCTCATCTACACACCCAAATTTACCAAAACCAGCAGAACAGTTTTTACCCGCAAACAACCGTATTCATCTTTCTCATAACTAGTTCAAATAACTCATAAGAACTAGTTGAAGAGTTTTTCAATTGCTTAGTTCTTTATTCATAGATACAATTGAAACAAAATCGGTTTGATCCATTTGAATCAATTCATAAACAATATACCCATGGTTTGCAAAGATTGCATTCCTTATAATTTATTGTTTTAAGTTCATGAACTACCGATTTGAGAAATAACCATCTTGGGTACGCGTACAGGTATGCATACCTTAGCTATCGGATTTGAGTTTACAAACTCAGAAGAAGTTTTCGGTTGGAAAACTTCCGCTGGTACGAGTACGGGTACGCGTACCCAACCTGTCTCCTTCACCAATACCGTATGCACACATATGCACACACTTGGTTTCCGGACATGGATTTATACACTAATGTGCGAACACACTATATATTCTTATATCCATAGTTGGTAATCTCAACTCTACATTTCAATCATTGAAACATTCTTCTATAATGTTATCACAATCGTTATTCACGACTATCGTCATCAAAGCTATTTTCAAGATTGAAACGTCATCATGACTTTCGTCACGGGTAAAGATGAATTTGGTTAAAGCAAAAGCTTACCGACACATATTTCGAGAAAAAGATAGGCGAGTAAACTCGGCTCGAAATAGCAAATGTGTATGTATGAAAACTATCATACTTATACGACTATTGTCTCAAGAGTAGGAGATAGAGTAGACTTTTGAGTGATAGATAAGTTCAAGTCTCCACATACCTTTTTAGTCGGATGAAGTTCCACTGGTTCCTCGAGTAGTTCTTCGTTTTTGTAAGATGATCGCCATGGAGTCTGGAGCTCAACTCTCCTAGACTGAGACTTAGTCATAAGTAAACTAGAAATCAAGACATATAGTTTTGATCACTAATATTGACAAACATGCTTGAGATAGCAACGCATGCGAGTTCGACCGAGCAATGATCTAACAATCTCCCCCTTTGTCAATGTTAGTGACAAAACTATCAATACATATGGATTGCAAAATAGATAAAACTTTGTAGCTTCTCGTCCACATGCTTGATCTCCTTGGTGCTTCAACATTACTCGAAAACTCCTCTTTTCCAAGTACTCCCATGATTCCATAGATGTTCAGTTCAGCATCATAGTTGTTGAATTTTCGTAGCCATAACAATGAGAAAACAAAAGCTCTCGATCATTGTTATACAGTGTCATAGTATTATTACACAACATCAAAGTTCTTATATCACAACTTCGACAACAATACTATGGTGATATGTATCACTCCCCCTTAGTCAATACTTCGTCTCAACATAAAAACCACTTCCCCTTACATATTGATCCGAAAACCATAAATATTTATAGTGTGAACTACATATTAATTCTCCCCCTTTTTGTCAATAAAATTGGCAAAGGTACGAAAACGGGATCCTAATGAAATTTTCATGAAGACACTTCAAGACCAAAAAAAAGTACATATCAACTTTATTTAGATGCAATCATAAAACCGAAGCTAAATGCATTCATCACGGAGTTTATAAAGATACAAGATAACTCCTCAAATATTCCACAGCCGCACTCCCCACAAAGATATGGAAATTAAGCGCAGTCTCAAAATAACTCTCCCCCATTTGATGTCATTCCCGAAAGAAAAACAAGAGCGACCTTACTTTTATAAGAAAAGAAGGATTTATTTAGACACCAAAAACCACAAAATGATTTTGTATCCAAAAATCTCAATCAAACGAATCACAAGAGAACCCATGATTAATTTAAACGGAATACACAACCAAATTAATCACAAACGAATCTATGATTTGTTTAGTTGGAAATGCTCACATAAGAAAACTTATGGATCCGCACAGTATATACATAAAATATGGATCAGGGAAGATCAATACTGCGGAATATACAAAGATTCATTCTATCTTCATCACTATATGCATAACGACATATAATAGACATAATATTTGTAAACAAAAGATTTTAACCTATCTTCCATCAAAGAATTGACATAATAGGCTTAACTTTTGTTTGTCAAAATTTCATCGATCTTGTATCAATACATGCATATCTACATATGAAAGACATAACTTTTGACAGGGTATGGGACAATCATAGTTCGCGGATGCAAACACAGATATCCCATAACATATTGCAATATATAAACCATAAAGATTAATACTGCAAAAATCAATCTTTGTCCTTAGAAGGTAGAATTAATCTTTTTCGCACGGATTTACACCAAGAGTGGTTACCAAAAGCGTGTAAAAACAAAGAAGAACATACAAAGTCATCAAAGATTATGCATCATAGTTCACATAAGATGATTGTGAACATTCAAGAATCCCAAAGCAATGCGTACTACTTCCCATTCTTGAATTTCCTTCTTTGTGATTCACCAACATCATTTTTTTAAAATCTACAAATGATCTTAGAAGAGAATTACTCCAAGAATCCAAGTGCCCAAGTCCAGTAGAACAAGTGCGACGAAACGGAGCAAAACACTCAAAAACAAGATACGGGACAAAGACCAACCTCAACTCATTCACATTTAGGATTTCTCATCACCATATTAAAGATAATTCAAAGAGGAAGATAATGCAAAAAGAATGAGGTCATTCCGATTTCGGACAAAGAAGTTACGGCCAAAACAAATTTGCCGAATACCGACGTCAAGTATGCATACGGGTTTGCAAACGAATTTTTGTATCCCGGAGCAGTATGCAAACGGGTATTGTTAGAGCATTGCTCGGTCGAAATCGCATGCGTTTTTATCTCAATCATGTTTGTCAATGTTAGTGATCAAATCTATAAGTCTTGATTTCTAGTCTACTATAGCTAAGTCTCAGACTAGGATAGAAAGTGTAGTTGTGTTCAAGAATTCCATGGAAATCATCATACAAGACGAAGGACTACTCAAGGAACTGGTGAAACTTCATTGACTAAAAGGTATGTGGAGACTTGAACTTATCTATCACTCAAAAGTCTATCAACTCTATTTCCTATCTTAAGACAAAAGTCGTTTTGCTATATAGACTTTGATTATACATATTTGCTATATCGAGTCGAGTTTATCTCTCTTATCTATTTCTCGAAATATGTGTTGGTAAGCTTTCGCTTTGGCCAAGTTCATCTTTACTTAGTGACGAAAATCATGTTAAGTTTCAATCACTTTGAAAATGGCTTTGACGAAAAATGGTTTGTGAATGACAACTATATAACGTCCTCTAAGAATGTTTCAATGATTGAAATGAGAGTTTAGATTATATAACCAATGGTGGATATAAGCATTGTGTGGCAACACATATATGTATAAGTCCTTTTTCCTTGAACCGAAGTTTGCGAACTTTGTTGATCAAGAGAACCGGAACAAGAGCCGTGAACTCAGTCCGTTAACCCAGTCCGCAAATTGGCGGAAGTTCTCGACCCGAGAAAATCTGCTGGAGTTTGAGAACGGGATAATTGGAGTTTGGTACTCAGGTTTAGACCAATACTAGGATTTGGTCTAACATTTGTCCAACGTTAGGGCTTGGTACCTGGACCAGAAGTTGACCTGGTTGACTGTCTATGACCTGACTTTAATTAAAATTTGTAAAATAAAAATCTGTAGAAATAGTGAGTTTACAAGTCTATCCCTGGAAAAAATATATGTAGTCAACGACTCGAATGAGTTTGTCTCTCTCTTCTAACCCTGGTTATACCTCCTTCCATGCATTCAGTTCATACATTCCTAACATTCATATCAATGACAGATACAACCCCAGATCAATTCAATCCTGCCTTCCTTACAGAGATTTCAACAATCTACAATAACCCATTCTAACCAATTTCAATCAGGTCTTGGGTTCAATTTTACAGTTCAAGAACAGCTCCAATCTCAAGCCATCTCTCCGACAGACATAAATCCAAATCAAACCCATTTTCTAATTTTAAAATTCTTACTTTTCTTTGCTTCAATTTTTGTTGTAAACCCAAATAGAATTTTACCCAATATTCATTACCTTCTAACTTCGAAATCCCTGTATTTATACACCAAACCAACATCTTCTTATTCATTGTTTTCACATCTCAATAGCAGCATTTGCATTGCCTGTATACATGGACATCAGGAGTTGCTTCATGTGCTTCTTTCTACTCTAATTTGTTTTTGTGAAACCATAGAAGGTCTTCATGGTGATTTGGGAAGGTTTGAGTTTATTGGTTAGGGTTTGACTGAAGAATCGAGATGGATCGGATCTTTGTTGGGTTTGATTTGCCGAAGAAGCTTCGGTTTGAGATCGAGAAGATATGATGTTGTTGCAAGATTCAAAGAAGATTAATATATTGTGAGATGAATTCGAGTTTGAAATTGTGATAAATGAAGTTTTTGATATCAAGGGTTTAAGGAATCTGAAATTGAACAAGAGATTGAGAAGAACATATGGGTTTGACTGAGATCGGAATAAAAAAATTCAAGCTGCTGGTGTTTAGACAGAGAAACCGAATTTTGAAGAACATGAATTACATGTGAAGAATGGTTAGGGTTTGTGTGATTCTTGAATTTGAGAAGGAATTGTTGGTGATTCAAACCCCATCAACTTCTTCCCTGATTTCTTCAGTCACAAAGCGATTTAATCAATTACTTTCCCAAATCAAATTCCCAACTTATGAACCAAATAAAACCCATATTTATCACCGAATCAAACAAAACCCTGGTTTAGTGATTGTTTAGATATGTGAAATTGTATTTAATATTTTGGTGCTCTTAATAGAAAGAAGTGGTGATGTTGTTATTGAGTAGAAGGTCATGTGGGAAGAAATGGTGATAGACATGGTGGTTCTACTGGTAGTGATAGAGAGAAAAAAATGATGATGGACCGATGGTGGTGATGGGTTTGGAGAATGAATAGAAGATGATTCCTGGCATTGTATTACAGGTCAGGCGTGTGACACCTTTTATGGTTATGATGTAAATGATGATAAAATTAAAGGCATGATTGTAAACTGATTTGGTAATTTAGTTTTATCTACTTTTTTTGGAAAACTTTTAATTACAATTAGACAGAAATCAATTATCAAGACAGTCAACCCGAGTCAACGTCTGGTCCAGGTACCAAGCCCTAACGTTGGACAAATGTTAGACCAAAGCCTAGTGTTGGTCTAAATCTGAGTACCAAACTCCAATTATTTCTTTGAGAACTCCTTCCGGGAACTTAAGTCCGTGAACTAAGTCTGCGAACTTAAGCTGGTTATATCTAAAGACGATTGTTTTTGAACTTATCTATATTAACTAAGGAATGCAAATTGCAAACCGTGGATATAAAGTTCATGAACCGATTCGAGTGAATCAAATCGTTTTTGCTTTGATTATGTCTTGTGTAGTTACATAAGATTTCCTTGCAATTGAACAACTCTCTAACTAGTTCATTTGAGTCATTTGAACTAGTTATGGTGAAGAAGAATATGGTTGATATGAAAGTGCTCATATGGCTAACCATTTGGTTAAATATTGTTAAACCAACAAATGTACAAGTTTGGGTACGGTTACACAAACCTAAAACCGTGCAGTACATTTGTGTGTAATAAGCTAAGTTTTTGATCCAACGGTTGAAAGATATTAGCTTGAATCTAATCAGGTTTTCATCTAACGGTGAATATTGAATGCTTTGTTACCAAGCTAACATTGATTGCAAACCCTGATTTGAAAGACTATATAAGGGAGAACTCTAGCAACTAGAAAACCTAATCCCCACACCTCTTATGTGATACTAGTTGTATTAGATAGAGTCGATTCTCCTTTAACCTTTGGTTTCTTCTTAAAAACCAGGTTAACGACTTATAAACTTCATTGGGATTGTGAAGCAAGACCGATACTACTTTCTCGTAGTTTTGTGATATGAACTTGTTGATTCTATCATTTTGAGTACAATCGTAACGATTGTCTTGAGATTTATATCTCCGATAGGCAAGATAGAAAAGTAGTCACAAACATCTTTGTCTCATCGTTTGTGATTGCACGATATCTTCTTTCGCCGCGTCGATTAAGATTATTGTGAGGTGATTGATAATACTAGGTTTTTCTTCGGGAATATAAGTCCGGGTTATCAATTGGTTCATGTTCACCATGATTTACCAAAAGACGGAACAAAACTTGTAGGTTTATCTGTGGGAGACTGATTTATCTATTTTATAGACTTTTCTGTGTGATACAGATTTGTTTATTAAAGTTTTTGACTTTGGGTCGTAGCAACTCTTAGTTGTGGGTGAGATCAGCTAAGGGAATCAAGTGCGTAGTATCCTACTGGGATCAGAGACGTAAGGAGCGTAACTGTACCTTGAATCAGTGTGATATTGATTGGGGTTCAACTACAATCCAGACCGAAGTTAGTTTGTAGTATTCTAGTGTCTGTAGCGGCTTAATACAGTGTGGTGTTCAATCTGGACTAGGTTCCGGGGTATTTCTGCATTTGCGGTTTCCTCGTTAACAAAATTTTGGTGTCTGTTTTATTTCTATTCTGCATTATATTTTGTTATATAATTGAAATATCACAGGTTGTGTATTTGAATCAATCAATTGGAAATCTGACCTTTGGTTGTTGATTGAAATTGATTGATCCTTGAACATTGGTCTTTGGTACCGTTCAAGTGATTTTTTTTGTATTCAATTAGACTCGCAGATTTCTATTTGCTTGAGAAAGAATTGAATCAAGAAAGAGAGATATAAATCTTTGATATACTTTATTAAGACTGAGTCTAGTTTATTCTCTTGAAAGTATATTGGAGTTTGTCCATACATATTGCTAATCTAAATATTGGGTAACGTTGTTAGACCACCGCTTTTTCAATTGGTATCAGAGCAGGCAAACACGTTCAAGACCTTACAAGTCTGTGTTTGTAGCGATCTGACTCTATGGACAGAGGTGTTATCTCTATCAACGTACCACCAGTCTTCGATGGCTCTAATTACTTATGGTGAAAAATTACTATGTGAGCTTTCCTTCAAGCACGTGATTTTCAATCATGGGTATATATTGTTAATGGCTATGATGCTCCCGTTATGGCAGTAGGAAATGTAAACGTTCCCAAGAATATTGGTGAATACAGTCCTGCCGAGATACTTGCTGCAAAGCAAAATTCCGACGGTTTGAATGCCATCATACATGCCATTACCCCAAATCTTCAGCACCATGTGTCAAATTGCACTAAGTATAAAGAAGCTTGGGATATCTTAGAAACCGTATTCGAAGGAAATACCAGTGAAAAGGAAGCTAGGCTTCAAAACCTTAATTCCTCTTGGGAAAACCTTCGTATGGCAGATTAAGAAACATTTGATGAGTTTAATCACAAAGTGTCTGAAAGTGTTAATGCATCTTTTGCATTGGGTAAGAATATTCCTGAAAAGGACATTGTGATGAAAATTCTCAGATCGCTGCCATCTAGATACGACTCTAAGAAGCATGCCATCGTTGAGGGAAATAACCTAGATAATCTCTCCATAAATACGCTGGTTGGAAAGCTTAAGATCTTTGATCATGAGCATTCATCCAAATCTAAGGATGTTGCGTTCAAAGCACTAAAAGACACTAAATTACTTGATAAAAGTAAGAAAGTGTATATCTCTGAAGACGATTACTCTGATACTGATTCATCATATGAAGATCTTGATAAATCGGTCTCGATGATCACAAGACAGTTTAGGGACCTTCTGTTGAAGAGAAGTAAATGGTTCTCCAGAGATAAGTCTAAAGCATCAGTCAAACCGCATAGTCGTATTCCTCCTAAAAACAGGGACACGGAGGAAACTGATGACGAGGATATTCCTCAGTGCTTTAAGTGTAAGGGATTTGTTCATTTTGAAAACGAGTTCCCAAATCGTAGAAAATACACTGGGAACAAAGGTCTTGTTGCAACTCTTGATGAAATGTCTGACAGCTATGATTCTAATAAAGACGAGAAATCGAGTGTTTCACTTCTTGGTGAAAATATTGATTTTGATAATTGTAGCAATACATACATCAATCTTGATATTCTTTCAGAAGAAAACCCAACTAATCTGGAAGAAAAAATTGACCCATTCTTTGGAAACTCTATATGTAATGTTTCAGGTTCCACCATATGTCTATCTGCTTGCACATCTCAGAAGCCTGACTTTTATCCTAGATTGACGTGCTCGTATTGTTCTCTAAAGGTTCATGAACTTTCAAAGTGTTACAAGTACAAACACCAATTGAGGCACGTCAACAAACTTCAACGAAGAGCAAATCAATTAGCAAATAAACTTAAACTTGCTCAGAAGACCGCTGAGGTATGTAGGATTATATCTTCATCTAAGAAGTTAGTTTACAAGGATAAAACAAGACCATTAGATAAGAAAGTATAGTCAAGTCGTTTTGATAGACAGAAGTCTGTGGATTCCTCTCAAGAGGAAAATGGTGGACAAATTGTTGTTCACCGCAACGCAACTTGATTGTGTTGATCTGGAAATCTTGTCTCATGTTCCTGATCAAAAGAGACAAGATTTTGTACCTCTCAGGCTTTAGTAAATGGTTGTTCTCTTCTTTTCTTAGTTTTGTTTGTTTGGAATCCCTGTCTATCAATTAAGGATGCTTATTCTCGACAATTCTACTCTCTTTAGGGTTCAGAATTGTGCGTGCACGAACCTGTTAAAGGTTAACCCGACATTCTTTTTTCCTTCCTTGAAACTTCTTTTTATATTAAGACCACTTGTTGAGATTGTGATTTCCTCTCACAAACCCATACGCCTATGGATGCTCCAAGTACAATGTCTTCTGATGGAAAGGATGTTAATATGATTGTCAAGCCATCAATCATGAAGGAAAAAGAGAAATTTCCATTAGATCCAACATTGAAAAGAAAAAGAAGAAATGTGAGGAAGCCTAGAGTTGTTCCTTCAAATTCTCAGAAGTTTTCTGATGTTCTTGAAGTGTTGAAGGAGATGCAAAAGGAGATTCATCAAATAAAGGCTTTTCTGTTTAAGACTCATGAGATTCAGAAGGCCCTGGTTCGACATCAGTCAAGAAGGTTTATTGATATTAACTCATATCTTCATGAACCTTATGTCCCAATGGCTGTTGACGACAAGGAGTTCGGGGACGATAAAGAATTCTTCAAAGGTCTTAATGCCTAGTAAATCTTCTATTTTCTTGTTTTGTTTAGAATAATAACTAGAGTTTGGAATAGCCATTATTGTGATTACACATAGTTATGTCCAACGTTTTCATCTTCATGTTTTTAGATTTATTGGTTTAAATTCTAAAATTGTTTGGAAGATGATTTTTGCATTATTAATCTTTATGGTTTTATATATTGCAATTTGTTATGGGATATGTGTGTTTGCGTCCGTGAATTGTGATTGTCCCATACCTTGTCAAAAGTTAAGTCCTTTATATGTCGATATGCATGTGTTGATAAAAGAAGGAATGAACGTTTGACAAATACAAAAGTTAAGCCTATTATGTCAATTATTGATGGAAGATAGGTTAAAATCTCTTGTTCACAAGGATTATGTCTATTGTATGTCATTGTGCAAATGGTGATGAAAAATAGAATGAATCCTTGATTATTCCACAGTATTTGGTCGACCTCCGGTCTACAATTTTATGTGCATATACTGTGTTGTTCCATAATGTGTCTTATGTTGAGCACAATCGACTGAGTTATTCATAGGTTAGTTGTTGCTCCGTGAGGTACTTTATGTCGAGCATGACCAATTGAATTGATTACTCTTTGAGGTTAATTTGGTTGTGTATTCCGATTAGATTAATTATGGGTTCTCTTGTGATTAATCTAACTGAGTATTTTTGAGTCTCCATAAGTTCACTTATGTTGAGCATTTCCGATTAAATTATTCATGGGTTCTCTTGTGGTTTAATTGAGTATTTTGGATTCAAATTCATACTTGTATGTGATTTGTTATGTCCAAATAAATCCTTCTTTTCTTTTGAAATTAAGGTCTCTCTTGTTGTTCTTTCGGGAATGACATTATATGGGGGAGAGTTCTTAATTGAACTTGTGCTTAATTGCCAAATCTTTGTGGGGAGTGCGGCTGTGGAATATTATAGGGGTTATCTTGTATCTTTATAAACTCCTTGATGAATGCATTTAGCTTCGGCTATATGATTGCATCTAAATAAGATGATATGTGCTTTCTTTTGGTCATGAAATGTCTCTTTCGAAATTTCATTAGGATCCCGTTTTCGTACCTTTGCCAATTTTATTGACAAAAAGGGGGAGAATTAATATGTAGTTCACACTACAAATACATATGGCTTTCGGATCATTATGTAAGGGGGAGTGATTTCCATGTGAGATGGAGTATTGACTAAGGGGGGGTGATACATATCACCATAGTATTGTTGTCGAAGTTGTGATACAATTGAACTTTGATACTTTATAATGATACTATGGCACTGTATAACAATGATTGAGAACTCTTGTTTTCTTGTTGTTATAGCTACGGATTTTCAACAACGATGATGCTGAACTTAAAACCTTTGGGATCATTGGATTACTTGGAAGTAACGAAGATTTCGAGTAATGTTGAAGATTAGGCATATGGAATAGGATCTACAAAAGTTAATCCATTTATTTTTTGTATTCCATATGTATTGATAGTTTTGTCACTAAAATTGACAAAGGGGGAGATTGTTAGAGCATTGCGCGGTCAAACTCGCATGCGTTTCTATCTCAAGCATGTTTGTCAATGTTAGTGATCAAAACTATAAGTCTTCATTTCTAGTCTACTATGGCTAAGTCTCGGACTAGGATAGAAAGTGTTGTTGAGCTCAAGAACTCCATGGCAATCATCATACAAGACGAAGGACTACTCAAGGAACTGGTGGAACTTCATCGACTAAAAGGTATGTAGAGACTTGAACTTATTTATCACTCAAAAGTCTATCTACTCTATCTCCTATCTTGAGACAAAAGTCGTTTTGCTATATAGACTTTGATTATACATATTTGCTATTTCGAGCTGAGTTTATCTCGCCTATATATTTCTAGAAATATGTGTTGGTAAGCTTTCGCTTTGGCCAAGTTCATCTTTACCTAGTGACGAAAGTCATGTTAAGTTTCAATCACTTTGAAAATGGCTTTGACGAAAAATGGTTTGTGAATAACAACTATATAACGTCCTCTAAGAATGTTTCAATGATTGAAATGAGAGTTTAGATTATATAACCAATGGTGGATATAAGCATTGTGTGGCAACACATATATGTATAAGTCCTTTTTCCTTGAACCGAAGTTTGAGAACTTTGTTGATCAAGAGAACCGGAACAAGAGCCGTGAACTCAGTCCGCGAACTCAGCCCGCGACCCAGTCCGCGAACTGGAAGAAGTTCTCGACCCGTGAAAATCTGCTGGAGTTCGAGAACTCCTTCCGGGAACTTAAGTTGGTTATATCTAAAGACGATTGTTTGTGAACTTATCTATATTAACTAAGGAATGCAAATTGTAAACCGTGGCTATAAAGTTCATGAACCAATTCGTGAATGAAATCGTTTTTGCTTCGATTGTGTCTTGTGTAGTTACATAAGATTTCCTTGCAATTGAACAAATCTCTAACTAGTTAATTTGAGTCATTTGAACTAGTTATGGTGAAGAAGAATATGGTTGATATGAAAGTGCTCATATGGCTAAACATTTGGTTAATTATTGTTGAACCAACAAATGTACAAGTTTGGGTACGGTTACACAAATCTAAAATCGTGCATTACATTTGTGTGTAACAAGCTAAGTTTTTGATCCAATGGTTGAAAGATATTAGCTTGAATCTAATCAGGTTTTCATCTAATGGTGAATATTGAATGCTTTGTTACCAATCTAACATTAATTGCAAACCCTAATTTGAAAGACTATATAAGGGAGAACTCTAGCAACTGGGAAACCTAATACCCACACCTCCTGTGTGATACTAGTTGTATTATCTAGAGTCGATTCTCCTTTAACCTTTGGTTTCTTCTTAAAAACCAAGTTAACGACTTAAAGACTTCATTGGGATTGTGAAGCCAGACCGATACTGCTTTCTCGTAGTTGTGTGATCTGATCTTGCTGATTTCATCGTTTTGAGTACAATGGTAACGATTGGCTTGAGATTTATATCTACGATAGGCAAGATAGAAAAGTAGTCACAAACATCTTCGTCTTATCGTTTGTGATTCCACAATATCTTCTTTCGCCGCGTCGATTAAAATTATTGTGAGGTGATTGATAATACTAGGTTGTTCTTCGGAAATATAAGTGCGGGTTATTAATTGGTTCTTGTTCACCTTGATTTATCAAAATACGGAACAAAACTTGTAGGTTTATCTGTGGGAAACATATTTATCTATTCTATAGACTTTTCTGTGTGATACAGATTTGTTTATTAAAGTCTTCGACTTTGGGTCGTATCAACTTTTAGTTGTGGGTGAGATCATCTAAGGGAATCAAGTGCGTAGTATCCTGCTGGGATCAGAGACGTAAGGAGCGCAACTGTACCTTGAGTCAGTGTGAGATTGATTGGAGTTCAACTACAGTCCACACCGAAGTTAGTTTGTAGTAGGCTAGTGTCTGTAGCGACTTAATACAGTGTGGTGTTCAATCTGGACTAGGTCCCGGGGTTTTTCTGCATTTGCGGTTACCTCGTTAACAAAACTCTGGTGTCTGTGTTATTTCTATTCGCATTATATTTTTTTATATAATTGAAATATCACAGGTTGTGCGTTTGAATCAATCAATTGGAAATCCGACCTTTGGTTGTTGATTGAAATTGATTGATCCTTGAACATTGGTCTTTGGTACCGTTCAAGTGATTTCTATGGTATTCAATTAGACTCGCAGATTTCTATTTGCTTGAGAAAGAATTGAATCAAGAAAGAGAGATATAACTCTTTGATATACTTTATTAAGATTGAGTCTAGTTGATTCTCTTGAAAGTATACTGGAGTTTGTCCATACAGATTGCTAATCGAAATATTGGGTGAGGGGTTTAGACCCCCGCTTTTTCAGGTATGCGTACCTAAACCCCTGGATTTTGATTTTAAATGATGTTATGCATACCTGGTATGTGTACCATGTAGTCCAAACATCCCGAACTATTATTTTCAAACCTAAACATTTAAGAACCTTAAACACATATCAATTAGGTAGAAAAGAACGATAAGAAAGGTACGTGGATCATTATAAGTTTTCTAAGCAAATAAAAGCACAAATCTTGCTCAAGTTTATAAACATGCCTTTTTAGATGAATCCAATTGAATTCTACAGCCTTACCAAACATAATCTGCGTGCCCAAATTTTCGTGCGTTGAATCCTAATCAATCTCACACTAATTCAAGGTACAGTTGCGTTCCTTACGTCTCTGATCCAAGCAGGATACTACGCACTTGATTCCCTTAGCTGATCTCACCCACAACTAAGAGTTGCTACGACCCAAAGTCGAAGACTTTAATAAACAAATCTGTATCACACAGAAAAGTCTACGATAATAGATAAATCTGTCTCCCACAGATAAACCTATGAGTTTTGTTCTGTCTTTTGATAAATCAAGGTGAACAGGAACTAATTGATAAACCGGACTTATATTCCCGAAGAACATCCTAGTATTATCATTCACCTCACAATAATCTTAATCTTATGGTGGCGAAACAAGATATTGCGGAATCACAAACGATGAGACGAAGATGTTTGTGATTTCTTTTTATCTTGCCCTATCGGAGATATAATCTCAAGTCAATTATTCAATTGAACTCGTACGATAGAAAATGGCAAGATCAGATCGCTCAACTACAAGAGAAGTAGTTTCGTCTGGCTTCACAATCCCAATGAAGTCTTTCAGTCGTTAACCTACAGGTTCTCGAGAAGAAACCTAAGTTTAAAGGAGAATCGACTCTAGCAAAACCAACTAGTATCATACAGGAGGTGTGGGGATTAGTTTTTCCAGTTGCTAGATGTCTCCTTTATATAGTTTTCAAATCATAGTTTGCAATCTAAGTTACCTTGGTAACAAAGCATTCAATATTCACCGTTAGATGAAAAACCTGATTCAACCAAGCTAATATCTTTCAACCAGTAGATCGAAACTTAGCTTGTCACACACAAATGAAATGTATTCATTTAGGTTTGAGTAACCGTACCCAAACGTGTACACTTAGTTGGTTCACAAATAGTTAACCAATGGTTAGCCATATGAGCACTTTCATATTAACCGTATTCATGTTTCTCATAATTTGTTCAAATGACTCATACGAACTAGTTGAAGAGTTGTTCAATTGCTTAGGTCTTTATTCATAGACACAATTGAAACAAAATCGGTTTGATCCATTTGAATCAATTCATGAACAATATACCCACGATTTGCAAACATTGCATTCCTTATAATTTATTGTTTTAAGTTCATGAACTACCGATTTGAGAAATAACCAGCTTGGGTACGCATATGGGTATGCGTACCTTAGCTACCGGATTTGAGTTTACAAACTCAGCAGAAATTTTCGGTTTGAGAACTTCCGTGGGTACGCGTACGGGTATGCGTACCTAAGGTGACTGGTTTACTAGTTTGCGAACTACAAACTCAACAGAAATTTTCGGTTGGAAAACTTTCGCTGGTACGCGCACGGGTACGCGTACCCAACCTGTCTCCTTCACCAATACCGTATGCACACATATGCACACACTTGGTTTCCTGCAAATAGATCTATACACTAATGTGCGAACACACTATATATGCTTATATCTATAGTTGGTAATATCAACTCTACATTTCAATCATTGAAACATTCTTCTATAATGTTATAACAATTGTTATTCACGACTATCGTCATCAAAGCTATTTTCAAGATTGAAACGTCATCATGAATTTCGTCACGGGTAAAGATGAATTTGGTTAAAGCAAAAGCTTACCAACACATATTTCGAGAAAAAGATAGGCGAGTAAACTCGGCTCGAAATATCAAATGTGTATGTATGAAAACTATCATACTTATACGACTATTGTCTCAAGAGTAGGAGATGGAGTAGACTTTAGAGTGATAGATAAGTTCAAGTCTCCACATACCTTTTTAGTCGGATGAAGTTCCACTGGTTCCTCGAGTAGTTCTTCGTCTTCGTAAGATGATCGTCATGGAGTCTGGAGCTCAACTACACTTAACTATCCTAGACCGAGACTTAGTCATAAGTAAACTAGAAATCAAGACGTATAGTTTTGATCACAATATTGACAAACATGCTTGAGATAGCAACACATGCTAGTTCGACCGAGCAATGCTCTAATACAAACCACAAACATTATTTTTCAAGCATTGATTGATTCATTAACTTCAAATTGCATACACCCATACCACCTCTCTCTTTGTCAGCACAAACGATACCCCAATTTATGAGATGAGAAAACTTTGATCCAGTGCCATGTTCCCAAAGAAAATTTCTCATTTTATTCTCAAGAGTTTTAATTACTGATGTAGGGGATTTAAAAACAGATAATTAATAAATTGGATGAGAGCTGAGTATACATTTTAAAAGAGCAAGTTTACCTCCCTTAGAAAGTGAAATTTGTCTCCAGAGTGATAGTCTTTCCTCAAACTTCTGAATAATGGGGTCCCATATGCGCTTAGAATTTGCTTTAGCTCCAAGAGGCATGCCAAGGTACATCAAAGGGAGGTTGTTTGTGGAAAACCAAACTCAGAAGCCCACACAGATAATTCTGGTACGTCACCAGTTTCTATGAGTCTTGTCTTAGAGGTATTAACCTTTAGACCAGCAATATACCCAAAACACTTGAGAGCTGAGAATAAATTAAGAAGTTCCTCTTTACTTTGATCAATGAAGAATATAGTATCATCAACATAATGCAAGTGATTGACAATAATGCTAGAAGGTGTTACAGAAAACCCACTAAAGATAGTTAGATGAGAAGCTCTGTCCAAATATCTTGAGAATCCCTCCATGGATATATTAAAACGAAGAGGAGAGACTGGGAAACCTTGCCTAACACCTCTTGAGCTTGTGAAAAATCCGAAGGAAGAACCATTAATTAAAACTGAGAAAGTTGAGGTAGAATAACAAAACCTTAGCCACTTGCAAAACTTACCACCAAAACCCATTTGATGAAGAACAAACTCCAAGTACCTTCAATTAATCCTGTCAAAAGCCTTTTCAAGGTCTATTTTGTAAATAATACCATCCTTACCAGATCTCATCCTTGAGTCTACAAGCTCATTGGAAATCAAGGTACCATCGATTATTTGCCTACTTCGATATAGGTACACTGCACAGGGGAAATCAGCTTATCCATCACCAACTTAAGTCTTGTGGCAAGGACTTTGGAGATGATTTTGTACACACTTGTTAAGAGAAAAATTAGTCTGCTACAATTTTTTCAATGCAATCTTTTTTGGGGACCAAGGTGATGAAAGTGGGGTTGTGCTTGCTGTAGATTTGACCCGTTGAACAGAACTCATGCACAATATTCATAAAGTCAGATTTTATAAATCTCCAACATTTTCTAAAAAAGATGATTGGGAAACCATCTGGGCCTGGTGCTTTGTCTCTGCCAATATCCTGAATAGCATGGATTATTTCATCCTCTGTAAAGTTTGCTTCTAAGATTTCACTCTCTTGAGTATTTATCCTTTCAAAAGAAATATTCTCAAGTTCAGGACTAATTACCTCTTCTTTAGTAAATACAGATTTGTAGTAGTTCACGATATATTCTTGAAGAGTGATTCTATCATCCACCAACTCATCATTTATGTAAAGTTGCCTGATTATGTTGTGCCTCCTTCTAGCCGATGCTTTGCTCATGAAAAAAGAAGTATTTCTGTCACCTTCTTGCATCCACTGTGTTTCTGACTTTATCTTCCATGAAATTTCCTCCATATGTGTAGTTTTCTCAAACTCGGTCTTAAGTGAAAGCATATTTTTTAGTTCCTCTTCAGATAAGATGTTGTCCTCTATAATGCTGTCAAGAGAGTGAATTTCTACCAAGGTGCCATTCAGTCTAGTATTTACGTGCTTGAAGACCTCCCTGTTCCATATCTTTATCTTTTCCTTTAGATCTTTTTAACTTCAGCCAAAGAATATTACTAGGTGAACCTGCAAAATCAAAAAAAAGCCACCAATTTTCAAGTAATTGTAAGAAACCACTCTCCAAGAAACATGTTGCTTCAAACCTAAAAGGACTAGGGCCCCAACTAGGATCAGAAATGTCAAGTAGGATGGGAATGTGGTCTGAGGTAGGTATGGCTTTGGCTAGTTGGGTTATGAATGGGTAGTGAATTTAAAAAGAAAGGGAAATTAGGAATCTGTCAAGTCTTCACATCACTGGATTTGATTTTCCATTGGACCAAGTGTACCTTGGACCCTTAATAGGAAGGTCAATAAGATCATGTTGCTCAATAAAGTTATTGAACTGAGTCAGATTCCTTGTGATTTTAGAGAAATTCTTTTTTTCATCACACTTTTTTATTGTGTTGAAGTTACACCCTATGCACCAAGGAAAATCCCAAAGTCTGCAAGCATTATCTAGATCCACCCAAAATTATTTTTTATCCACCGGATTATTGGGTCCATAGACATTAGTTAACATCCGCTTAAAGTTATCTAACTTGTTGGTACAAGAAACAAATAAGGTGTATTCTCCCACTAGCGAATCATCCATCTCAACAAAGTCTTTATCCCACAAAATTAACATCCCTCTTGAACTGCCAACAACTTGTTGAAAAGTCCATCCCACATTTGTGAAACCACATATTTGTTTGTTGTCATGTTGATTGCAGTGCAACATTTTTGTTTCCTGCAACATGATGATTGGAGATCTACTCATCTAAATCGTCTTGTGGACCACAATTCTTCTCATGGAGGAATTGAGCCCTCTCACATTACAGTTTAGAATTTAGAGATTCATTGAGAACAATATTTCCCCCTTGTCTTGGTTGTTCTCTTTGTTGATGGTGAGATGATATCCATCATAGTGACACCAAGTCTTTTCCATTATGTTTTGAGTTTCTTGGGGACCACCTGAGATTCTGTATCATCTTAACTGGTTGTAGTTTCATCATCTGCAACGTCTCTTGCAGAAGGCTCAAAATCCGGAGGATATAGAGGAGTGCTAGTGGAGGATGATACCGAAGAATTCCTATCAACAATGGAATCCATGAAAGTATCTACCAAGATTAACATAGGTAGGTTTCTTCGCTTTGGTTTATGAATGAAATATCCTCCACTCCTTCAATGCGGATAGTAGTTTGTACTGCAAGGTCCTCTCTTGGAAGTATTTTCATGGGTAAGATAGGTATTGGTTTCAAAATATGACCTGTAGTTGATACTGTTGTGAGTAAAAACTTTTTGAGTGGTTTGGTATTGAATTGAAACCTATTTCCAATTGTAAACCAAGTTGGAAAAGAAGGTTCACTTCTTTTATAATCCAATTAGGAATTATAAACCTATAAGGCTGATTGAAGTCTATTGATCTTATCGACCACTTAATCACTGTTGTGGGTTTTTGGGTTGGCTCATGGAGTTGCATGGGCTTTGATGTTTATTGTCTTTGGCTGATGGACAAGATGTTGCAGGTGTTCGGAATGGTTGCTAGAGGGTTTGGTTGGATAGGTAGGATTGGACATGTATTGGATATATTGAGAACTAAGGCATGAATATGATCAGCGAGTGGGTTGGGTGGTGGGAATGGGTTCAGTTTGGTCACTTTCAAGAGAAAGTTTGAAAGCAGGTGGTACGACTCTCCCCCATTAAATATCTGAAAAGATGAGGGTACCCAAATACACCACAATCTTTTTGTTTCAGCCTATAAGTCATCTGCCGAAAATGATCGTCTATGGACAGAGTCGAGACAATACAACAATTCGGTTCACACTTCGTGTGATTTTCTATGGATACAAGATCGAGACCATACGACAACGAAGTATGTTACTTGATAATAGGTTCAGACTTAACCAAACTCTATAGGATCAATATCAAGTAATGTGGAGTTAATGTAAAGTTCAATTTACTTTAATTATAATAATACAATTATAATGCAGAAAAGTAAAGTAAATGGCACAACAAGATTTTGTTAACGAGGAAACTGCAAACGCAGAAAGACCCCGAGACCTAGTTCATAATTGAATACTCTCATAATTAAGCCGCTATACAAAATCTAAACCAACTTCGTATAGTTGAGACCAAGCAGACTACCCCTCGCTACTTAGTTCCCTCAGTATCCCTGCGCTTCCGACTTCAAGAGTCACACACTGGTACAATTCCTTTGGATCGTATTCCAAACAGCAAAGGAACAACAAATCTGTTTGGTAACAACTTCTTAGATTCTTTTCAAGATAAAGATATCTTAAGTCATACGCAAAGACTCTCCAGTTTAATCTAATAAGCTCCTTTGCCTGGTTAGATCAGTCTAACTTTAAATATCGAAATAGTCAAGTCTAGATTCACAATTAATCAATATAGATCTCAAAGAGAAACTATAAAGCGATGCCGATCTCGCAACTAATCAATCGGATAAATCTGATTCTAGTTGGATCCCAACCGATCAAGGTTTGTGCACACAATTCACAAGATAGGAAAATCAATAAGAAATATTCTTCGTCTTCAAATATTATTTAATCTTCAATAACCTGCACAACACAACTTGAATCTCTTGTGATCAATCATGCATAAAACGGAGTGTATTAACAATGGATTATCACAAGATGTTTTGAGATCTAACAACAGTTCTAAAGATCCCGTCGATACTTCGATCTAGTTTGAGTGAATCTTATATCAGAAGAGAAGATTCTCAAGAATAAACAAACTAGGTGTTAGAGCATAGCTCGGTTGAACCCACCAAGCGTTGGTATGTCAAGTTTGGTTGTCATATTTTAGTGAATCAAAACTCAATTAAAGAGTCGCTTGATTATGTACTAGAGACAACTTCGTATAGGTTAAACTAGAAAGATTAGGATTGTGAGACATATAAGTATTATTCGAAGACTAGAAGAATGTGAAGAAGTAGCAAGCTACAACGACGACATCATCCTTCCTATTGAGGTTAGTAATATTTTGACTTGAACTGTTTCATTCCTAACGTATCTTTCAAGTCGTGCTATATTGAAAAAATAACTGCAAAGCTGTGAATGATTATACTCTAGTAGTGAGACATAGTGTTAAGGAATTAGAATACGAAGTATAACGCTTATCTTTTGAACTTCGTATATAAGACAACGACGTAATCGTATGAATGCTATTGTTATTATGTGTATAGGTAAAGGTGAAGATTTCATCCTAGGAAACAATTCTTACATTTGTTTAAAGGAGGTACATTCATGAACTTATTTTATGAATTGAAAGAAAATCCCTAGGCTTATTGGTATTGTTATTCATTGTGTAGTTGCAGGAAATCCTGCATTACACCCCTCATATGATTTCATTAACACTCAACTCATTTTTCGATTAACAATCTTAATTTTATTCATGAATCTTTGAACAATCTTACAAGAAAAGATAAAGGAATCAAGAATAACCACTGCTCTAGATTTTCTCTCTCCTATTTACTTGTTTCTTACTCAAAAAAGATATCTCTCCTCCTTTACAACTGAGCGACTATTTATAGGGAAATACATAGTGGATGACAGCTAATCTGTCCTTTATTTTCGGATATGGCTTGCGACATGCTCGCAACCCTATAAATGTTAATCTCGCAAATTCGCAGGACCATCACATCTTTCTCATGATTTTAGCTGACGTCGTTTATTATATCATTTCTAAAATTGTTCTGCGACGTTGTTGTGTTGTTTTGTTGATAATTTCGCTGAAATATTATTGTTGCGAGATTCTGATCCTACATCTTTCCTCTTCTCATATCTTCTCTGCGAAGTAGAGAATGATGTGAGAAATGCCGCAATTATCCATCATTTCATATTCTGCATTTACCACACGTATCCTTTTTCCCATTTGTTTCTTGACACGTCTTTTGTAACTGCTGTTTTTTAACCGCTTATATCTTTCTGTATTAATCGTGTTTATCTTCTCGAGGAAAAATTCCTTCTATATATACTCTTTCTCACTCTCTTTTTCTTTCTTTTTATTTTCTCTGCAACTTCATCGTTCTTCTGCAAATTCTGTTATTGCAACTTTTCTTCTTTCTTCTTCTTTCAATATTTTTAAGTTCTTCTTCATCTTCATAATGTTCCCTCTGTAGATCTTCATCATTCGTAATTTTCTTCGAAATAATCTTCCTGCTAGTGTTTTCCATGGATTCATCAAGGTTAGTTTTCTTTTTTCTTCCTTATGGGTTTTGCTGAAATTGATCTTGCTTACTGCCTTATTTGATGTTGTTTATGTGATTCCCATACTCTTGTTATTTCAGCAAAAGCGCCTCCAACACTAAATTTACGGTTCAGAACCCTAATATTCCCAAATCGCAGCATAAGATTGTTGTGCATAAAAGAAATTATGCGAATCAGAAGGTAGTAAGAAACATTATTCTTTTCTAATAACAATATTGTTTCCTCTGTTTCTTATTTGGATTGTAATTCGCAGGGTGATAAGGATGTCGATAAACCTCTCAAGAAATCTAGCCACCTTAAAACTATTGAAACCTATGTTCCATTCCATTTACTTATCTCTTCTAAATCTCCTGCAACATCTTCAAAAGATAAACCATCATCTCCAATTCACGAAAAAGATGCCTCGGACTTCATTTCTTCAATTGACCTTTCAATAATATTTTTGATCCTTCTGTGAATGAAACTTCTTCTCTTCCTATTGATAATGTTTCTCAACCTTCTATCGTTGCCAGTTCTCTACCTGAGCCTCTTCCCTTTTCGAAAGAAACCGTGGAAGGAATAGATATTGCTTTCAAAGTTTTGTCTGAAGTCCTGGATGATGGCAAGAAGTCTTCCATTGATCCTGTCAAGTCTATTATTTGCGAAATTCTGAGTAAATATTTCGGTTCTGACAGAGATGCTTCGCAAACAGCTTTGGAAAAAGAGTGTAATGCTCTTCGTCTCGAAAATCAAAAGCTTCGGAATGTTTTGTTGGATCGTGACAACCTTCGCAAGAAGAATGATGAATTGAGAGGTATGATTTTCTTGTCTGTGTCTTGAATTTTCCTTTCTAATGGTTTTATCCTTCCCATATTTAATTATCCTTGAAATCCCTCTTTCGCATGTTAAGCCTTAAACCAGAAACGAATAATGGAGAGATATCAATTTGAATATGCTGTTGAAGAAGCCCGTGTTGATAAAGAGACTTTGATGGATCAATATATAGATAACCTTTATTCATATTCTCTTGATCATATAAATAATCTTACCAATGAAAATACCCAATTAGTTCAGAGGCAATATTTATTATGTTATGAAATATCTCGCCTTTCTTATTCTTTAACTAAAGCTAATTTAGGGATGGAAACTTTATCATATGAGAATAAAACCTTATCTTAAGAGAAGCGAACTTGTTTAAATAAGATGGCGATATCTTCGCAACAACTTAGTATTCTTCAGAAAGTATGTGATGACCAAGAACAATCTCTTCGCTCTTTGAGAAATGAACTTAAAGAAGTAACAAAGTCATTTATTGTTGAAAGAGATACACTCATTCAAGGTAGAATAGATTTAAGTGTAAAGGCGAATCAACTTAAAGAACAATATTCCAAATTAAAAGAATCTTATTCTTCACTTGCGAAGAAAAATGCCTTTCTTATTTCTAAAGAGAAAAATCTTCAATCTCGACTTAAAGGTTTAGTTGGAGATAAATTTGATGATGCAATGGACCGTTGGGAGAATAGTTGTCTAACCTTGACTCAACACCTTATTTCGCAAAAGGAAGGTAGCCATAATAGTTTGACTTCCTTAATTATCTTTTTTTTTGTCATATCTTTTTGAGTTCTTCATCTTATTGAAATTTTGTATTCTACCTTTCGCAGAGTCTGAGAAGAATCTTCATTCCTCCATTTCTGTTTTGGAGGCTAAATATGCCAAAATTCGCAAAGAAAATGCATTACTCGTCTCTGTCCTTACTGGTTCTCGCGACCGATCAGAAAGAAGACTTGATTATCTTGCTTATTCTAAGGATATTCAAGATAGGAATCATCAGAGAGCACTTCTTCGTCAAGTTCATCTCCGGGATGAAGTCCTTGTAAATGATATTTTATTGTCTAAATCTCTTCCTCCTACATCAATCGAACCTTTGGAAGTAGATGATGATGAAGTTCCTCGTCCTGCTGATAGTGATTATGATTATTAAAGTGGTGCAGAGGATAATTTCTTGGAAGATGAAGAAGATATTCCTTCTAAGGAAGCATCTGCTGGTGTTAATCAAAATGAAAATGAAAAAGAAATCTCTTCTGAAGAAGTAATTGCTGGTGATAATCAAAGTGCTAATCAATGCGAAGATCAGAATCGAAATGAAGGAGAGGCTTGCGATAATGAGAACATTGGCGAAGAACGTCAATTATCTCCTTCTACTGGAATTAATACTGAAGCATGAGCTTCTTATCTAGTTCTATCTTCTTGAATTGTCTTATCTTTATTACTTTTTGCGAATAACATTCTTCAACCAACTTTGGAATCAATTTTCCCTTTTAGTATTTTGCTGGTGAGAAAGATAATGCTTCTTGTTTATTGATTCCCATACTTGCCTCTCATTATCTTTCTTGCGAAAAATAATCTGTTATGAATATTTATAAATATTTTGTTTTGTCATGTGGTCTTATTTTTCCTTCCTAATTAAAGGTCTTATTATGCCACCTCTTGTCATTGCGACAAAATCTCAGGACTTCCTTGCACTTTCATGCAAAAACCCATTGATCTTGACTTATCTTTTTCTTTTGTATTGTGGCCTCTTCAGGAATGTTGCGACAATATGACAGGCCTAAATATTCTTGCGAAAATAAAGCCCCATGACATTGTCGTCTTGCGACGAAATCGCAGGACGTCTTCGCACTTTCATGCGAAAACCCATTGATCTCGTCTTATCTTTTTCTTTTGTATTATTGCCTCTTCAGGATTGTTGCACAAATATGACAAGCCTTAATACCCTTGCGAATAAAAATCCTCATGACATTTGCGTCTTAATACACTTATCAGCTCCCTAATGGAGGGTGCCGCCCTTATCTCCCCCTTGGTTGCCCTTTCAAGGAGGCGTAATTCTACCATACAAGGTTAGCTCCTCCCATCCAGTCTTAACAACAACCAGTTGTTTTCGCAGCCTCTTATCCCTTTTACCTATAGGGCTTATGGTTACGAGACTGCACCCTAAGTGGGGTTCTCTTCAGGCCGAGTGCAGCATAAGCCAAGACTTGTCAAGAATGGCAAGGTACGCTTCAAACGCTCCTGGCACTCTTGACTCAACCGTGTACCTCGGCGCCTTGATCAGATATGCACTCCTTGGGAGAGTCCTTATTACCTTAGTCGCCCAACCTAAGTCATATGCTTAAGCTGAGAATCCAAGGTGCCTCTCTTAGATGGGCTTTATTGACCCCAAATCTCCATGACTCGGGTTCCGGTGGCGGTGTAGCCTTTGCCTGAGCCATGCAACAGGTACCCCCTTATATGACGTACTTTAGGTCTTACATTTGCCTCTTGCGAAATTTTATTCGCGAACTAGGGTGTACGCCATAAAGGTTCGCCCCTTTCTTTTATGTCATTGTTCTGTGATTATCTCTGCAAAATTTCCGCACATCATGATCTTGTTTTGATATGAATAATCTTGCAATTATTCTTTCAGAATCTATAACTTCTCAAATCTTCTTACAAATAATATCTTTTTAAGTACAACCTGTTCTATGGTCTGTCAAGTCTATGACCAACATCTCTACCTTCTGGATCCATTAATCTATAAGCTCCTGTTCCAACTATCTCCTTAATGATGTAAGGTCCATCCCATTTGTTCGCTAATTTTCCACCATTTTCTCGTTGATATATTGGTGTCTCTCGCAGAACTAAATCTCCTGGTTGGAATTCGCGTACTTTGACACGCTTATTATATTCTCGGGCTAATCTTCGCTGATAATTCTCCATATGTTGTAAATCTTTTTCTCTCCTTTCTTCTAATTCATCAAGTTTATTTAAGATCAAACCCGCACTAAGATTTTTCTCCCAAGCTTCTCTCTTTGTTTAAGGAATAATAACTTCTGTTGGTAACACCGCTTCAACTTTGTATGTTAAACAAAAAGGTGACATTCCAGTAGCTTCTCTTCTAGTTGTATTATAAGCCCATACTGCATTATGTACTTGTTCGCACCATGCTTTGTGATGCCCTTCCAAGTTCTTCTTTAATATATCTGCAATTTTTTTGTTTGTTGCTTCTACCTTCCCATTAGCTTGTGGATACAAAGGAGTAGACTTTCCACATTTTATCTTAAATGCATTAAGTAACATTTTTATGTTCTGTCCTTCAAACAGTTTACCATTATCAGATACCAACTGCGCAGGAATTCCGAATCTGCAAATGATATTTTCGAATATGAATGTAAAGATATCTTTGTCGCGAATATGCTGTAATGCCTTCACTTCTGTCCATTTTTTGAAATAATCTGTTGCGACCATTAAGTATCTTCTTTGTCTAGAACCTGGTAAAAATTGCCCCACAATATCTAAGCCCCACTTTCCAAAAGGCCACACACTGGTTGAAGATGACAATGGTGCTCCAGGTGCATGTATTTTCTTTCCATGCCGTTGACAATCTTAGCAACGTCTTGATATTTGTTTTGCATCTTCGTGCATGTATGGCCAGTAATATCCTTGCACTTTTGCTCTATGTGCCAAAGACCTTCCCCCGCTATGATTGCTAGCATCCCCACTATGTAACATTTTTAGCACTTTTTCTCCTTCCTCTCGTGTCAAACATCTGAGTGATGGTCCATTAAAGGATTTTCGGTATAGCAGCCCATGTCTTAATTCATAATTCGTTGCGCGGCTTTTTAACTTGTGTGTTTCCAATCTATTTCTTGATGTTTCTCCGTTCGCCAAATATGCATGAAGTTCCGTTCTCCAATCAGCGATATTGTTCGTTTGTTGTTCTTCTTCATCGTCTATTAACATCACGTCCACTTCTTCTTCTTCTTTATTGATTGATGGTGACATAAGTGTTTGTATTTTTATACATCTCGCAGTTGGATCTGTCATCATGCTTGAGATGAAAGCAAAAGCGTCTGCGAGTCTGTTATCCTTCCTTGAAATGGCCTCCATTTTATTTTTGGGATTTTCGCTGACAATTCTTCAACGAGCTTCTTGTATTTCTTCAAGGATGGTTCATTTATAATATACTCTCACTTTATTTGGCGAATAACTAGCTGCGAATCACTAGTGATCCTGGCATTTTCTAGTTTCATTTCTATTGAGAATTTTAAGGCATGTATCACAGCTTCATATTCCGTTTCGTTATTAGTGGACACGAATTCCAATCTGATTGAAAAAGCCATCTTTATTCCTTCTGGCGAAATTAAAACAATTACAACTCCATTGCCTTCTCCATTTGATGATCCATCTACCAATATTTCCCATCTATTTGGTTTTGTTAATAAATCTTTTGGATCTCCGTGTTCTTCTTCTATATCCATCATTTCTTCTACCACTTCATCTTCTTCTAAAGGAAATTCTGCCAAGAAATCTGCAACAACTTGTGATTTTGGTGAAGACAAAATTTCATATTTAATATCAAAGTGGCCTACTTGTGCATTCCATCTCTCCACTCTTCCTGATCTTTTAGAATTCTTCATCACTGATTCAATTGGTACTTTCGTTAATACCTTTATCTCGTGCGCTTGAAAATATATGAGGAGCTTAAATGATGCATAAACTAATGCTAAGATCAACTTCTCAACCTTTGAGTAATTCTTCTCGGCAGTATTAAAAGTTTTGCTAATGTAATAAATGGGTTTCTCCACTCCTGCGTCTATTCGCAATAACACAGCACTTAATGCATGCGACGTCGTCTCAAGATAGATCAATAATTCTTCTCTTGATTCTGCTTTTTGTAAAATAGTTGCATTCATAAGATGTTCTTTGATCCCTTGAAAAGCTTTTTCGCATTCATCAGTCTATTTGAATTTCGCACCCTTCTAGGGTATATCAAAAAAATATTTGCATTTGTTTGATGATCGCGGAATGAATCTCCCCAGCGAAGCTAGAAGCCCATTCAATTTCTGTACATCTTTTATTGTTGCTGGTGTTGGCATGTCACGAACTGCTTGCACTTTTTCTGGATCAACCTGTATTTCTTCCTTTGATACAATGTAGCCTAAAAAAATTTCCTATGCAACTCCAATAGTACACTTCTCAGGATTCAGTTTAATGTTATACCGCCGCATTTGTTCAAAAATCTCCCTCAGGTCCTGTACATGGTCTTTGGACTCTTTACTAACATGTCGTCCACGTATACTTCTAATGTTTTGTGTATCCATTTTTCGAACACCTTCTCTACCATTCTTTGGTATATCGCTCCCGCATTTCGCAAACCAAATGGCATTTTCGTGTAACAATATAAACCTCTAGGGGCGAAGAAAGAAGTATGTTCTTGATCTTCTTAAGCGAGAGGTATTTGGTTATACCCTTTGTACCCATCTAAATACGATACCCTATCATTTCCCGTTGCGGATTCCACCATTTGAGGAATATCTGGTAACGGAAAACTATCTTTAGGGAAAGCTTTGTTTAAATCAGTGAAATCTATGCAAATCCTTATTCCTTTGTTTTTCTTTGGGACAATGACCATATTCGCTATCCATTCTGGGTATTTAGCTTCTCTTATGATTCCCGCATCAAGCATTTTTTGTAGTTCTTCTTCTATTTGGGAATGGTAAGCTGTTGCGATTTTTATTATTCTTTGTTTAAATGGTCTCACATTCTTGTTTAATCTCCAATTTGTGGCATGCAATTGATGGATCTATTCCCGGTATCTCATCCATGCTCCCTGCGAAAACGTCTTTATATTCTCGCAAAAGGTTAACAATTCTTTCTTCTTCTTCTATATCCATCTTGGTTCCAATTCTCAATATTAGAGGTTCTTCTATAGTCCCAACGTTTATTTATTTTGTTGGTTCTGCGGCAGTGTAACTGGACTTGGGTTCTCCCATTGGTGTTGGTTCTTTTATTGTTTTCACGGGTCCTTCTCCTTCTTCCGAAATTTCACTTGGTATTCCCTTGCCTTCTTTTGCCCTTATCATATATACTCTAAATTCTTCTTCTTTCTTTGCTTGCTTTGCCAATTTTCTGCGAAATTGTTTTCTTTTTGCTTGTCCTTCATAACGCTTTACTTCAATTTGATGACATAATTTTGCATTGTCAACATCTCCTCTGATTTCACCTATTCCATTTGGTGTGAGGAATTTAATACATTGATGCAACGTTGATACTACAACTTTTATCGCTTGTATCCATGGTCTTCCTAGCAACATATTATATGGCGATTCCATATCCACCACGCATAGTGTTACGTGTGTTTCGATCTCTCCAAGTGGAATTCGTACCACTATTACTCCTTTAGGTTTTGTTGTGGATTTTCCAAAGCCATGAAAAAAATATGTTGAACTGGACATTTCTTCATCTTTAAATCCCATTCCCCTGAATGCATGATAAAATATTATATCCACTGAACTTCTTGTATCGATTAAAGTTCTGTTCAATATCCATTATCCCATGGATTTTGTTGTTGTCTCCTTCTCTTTTCGCGTAATAGGCACTGTAATAACCAATGGAGATGTGTGGTTCAAATTTTCTTTTGGTATTTCTGCCGTCATGAATGTAATTTTTTGCTTTTCCCAATCTTTCAAGGGTGATGCCTTTTCTACCGCCATAACCTTCCTTCCTTCAAAATTTCGTTTATGTATTCTTCCTTTGATGTTTTCATGGAATTCATTAACCATTGTTTTTGTTATCATATTACACGCCAATCTTTTGTCATCTTCATTGACTCTAACCATTTTTATTTTAAATGGTTCACTGATTTATTTAATCACTTTCTTGATTTGAACAAACTCAACAACAATCTTCAACTTTCGATCTTCAGCGTCCCTGTTTCTAGCGTCATTATGTAGTTGCAGGAAATCCTACACTACACCCCTCATATGATTTCATTAACACTCAACTCATTTTTAGATTAACAATCTTAATTTTATTGATGAATCTTTGAACAATCTTACAAGAAAATATAAAGGAATCAAGAATAACCACTGCTCTAGATTTTCTCTCTCCTATTTACTTGTTTCTTACTCAAAAAATATCTCTCTCCTCCTTTACAACTGAACGACTATTTATAGGGAAATACATAGTGGATGACAGCTAATCTGTCCTTTATTTTCGGATATGGCTTGTGACATTCTCGCAACCCTATAAATGTTAATCTCGCAAACTTTCTAATTTTCGCAGGACCATCACATTTTTCTCATGATTTTAGCTGACGTCGTTTATTATATCATTTATGAAATTGTTCTGCGACGTTGTTATGTTGTTTTGTTGATAATTTCGCTGAAATATTATTGCTGCGAGATTCTGATCCTACACATTGCATATCCTTGGATTACCAATATGTGTGAGTTAGTAGAACCGATCATAACTTGTTATGTATCTTGGTAAAACTAGTACAATGCCTCAAATATGTATTGGTATGACTTTATTAGTGTAACGGATCCTAAGTAATCACCTAAGATGATATGATCGATATTTGTAATTGGTGTAACCGATTCTGGTAATTGGTATGACCAATCACAAAAGAGTATGTGTAATCGATCCTTGTAATTAGCGTAACCGGTCCTGGTAATTGGTGTAACCGATCCTAGTGACTTGTGTAACCGATCACAAGTACCACCATGAGAATATGGTAACCGGTCCTAGTAATTGACGTAACCGGTCCTGGTAATTGACGTAACCAGTCCCAATAACCATATTAAGGTAGAACCAATCCTTGTGTTTGGTAGAACCGTAAACCCATGATTAGTAATTTGATATTTGATCAATCACATAGTTGTTCTTGGAATACTGATGAACAAATTCTAAACTTGTTTGGAAGTGTGGTATAATCGATTCCAAGATTGTAAATATGAAAAAAAATTTACAAAGAAAAAAAGATGTCGACATACTTTGAACATGTTCAGTAACTCTTATCTTTTATTGTTCAAAGATATTCCTTAATTACTCAAGGAGATCCCGGACCGAAATAAATTAAGAATCTTTTAATTAAGGTTGTTAGTTTTTTATGCTTTTAATTACCAACAATAAATACATATCTCTAGAAAATAAAAATTGGTAATGTGCATTTACTAAGTAGAGATTTTCTAGTGAGATTTAGGAAATATTAGACAAAGCATTTCCAGGAATTATGAAAACCGATTTGGGCATTTATTGCATATCTTAAAAATAATCGGTTTTGGAAATTCCTTGGTGTCCAAACATCCAAACATCCTTGGTCTATAAATACCCAAGTTTGCATTTCGAGAAAACTATCCTAAGAGCCAGGCAAACTTCATCTTTTTGTTGTTTCTGGTGGAGCCGTCTATTCGGAGAGGAAAGTACCCTAATTAGGAGAAATCTCTTACGACCACTCGTTTGAAGACTTCTGTAGGATCAAGAAGCGTCTACGAGTTGGTGGGAAACTGGATAATTGTAGTTTATTTTAGTTTTCGATTGATTTAATTGACTAACGGTTGTTGAACTTTGATTGCACCTAGTTTGTTTATTCTTGAGAACATTCTCTTCTGAGAATATTCACTCAACCTAGATCGAAGTATCGACGGGATCTTTAGAACTGTTTATATATCTAAAGACTTCTTGTGATAATCCATTGTTAACAGACTTCGTTATGTGCGTGATTGATCACAAGAGATTCAAGTGGTGTTGTGCAGGTGTTTATTGAAGATTAAAGAAGATTTGAAGACAAAGAAGATTTATGATTTGGTTTTTATATCTTTGGGTGTGCATAAACCTTGATCGGTCGGGATCCAACTAGAATCGGATTTATTTGATTGATTAGTTTTGTAAGATCAGTATCACCTTATAGTTTCTTATTTGATTTTATATTGATTGATTGCAAATCTAAACTCTGCTACTTCGGTAGTTGTTGGATAGATTGATCTGACCAGGCAAACGAGTTTATTGGTTAAACAGAAGAGCCTTTGCTTATGACTTGAGATATCTTCATCTTAAAGAATCAAGAGAGTTGTTACCAAACAGATTCGTTGTTCCTTTATTGTTTGGAATACGGTCCAAAGGAATTGTTCCAGTTTGTGCACTTATTGAATGTTGGAAGCGCAGGGATACTGAATAAACTAGGTGAACTATAGCTTTAGTTGCTTGGTCTCAACTATACGAAGTTTGTTAGATTTTTGTATAGCAGCTTAATTCTGAGAGTATTCAATTTTGGACTAGGTCCCGGGGGTTTTCTGCATTTGCGGTTTCCTCGTTAACAAAATCTTGATGTGTCTTTTACTTTTCTATTTCCGCAATTATAATTGTCTATTATAAATAAAAGTAAAATACACAAACGTTAACTCCGTATTACTTGATAGTGATCATATAAAGTTTGGTTAATTCCGAACCTATTATCAAGTAATCACACTTTGATTGTTGTATTGTCTCGATCTAGTATCCATAGACGATCACACAAAGTGTGAATACCGATTTGTAGTATTGTCTCGACTTTTTCCATAGACAATCACTTTCGGTAAGAGGACTTATAGGTGGATAATTCAAAGATTGTGGTGTATTTGGGTACCCTCGTCTTTTCAATGGGTATCAGAGCAGGCAAACACGAAAAGATCTAATAATATGTGTTTGGTGCGATCCATCCTATAATAAATGAATCTGATAGATGATTCAATTAACGAGAACTAAGATGGAAGACCAGCACCTGAAAATGACATCTTCTGTGAATTTACTGAACAATCTGATCCATATAATATAGATTCTGATGATTGGCAAACTTTCCTTGAAAAACAACTTGATGAAATTTATGAAGACGGTGACTCAGAAATCGATCAATATGTTGAAGAAGATGTGTCTGAATTTTCCTCATTACAAGGTGCTGTCTCTACAAAAAGACTATGGACTTATTGCTCCTCTTTGCATAGAAAATACGAAATAAAGAAAAGTCTTCTCTGGTTTCTTTTACGGATATCAGAGTACCACATATCTTCTTAAGGAGTGCAAAGAAAGTCTGAACTCAAAAACTCTTAAGTTTGAGAACCTTAGCAGGAAACATTATTTGTTGAATAAAAAACTTGTTGAAACTGAAGCAAGGATTAATTCTCAACATTTAATGAGTAAGGAAAAAGATGAGTCTGTTTCCTTCAAAAAAAATCCACGTGAGGTCAAATTAGCCAACGCTCTTGAAAACATCAAGGTCTTGGAAGAAGAAGTTGCAAGACTAAGAAGACTCAATGATAACACAATCAATTTGTCTTCTATGTTGGAGGCAGGAAGAAATCATGGCGATAAACGCGGATTAGGATATGATGGTATCAATACTTCTTCAAATAAAGAAGTAAAGTTTGCAAAGGCGGTATGCTCTTCAGTTCCAGAAGATCTACAGAAACAAGTTGATGTTCCTAATCCACCTAAGAGCTCATGTGGGACTTTAGAAAAAAATATCTCTGAAAGGAATCAGAGCATGTCTCCAATTAAAGATCATCATAATAACAAACAATCTCACAAAGGTAAGACTAAAGCCTTTACTTCTTTCAATAAGCATTGTTATTATTGTAGAGATAAAGTTCAAATGCAAAGGAATTGTAAAATTCGAAAGATGCAAGATGCACTATCTTTTGTTTCAAAAGAACTGAGTAAATTTACCCCCAAAAAGTCTTCAGATCACCAGTGTCCTACCTTGAGACAAAAGAATTATTCATGTAGTTCGGATACATATCCTAAAAGGAACAATGATAGAAAGGCTAAAACCTTTGTCAATATGAATATGAGATCTGATACTTCATCTTGGAAAAATGCAATGTTGCAAGAGATAAAGAACCTTCATCTGAAATCCACTCATATGTGGATACCAAAGTCTGAAGTGAAAACAAAAAGGGGGTCATCTAAAGCAAAGTCTAAGAAAAACAATCATGTTATAATCTTAGATAAAGATGACTATGAAAGTATAATTTTTAGACTCAAAAAGGGTTTAAGAACATCCAAGATGTTGATACACTGGTATCCTTCAATGATTTGCTATAAAGCAGAAAATGGAAAAAGAATGTTCGAAAACACCGAGATAGAACTTGCTCCCAAAATAATGGTGAGCCATTAAGTGTTCATTTCAATAACTAAGTATGTTGATCAGAATTCCTCAAACTTGTACTCCTTCTGAATAAATGGGAAGTTCTTAAAAGAGCACCGTGAAAAATACAGAACCGGATGTGATCCATCTACTCCATGAATAGCTTAAATAGTTTTTCTAAAATTTGGAGTTATTTTCTAAATTAAGAGTATACTTCCATATTGAGAATATTCATGATAAAATTTCTCAATAAATTCAAACCTTCTTGGAAATAATATTTTCGGAAAAGATTCATCTGATTCAGTTTCCGCATGTGTATAAAGTTACACGAAGAATACCTGATTGGTGTTTCAAAAATTCTTGGAAAGAAAGTTTGTTTGGCAATATAAAAACCATATATATAACCGATACTTCATCCACAAAAGTCCTCGGTTCAGAATGGGTAAAAGTACTATTGACATTGATTCTCAATTACGAAAACTTAAAACTTTTCAGGTTGAGCTCAAATGTTATTTCTCAAAAGAACACAAGAAGAATCATATTTCTTTTGAGCTTATGCTTATGATGATGAGAGATTTTGAAGTTGCTCATGAACTTCTAAAAACTTCAGTTTTGAATGAAAAACTACTAGATTCAAATCTTTTGAAGCTTATTGTGGAAGTGAATCTCTTGAAACGGAGACTCAATCATCTGAAAGAGAAGAGAAGACTCAAGAATCAGAACACTGAAGAATCTTCAGTCAATAATGAGAGTACTTCTAGAGATTAAGCTATTTGTTGTGATCCAACAAAATAGACATCAGTTTTTTGATTATTTCAATTATTGTATAAGGTCTATTGCTGAATAAAAACTATCTATTATTTATGAATAAAATTATTATTTTATAATTTTTCTTGTGATAGTTTTTCGATTACATAGCCTGTGCTTGAATGCTTTATATTATTGTTATGTATTTATGGGATGTTTGATTTCGGTTTTATTAACCTTAATATTCGATCTCATATGATTGTGAACCCTTATAGTTTGTGTGTCTTTTTGATTTAGCGGGATTAAGTTCTATCCCATGTTGGTAGGATTTATCAAAGGATCATAAGGTGTTCCGATTGAGACTCATACGTAAAAAGTCACAATGTTTTGAATCAATTTGTGTTTACATGAGTTGAGTTTAGCATAAAAATATGTGTTTCGGGGTTTCAACTTTTGTTATTGGCACGCATTAGTTAAAACCGATTCAACCTTTCTCTGTAAAGGTTGCTCTTTGTTGTTGTTCTTTTGTTCTTGCGAGAGGATGACAACACAACGGGGGAGAGTTCTAACTTGAACTTGCGCTTAATGATATATCTTTCTAGGGAGAAGAGGATGCAAAATCTGAGGTAACGAATTTGTTAGTTAATCATTTTCCTGTTTAAGAAAAGCCTGATTTTATTGCATATATTTTTCTTTTGTTTAACAAAATTCGGTATCAGTTGATGTTTATTCCATTATGTGTGTATGGATATGTGTGTGTGTGTGTGTGTGTGATTCAATTGTTTCCGGTTAAGAAAAACTGGTTTGGTATCTTTTTTTATTGTTTGGTATCAATTGTTTTTGGCTTAACGAAATTTCAGTGCAATTGTGGTGCTTTAATGTTTATGTTTGTTTCAATTACTTCCGGTTAAGAGAAATAATTGTGCAACTCAATTTATTATGTTTGTATATATTGTTTATGGCTTAACAAAATTACGTGATCATTTGTTTAGTCCAATTCAATTCCGGATAAGAGAAACTAAGTTAATTCTGATCTTAGTTAGACTTATCAAAGTAAAGGATTCGGTTATTCAAGTCTAATCGAATGCCTTGAAAATAAATACTAGTTAACTAACCCAGTACTTGTCTTGTCTAAAGTGTAAGGTCTAAATTATTGTCTGAATAATTAGAGCCTGATGAGAAAAATAAAGTTAATTCTGATCTTTATTTTGGTCTTATAGAAATAAGCGATTGTATTTGTGCAATCGGTTTAGCAAGGGAACTAAGTTTCTTAGTCAATTTGATAAACTATTAAGGAAAATTGCTTCGGGCAATTGTTTCCTTGATAACATATTAAAACCAAATTACTTGTAGTTTCGGTTTTGATATTGGTTATCTAAAATAGTATGTGAAACCTTTGTGCTTAACTCTTATAGGTTGTACACGTCTTTTAGATTTGTAAGATCCTTTCGGTTTGACCTTTATTTGCTCGAACCTTTGTCATTTTGTGACAAAAAGGGGGAGAAACATATGGAGTAAACAAGTGATTTGTAATCACTAAGGAAAGGACAATTGTGCTTAAACGTTATATCTAACGGAATAGTAAAGCATTAACTAAGGGGGAGCAACATATCATATTTGTATTGTAGTTATCTTGACTACAAAAGAGGAATAACAAAGATATTCGGATTGAAAATCTACCTATCTTGCCTTTAGGGGGAGTATTAGCTTTGTTATTTAAATATCAACATCGGCATTTATGGATTGAATATATGCAGGGTATTATGTTGTTGAAACTTAGAATCAAGCATATGTGTAATGAATTCTAGTAATTTATTTATCTATATGTATTAAGATTTTTGTCACTAAAATTGACAAAGGGGGAGATTGTTAGAGCATAGCTTGGTTGAACCCACCAAGCGTTGGTTTGTCAAGTTGGGTTGTCATATTTTAGTGAATCAAAACTCAATTAAAGATTCGCTTGATTATGTACTAGAGACAACTTCGTATAGGTTAGACTAGAAAGATTAGGATTATGAGACATACAAGTATTACTCGAAGACTTGAAGAATGTGAAGAAGTAACAAGCTACAACGACGACATCATCCTTCCTCTTGAGCTTAGTAATATTTTGACTTAAACTGTTTCATTCCTAACGTGTCTTTCAAGTCGTGCTATATTGAAAACATAACTGTGAAGCCGTGAATGATTATACTCTAGTCGTGAGACATAGTGTTAAGAAATTAGAATACGAAGTATAACGCTTATCTTTTGAACTTCGTATATAAGACATCGACATAATCGTATGAACGCTATTGTGATTATGTGTATGGGTAAAGGTGAAGATTTCATCATAAGAAACAATGTTTACATTTGTTTAAAGGAAGTACATACATGAACTTGTTTAATGAATCGAAAGGAAATCTCTAGGATTATTGGTATAGTTATTCATTGCATATCCTTGGATTACCAATATGTGTGAGTTAGTAGAACCGATCATAACTTGTTATGTATCTTGGTAAAACTAGTCACAATGCCTGAATTATGTATTGGTATGACTTTTATTAGTGTAACCGATCCTAGGTAATCACCTAACATGGTATGATCGATATTTTTAATTGGTATATCCGATCTTGATAATTTGTATGACCAATCCCAAAAGAGTACATGTAATCGATCCTTGTAATTAGCGTAACCGGTCCTGGTAATTGGTGTAACCGATCCTAGTGACTTGTGTAACCGATCACAAGTAATACCATGAGAATATGGTAACTGGTCCTGGTAATTGACGTAACCGATCCTGGTAACTGATGTAACCGGTCCCAGTAACCATATTAAAGTAGAACCGATCCCAGTAACCGTAAACCCATGATTAGTGATTTAATATTTGACCAATCACATAGTTGTTCTTGGAATACTGATGAACCAATTCTAAATTTGTTTGGAAGTGTGGTATAATCGATTCCAAGATTGTAAATATGAAAAAAGATTTACAAGGAAAAAAAGATGTCGACATACTTTGAACATGTTCAGTAACTCTTATCTTTTATTGTTCAAAGATATTCCTTAATTACTCAAGGAGATCCCTCACCGAAATAAATTAAGAATCTTTTAATTAAGGTTGTTAGTTTTATATGCTTTTAATTACCACCAATTAAATGCATATTTCTAGAAAGATAATAATTGGTAATGTGCATTTACTAATTGAATATTTTCTAGTGAGATTTCGGAAATATTGGACAAAGCATTTCCAGGAATTATGAAAACCGATTTGGGCATTTATTGCATATCTTAAGAATAATTCGGTTTTGGAAATTCCTCGGTGTCCAAACATCCTTGGTCTATAAATACCCAAGTTTTCATTTCGAGCAAACTATCCAAAGGGCCATGCAAACTTCATCTTTTTGTTGTTTCTGGTGGAGCCGTCTATTCGAAGAGGAAAGTACCCTAATTTGACGAAATCTCTTACGACCGTTCGTTTAAAGACTTTTGTGGGATCAAGAAGCGTCTACGAGTACCGTTGGTAGGAAACTGGATAATTGTAGCTCATTTTAGTTTTTGATTGATTTGATTGACTAACGGTTGTTGAACTTTGATTGCACCTAGTTTGTTTATTCTTGAGAATCATCTCTTCTGATATAAGATTCACTCAAACTAGATCGAAGTATCGACGGGATCTTTAGAACTGTTTGTAGATCTAAAGACGTCTTGTGATAATCCATTGTTAACATGCTCCATTCTGTGTGTGATTGATCACAAGAGATTCAAGTGGTGTTATGCAGGTGTTTATTGAAGATTAAAGAAGATTTGAAGACAAAGAAGATTTCTGATTTGGTTTTTATATCTTTGGGTGTGCACAAACCTTGATCGGCTGGGATCCAACTAGAATCGGATTTATTCGATTGATTAGTTGTGTAAGATCGGCATCACCTTATAGTTTCTTATTTAATTCTATATTGATTGATTGCAAATCTAAACTCTGCTACTTCGGTAGTTGTTGGATAGATTGATATACCAGGCAAACGAGTTTATTGGTTAAACAGAAGAGCCTTTGCTTATGACTTGAGATATCTTCATCTAAAAGAATCAAGAGAGTTATTACCAAACAGATTTGTCGTTCCTTTACTGTTTGGAATACGACCCAAAGGAATTGTTCTAGTGCGTGCACTTATTGAAAGTCGGAAGCGCAGGGATACTGAAGAAATTAGGTGAACTATAGGTTTAGTTGCTTGGTATCAACTATACAAAGTTTGTTAGATTTTGTATGGCGGCTTAATTCTGAGAGTATTCAATTCTGGACTAGGTCCCGGGGGTTTTCTGCATTTGCGGTTTCCTCGTTAACAAAATCTTGTTGTGTCTTTTACTTTTCTATTTCCTCAATTATAATTGTCTATTATAATTAAAAGTAAAATACACAAACGTGAACTCGGTATCACTTGATAGTGATCCTATAGTGTTTGGTTAAGTCCGAACCTATTTTCAAGTAATCACAATTTGATTGTTGTATTGTCTCGATCTAGTGTCCATAGACGATCACACAAAGTGTGAATACCGATTTGTAGTATTGTCTCGACTTTGTCCATAGACAATCACTTTCGGTAAGAGGACTTATAGGTGGATAATTTAAAGATTATGGTGTAATTGGGTACCCTCATCTTTTCAATAGGTGAAATCAAAGTTTCAACAAACTTTATTCAATCAAATCAATCAAAAACTAATAACACTACAATTATCTAGTTTCCCACCAATGGTACTCGTAGAACTTCTTGATCCCACAAAAGTCTTTAACAGAGCGGTCGTAAGAGATTTCACCTAATACAATCTTTTGCAAAACGTTATTATAATGTTCATGAATTGATTCGAGTGAATCAAAATAGATTTTGCTTCAATTGTGTCTTATATACTTCTACGAGAATATAAACAATTGAACAACTCTAGAACTAGTTTCATTTGAGTCATTTGAACTAGTTATGGTTAAGATGAACAAGGTCGATATGAAAGTGTTCAAATGGCTATCTTCGGTCAACTATTGTTGACCCAACAAGGTTTACACGTTTAGGTACGGTTACTCATATCTAAATGAAGTCACTTTTCATTTGTGTGTAACAAGCTAAATTCGATCTAACGGTTGAAAGATATTAGCTTGAGTCTAATCAGGTTTTCATATAATGGTGAATATTTAATACTTTGTTACCAAGGTAACATTGATTGCAAACCCTGATTTGAAGATTATATAAGGGAGAACTCTAGCAACTGGGAAACCTAATCCCCACACCTCCTGTGTGATATTAGTTGCGACTAGAGTCGATTCTCCTGTAACCTTAGGTTTTTCCAAAACCCAATAGGTTAACAACTTAAAGACTAAATTGGGATTATGAAGCCAGTCCTAACTATTTTATCTTTAGTTGTGTGTTATGATCTTGTGTTTTCTATCGTATTGAGTACTACCTTCTCTAAGATTTGCTCGAGATTTAATCTCCGATAGGCAAGATAAAAAGTAGTCACAAACATCTTTGTATCATCGTTTGTGATTCCACAATATCTTGTTTCGCTACCATACGATTAAGATTATTGTGAGGTGATTGATATTACTAGGCTGTTCTTCGGGAATATAAGTCTGGTGTATAAATTGGTCCATGTTCACCTTTATTTATCAAAAGACGGAACAAAAATCATAGGTATATCTGTGGGAGACAGATTTATCTATTCAATAGACTTTTCTGTGCGAGACAGATTGGTTTATCAAGTCTTCGACTTTGGGTCGTAGTAACTCTTAGTTGTGGGTGAGATCTGCTAAGGGGATCAAGTGCGCAGAATCCGACGTGGTTTTAGAGGCGTAAAGAATGCAACTGTACCTTAATCAGTGTGAGATTGGTTAGGGCTCAAATGCATTCCAGTCCGAAGTTAACTTGGAGTATGCTAGTGTCTGTAGCAGCTTAATACAGTGTGGTGTTCAAATCTGGACTAGGTCCCGGGTTTTTTCTGCATTTGTGATTTCATCGTTAACAAAACTTCTGGTGTCTGTGTTATTTCTTTTTGCATTATATTTTCTATATAATTGAAATATCACAGGTTGTGCGTAAGATCAATCAATTGTGAATCCAACCTTTGGTTGTTGATTAAATTGATTAACACTTGGATATTGGTTTTTGATACCGTCCAAGTTATTTCTTATATTCACTCGATCTCGCAAATTCCTATTTTTTTGATTGCATATTGAATTAAGAACTTGAGATATAACTCTTTGATATACTTTTTCTTAAGATTGAGTCTGACTGTCTAGTTGATTCTCTTGAAAGTATATTGGAGTTAGTCCATACAGATTGCTAAGCGAAATATTGGGTGTGGTTGTTAGACCTCGTTTTTTCAGTTGGTATTAGAGCAGACAAACACGTTTAAGACCTCATAAGTCTGTGTTTTTAGCGATCTGACTCTATGGACAGAAGTCCTATCTCTATAAACGTAACGCCAGTCTTCGATGGCTCGAATTACTTATGGTGGAAAATTGTTATGCGTGCCTTTCTTCAAGCGCGAGATTTTCGATTATGGGTTTATGTTGTTAATGGCTATAATCCTCTGGTTGTTACAGAATGCGATGTAACTATTCCAAAGGATATCGGTGATTATGATGTTGTCGAGATTCTTGCCGCAAAGAAAAATTCTGAAAGATTGAATGCAATCGTCCATGCCATTACCCCGGATTTTCATCACCATGTGACTACGTGCACTCGATCTAAAGATACGTGGGATAACTTAGTAACCGTATTTGAAGGGAATACCCGTGAAAAAAAAGCTAGGCTTCAAAACCTAAATTCTAATTGGGAAAACCTTCGTATGGCAGATGAAATTCATTTGATGAGTTTAATCACAAAGTATCTGAAATTGTTAATGCATCTTTTGCATTGGGTAAGAATATTCCTGAAAAGGACATTGTGATGAAAATTCTCAGATCGTTTCCAGCCAAATACGATTCTAAGAAACATGTTATCGTTGAAGGAAATAACCTTGATACACTTTCCAGAAATACTCTTGTTGGAAAGTTAAAAATACTTGATCTTGATCAGAATACAATCAGAACATCTGCGTTCAATGTTGTGACCAACACAAGCAAATCTTCTAACTTGTCTTGGGCTGATGAATAATGTTCCAATCATAATGATTTTAATAAATCACTGATTACACAAAAAATCAAGGATATTGTAAAAAGAAGCAAAAGATGTGAGTAAGGTCTCTCCTTGATTAATGTTCAGATGATTCAATACAAGAAAAGTCATCCCAGGTTGTCAATATCTTGCATACTTCCAATGTGTGCAATGAATTTTCGGCTCTCGCAGCAGAAACTTCTTCCTGCTCAAATTCTGATTCAGAGTTTGAGTCTGACACTGAGATTTTTGATTTCTTGGATAAGTGTGAAGAAATTCACCACGAAAATCTCCAACTAAAGGCTTCGTTGGAGAAACTTGAGATAGATTGTCTTAATGATGAATTCACCAGGACCCTATCTCTGAAGGAAAAAGAGATTAATACTCTTAAGTGTGACCTGCAAAGGTTGTCTGGAAGTTCTGACAAAATCTCAGCAATGTTATTCGGTCAGAAGTCTTTTGGAAAAACAAATGGTTTTGGGTTCAAAAGCAAAACTGTGAGCACAAACAACTTCTTTTTTCCAGCCGGTTTTGGAACAACTGATAGTGGATGTTGTGATAAATAGAAGGCAAATAAGCAAGATAATAAATCTTCCTTGATTTGTTCGTTCTGTGGAAATGAAAATCATGTTCAAAGTAAGTGTTGGAAATTCAAGAGGAACAACAAAAGGATTGCAAAACTTCAAAATGACATGCAAAGAATGAATCTGGCCTTGGGTAATCAACAGGGTACTCCTGAAGACAAGAAGAAATCTAAACGAACCATATTCAGACGAGAAGTCTGTTTATACAACAAGCCTTGATAAGTCACTATGTGATAAAAGATGTGAGCCTTCGGCTCACTCCGTCACTATCTAATACTAGTGACGTCTGCATCCTCATCTTTAACTTGAGAAAATGAGGATTGCATCAAGGTTGCTCAAGTTTTGTATAATTGTTATTTTATTTTATTTTTGTTAAGAAAATATCTTCTTAGTTAAAATAGATAATGGATCATGAACCGTAAAAGACTTTTTCAAAGTTCTTCCAGGGTTTGGCTGTCCATTGGTCTATTTATATTCACTTGTGATCAAAATGCCCTTCACTTCGTTTATCTTTAAAAGATACAGCTTCATGGATCCTGTAACTAGAGGTACTACAAAAAAGGATGCAGTTGAAGCAGTTGATGTGTATCTTTGTGAAGGAATCAAATCCTCAAGGAAGAAGAAGGAGAGATCTACAAATGATGAAGAATATTCTTCTTCCAACTTCCTCTTGTTTGTTTGTCATCTTGATAATAACTTTAGAGGTATGGTGAAGTATTTCATCAACAAAATAAATGATTTAAAATCTCAAATCATTTTGTCTTTAGAAAAAATAGCTCACTATGAACATATGTTGTCTCTAAAAATGAACACCTTATGTGGACTAAAAAGAGAAATTAGTGAGTTAATTGATATTTCTGAATATGTGAACGAATTGAACGATCCCATAATCAATAGGTTCTTCAATAATGAGAAGGAATTCTCAGTAGATGCTCTGAGAAAGCTCTATGATTTCTAGGAAACTTCTTATGAGAATTTATTCTTGTGTTTTAAAAAGGATAACTAGGGTTTGGAATAACAATTATTGTGAGTACACATAGCTATTGCCAACGATTTTCATCTTGCAATGTTTTTAGATTTATTTATTTAAATTCTAAAGTTTATTTGGAAGATGATTTTGCAGTATTAATCTTTATCGGTTTTATATATTGCAAAAAATTGTTATGGGATATGTGTGTTTGCGTCCGTGAACTATGATTATCCCATATATGTCAAAAGTTAAGCCTATTATGTCATTATGCAAATATTGATGGAAGATAGGATGAACTTTTGATTGCAAAGATTAAGTCTATTATATGTCTTTCTCTGATCCACTTCTATGTGAAAGTACTGTGCGGCTCCTTAAGTTCTCTTATGTTGAGCATTTCCGATTAAATTAATCATGAGTTCTCTTGTGGTTAATTTAATTAAGTTTTCTGGATACAAATTCATGTTTCATGTAATTTGTTAATGTCCAAAGAAATCTTTTTTTTCTTTTAAAAGTAAGCTCGCTCTTGTTGTTCTTTCGGGAATGATATTTTATGGGGAAGAGTTCTTAATTGAACTTGTGCTTAATTGCCAAATCTTTGTGGGGAGTGTTGTTGTGGAATATTGTAGGAGTTCTCTTGTATCTTTATAAACTCCTTGATGAATACACAAAGTTTCGACTATGTGAAATCATCGAAACAAAGTTGATATGTTCTCTTTTAGTCATGAAGTATCTCTATGAGAATTTCATTGTGATCCCACTAGTTTTCGTACCTTTGCCAATTTATATTGACAAAAAGGGGGAGAATTAATGTGTAGTTCACACTACAGATACATATGGTTTACGGATCATTATGTAAGGGGGAGTGGTTTTCATTGTGCGATGAAGTATCGACTAAGGGGGAGTGATACACATCACCATAGTATTATTATCAAAGTTGTGATACAATTGAACTTTGATGCTGTGTAATAATACTATGACACCCTATAACAATGATTGAGAGCTACAATTTTCTCATTGTTATAGCTATGGATCTTCAAGTAATGTTGAAGAAGCAAGGAAATCAAGCATTTGGATGAGAAGCTACAAAGTTTATTTATTTAGTAATCCATATGTATTGATAGTTTTGCCACTAAAATTGGCAAAGGGGGAGACTGTTAGAGCACTGCTCGGTCGAACTCGCAAGTGTTGCTATCTCAAGCTTGTTGTCAAGTTTAGTTTCCAGAAGTATAAGTCTTGATTTCTAGTCTACTTATAACTAAGTCTCAGACTAGGATAGAAAGTATGGTTGAGAATTAGGCTTCACGGAATTCATCGATTAAAGATGAGGAACTACTAAGGAGATCTTGTGGAACTTCATCAACAAAAGGTATGTGGAGACTTGAACTCATCTATCACTCAAAAGTATATCTACTCTATCAACTATTTGAGACAAAAGTCGTATAGCTATATAGACTTCAATTATACACATTTGATATTTCGAGCTGAGTTTAACTCGCTTACATATTTCTCGAAATATGTGTTGGTAAGCTTTCGCTTTAACCAAGTTCATCTTATATTCTTGAAGAAAGTCAAAAGATGATCATGTGAGAATCATCTTGTAAAATCTTACATGATTTGTGTGAGACAGTCATTTGATGTAGACTCATAATGTTTCGTATTGATCATTCAATCACTTGAAAAATTGCTTTGAAGCTAATAGTTTGTGTGAGACAGCTATTGTCATCTTCTAAGAATGTTTCAATAATTGAAATGGGAGTTTAGAACAAATAACCATGGTTGGATATAGCATAGTATGGATACTTGTATGCTAACTGTTGCAAGTTATTCCAAGTCCGGGAACCATAGTATGCATACCCAAGTACGACTACTTAGGTATGCGTACCTATTTGCATACTTGAGTAGGTTATGTTCTAAAATCTATTTGTTCATGAACTAACACATTTATATATTAAGGAATGCAATCTCTTTCAAATCGTGGCTATAATGTTCATGAATTTATTCGAGTGAATCAAAATCGATTTTGCTCCAATTGTGTCGTGTATGCTTCTGTGAGAATATAAACAATTGAATAACTCTAGAACTAGTTTCATTTGAGTCATTTGAACTAGTTCTGGTTAAGATTGCTAGAGCATTGCTCGGTCGAACTCGCATGCGTTGCTATCTCAAGCATGTTTGTCAAATTTAGTTGTCAAAATTATATGTCTTGATTTCTAGACTACTTATAGTTAAGTCTCGGTTTAGGACAGTTTAGTGTAGTTGAGCTCCAGACTCCATGGCGATCATCTTACGAAGACGGAGAACTACTCAAGGAACCAGTGGAACTTCATCCGACTAAAAGGTATGTGGAGACTTGAACTATTTTATCACTCAAAAGTTTATCTACTCTATCTCCTACTCTTGAGACAAAGTCGTATAAGTATGATAGTTTTCATACATACACATTTGCTATTTCGAGCCGAGTTTACTCGCCTATCTTTTTCTCGAAATATATGGTGGTAAGCTTTCGTTTTAACCACTTTTCATCTTAAACCATGACGAAAGTCATGATGACGTTTCAATCCTGAAAATAGCTTTGATGACGATAGTTGTGAATAGCGACTATTATAACATTATAGGAGAATGTTTCAATGATTTAAATGTAGACCAGCGGAAGTTCCGAAAATTTCTGCTGAGTTTGTAAGTTTGCAAACTGTTAAACCAGTCACCTTAGGTACGCGTACCCACGGAAGTTTTCGACCGAAAAATTTCTGCTGAGTTTCTAAACTCAAATCCGGTAGCTATGGTACACGTACCCATACGCGTACCCAAGCTGGTTATATTTCTCAAATCGGAAGTTCATGAACTTAAACAATAAATCAATAAGGAATGTAATCTTTGCAAACCATGGCTATATTGTTCATGAATTGATTCAAGTGAATCAAACCAATTTTGTTTCAATTGTGTCTATTCATAAAGACCTAAGCAATTGAACAACTCTTCAACTAGTTATTATGAGTCATTTGAACTAGTTGTGTGAATAAGATGAATACGGTTAATATGGAAGTGATATGGATCACCACTGGTTAACTATTTGTGAACCAACTAAGTGTACACGTTTAGGTACGGTTACTCAAACCTAAATGAAATACATTTCATTTGTGTGTGACAAGCTAAGTTTCGATATAAAGGTTGAAAGATATTAGCTTGGTAAAATCAGGTTTTTCATCTAACGGTGAATATTGAATGCTTTGTTACCAAGGTAACTTGGATTGCAAACCCTGATTTGAAAACTATATAAAGGAGACATCTAGCAACTGGAAAAACTAATCCCCGCACCTTCTGTGTGATACTAGTTGGTTTTGCTAGAGTCGATTCTCCTTTAACCTTAGGTTTCTTATCGAGACCCTGTAGGTTAATGACTGAAAGACTTCATTGGGATTGTAAATCCAAACGAAACTACTTCTCTTGTAGTTGAGCGATCTGATCTTCCCATTTTCTATCATACGAGTTCAATTGAATAATTAACTTGAGATTATATCTCCGATAGGGCAAGATAAAAAGAAATCACAAACATCTTCGTCTCATCGTTTGTGATTCCACAATAACTAGTTTCTCTACCATACGATTTAGATTATTGTGAGGTGATTGATAATTCTAGGATGTTCTTCGGGAATATAAGTCCGGGTTATCAATTGGTTTCGGTTCACCTTGATTTTATCAAAAGACGAAACAAAACTCTTAGGTTTATCTGTGGGAGACATATTTATCTATCATCATAGACTTTTCTGTGTGACACAGATTTGTTTATTAAAGTCTTCGAATTTGGGTCGTAGCAACTCTTGGTTGTGGGTGAGATCAGCTAAGGGAATCAAGTGCGTAGTATCCTGCTGGGATCAGAGACGTAAGGAGCGCAACTGTACCTTGAATTAGTGTGATATTGATTAGGATTCAACTACAGTCCAGACTAAAGTTAGTTTGTAGTAGGCTAGTGTCTGTATCGGCTTAATACAGTGTGGTGTTCAATCTGGACTAGGTGCCGGGGTTTTTCTGCATTTGTTGTTTCCTCGTTAACAAAATTTCTGGTGTCTGTGTTATTTATATTCCGCATTATATTTTGTTATATAATTGAAATATCACAGGTTGTGCTTTAAGATCAATCAATTAGAATATCCAACCTTTGGTTGTTGATTTAAATTGATTGACACTTGGATATTGGTCTTTGGTACCATCCAAGTTTATCTCTCTAGTATTTGATAAAGACTCGCAGATTTCCATTTGTTTGAGTATAGATCAAATCGAGAGATTGAGATATTAACTCTTTTATATACTTTTATCTAGATTTAGTCTGAATGTCTAGTTGATCTCTAGAAAGTATATTGGAGTTAGTCCATACAGATTTCTAATCGAAATATTGGGTGAGGTTGTTAGACCCCCGCTTTTTCAATTGGTATCAGAGCTGGAAAACATCTTAAACCTTATAAGTTTGTGTTTGTTCGATCCTCAAAAGTCTATCCCTATGGGAAATCTTTTTGGGAGACTTGCTCATGGCATCTGTAACGCACACCAGAGCTCCTTAAAAACTGTTCAAATATTATTACTCTTTAGACCTACTGTCTTCTTTAATAATCTTATACCATCTAGTATACCTTCGAAACTAGATGATGAGAAACAGTCTAAAGAGAAAATTAAAAGACCCTCTAAAAGGAAATTTCAAGGGAAACATGATCAACGCGCAAAGGTATGTACCCTCACAAGAATTAATCTTAATCTCTTTGAGGAATACTATCATAATGGATCAATTGACAAGGGTCTATTTAGAGCGTTTGAAAATGTTTTGAAATCCTTAGAAAAGCTTAATTTCATAAAAGAATTGAATCGTCCTGATAAAAGTTTTGTACCGGTAAAATCATGTTATAATGATGTACAAACTGTTCCAACCACCAACTCACTTGAAGTTGATAAAAAGGTTTCCTGTAAGGTTGGTAAAGGAACCATTTATCAGAAAAAGTCATTTCTGTGTCATAAGAAAAAGATCCCAATGGATCTTCCTATTGAACAAAATTCTATTAGGATTAGATTTGTGGATGAATCCTGTAGCAAAGTATTTGAAAATATTTCTTTTACTGGTTTATTTTAGAAAAGAAATTGGATAATACAAGTGGGTATAAGGAGGATTTATATTGGTGAAGGTTTTGATACTCTTACTAGAATCTTCTATGCCAACATTTATTATATTGTCCCTGAGGACATAGAATTCAAGATCATGGTTAATATAGTGAGGATTTTAGTTAATAGAGAATTGATTTCGAAAATTACCGGAATTTCTTTGGGTGATTTTCGCCTCCCTAGAAGCTATTTCAAAAGTGCTTTGTGGAAAGAGTGTTGTGTGGAATAGAGGAAAATTTCCCACTAATCAACTAGATTTTCCTTTAAAGTCTTTTGGAAAATTGGATATTTCGAATCTTTGTTCTTCCACGGTTGAGAATTCTCGTTGGAGCCGTGAGTTTGTGGAATTAGTCTATTACCTTGTGATGGAAACCAAAGGTCTTGACATTTGTGGATTCATTATTTTGCAAATGATAGACATGACATCCGTTGACAAGAAGTTAGGCTTCCCTTGCTTGATTGAGCGTATTTGTCGCAACTTCTCCTTTGATCCAATTGGGAATTACATTGGAACTCCCAAGCTTGTTCGACCGTGCACCTTCAGTCGAATGAGGGAATATAAATGCAAGAGGCAAAGGTGTGACACAATTGATGGCTCGAGTGATTCTTCTACGAAGCTTCTTCGCCAAATTTACAAAGGTGTTTGTAAGTTTAATACCAAACTAAATTGTGTTCAAAAACAATTACTTGTGATTGCTACCAAGTATCCCGATATTAAAGAAGACATGGACAAAGTTCGTTCCACCTTCACGGTCTCTGAAGATGAAGATGATGAGTAGCCTCTTGTGCTTCTTTTTATTGGTGTTAAATTGTTTTGACTCTCATTTGTCTAGGAAACTTCTTAAGAGAATTTTTATTCTTTTTTTTGTTTAAGAAGGATAACTAGGGTTTCGAATAATGTGAGTACACATAGCTATGTCCAACGTTTTCATCTTGCAATGTTTTTAGATTTATTTATGTAAATTCTAAAGTGATTTGGAAGATGATTTTTGCAGTATTAATCTTTATGGTTTTATATATTGCAATATGTTATGGGATATGTGTGTTTGCGTCCGTGAACTATTATTGTCCCATACGATGTCAAAAGTTATCTCGTTTATATGTCAATATGCATGTATTGCTACAAGATCGATGAACTTCTGACAAACAAAAGTTAAGACTATTATGTCAATTCTTTGATGGAAGATAGGTTAAAATCTTTTGTTTACAAAGATTATGTCTATTATATGTCGTTATGCAAATAATGATGAAGATAGAATGAATCTTTGTATATTCCGCAGTATTGATCTTCCATGATCCATATATTATGTATATACTGTGCAACTCCATAAGTTTTCTTATGTAAGCATTTCCAACTAAACAAATCATAGATTCGTTTGTGATTAATTTGGTTGTGTATTCTGATTAAATTAATCATGGGTTCTCTTGTGATTAGTTTAATTGAGAATTTTTGGATACAAAATCATTTTGTGGTTTTTGGTATCCAAAGAAATCCTTCTTTTCTTATAAAAGTAAGGTCGTTCTTGTTGTTCTTTCGAGAATGACATCAAATGGGGGAGAGTTCTTTTTAACTTGCCCTTAATTTCCATATCATTGTGGGGAGTGCGGCTGTGGAATATTTTAGGGGTTATCTTGTATCTTTATAAACTCCTTGATGAATGCATTTAGCTTCGACTTTATGATTACATCTAAAAAAGTTGATATGTACTTTTCTTTGGTCTTGAAGCATCTCCGTGGAAATTTCATTAGGATCCCGTTTTCGTACCTTTGCCAATTTTATTGACAAAAAGGGGGAGAATTAATATGTAGTTCACACTACAAATACATATGGTTTACGTGTTTTACAGATCATTATATAAGGGGGAGTGGTTTTCATGTTGAGATGAAAGTATTGACTAAGGGGGAGTGATACATATCACCATAGTATTGTTGTCGAAGTTGTGATATAAGAACTTTGGTACTGTGTAATAATACTGTGACACTGCATAACAATGATCGAGAGCTTTTTTTTTCTCGTTGTTATGGCTACGGATCTTCAACAACTATGATGCTGAATTGAACATCTATGGAATCATGGGAATACTTGGAAAATATGAAATTTTCGAGTAATGTTGAAGCACCAAGGAGATCAAACATAGGGACGAGAAGCTACAAAGTTTTATTTATTTTGTAATCCATATGTATTGATAGTTTTGCCACTAAAATTGACAAAGGGGGAGATTGTTAGAGCATTCATCGGTCGAACTCACATGCGTTGCTATCTCAAGCATGTTTGTCAAGTTTAGTTGTCAAAACTATATGTCTTGATTTCTAAACTACTTATAGATAAGTCTCGGTTTAGGACAGTTTAGTGTAATTGAGCTCCAGACTCCATGGCGATCATCTTACGAAGACGAAGAACTACTCAAGGAACAAGTGGAACTTCATCCGACTAAAAGGTATGTGGATACTTGAACTTATCTATCACTCAAAAGTCTATCTACTCTATCTCCTACTCTTGAGACAAAGTCGTATAAGTATGATAGTTTTCATACATACACATCTGCTATTTCGAGCCGAGTTTACTCGCCTATTTTTTTCTCAAAATATGTGTTGGTAAGCTCTCGCTTTAACCAGTTTTCATCTTAACCCGTGACTAAAGTCATGATGACGTTTCAATCCTGAAAATAGCTTTGATGACGATAGTTGTGAAGAGCGACTATTATAACATTATAGAAGAATGTTTCAATGATTGAAATGTAGAGTTGAGATTATGTAACCAACTATGGATATAAGCATATATAGTGTGTTTGCACATTAGTGTATAAATCCATGTGCCGGAAACCAAGTGTGGCATATGTGTGCATACGATATTGGTGAAGGAGACAGGTTGGGTACGCGTACTAGCGGAAGTTTTCGAACCGAAATTTTCTACTGAGTTTGTAAGTTTGAAAACTGTTAAACCAGTCAACTTAGGTACGCGTACCCACGGAAGTTTTTGACCGAAAATTTCTGCTGAGTTTCTAAACTCAAATCCGGTAGCTATGGTACAGGTACCCGTACGCGTATCCAAGCTGGTTATATTTCTCAAATCGGAAGTTCATGAACTTAAACAATAAATCAATAAGGAATGCAATCTTTGCAAACCATGGTTAAATTGTTCATGAATTGATTCAAGTTAATCAACCTGATTTTGTTTCAATTGTGTCTATTCTTAAAAACCTAAGCAATTGAAGAGTTGATTCTCAATTGAGTCTGACTGTCTAGTTGATTCTCTAGAAAGTATATTGGAGTTAGTCCATACAGATTGCTAATCGACATATTGGGTGAGGTTGTTAGACCCCCCACTTTTTCAAAGATGAACAAGGTTGATATGAAAGTGTTCATATGGCTAATTTCGGTTAACTATTGTTGAGCCAACAAGGTGTACACGTTTAGGTACGGTTACTCATATCTAAATGAAGTCACTTTTCATTTATGTGTAACTAGCTATGTTCGATCTAACGGTTGTAAGATATTAGCTTGAGTCTAATCATTTTTTCATCTAACAATGAATATTGAATGCTTTTTTACCAAGGTAACATTGATTGCAAACCCTGATTTGAAGATTATACAAGGGAGAACTTTATCAACTGGGAAACCTAATCCCCACACCTCATGTGTGATAATAATTGCGACTAGAGTTGATTCTCCTTTAACCTTAGGTTTTTCCAAAACCCGCTAGGTTAACGACTTAAAGACTTCATTGGGATTGTGAAGCCAGACCCAACTATTTTCTCTGTAGTTTCATGTTCTGATCTTGCTGTTTTCTATCGTATTGAGTACTATCTTCTATAAAATTTGCTCGAGATTTAATCTCCGACAGGCAAGATAAAAATTAGTCACAAACATCTTCGTCTCATCGTTTATGATTCCACAATATCTTGTTTCGCTACCATACTATTAAGTTTATATTGTGAGGTGATTGATATTACTACGTTATTTATCGGGAATATAAGTTTGGTGTATCAATTGGTTCCTGTTCACCTTGATTTATCAAAAGACGGAACAAAACTCATAGGTATATCTATGGGAGACAGATTTATCTATCAAAATAGAGTTATCTGTGTGAGACAGATTGGTTTATCAAGTCTTCGACTTTGGGTCGTAGCAACTCTTAGTTGTGGGTGAGATCAGCTAAGGGAATCAAGTGCGTAGAGTTCTGCTGGGATTCAGAGGAATAAGGAACGCGACTGTACCTTAATCAGTGTGAGATTAGTTAGGGCTCAAATACATTCCAGTCCGAAGTTAACTTGGAGTATGCTAGTATCTGTAGAGGCTTAATACAATGTGGTTTTCAAATCTGGACTAGGTCCCGGTGTTTTTCTACATTTGTGGTTTCCTCGTTAACAAAACTTTTTGTGTTTGTGTTATTTCTTTTCTGCATTATATTTTCTATATAATTGAAATATCACAAGTTGTGCGTAAGATCAATCAATTGTGAATCCTACATTTGGTTTTTGATTAAATTGATTGACACTTGGATATTGGTTTTTGATATCGTCCAAGTTATTTCTTATATTCAATCGGGCTCGCAAATTCCTATTTCTTTGATTGCAGATTGAATTAAGAAATTGAGATATAATTCTTTGATATACTTTTCTTAAGATTGAGTCTGACTGTCTAGTTGATTCTCTTGAAAGTATATTGGAGTTAGTCCATATAGATTGCTAACAGAAATATTGGGTGTGGTTGTTAGACCCCTGCTTTTTTAATTGGTATCAGAGCAGCAAGATCAGAACACGCAACTGCAGAGAAAATAGTTGGGTCTGGCTTCACAATCCCAATGAAGTCTTCAAGTCGTTAACCTACTGGGTGTTAGAAAAACTTATGGTTAAAGGGAATCGAATCTATTCGCAACTAGTATCACACAAGAGGTTTGGGGATTAGTTTTCCCAGTTACTAGAGTTCTCCTTTATATAGTCTCCAAATCAGGGTTTGCAATCAATGTTACCTCGGTAGCAAAGCATACAATATTCACTGTTATATGAAAACCTGATCAGACTCAAGGTAATATCTTTCAACCGTTAAATTGAACTTAGTTTGTTACACACAAATGAAAAGTGAGTTCATTTAGATATGATCCATACCTAAACGTGTACACCTTTGTTGGCCCAACAATAGTTAACCGAAGTTAGCCATATGAACACTTTCATATCAACCTTATTCATCTTAACCATAACTAGTTCAAATGACTCAAATAAAACTAGTTCAAGAGTTGTTCAATTTTTTATGTTCTCAAAGAAGTATACAAGACACAATTGAAGCAAAATCGATTTTGATTCACTAGAATCAATTCATGAACATCATAGCCACGGTTTGCAAAAAATTGCATTCCTTATTCTATAAATGTATTAGTTCATGAACAAACCGATTTTAGAACATAACCTACTCAAGTATGCAAACGGGTACGCATACCTAAGTACCTGGACTTGGACTGTGTTCGCTAGTATGCAAACGGGTATGCATACTGTCGTACACTTCCAAGCTTCGGTTGAATCCAGTACGCGCACAGGTACGTATACTATAGTACCTGGACTTCAACTGACTCCGCCAGTACGCGTACAGGTACACATACTCTATCTCCCGGGCTTTACCTGACCTCGCCAGTATGCATACGGGTATGCATACTACATTCCGATATTGTATCAACACATATGAAAGTACGCATACTGTGCTTATAATCCATTTATGGTTAAGTGTTCTAAACTCCCATTTCAATCATTGAAATACTCTTAGAAGACGACAATAGCTGTCTCACGCAAACTATTAGCTTCGAAGCAATTTTCAAGTGATCGAATGATCAATACGAAACATTCCGAGTCTACATCAAATGACTGTCTCACACAAATCATGTAAGATGTTACAAGGCGATTTTCACATGATCATCTTTTGACTTTCGTCAAGAATATAAGATGAACTTGGTTAAAGCGAAAGCTTACCAACACATATTTCGAGAAATATGTAAGCGAGTTAAATTCAGCTCAAAATATCAAATGTGTACAATTCAAGTCTATATAGCTATACGACTTTTGTCTCAAATAGGAGATATAGTAGATATACTTTTGAGTGATAGATGAGTTCAAGTCTCCACATACCTTTTGTTGATGAAGTTCCACAAGATCCCCTTAGTAGTTCCTCATCTTTAATCGATGAATATCGTGAAGTCTAATGTTCAACTATACTTTGTATCCTAGTCCGAGACTTAGATATAAGTAGACTAGAAAGCAAGACTTATAGTTTTGGCAACTAGACTTGACAATAAGCTTGAGATAGCAACACTTGCGAGTTCGACCGAGCAGTGCTCTAACAATCTTTCCCTTTGTCAATTTTAGTGACAAAACTATCAATACATATGGATTACAAAATAAATAAACTTTGTAGCTTCTCATCCAAATGCTTGATTTCCTTGGTTCTTCAACATTACTCGAAATCTTCGTCACTTCCAAGTACTCCAGTGATTCTAAACGTGTTCGACTCAGCACCATAGTTGTTGAAGATCTGTAGCTATAACAATGAGAAAACCGTAGATCTCAATCATTGTTATACAGCGTCATACTATTATTACACAACACCAAAGTCCAATTGTATCACAACTTTGACAACAATACTATGGTGATGTGTATCACTCCCCCTTAGTCAATACTTCATCTCACATGAAAACCACTCCCACTCCCCCTTACATATTGATCTGTAAACCATATGTATTTGTAGTGTGAACTACACATTAATTCTCTCCCTTTTTGTCAATACAAATTGGCAAAGGTACGAAAACTAGTGGGATCATAATGAAATTCTCATAGAGATACTTCATGACTAAAAGAGAACATATCAACTTTGTTTCGATGATTTCACATAGTCGAAACTTAGTGTATTCATCAAGGAGTTTATAAAGATAGAAGAAAACTCCTACAATATTCCACAGCCGCACTCCCCACAAAGATTTGGCAATTAAGCACAAGTTCAATTAAAAACTATTAGAGCACTGCTCGGTCGAACTCGCAAGCGTTGCTATCTCAAGATTGTTTGTCAATGTTAGTGATCAAAACTATGAGTCTTTATTTCTAGTCTACTTATAGTGATGTATCGGACTAGGATAGATTGTGTAGTTGAGCATTAGACTTCACGGCGTTCATCAAATAAAGACGAAGAACTACTAAGGAAAGCTTGTGGAACTTCATCAACAAAAGGTATGTGGAGACTAAAACTCATTTATCACTTGGAAAGTATATTTCTACTCTATCTCCTATATTGAGACAAAAGTCGTATTACTATATAGTTGTCGATTATACACATTTGAGATTGAGCTGAGTTTAACTCGCTTACATATTTCTCGGAATATGTGTTGGTAAGATTTCGCTTCAACCAAGTTCATCTTATATTTCTTTGTGTGATACAATCATTTTGTGTAGACTTGGAATGTTTCGTTATGATTATTTCAATAACTTGAAAATTTCTTTGATGCTAATAGTGTGTGAAAACGTCTATTGTCATCCTTTAAGAAAGTTTTAATGATTGAAATAAGAGTTTAGAATACTTAACCATCATTGGATTATAAATATAATGTGCATTCTTGCATGTATGTGATCCATGACCGGAACTAAAGTATGCATACTTGCATGCGTACTTGAAGTTGTGAAATTCCATGTACCAAGTACACATACCGGTACGCGTACTTGCGTAAGGTATAGGTCCGGCAATTTTTGCTGGGTTTTGGAAGTGTACTAAGTATGCGTACCCGTTTGCATACTGGCGAATACAAACCCAAACCGGCTGCTTAAGTGTGCGTATCCATTTGCATACTTGAGTAGTTAAAGTTCTAAAATCGGTTGGCTCATGAACTAATACATTTATATATTAAGGAATGAATTCTTTGCAAACCGTGGCTATAACGTTCATGAATTGATTCGAGTGAATCAATACGAGTTTGCTTTAATTTTGTTCTTGTGTACTTCTATGAGAATATAACAATTGAAAAACTCTTTAACTAGTTTCATTTGAGTCATTTGAACTAATTATGGTTAAGATGAATAAGGTTGATATAAGAGTGTTCATATAGATAACCTTGGTTAACTACGGTTGAGCCAACATGGTGTACACGTTTAGGTACGGTTACTAAACCTAAATGAGGGTACATTTCATTTGGGTATAACAAGCTAAGTTCGATCTAACGGTTGAAATATATTAGCTTGAATCTAATCAGGTTTTCATCTAACGGTGAATATTGAATGTTTTGTTACCAAGGTAACTAAGATTGCAAAACCTGATGTGAAAACTATATAAAGGAGAACTCTAGCAACTGGGAAACCTAATCCCCACACCTCATGTGTGATACTAGTTGTATAAGCTAGAGTCGATTCTCCTTTAACCTTAGATTTTTCACGAAACCCTATAGGTTAACGACTTAAAGATTTCATTGGGATTGTGAAGCCAGACCCAACTATTTTCTCTGTAGTTGTGTGATATGATCTTGTTGTTTCTATCGTATTTGAGTACTATCTTCTCTAAGATTGGCTCGAGATTTAATCTTCGATAGGTAAGATAAAAAGTAGTCACAAACATCTTCTCTCATCGTTTGTGATTACACAATATCTTGTTTCGCTACCATACGATTAAGATTATTGTGAGGTGATTGATAATTCTAGGCTGTTCTTCGGGAATATAAGTCCGATATATCAATTGGTTCATGTTCACCTTGATTTATCAAAAAACGGAAAAAAACTCGTAGGTATTTCTGTGGGAGACAGATTTATCTATTCCCAGAGACTTTTCTGTGTGAGGCAGATTTGTTTATCAAGTCTTCGACTTTGGGTCATAGCAACTCTTGGTTGTGGGTGATATCAGCGAAGGGAATCAAGTGTGTAGTATCCTGCTGGGATCAGAGACGTAAGGAGCAAGTGTACCTTGAATCAGTGTCAGATTGATTAGGGTTCAACTACAGTCCAGTCTGAAGTTCATTGGTAGTAGGCTAGTGTCTGTAATGGCTTAATACAGTGTGGTGTTCAAATCTGGACTAGGTCCCGGGGTTTTTCTGCATTTGCGGTTTTCCTCGTTAATAAAATTCCGGTGTTTGTGTTATTTCTTTTCCGCATTATATTTTGTTATATAATTGAAATATCACAGCTTGTGCGTTGAATCGATCAATTGGGAAATCCAACCTTTGGTTGTTGATTGAAATTGATTGATCCTTGAACATTGGCGTTTGGTACCGTTCAAGTTATTTCTCTTATATTCAATCGGGATCGCAAATTCCTATTTGCTGATTGCAGATTAAATTATGATATTTCAAATTATATAAGAAAATATAATGCGGCAAAGAGATAACTCAGACACCAGAAGTTTTGTTAACGAGGAAACCGCAAATATAGAAAAACCCCGGGACCTAGTCCAGATTTGAACACCATACTATATTAAGCCTCTACATACACTAGCCTACTCCAAGTTAACTTCAGACTTGAATGTAGTTGATCCCTAACCAATCTCACACTGATCAAGGTACAGTTGTGTTCCTTACGCTCTTGAACCACGCCGGATTCTGCGCACTTGATTCCCTTAGCTGATCTCACCCACAATGAAGAGTTGCTACGACCCAAAGTCGAAGACTTGATAAACAAATTTGTATCACACAGAAAATTCTATTGTATAGATAAATCTGTCTCCCACAGATATACCTATGATTTTTGTTCCGCCTTTTGATAAATCAAGGTGAACATGAACCAATTGACAAACCGGACTTATATTCCCGAAGAACAACCTAGTATTATCAATCACCTAACGATAATCTTAATCGATCAACGAAACAAGATATTGCGGAATCACAAACGATGAGACGAAGGTGTTTGTGACAAATATTCAATCTTGCCTATCGGAGAATAAATCTCGAGCAAATCTTAAAGAAGATAGTACTCAATCATGATAGAAAACAACAAGATCATAACACTCAACTACGGAGAAAATAATTGGGTCTGGCTTCACAATCCCAATCAAGTCTTTATGTCGTTAACCTACAGGGTTTCGTGAAAAACCTAAGGTTAAAGGAGAATCGACTCTAGTCGCAACTAATATCACACAGGAGGTGTGGGGATAAGGTTTCCCAGTTGCTAGAGTTCTCCTTTATATAGTCTTAAAATCAGGGTTTGCAATCAATGTTACCTTGTTAACAAAGCATTCAATATTCACCGTTAGATGAAAACCTGATTAGACTTAAGCTAATATCTGTCAATCGTTAGATCCAACTTAGCTTGTTATACACAAATGAAATGTACCATCATTTAGATAAAGGAAACCGTACCTAAACGTGTACATTTAGTTGGTTCAACAATAGTTAACCAATGGTTAGCCATATGAGCAATTTCATATCAACCTTATTCATCTTTATCATAACTAGTTCAAATGACTCAAATGAAACTAGTTAGAGAGTTGTTCAATTGTTTGTATTCTCATAGAAGTATACAAGATACAACTGAAGCAAAATCGATTTTGATTCACTCGAATCATTTCATGAACATTATAGCCACGGTTTCCAAAAGATTGCATTCCTTATTATGTAAATGTATTAGTTCATGAACAAACCGATTTTAGAACATAACCTACTTAAGCATGCAAACGGGTACGCATGCCTAAGTAGCCGGACTGAGTTTAGTTATGCCAGTACGCATACGGGTACCCATACCATTTACACTTCCAAAATCCAGAAGAAATTCACGGGCTTGACCTTCCATCAATACGTGTACGGGTACACATACTTAGTTTCCGGACTTCCAACAACCAACTAGTACGCGTACGGGTACGCATACCATGGTTTCCGGTTTTGGACTTTACACCAATGTGAACACACACTATGTTTATATCTAATCATGGTTACATGTTCTAAGAGCAGCTGCAGTGGTGCGACTAAAACCAAAGACCAAAAACCAAAAAATAGTCAAAAAATTGGGTTTGGCCCGTGGTGGTACGCTACGGTAGCTGAGTATATTTGGTCAAGCGGGGATATAAACTTAGTATGGTGTAGCGCGGACATATAATTCACGCATGTATGAGGCGTACATTTGACGCACGTCCAGTGTGGGGAGAATATAACACAAATGCAAGACATGGGGCGAACATATACTTCACGCCTAATGGGGCAGACAGGCATATAGTTTACGTCTGATGGGGCAGACGGGCATATATTGTACATATATCCTGGCGTGCTTTATATCAACGCCTAACTGAAGCGTAAGTTATATTCACGCCTGACCAACGACACGGTTAATATACATCCGCATCATGTGAAACGTAAGTTAAAAGCTCGCTTATTAACAAACGTACTCACCTATTAACAAACGTACTTTATAACTTCTCTCGACCAAATTTGGTTTTGGTCTGGGTTTCAGACCAAATATACTCTGACATTTGGTTTTAGTCTAGGTTTTACTCTTTAGTCCGTTCGACTGTGCCTGGTTTCTGGACCAGATTTATGGTTTTAGTCGTCCACTGTGGTTGCTCTAAACCCTCATTTCAATCATTGAAACATTCTTGGAAGATAACAATAGCTGTCACACACAAACTATTAGCTTCAAAGCAATTTTCGAGTGAACGAATGATCTATACGAAACATTCTGAGTCTACATCAAATGACTATCTTACACAAATCATGTAAGATGTTACAAGGCGATTTTCACATGATCATCTTTTGACTTTCGTCAAGAATAAAAGATGAACTTGGTTAAAGTGAAAGCTTACCAACACATATTTCGAGAAATAGATAAGCGAGATAAACTCGGCTCGAAATACCAAATGTGTATAATTGAAGTCTATATAGCAATACAACTTTTTATCTCAAATAAGAGATAAAGTAGATATACTTTTGAGTGATATATGAGTTCAGGTCTCCACATACCTTTTGTTGATGAAGTTCCACAAGTTCCCTTGAGTAGTACTTCGTCTTCATTCGATGAACGTCGTGAAGTCTAAAGCTCAACTACACTTTTTATCCTAATCCGAGACTTAGATATAAGTAGATTAGAAATCAAGACTTATAGTTTTGGAAACTAAACATGAAAAACAAGTTTGAGATAGCAACGCTTGTGAGTTCGACCGAGCAGTGCTCTAGCAGTACGCGTACAAGTACACATACTCTAGCTCCCAGACTTTACCTGACCTCGCCAGTACGCATACGGGTATGCATACTACATTCCAGTCTTGGATCAACACATATGCAAGTACGCATACTGTGCTTATAATCAATTTATGGTTAAATGTTCTAAACTCCCATTTCAATAATTTTCTTAGAAGACGACAATAAATGTCTCACACAAACTATTAGCTTCGAAGCAATTTTCAAGTGATCGAATGATCAACACGAAAAATTCTGAGTCTACATCAAATGACTGTTAAAGGTAAGAACACATAGCGGCTCGGAATAGAGAGAGTGTCTGCGACTCGATTTGAATCGGATATCGACTCAGGTCAACTTTTCTCTTCTTTTTTCGTTTCTGTGTGAATCTAATCATAAATTCAGGTGAATTTCTTCAAATTTCAAATGACTGGTGTTACAAATATGATAGTAAATGATTGATAGTCTGTCGGAAACACCAATTATTCGATCAGAAACAATTTTTTCTGAATCGAAATTTTTTAGTTCTAAATCTAGTTTTATTTCTGGAGAAAAAATGAGTAATACCACTGAGGATAACCCTAAATGTTTTATTCCTTATGATGATATTGAGGAAAGTTTGAATGAACGGAAATATTGTTTGATCGTAAGATTGGATTTTATTAAATTGAAAATTCAAACAGCAGATGCTATTTTAAGGAAATAATGGAAAACCAGAGGTTGAATTCATCTAATACCATTGGGGAAAGGTTTTTTTGTTATTAAGCTGGATAATGAAGATGATAAACTGCATATTTGGGGAGGATATTGGAAGGTTGAAGCTCAGAGTTTGAAATTAAGAGCCTGGGAACCTAATTTTAAACCAGAGGAACAAAAATCAACTTCTGCTTTTTTCTGGGTTCAATTTCCAGGTCTCAGTATGGAGTACTGGAAAGAAAAGATCATTTTAAACATGGGAAATTATTTAGGACGTTCGATTAAAGTGGATGAAACAACTCTTAAGAGAGAAATAGGATATTATGCAAGCGTGCTGGTTGAAATGGATATGCCAAAATTTATTCCTAACAAGATATGGGGTGAATCAAAGTATGGTAGTTTTGAACAAACAGTATATATCCCTAAGGTGCCTAAGTTTTGTATTCACTGACAGGTAGTGGGTCACTCTGTAACAGAATGTAGATCAAAGAAAAAGGTTTCAAATCAAGTAGAGACAGAGCCTGTGGTTCAAGCTAAGAAAACCTTAAAGAAGGTGAACCCAAAGAATAAAAATCATGTTGGTTTTGATATTTGCTTTAATGAAGAAGAAATAGCTCAGAATACTCAGCATACTCATATTCTGGATTGTGAAGATGAGATTATTAATGCCATTGTCCCTCCAATTTCACAAGGTGGTGGTGGTGAAAATTCTTCTGGTAGTTCTCTAAATTCTAATGAAGGAGAAGTTAGTTCTGGTAAATTCCAAATTCTCCAGAATATGTCTGAGGAAATTTTGAACTCTCCTAGTGCATTTCCAGTCTTATCTGCAACAAAGATTTCGGAAGTGGCTTCAAGTGCACCTTCTATAAATGAAGTTATTATAGTGATCCCTCCTCTGGGAAAAAGTGGTTCAAATGTAGAAAATAATCAAGTTAAGCAGAAGCATGGTACTAATGTGACAACCAGAAAACATGCAGCAAGTTTAGTATCTAATATCAGTAAAAATGGGAACATGAGAAGAGGTAATTCTTCTCAATCTCAATTTTCTAAATAAAGATCATATTTTGGAATATCAGAGTCCTGAGAAGAGTAAAGGCCAAAGACAAACTTAAAAGTTAAGTTCATTCTTTTAGTCCCACAATTTTAATTCTTGCAGAGCCAAAAATAAGGTATTCTTCAGCTTTCATCAAAAAATTGAAGTTATCTGGAATGCACTATGAAGTTAAACACAATTCTACTGATGAGAATAAAGGTAATATATGGATTCTTTGGAGTGCTTCAATAAAATCTCCAACAATAATTTCATGCACAAGACAAGAAATAACAGTTGCAGTTGGTGAAACCTTAATAACTGGAGTTCATGTTGCTTCATTGACTGTAGATAGAAGGGAACTATGGAAGGATATGGAAGTGATAAATTCTTTAAATAAACCATGGCTAGTAATTGGAGACTTTAATGTTGTAACTTGCCTGTATGAAAAGGTAGGTGGTCTTAAACCTTTAAGAATCTCAATGTTGGAGTTTAATAATTATTTAAATGGATGTGGTTTGATTCAATCGCCAAAAACTGGTTTAGATTTCTCTTGGTGTAATAACAGAGCTGGAAGAAAAAGAATTATAAGCAATCTTGACATGGCTGTGTTTAATGACAAATGGTTGGAACTATATCCAAGTTGGGGATACAAAGTTGGAGTAAGGGGCATCTCTGATCATGGTGTTTTGTATGGAGCTAGTGCTGATATCCCAAAGCCAAAGAATGTTCCTTTCAGAGCTCTAAAGGTATGGAAAAATCATCCTTCATTTAAACAAGTAATCATAGATTCTTGGAATTCAGCTATACTTGGGAATCCTGGTTTTATATTCACGAGTAAACTAAAAAGACTCAAAAAAGATATTCAATTATGGAATTGGAATTCTTTTGGAGATGTTACAAAAAAACTGAAACAAGCAGAGGAAGATGTTTTGAAAGATTCACTATTATTTGACAGAAATCCTTTGGATTTACATCCACTCAATAACCTTGTTACATCAAGAGATATTATTAGCACAACAAAAAGAAATCATTCAACAAAAATCTAGAGTGAAATGGTTAAAAGAAGGAGCTGAAAATATAAGATTTTTTCATGTTAATCTCAAGATAAGGCAAGCTCAAAATACAATAGTTAAATTAGAAAAACAGGAAGGTGGTATTACTTATAACCAAGAAGAGATAGCTGATATCTTAGTCAAGCATTTTGAAGATAAATTCACATATCAGGAAGTTAACTTTGCTACAAATATTTTTAATGATATTCCTATAGTGGCGAATGAAGATGATAATTTTCTTCTTGAAGTTACTCCAAAAGCAGAAGAAATAAGAGAAGCAATTTTTGAATTAAATCCAGATAGTGTTACTGGTCCAGATGGCTTTGCTGGATGGTTCTATAGAGAAGTATGGGAGATTATTGGGGAAGATTTTATAAATGTAATTCAGTTTTGGTGGAGTAGAGGATTCATTCCTAATGGTTTAAATGCAAATTTCTTATTACTTCTCCCAAAAGTTAAAAATGCTAAAAGAGCAAACCAATTTAGGCCAATTGGATTGATGAATTTCAGTTTTAAAGTTATCACAAAAATTATTACAAAAAGACTAACTGAAATTATCAAGAAGGTGGTATCTCCTCAACATGGTGCTTTCATCAAGGGGAGAAATATTCAAGAGAAGATTGCATTGGCCTCTGAATTAGTTAATGACATGGAAAACAAGAGAAGAGGTGGCAATATGGGTTTGGAACTAGATATCTCTCAAGCCTATGATTCTCTGAGTTTGGGTATTCTTGTTTCAAGTCATGAAAAAGTTTGGTTTCTCAAGAACTGTCTAACTGGTTACATACTCTCCTCAAATCTGCTAAGATATTTATTTCATTAAATAGAGGTCATGTGGGTTATTTCCAAGTTAGTAGAGGGTTGAGACAAGGTGATCCCCTGTCTCCACTCCTTTTTGTTATAGTTGAAGATCTCTTAAGCAGAACATTGTCAAGAATGGTGCAGCAAAATCAAATTCAACCAATGATATCTAGAAAGAATGTTCAATCTTCTCATATATTTTTTGCAGATGATATCTTTTATATTATGCAATGTTGATAAGAGAAATGTGAGAAAGCTTTTGAAGGTTTTAAAAGATTATCAAGCTGCATCTAGTCAGCTGATTATCTTAGAATAAATCAAATGCTTTATTGGTGGTACAACTGAAGCAAGAAAACTACAAATTGCAGAAGATTGTAATATGCCACTTTCAAAATTCCCTGATAAGTACTTGGGATTCATGCTGGAACCAGGAAGAATAAAATCAATACATTTATGGAGCATAGTAGAGATGATGCAAGAAAATTTGGCTGGATAGAAAGGAAGATTACTCTCATTCCAAGAAAGGTTGATCTTAGTAAAATTTGTATTATGCAGTCTTCCCATATATACAATGGCAGTGTATAAGTGGCTTAAATCAATTATCAAGGAATGTGAAAGGATCATCAGAAACTTTCTATGGACTAGTGATCCTTCCACTAGAAAAGTGATTACATTAAAGTGGGATTTAGTTTGTACTCCTTCGGATGAAGGTGGATTGGGTCAGAGAAGATTGAAAATCCTTAATAAATCCCTGCTAATGAAGTTATATTAGAAAATTCTTAATGGTGAAGATGAAATGTCAAGATATTTTCAAGCTAAGTATCAAGACAAAAATGGTGATTGGATTAAATATTATAAAAAATCCTTTGTTTGGCGAAGATTACAATGGGTGGCAAATGATGTGCTCCAACACTCTAGATGGCTTGTGTGTAATGGGAAGAAAATATAAATTTGGAAATACAAATAAATAAAAGATAAAGCTCTGCTAGAATTGTTCTCTTAAAATGCTTTCTTAAATCAATTTCCATGTATGAAAATCTCTGACATATTACTAGAGGGTGAGTGGGTAATTCCAACAGAAATGCTGGAGATATTTGATATTAGTGAACTTCCAGTTGCTGATAATCAAGAAGATAAAAGAATTTGGAATGCTACCCTAACTGGAGAATTCTCAGTTGCTTCAGCAGTGGAGGATATCAGGAGAAAAAATCCAAAACTTCAGTGGACAAAACAAGTATGGAATCATACAATCCATCCATCTATCTCTAGTAATGTGTGGAAACTGAAAAGAAATATATGCTCCACTGATGAAAATATGAAAAAAAGAAACTCCAGTCTTGCATCTAGATGTCCATTCTGTAGAAATTCTGAAGAAAATTTGGATCATATATTGTGGAACTGTAACCACAGTGAGATTGTGTGGAAATGGCTAGGTGATATGTTTTGTTTTAAAAATTCAAGATCGTTTGATGAGATTTTTAAATTTTCCAAGCAAAAGAGCCATGTAGTGAAAGAAATATGGATGACTTCTGCATTCATTCATTACATTGAGAGAACTCTGGTTTTTGAGAAATAAATGTGTATATGAAAATGAAAGTTCAATGGACAAATTCTCAAGACTAGAATACTGAAGCTCACTGCTGAGAGTGAAGTAAGAATAAAAGTCAAAATGTGGAATTCAACATATGCTTTGCAGATTTTGAAACATTTTAGTTTGAGTTGTAGAAGAACTTGTTCAACAAGAATCCAAAAAATCTATTTTTTTTGCTACCAGTGAATACTCAGACATTCCTCTGCTGTGATGGTACTTCAAGAGGGAATCCTGGTATTTCAGGATATGGATTTATTGAAAGAAGCTCAGAGGGTGAATGCATAGTGTCTATGGCAGGAGGACTGGGAGTGGCAATTAATTACTATGCAGAAGTTATGGCCTTGTTGTGTGCAGGGGAATGGGAAATAAAGAATGGTAAATTGGATGTCACTTTCAGGATAGATTCAAAAGCAGTAATTACAACTTTCACAACAGGTCATATACCATGGTTTGGAATCACAAGATGGAGAAAAATCACTGAAAAACTGCAGGTTTTGAGATTTGTTCACAACTACAGAGAAGTGAATTTATCTGCAGATTCTATGGCAAAAATGGGAGCAAATATGGAAAGATGAGAATTTACTATATTCACAAAAACACCACCATTCCTACATAGTATGGAAGTTGAAAATCAACCTTATTATAGGTTTGTTAACTGAATTTTCTGTATAATCTCCATCTATGGAGTATTCCTGTTTAGTTTCCTTATTGTTTCTACTTTTTGGAAGCAGTTTTGTATTTTTTATAAACTCTATTTGGCATTAATAAAATTTATACTGTTAAGAAAAAAAAACATCAAATGACTGTCTCACACAAGTCATGTAAAATGTTACAAGGCGATTTTCACATAATCATCTTTTGACTTTCGTCAAGAATATAAGATGAACTTGGTTAAAGCGAAAGCTTACCAACACATATTTCGATAAATATGTAAGCGAGTTAAACTCAGCTCGAAATACCAAATGTGTATAATTGAAGTCTATATAGCTATACGAATTTTGTCTCAAATAGGAGATAGAGTAGATAGACTTTTGAGTGATAGATGAGTTCAAGTCTCCACATACCTTTTGTTGATGAAGTTCCACAAGCTCCCCTTAGTAGTTCTTCGTCTTTAATCGATGAATGCCATGAAGTCTAATTCTCAACTACACTTTCTATCCTAATCCGAGACTTAGCTATAAGTAGACTAGATATCAAGACTTATAGTTTTGGCAACTAAACTTGACAACAAGCTTGAGATAGCAACGCTTGCGAGTTCGACCGAGCAGTGCTCTAACACAAGGTGAACATGGAACAATTGATAATCCGGTCTTATATTCCCGAACAACAACCTGGAAATATTAATCACCTCACAATAACTTAACTATATGGTATTAGAACAAGTTATTGTGGAATCAAAAAGAATGAGACAAAGAGCTTTGTGGTTACTTTTTATATCTTACCTATCGGAGATAAATCTCGAGCAAATCTTAGAGAACATGGTACTCAATAGATAGAACAAGTAAGATCAGAACACGCAACTACAGAGAAAATAGTTTGGTCTGGCATCATAATCTCAATGAAGTCTTTTAGTCGTTAACTTATAATGGTTTTAGGAAAAACCTAGGTTAAAGGAGAATCGACTCTAGTCGCAGCTAGTATCACACATGAGGTGTGGGGATTAGGTTTTCTAGTTGCTAGAGTTATCCCTTATATAGTCTTCAAATCAGGGTTTCATAGCTTTGAAACAACGCAATCAATATTCACCATTAGATGAAAACCTGATTTAAGATTTAATCTAAGTTTGATTAAAACAAAAGTAATATCTATCCACCGTTAAATGGTCTTAGCTTGTTACACAGTAATGAAATATACCTTCATTTAGATATGGGTAACCGTACCTAAACGTCTGTATTGAGTTGGCTCAACAATAGTTAACCGAAGTTGGCTCAATAATAGATTTAATATACTTTTGTATTAACCGCATTCATCTAACACTTCTAGATAAAATGGTAATAAAATGAATCTAATTGTGTTACTCATAGAGTTGTTTAATTGTTTATATTCTCTTAGAAGTATACAAGACACAATTGAAACAAAATCGGATTTGATTCAAGAGATTCAATTCATGAACATTTAGCCATGGTTTGCAAAGATTGCATTCCTTAATTTATAAATGTATTTGTTAATGAGTACGAAATCATATTTAACCAATTTTAGAACTTAAACCAACTCAGTTTGCAAACAGGTATGCAAACTTAAGTTCCGGACTTTGGTCATGTCCGACAGTTCGCAAACTGGTATGCATATTGTCGTCCCAGACCTAACTCAGGTGAAACCATTCGCATACTGGTATGCAAACTTGGTTCCCGGACTTTAACAGTTAAAAACTTTCGCATACTGGTATGCAAACTTGGTTCCCAGACCTGAATCATACCACAAAAGTTTGCATACTGGTATGCATACTGTGCTATATCCAGACAATGGTTAATTGTTCTAAACTCCCGATTCAATCACTGAAACATCCTTAGAAGACGACAATAGCTGTCTCACACAAACTATTAGCTTATAAGTAATTTTTAAGTGATCGAATATTTAATACGAAATATTCTGAGTCTACATCAAATGACTGTCTCACACAAATCATGTAAGATGTTTCAAGGCAATTTTCACATGATCATCTTTTGACTTATAAATTGTCTACATCAAACTCGTCAAGAATAATGATGAACGTAGTTAAAGAAAAAAGCTTCCAACACGTATTTCGAGAAAGATATAATCGAGTTAAACTCAGCTCGAAATATCAAATGTGTATAATGTAAAAGTATATATAGCTATACGACTTAGTCTCATAAGGATATAGAATAGAATAGACTTCTGAGCGATAGATAAGTTTTAGTCTCCATATACCTTTTGTAGATGAAGTTCCTCCAATCTCTCCTCAGTAGATCTTGGTCTTCAATCGATGAACGCCGTGAAGTCTAAAGCTAAACTACACATTCTATCCTAATCCGAGACATATCTATAAGTAGACTAGAAATCAAGACTTATAGTTTTGATCACCTAAACTTGACAAACAAGCTTGAGATAGCAACGCTTGCGAGTTCGAACAAGCAGTGCTCTAACAATCTCCCCCTTTGTCAATTTTAATGACAAAACTATCAATACATATGGATTACAAAATAAATAAACTTTGTAGCTTCTCATCCAACATGCTTGATTTCCTTGGTTCTTCAACATTCCTTGAATTCTTCGTCACTCCAAGTACTCCAATGATTCTGAACGTGTTCAACTCAGCATCATTGTTGTTCAAGTTCCGTAGCCATAACAATAAGAAAACAGATGTTCTCAATTATTGTTATACAGTGTCATAGTATTATTACACATCATCGAAGTTCAACTTTATCACAACTTTGACAATAATACTACGATGATATGTATCACTCCCCCTTAGTCAATACTTCATCTCACAATGAAACCACTTCCCCTTACATAATGATTCGTAAACCATATGTATGTAGTGTGAACTACAAAATAATTCTCTCCATTTTTGTCAATATAAATTGGAAAAGGTACGAAAACTAGCGGGATCATAATGAAATTCTCAAAGAGATTATTCATGACTAAAAGAGAACATGTCGACTTGGTTTCGATGATTTCACATAGTCGAAAATTAGTGTATTCATCAAGGAGTTTATAAACATAGAAGATAACTCCTACAATATTCCACAACCGTACTCCCCACAAAGATTTGGCAATAAAGCACAAGTTCAAATAAGAACTCTCCCCCATAAAATGTTATTCCCGAAAGAAAAACAAGAGCGACCTTACTTTTACTAGAAAAGAAGGATTCCTTTGGACATTAACAAATCACATGAAACATGAATTTGTATCTTGAAAACTCGAATAAATTAACCACAAGAAGACCTTAATGATTAATTTAATCGAAAATGCTCAACATAGGAAAACTTACGGAGCCATAAAGTACTTTCACATAGAAGTAGATCAGGGAAAGATCAATACTGCGGAATATTCAAAAGTTCATTCTATCTTTTATCAATATTTGCATAATGACACAATAGACTTAACTTTTGACATATATGAGATAATCATAGTTCACAGACGTAAACACACATATCCCATAAAATTTTTGCAATATATAAAACCAATAAAGATTAATACTTCAAAATCATCTTCCAAATAACTAAGAATTTAAATAAATCTAAAACATTGCAAAATGAAAATTGTTGGCAATAGCTATGTGTAATCACAATATTTGCTATTCCAAACCCTAGTTATCCTTCTTAAAACACAAGAATAAATTCTCATAAGAAGTTTCCTAGGCATTAAGATTCTTGAAAAATTCTTTACCGTCCCAGAACTCCTTGTCGTCAACAGACATTGAAACATAAGGTTCGTGAAGAAAGGAGTCAATTCCAACAAACCTTCTTGACTGATGCCGAACCAGGTCCTTATGAATTTCAAGAGTTTCAAGAACAATAGCCTTTATTTGCAGCATCTCCATCCTTATTTCTTTCAGCTCTTCTAGAACACCAGAAAACTTCTGAGGATTTGAGGGGTTAGCCCTTCGTTTCTTCATATTATTAATTTTTCTCTTTAAAGTTGTAGAGGGATGAGATTTACCCTTTTCCTTCATGATTGATGGTTTAACAATCATATTAACATCCTTTCTATCAGAAAACATGATGCTTGTAGTTTTCGTTCAACTATGGGATTGTGAGAGAAATACACATAACTAGTTCCACAAGCAATCTTTTGATAATAAGAGTTTTCAGAGAAAGAAAAGAGGAATGTAAGATTACAGAACCTATATACAAAGTAGGAGTCACGTACGACCAACTCTTAACCCTAAAGAAGGTAGAATTGTTAATTTTAACCCTCTTTTAATAATCAAAAACAGGATAAACCTTTTCAATATCAATTATGAAAAGATCAACAGAATTCAAAAAAAAAAAAAAAAAAAGGAAAAATAAAAGGTTTTCTTTTCCTAAAACCCGATTGTCCATGAATCTTGTCTCTTTATAAATTCGGGCACATGAGACAAGATGCACCTTCAACACAATTAAGTTGTGTTGGGTGAACAATAATTTGTCCACCATACGATCCATGCAAGGAATTCTTAATACCCTTTTTCATAGATTGTTTAGACCTTGTTCTTTTCGGTAGAGGTCGATCTTTTTCTTTAGAAATTAACTTCTTCGGAGATGAGTGAGTTTACATACCTCAGATGAATTCGACTTCTGAACAAGTTTGAGCTTGTTTCCTAATCGATTTGCTCTCCGTTGAAGTCTGTTGACATATCTTATTTTATGTTTGTACTCAAAACACGTAGAGAGTTCATGACCCTTAAAAGTACAATAAGAACATGTCAATGTGTAGGACGGTTCAGACACCATAGCTGAGCATGCTGCTAAACAAATTAAGGTACCTGAAACATGTGAGTTAGAATTTTCAGTAGACAGGGAAAAATCCATTTCATCCTCCAAAGTGGTTGAAGAAGTTTCTTCAGGAAGAATATCAAGATTGATGTACGTATTGCTACAATTATCAAAATCATTTTTTTCACTAAGGAGTGCAACACTTGACTTTTCATCTTCATTTGAATCATAGTGATCAGACATTTCATCAAGAGTTGCAGCAAGACCTTTGTTCCTAGTGTATTTACTACGATTTTGACACTCCTTAGAAAAATGACCAAAACCTTTACACTTGAAGCACTGTGGCATATCCTCATCATCAGTATCGACGGTCTCCCTGTTTTTAGGAGGGGCACGGTCATGAGGTTTGACTGATGACCTGGTTTTATCTCTGATGAACCGTTTACTTCTCTTCAAAAGAAGATCTCTAAACTGTCTTGTGATTAGTGAGACTAAGTTGTCAAGATCTTCATCTGATGAATCAGTCTCAATAGGATCAACTACAGAGTTGACAACACTTTTACTTTTTTCAAGTAATTTAGTGTTCTTTTGTGCTTTGAAAGCAATATCCTTTCCAGATTTGGATGTATGCTCATGATCGAAGATCATTAACTTCCCAACAAGAGTATTTATGGAAAGTGTATCAAGGTTATTTTCTTCAACGATGGCATGTTTCTTAGAATCTTATCTAGCTGGTAACGATCTGAGAATTTTCATCACAATGTCCTTTTCAGGAATAGTCTTACCCAATGCAAAAGATGCATTAAAAATTTCAGACACTTTGTGATTAAACTCATCAAATGAATCTTCATCAGCCATACGAAGGTTTTCCCAATCATTATTTTCCTTTTCAGAGGTATTCCCTTCAAATACGGTATGTAAGATATCCCAAGCATCTGTAGACCGAGTGCACATAGTCATATGGTGCTGAAAATCTGGTGTAATGGCATGTATGATAACATTTAAGCCGTCAGAATTTTGCTTTGCAGCGAGAATCTCGTCAGTCTCATACCTACCAATATCCTTTGCAACAGTTACATCGTCTACTGTAACCATTGGAGGATTATAGCCATTAACAACATAAACCCATGATTGAAAATCACGTGCTTGAAGAAAGGAACGCATAACAATTTTCCACCATAAGTAATTCGACCAATCGAAGACTGGCGACACGTTTATAGAGATAGCGCTTCTGTCCATAGAGTCAGATTGCTACAAACACAGACTTATGAGGTTTTTAACGTGTTTGCCTACTCTGATACCAATTGAAAAGCGGGGTTCTAACAACCACACCCAATATTTCGTTCGGAAATCTTTATGGACTAACTCCAATATAATTCCAAGAGAATCAACTAGACAGTCAGACTCAATCAAGGAAATATATCCAAGAGTTATATCTCTGTTTCTCAACGTGATCAACAAATCAAACAGATAGGAATCCGTGAGCCTGATTATTATGAGAAACAACTTGAACGGTACCAAAGACCAATGTTCAAGTGTCAATCAATTTCAATCAACAACCAAAGGTTGTATTTACCAATTAATTGAACTACGCACAACCTGTGATATTTCAATTATATAAAAAAATATAATGCGGAAAAGAAATAACACAGACACCAGAAGTTTTGTTAACGAGGAAACTCCAAATGCAGAAAAACCCGGGACCTAGTCCAGATTTGAACACCACATTGTATTAATCCGCTACAGATACTAGCCTACTACAAGTTAACTTCAGACTGGAATATAGTTGAGCCCCAACCAAGTCTCACACCGATTAAGGTACATTCACGTTCCTTACTCTCTGAATCCCAGTATGACTCTACGCACTTGATTCCCTTAGATGATCTCACCCACAACTAAGAGTTGCTACGACCCAAAGGTGAAGACTTTATAAACAAATCTGTTCCCCACAAAAAAGTCTATTCTGATAGATAAACCCGTCTCCCACAGAAATACCTATGAAGTTTTATTCTGTCTTTTGATAAATCAAGGTGAACATGAACCAATTGATAATCCGGTCTTACATTCCCGAAGAACAACCTAGAAATATCAATCACCTCATAATAACTTAACTTTATGGTAATAGAACAAGTTATTGTGGAATTACAGAAGAATGATACGAAGATCTTTGTAATTACTTTTTATATCTTACCTATCGGAGATAAATCTCGGGCAAATCTTAGAGAAGATAGTACTCAATACGATAGAATAAGTAAGATCAGAACACACAACTACAGATTAAAAAATTTGGGTCTGTCTTCATAATCCCAATGAAGTCTTTAAGTCGTTAACCTATAATGGTTTTAGGAAAAATTTAGGTTAAAGGAGAATCGACTCTAGTCGCAACTAGTATCACACATGAGATGTGGGGATTAGGTTTTCCAGTTGCTAGAGTTCTCTCTTATATAGTCTTCAAATCAGGGTTTGATAGCTTTGAAACAAGGAAAATTTGTTATTTGGTCCTAAGCCCATATAGTTATTTATAGTAGGGTCCAACCAGAATTTTGTTTTATCTGGAGGTCCAAAATTAATTAAAACATGGAAATGGACATAATACCCTCGACTACCAAACGTGTGTGTCTACATGCTCATTATATCGAGTACATATTTGCTACACTATTTACAAATTCGAGTACATATCTGCTATACTGCTTACATAATTTGAGTACATATCTACTACAGTGCTTACATAATTTGAGTACATATCTGCTACACTGCTTGCAGGTTAAATTTCATTATTTGCATAAGTTCATCACTTACTTTAGTTGCTTTTTACAATATAATTCAGCAGTACATATATGATGTACTTAAAGAAACGGGTTACAATGAAATGTTTCACTACATATATGTAAAAATTCATATACTAAAAAAACAGGATCTCTCTAGTGCTTCACTCCCATTGGACCACTTCCTCCCAAAGCACCAACACTCTTAACAGTAGACATATTGAACCTGTAAATGTGACCAAAATGTAACAATTAAAACACAACAACAATCCATATATGAATAACAGATAAAAATGAATAGTACAAGTAATATGACAAACATCAAAATTAATATTACCTAACGATGGTTCAATTTTATTTCATTATTCCATATATGCACTGCCAAAATCATAAGAATTAACTTACTAAAATTTATGTATAAAACAGATTCAAAAAGCAGTTTTTCAGTATTCAATATATGTACTGTTAATTCACTATATAAAACAACTCCATGACAAAAAATAACAGAATCGATAGAATCTTATTTCAGTATCGCATATATGTATTTATGGATGAAACAACAACAAGTGATAAAACTAAGAATAAAACATAATCAAAAGCAGTTCGTATAAGTATGCCACATATGTACTGCTGATTCATGAACTAAAAAACAACTGCATGCAATGAATCTATCAAAAAACCAGAATCAAGATAATCTTATTTCAGTATCGAAGATATGTACTTATGGATCAAACAACAACAAGTGATAAAACTAAGAATAAAATAGAATCAAAAGTAGTTTGTATTATATGCAACATATGTAATGATGGATAATACCCATGAAACAACAATAAGTATGATTTTGAGAAAATAAAGAACGAAAATAATAAGAAAATCAAATTGAGAGTTCAAATAAGCTAAAACCATCATAATCGAACCAAAAAATCGAATAATTACGACCAAGATTCATAAAAAACAGTACGTCATATACGTATAGATGTTTAATACACAAGCAAAAACTGAAACCAAACATATAGAAGCATAGTAAACACAGAAAAATCAGTACGTCATATACGTACTGATGGTTAATACACAAAACCAAACTGAAAACAAACCCAAAGCCAACAAAATGAAACTAAAATACCAGATCTACAAACGAAACGAACGTAAAACATGATTTTATAACTAGATCTGGACTATTTACATCAAAAACCACCAGTACATCATATACTATTGATGATTAATACATAAAAGCAAACTAAAAACAAACCAAAGACCAACAAAATGGAATTAAAACATCAGATCTACTAATGAAATGAACATAAAACATGACTATCTATCTAGATCTGAAGTATTTTTACCAAAATTGAAATAAAAAATTAACGAATCGATCATGAAGATCGTAAACACAAAAAACTGAATTCAATTCCTCTTTTCGGAACCCTAAAATCTGAAATTTGAATTTTTCTCCATGAAATCAAGATATTTGGATCTCAGATTAAGATAGAATCAAGAAAAAACTTAAAACAAAGATCAATATAGGTAAATCAACTTACGAAATACCTCAGAAGATATTCATAGCCGGAGCTCTTCACCAAAGAACAGATGAGAAAATGAAGAAGATAAAGAATAGATCGAGAAAATGAAGAAAAATGGATTTGGTTACTGCTTTTATATACTTGAGGGAATTTTCGGTATTTAAAAATACGTCCTCATATGTTCCACACGTGTACAGGACCAGGGGATAAAATTTTGGGTCCAATTTTGTTGTTTTCTTTTTATTATGGATCTCCAGTTACTGGGCTTTAGTGGGTGGACCTGCCACTAATTAAGACCACTATAATAGTACCTATTGGTAATTCCTACTTGAAACAAAGCAATCAATATTCACCGTGAGATGAAAACCTGATTTAATATTCAAGCTAGGTTTGTTTAAAACCAAATCAATATCTCTCCACCGTTAGATAGTCTTAGCTTGTTACACACAAATGAAAAATACCTTCATTTAGATATGGTTAACCATACCTAAACGTGTATATTGAGTTGGCTCAACAATAGTTAACCGAAGTTAGCCATATAAACACTTTTGTATTAACCACATTCATCTAAAACTTCTAGATCAAATGATAACCAAATGAATCTAATTGTGTTACTCATAGAGTTGTTCAATTTTTTATATTCTCATAGAAGTATACAAGACACAATTGAAACAAAATCGGATTTGATTCAAGATAATATATTCATGAACATTTAGCCATGGTTTGCAAAGATTGCATTCCTTAATTTATAAATATATTTTTTCATGAGTATGAAATCATATTTAACCAATTTTAGAACTTAAACCAACTCAGTTTGCAAAAGGGTACGCAAACTTAAGTTCCGGACTTTGGTCATGTCCGACAGTTCGCAATCCGGTATGCATACTGTCGTCCCGGACCTAACTCAGGTGAACCCATTCGCATACTGGTATGCAAACTTGGTTCCCAGACGTTAATAGTTAAAACCGTTCGCATACTGGTATGCAAACTTGGTTCCCAAACCTGAATCATACCACAACAGTTTGCATACTGGTATGCATACTGTGCTATATCCAGACAATGGTTAATTGTTCTAAACTCCCATTTCAATCATTGAAACATCCTTAGAAGACGACAATAACTGTCTCACACAAACTATTAGCTTATAAGTAATTTTCAAGTGATCGAATGATTAATACGAAACATTTCGAGTCTACATCAAATGACTGTCTCACACAAATCATGTATGATGTTTCAAGGCAATTTTCACATGATCATCTTTTGACTTATTATTTGGTTTCCAACTAAACTCGTCAAGAATAATGATGAACGTAGTTAAAGGAAAAAGCTTCCAACACATATTTCGAGAAAGATATAAGCGAGTTAAACTCAGCTCGAAATATCAAATATGTATAATATAAAAGTCTATATAGCTATACGACTTAGTTTCATTATGAGATTGAATAGAATAGACTTCTGAGTGACAGATAAGTTTTAGTCTCCACATACCTTTTGTTGATGAAGTTCCTCCAGCTCTCCTCAGTAGATCTTCGTCTTCAATCGATGAACGTCGTGACGTCTAAAGCTCAACTACACATTCTAATCCGAGACATAGCTATAAATAGACTAGAAATCAAGACTTATAGTTTTGATCACCTAAACTTGACAAACAAGCTTGAGATAGCAACGCTTGCGAGTTCGACCGAGTAGTGCTCTAACGCATGTTTTAAATACCAGCAATCAAAGTATATCTTTTGGAAAATATTATTAGTTAATGTGCTAGACTAATAATAGAAGTTTTCTAAGAGAGTTTCCGGAAATATAGTTTGGTAATTAATTGGAATTATGTGCACAAACCTTGATCAGCTGGGATCCAACTAGAATCGTGGTAATCTTTGATAGACTTGATTGACTAGTTGCGTGAAATCAACATCACCTTATAATTTTTCTTTGGGATCTACATTGATTGATTACAAATCTAGAGTTTGGTTATTTTCGTAATCAAACTTTGGGTTGATCTAACCAGGCAAAGAAGTTTATTAGTTTAAACGGAAGAGCCTTTGTCAACAACTCAAACAATATCATTTTAGCAGAGATTGATTAGAGTGGTTACCAAACAGATTCTTCCTTTGTTGTTTAGAATATGATCCATATGACTTGCTATTCACGTGCGTGAATCTAGAATTCGAAGGCTCAGGGATACCGAGGAAACTAAGTAGCTAGGGGTAGTCTACGTGGTCTCAACTATACGAAGTTGGTATTTGATTTTGTATAGCGGCTTAATTCTGAGAGAATTCAAAATTGGACTAAGTCCCGAGGTTTTTCTGCATTTGCGGTTTTCTCTGTTGTGTCATTTAATTTTTTTTTCCGCATTATAATTGTTATTATTATTAAGTAAATTACACACGTACGTTAATCCGAATTACTTCACTTTGATCATAATAGTCAATCGGTTATTATCATAACTATTGTCAAGTAAATATCTTGTTGTCGTATTGTTTCGACCTCGTCCATAAACAATCACACAAGGTATATGACTTAGTTGTATTGTATCGACTCTGTCCATAAACGATCATTTAAGAAACCAGACTTATAGGTTGATATTTAAATGATTGCGATGTATTTGGGTACCCTCGTCTTTTCAAGTTTAATCATGATGCACACACATAAGTGTTTAAGTGATCAATGAAGTATTAGAAGTGTTTAAGAGAGTTCTAGCAATGCTAAACATATTAAAAATAAGTCTTTGAGCATTTGTTAAAATATAAACTGGTACAGTTAGTAGGACGGTTCGTGAACCACATGGCTTGTTCTAAGTCAGGATGCAACGGTTCGTGAACCGGGTTAGCCAACCTTACTAGACTACCAAACTCAGTTGACAACGGTTCGTGAACCAGGTTCACCAAATGCTATCATATTATAAAAACTTTGAAAATTCAGTTCACCAAGGTTCGTGAACTGTTCCCAACTGAACTTGCGGTTTGCGAACTGGTTCTCCAACCTTCCTGTATTTCTGAAACTCAGATATCTATGGTTTGCGAACTGGTTCGCCAACCTACCCTGAGTAGAAATATCAGTAAGTTCAATATTTGTTTCTTATGATGTTTGAAACATTACCAAGTGATAAAATCATTTGTGTCGGCAATTTTCAATTGATCCAAAAATTTATTCATAGAACTAATATTGTTAAGGACCGGTGAACATCTCTGCTAAATCATATTTCGATATTTTTCACAAGACAAGCTTGACTCAAAACTTCTTCTTTGTAAATCTACAAGAAGTCATATGACATAGTCTCAATAGATAGAATAGAGAGATAGTGAGTATAATAGAATAGTTCAGTCTTCACATACCTGACACAAAAGTTTTCCAAATGTCTTCGTCGATCTTCAGTCTTCAAGGGTGATGTCTGATACTCAACTACAAATTCTAACCTAGTCTGAGACTTGACTTAGTAGATTAGAAATCAAGATATAGTTTTGATCAACTAATATTGATAACAAGCTTGAGATAACAAAACTTGTGGGGTTCAACCGAGAAATGCTCTAACAGTAACTGCTATCACTACAACTAACAATTATTTTTCATAGACGAAGAGACCAAAATCTTGAGGACACAATGACTTATTGTAGAATGAAATAACTCTCCCTTCTTGCATAAGCACAAAACTAACTCCTCTAGAACAAGATCAGTTTCACCCACAAACGTCTTAGAGGATTCAGAAATAACTAAGACAAGTGATGAACAACAAAAAGTTTGAGTTTTTCAAAAGCTTCAATTACTGTAGGTGACCGTTGGAGAATATTTTTATTTAAGAGACCAGTGAATGTTTACTTATAGTACTATATCCTTTGACAAACTTTCTAAAATGTCTAGTGAGGCCAAGTAAACCTCTGAGCAGCTTGATATAGTTCGTACATGCCGAATATCTTGTTAGGGTCAGATGCAAATCCTTCAGATGTAAAAATGTGGCCAAGGTACTCTAGTGAAGGTTGTGGAAAGCAAACACCTTAAGAATTTATCATAAAACTGATGTTGTCTCGACAAGGACATAACCAAAGTCAAATGCTCAACATGAGCTGAAATTTTAGAATTATATAGAAAAATCTCATCAAAGAAAACAAACACAAACTGTCTAAGGTAGTCAGAAGAAACTGGATGCATGAGTGATTGGATTGTGGCAGGTGTATTGTGTCAAATGGCATGACCTTGAATTCATAATGACCGTGATAATTTTTAAAAGAAGTTTTTTGGGATATCAGGTTCACACAATCTTATTTTATGATAATCGGACTTGAAGTCTATTATGGAAGGAAAAAAATTAACAACCATGAAGTTTATCTAAAAGTTCATCAATCACAACAATTGGAAATTTACCTTTGATGGTGAGTTTATTTGGCTTTCTATAACCAACACAGAACCTTCAAGTGTTGTATTTTTTCTTGGCAAGAATAATTGGAGAAGTAAATGGGCTATGACTATCTTGAATAATCCCAGAGGTCATTACTTCTTTCACCAATGATTTATGTATATGGCCTTAAATTGACAGGCTGGGCATTTGGCTCTAAAGGTATTATGTGGTTTATGATTCTTTCAGGTGGAAATTGAGCTGGAGATGAAAAAAATTTGCAAATTCTTGGAGAAGTGTTTGTATGGGTTGGGAAACTAGGGCTGTTATAGATTCAACATAAATAGCAAAGAATTGTCCCATCAAACCATGAGATTTTTTTTAACTGCTTTCCCATTTATCAACATTTAATGATGGTTTAGAAGTAACACCTTTAAGTGTAAGTGGAGTACCTTGGTTCTTGAGTGATATGCATAGTTTGGCTAAGTTGAATATGACATCATCTAAATTTCTTAGCCAATCAGCTCCAAGGACCATGTCATAGCCCCCTAGTAAAAGTAAACGCAAGTCTGCTTCAAATTGTTGACCATGCATCTGCGATTTGAGTTGTTTACATATACCAGTGCTGGTGATTCTGGCACCCATTAGCTAAAGTGTCCAATACGTGTATTGTAGGGTGCACCTCACAAGCCAATTTCGTATTAAGCTCAACATCAAGGAAGATATTTGTACTACCTTTATCCACCAAAATAGTGATTGTTTTCTTTTTGAGTACCTCGGGATATGATTGGTATTTCCACTAACACTGCTAGTGAGAGCATGAAGTGAAATTTTCATGTTAGTTTTAACTAATATATGTCTCCTCTGAAGTAATAACTACCCCTGAATCTTCTGTTCTTGTCAGTTCTTCTTCAGCTACTACCATAGAGAGTTGTTGAGTCTTACAACAATGTACATGTATAAATTTCTCATCACAGTTGTAGCAAAGACCTTTTGCACGTCTATGGTTTTATTGTTCTTGATTGAGGCCTTTAATAGGTGGAGCATAAATTGATTTGGTTTGTGGTGTGAGAGTGGTAATAGAAGGATTTGTCCTGAAGGAAGCAGTTGTAGTTGTTAGTTGAGGAGATCTAGTACAAGGTGAAGAAAATTTGTTGAAGTAAGAAGAGGTTGTTGGTTGTTTAGTGATATATTATTGGCTTTGATGGTAGGTTTTGAAAAGAGAGGGCGTTTTCTTGCAACCTAGATAGAAATTAAGCTTTAGAATGTGTGGTGGGTTTGTGCATCTGAACAGAACTGCGAAGTTCATCTTTTAATCCACCGACGTAACTCAGTATGAAATATCCTTCAGAGAGAGATGAGTTTTTATTGATCATTAAGGCCTTCAACAGTTTAACTGTTCAAAATAATCCTTCACGGTAGTGATTTCGCTATTGGCTAGATCTTCAAAATCATAACAAATACTTTCGGAAAAAAAAAAACCATGAATTGGCTTTACCTTCCAAGGACATAGAAGCAAACTCCACCTTTTGTTGGTCCTCCATGTTATGGATCTGAAAGAATCTTTCACATTTTTAACTCAGTTGCGAGGATTTTCACCACTAAGTTTTGGAAATATCTATTTTTTGGGGTTTGAGGTGAGTAGTTGAGGTACTTCTAGATGTGGAAGAGGAGGAAGGTTGAAACATGTTTCCTGAAGAAGGAATATGTATGTGGTGAGAAGTAGGTGTAGGGTCATGGTTAGATCTGGATAAGATTTTAATCAGTGCATCCAACTTTGTATTTATTATTGTTGCTGAGGAAGTAAGCTTTGTGATTAGTACTGATGTCTATCATCTTCATTCCATGCGATCAAGCTTCAGCAGTACGAGTAGCATGCAACTTCACGGGTGAGTACTCAATGAGATCTTTGAGTGAAGTCTCAAATCTTTAATTGTTGTGTTCACATCTCGAATGGAAGGACCTCCATTCATTGCCAAGAACTTCTGAATGATACCAATTGTTGTGGTTATAGATGGAGGATATACAAAGATAATGAAGCAACTCTAATTCTATTTCATTTAGTTCTTGTTAAGACTTACAATCCTAATCTTCAAGCTTTATAAAGAGATGAGATCTAACTGAAACCTAATACTCATCCCTGCCCTATACATGGCTGCAGTAGCATCTACAGACTTAAATGCCTAGACAAAATTAGCTCCCACGTTGAACGGTGAGGAAACCCTCGCTTTCTATTGGTCGAAATATGTCTTTTTTGAGTTTTGTGAAACGAGCGTTTTGGTGAGGACACTTGGCAACGTATAATTGGTTTAAAAATTTCTTAACTTAAGGTGTTTGGTATTTTATGGAAATCCAAATTCGATTTGGAAGTCGAATACCTACCGTATTAGAACTCTTTTTACCAAGAAAAAAACCCCATATATTTCACATGTATTTTATGCGAGAATAAAAGGAAGAAATAAATATATGCGAAAATAAAAAGGAAAAATTTAATAAAATCCGCACATATTCCCTTTCTTTTCTCCACTATTTAATGTATTCGCCTCGCCACGCCAAATAAAAAATACATCGCCACGGGGCGGGCTACATCAAATCAAAAATACACACCAAGTCAAAAGAAAAAGAAATGCCTGATGCGTAGCACGGGCACGAATCTAGTTCTTTCTTAATAACGATTAAAATAACTTAACAATGATTTATTAACCCTAACTAACTTTAATTGTTTCTTCTCCATATTTGGTTTTGATAGGGGCGAGCACAACAGGTATATAACAAACTCACTCCAAGAGAGCATGATAGCGCCAAATACATGAGGGAGCATGAGAAAAAACTAGACAACGAAGAAACAAGTGTGTGGCTGATTCTCCCGTTTTGCAACTGACCATTGACCAAAAGACTACCTTCTTTAGTTTACATGAGAGAGCATGTAGCGCCAAATACATGAAAAAACTAGACAACAAAGAAACAAGTGTGTGGCTGATTCTCCCGTTTTGCAACTGACCATTGACCAAAAGACTACCTTCTTTAGAGTGAGGAACTCATTTGCTATACAACAATGATACCGTGAGTAAATCCCGTGAGAATTACCGAGTGAGAGAGAGGGAATGGGCCCACTTCACCCATTTCCTATCCAAATGCATGAGTCATCCCATCTCACCGTTCATTCCCTCTCACGGGATTATTCCTCGTGTAAATGGGCATCAACGTAGCATCGTCCTTTGCTATATAGTTGATCTTCATCATAAGTTAAAACGAGGAACTCATTTGCATGAGATAGGGTCTTCCATACGCAGATGCCCGTCCATCCAAGGTGAGCTTGACATGCATTAGAAGTAAAAAAGAACAAAGAAAAAATGTTTGTCCGCTTTGTTAGATGTTACGTGCTAAAGACTAAGAATGGCATTCTTGGGCGCTCCGCCTAGTTTCCAAAAGGCCAGGAAGAAAGAATCAAATACGTAATTAATAAATGCTATTACAAATGAGGTCGATTTTAAAATTTGATTAGACAACACTATTACTTAACTAGCTCATGTAGTTTTCACAATCAAAAAATTATACTACTTGCTTTAATCCAAGTAAGAAAAGTTTAGAATCACTGCAGTGCAGGCGCGATCCGGATATGTATCTTATGTTTGATATCTGTAGGATCTAGGGCAACCTGGGTTTTGATTTCACAAAATTGGTTAATTAACCCAATAACGATAATTTCTGGATGAAAAAGACATGTAAAATTTGATATTGTTTAAATGGACGAGAATGTAAAAATATTCAGGATGTAAACAGTTTCATCCTACCCATTTTCAAATACTTATTCTTATTTTTAATTTACATTAGGATGCATCCAGTTTCATCCTCACTTTTTTTAAAGTTTAAGACAGGATGAATCCAGCTTCATTCTTGCTATTTTTTTTGTGTCAATTTCACCCATACTAATTTTTACTCGTTCATTTGAACCATGTTTCAAAAACATTTGGTCAAATGACCCATTTTCCGTTTTGATTTTTATTTTATCTTATTGTCATGTACCTGAGTACGATGACAAGGGGTGAATAGATTTGAGGATAAACTTCTCTTGGTTCTCACGAATCAAGCCTCACTGGTTCATGAAGAACACAACATAAGAACAAAGTTCTGTTTGGATTAATAATTTCATAACCCTAACTATTACAGAACTTGAGCTTATAAAGCTCGATTCTACTCAATAGGTTCAACGGCTACGATGCCACCGGATGGTTAAATCTAAACCACTCTTTATAATTGATAAAGACACCCCCTCCTAAACTAAAGGCTACCAACTATAGAACTAATACTAAATACAAATAAGTAAATGATAAGGGCACATCCAGGTACATGACATTCCACTCCCTTTGAAAACATCCTTGTCCTCGAGGATGAGAGTTAAGTGAAGCACCAAAATTTGAAGAGTCAGCGCCTGGTTGAGGAGATGGTAGTTTTCGCACACTCCAATACACACGAGAAGCCTAATACCCTCAACACCATTAAGAAACCACGTGAGGCCCATAAGGTTCATATACCAAGCCCATCTGTCAACTTCCCTCCTGGTACAAAACCAAACCGATGTGAAGTGAACTCCAACATTAGCCACATGAGTGCTCATCATTATCCTCAAGTATTCTGACCACCTGACTCTTAACAATCGACAACAACTAGCTAGCAAATATAAACCCTTAATGATCTTGTTCTTCCTGTCCATTCCGTTGTGCCTTGGTAACTCAGAATTGCAATCATCAAGCATAATTATACTTTTAAATATTTGAACATTGTTGACAGCTTTCCACCGATTGACTTTGCTAACGAGTTCAAGAATACTTTTGAGCTCCTCCTTTGCTGATTGGCGTGGTGACAACTACAGTTCCTTCTCTGTCACGTGTAGCATTACTAACTTGCTTCCCTTTACTAGCGCCACATTCACTTGTTTGCAGTCAGCTTTTCCTAAGAAAATGTGAACTTCCAAGCTAATTACTACCGCTTTCGCATTACAAATCTTTGTATACGCTGTACTGTTCCGGATATTATTTGTCAATATGTTTGCTTGCATTATTTCATGACTTCTTCCTTCGTCTCTTGCTGGACTGCAGCTCGGAAATGGCACACCCAGGTCTTGCCACTTAGAGCATTGCTGGAGTTTAAATGCCTTGAATGTTGGACCCACCGCTTCCATGACGATCTGAATAAGAATCTTGACCAGCAAGTCCGTGATTATCACTTCCCTAACAAGAAACTTTGCCCATCTGAAGTCTTCATTTCCTATATATACCAAACTCAGCACAATGTAAATGTTAAATGCACAGCTATCACGCTTTGTTGGAGAGCACCACAAACCCCGTACGCCTGAATATTTGAAACCCATACACCAGAAACTCCAAGTGCAGCCCTAATACTATAACCTTGTTTACTCCCTGCAACTACTACAATTTTCTTATGAACTTCATTTTCGCCTAACAGATTTGTCCCGCAGTACCCTGTTGTATCAAGCCACATAACTGAGATAAAACTCAAATCAATTCAACAAACATTTCCCGCACTCCATAAATTTGTTAAACACAATTTGAATTTCCACCTTGAGTACTCAAAGTCTCAAACCACATCCGTACGTTTAGAATCTGGATTGGAGCCAATCTGAATTTCCATCTCAAAAACTCTACCCGTACCAACTCGTATAGAATCGTAATTACCACGAGCTAGGCCTGAATACCAACTGTATTCGACCCATGTGAAATCACAGTGATCAAGAGTGGGATTTCCATCATCCTTATAAGAATGGCTGAACTAAACAAGCATAGTAATTTTGCAGAGGTGCTTGAGAATCGTATACCAGAAACTCCAACTGGGTTAAAGTTACCACTCATTTGACGCGTGAGAATAGCTATCAGTTGCTGAAAAACTTCAGAGTCAGACGACCATTTGGTCCCATAATACCAGTTAAGGCTAAATGATGTAAATCGAATAAAAATCCAACCAACATTTGTTACACTCCACCAACCGGTTGAAGGCAATTTAAATTTCCACCTCAGGTATCCGACCAATAGCCTCACATGTAGGATTTGAATTACCATGAGCACGAGTTGGAAAGTAAGTAATGGAGAGTGCTGAAAAGTATCAATTCTTGCAAGATATAAACGAGTGCTAACATTTGTGCGAACCGAGAATATAAGCACTGAAAACTTTCGAAACTTTTTCAAAAGAATCTGGTGCACATCACCGTCTTGTCTATCAATTAAAAACTTGAATAGTTTCACCTAAAAAAACCTTGCGGAAGTATGCAAGAGTAAATTTTCTTCCCTTCTATTCAAACCTCGCGGTGGAATACAACAAGGATATGCAAGAGCACTAGATGAATTCGAGACTCTAATCAGTTGGCAAGATAAGTCATCTGCTGGTATGTGAACTCCCTCACTATCGACGACAAAATGCAGGCACAAAAAATGAACTGCAATCATCTCAAACAACTCGCATGCTATCTGTAAGAAAAGAATTTCTGCTCCCTTCCTACCAAGCACTAGTGCCTTCCTAATGCTCACCACTCTAACCAACAAAAGAAGCAAAAATCTTCAATGTAGCAATCATCTTATTACTCACACCATTTGAAGCAATTATAAACACAAATAAAATCCAGGTCTTCACCGACAATTCTACTTGAGACCCATGTTCCAAAACAAGCTCATAAACAAGTTCCTCTTTGCCATCACCCATTAGAATTGATCTAACAAAAACTAGCTCATAAGATGTAATTGTGTCAACACCAAATCTATAAGTGACAGCAACAGAAAAACACCCTTTAAAAACATCCAACACCCTGCCACGATCATATATCCAGCGAGCAGAATTCATAATCATGAAGAGATATTCATCTATTAGTAACTTGTTAGTTGTTACGCTTCTTACCTTTTTAACTTGCACGAGAAAATTATCTTTGTCACTGCCCAAATTACAGGCAGCTACACTCTCAGGAATTTTAACAAACAACTTCCTATTACCACTAATTTCAGCCTTATTTACACACAGAAGAACAGGTAAATCCAAAAATCGAAAGTCAGACTGACAACCAAGCCTTGTAATTAGCTCAAAAACCAAATTCCCATAGAACCTATCAAGTAAAATCAACGCATGAAGAATAATATCATAAGAAGTACCAAAACAGAATTCACCAACAAAATCAGAAAACTCATTCAAAATTTCAAGTTTCTTCCCACGATCAAATATCGTTTGACTAAAATCAAAGAGAAGAGGTAAACAATTTTACCCATCAGCTTGTTGTGACTAATGACCAGCTCCTTCAAGCTATGGAGTTTCTCACAGCTACCCTCAGTACCCCTAACTTCTTTAGGTTGAAAATTCACATCATCAGACAAATCTTCCTCCTCATAGAAGAAAAACGAAGGGATGAGCAATTCGAAATCGAGACAATCATCTTCTTCTTCTTCTGATGGAATTGAAGAGCTCTGAGTGAAATTCCTTACTGAATCTGCATCAGTAGGGGCTGATTCTGTGTTGTCGGTGATATATGTCTTCATCATCTTCAATTGTTTAACCACCGATTGAAGTAATTCAAGACTTTCAGCCGAATTCTCAGCACATAGCCTACGCTCCATCGCTAGGATATCCTTTATTTCTCTTGAAAAAAAAATCATCCATGCAGTTACCTGCTTAGGAGGTCGAATAAATTCACCCTCCAACTTCTCTGATACTGCAACTTGAAATCTTCCCAAGCTATAAATCTTCTGTGATAATAATTCAATTTCAGTGAATTCCATTGGATAAGATTCGTCCATATATGCAACCTCCATTGAAGAAAATAGCAGAATCGAACGGCTCTAGATACCAATTGTCATGTACCTGAGTACAATGACAAGGGGGGATAGATTTGAGGATAAACCTCTCTTGATTCTCACGAATCAATCCTCTCTGGTTCACGAAGAACACAGCCTAAGAACAAAGTTCTATTTGGATTAATAATTTCATAACCCTAACTATTACAAAACTTGAGCTTATAAAGCTCGAATCTACTCAATAGATTCAACGGCTACGATGCCACCGGATGGTTACATCTAAACCACTCTTTAAAATTGATAAAGACACTCCCTCCTAAACTAAAGGCTATCAACTATAGAACTAATACTAAATACAAGTAAGTAAATGATAAGGGCACACCCAGGTACATGACACTTATCTATGCGGGGTGTATGCTATCTATTATCCGAGGACGAGAGTCAAAGTGGATCGAAGGTAATTTAAATAAAATCAACATAATTAGTTGTTGCGCCCGTGCGTTGCACGGCCCTTGATGTATTGCAGAAAAAAGTATGTACTTGTGTTGGTAATATTTTTGGACCATATTTTTTAGGATTCAAAATTTAAGAAAAATAGGCAATAAAAATAGTAAAATGATAATATTAAAAGTAGTATCAAACTGATATAATCATAGAAAAAGAACTTGTTCTATAATCATAGAATTAATGCCTGCGGACTTGAGTCCAAACTGATATACTTATTGCAACAACTTTCCTCAAGCCCAACTTAGCACTCAACATCTCATTTACATACCAAACTGATATGGTCATTTGAAGTTGCAAAAGAAAGGAATCTAAACCCTTTCATGTTGTTAGTATGATGCTAATGTAGAGCTAATGTATCCAAACTGATATGGTCATTTGAAGTTGCAAAAGAAAGGAATCTAAACCCTTTCATATTGTTTGTATGATGCTAATGTAGAGCTAATAGTTCGTGTTGTTTTCCATCTGTGGGAATCGAACCCACATCCTCGGGGCAGAATGCCACACGCTCTACCAATTGAGCTAAGACAACAAATGATGGTACGAGGAAGTGATGTACATTACACGAAATATGAGAACCCTGATCTAATTTATCAAAACTCATGTTTCTTTGGTATAACCAAACCGACCAACCACTACTATCATAAGAAAATATGGTGCTAACACTATAGTCGAGAAACATAAGCATATGAATACGTACCCCTACCTCTAAATTTTTTGGAAAGAGATTCCATACTTATCAACGTTAGCAATGCCAATCCCATACTTGCTCACTTCACGCTTTAGTCATTGAAGGGGGTTTTTTCAGCACAAACCATGAGATCATCATCAATTTCTGTCATTTAATCTCAACAATGTAGTCAAGAAAACAAAACCACATTGTAAATCCTTCAAGAGACTTAAGTAACCTCAAAATTAACGCACTAAATCACAATAAGCAACATCAAATAAGTAAAAGTTTTGTTCTTTTTGGACAGGAATATGAATGCTTACAAAGTGCATTATACACAACATCATTAATCAAATTCACTATTTTTGTAGATTAGGTGACATCCATAGGTAATGCTGGTTTCTAAAGGCGAAGTCTTAATTTCCAATTTCTTTCGTCCAAAACCATCATATACCGAGCAAATTATATAAATGTACGAAAGCTCTAACCTTATCAGACAGAACAATATACTTAAGAAAGAAATTAATTGGATTTTTTCGGGTAAACATTTTAAAAATAAGTGACTGCAGTTACCTATCAAATGTGTGAGTGAAAAAAAAATATACACGGTGGCAGTAATAGCAACCCACTGTAGAATTGGCGTTCCAAAAGAATTTAGCACTGGCTAGCAAGATTGTTTGCTTCTAACCTAATATGAAATTTATCATATTAGAATTTAGAGTTTCAGCTGCAATTAGATTAGTTTTCATGGCCCCAAGAGTTCTCCTAACGATACACCAGCCAAAAGAGAAAGATATATGGCCTGAAGCATGAGAGATAACTAAGATAAGTGATAAGTGAAATGCCAAAGCAAGGTCAAGCGGAACGTACCACCAAAGATGTTATCATGGAGAAACCAACTCCAAGCCGCTCTTCATTTGATTTGCAGTACCCTTTTATATAAAAAGCAAGATGATACAGAAGAAGGGAGATAACAATTATAAATAGTTTAAAATTAGAAAGCTACTGCCATTCCATTTGGTGTTGACTTACCCATGGAAGACTGAATGCCAAAGGAGACATAAAAATGATACGATGGATATAATTTTTGCATATTCATCAAAGCAACATACCACTGATTTCTCAGTTTAGTTTGATCTCATCAGGTCTTACGTACTTTTAGCTTTTATTCTTACGTGTTTTTATCTTATTTTATAATCACCTTTATATTTTTGCATTTGGTTGTTGTGTTCTAAACTTACATTTACTTCAACACGAAATAAAGGAAAAATATAAATCGAAAAACAAAAATGGCTATCATAAAACAAAGAATAAAGAATGGCAAAACAACAATGGCCATAAGAGGTTCGAGTGAACCTTTATTGTTTAATTACTATGTTCCATTGGCACTACAGGAGTATTGCTGAACTGTGATACGGTTGCCACGTTGTCATTTTTCTCGCTCCTCTGTACCCATCATGACACCTTCTCTAATTCTCTTTATACTTCATCAACAACAAAAACGATGCTAACATGCACCAATATCACCAAACAAAAGCACAATAATCAAGTTCATTAAAATCCACGTAGTCAAACGTAACTATTGGATTATTTAACATCAAGCCTAACTCAGCTTAGTGTCGCTTACATATTGAACTTGAACTACAGATGAAAAATTAATTGTACCTTAGTCACCAGTCATAGGTGAATCCTCTTCCTAATTTCCGACTGTTCAGTATGTTTTTTTTTAAGAACAAATAATCATTGAACCCTAATTTAAGTTCGATTGCAGAACAAATTGAATGAATAATTATTAAAGCAAAAGTGTTAGGGTTCATTGGTTTATGAATAGAAAAGATTGGATGTAGTTATTTACCCTTTTCACAAATACTGAATCCGCAAAACAAAAGCAAACTAAATAATTAGAACAAAAAAAAAACAGAGAAGCAACATTCTCTTTGCTGATAAAAAAAACACACATTCTACTGTTTCTTGTAGAGACGCCAACAAAAATAAAATCAAAAAGGCTAATTGGAATTAAATCAAAATTTCATAAGAACAGATTGAATAGAATAATCATTGAACCCTAATTTAAGTCCGATTGCAGAAAAAATTGAATGAATAATTATTGAAACAAAAGTGTTAGGGTTCATTGGTTTATGAATAGAAAAGATTGGATGTAGTTATTTACCCTTTTCACAAATACTATATCTGCAAAACAAAACCAAACTAAATAATTAGAACAAAAAAAACAGAGAAGCAACATTCTCTTTGCTGATAAAAAACACACACATTCTATTGTTTCTTGTAGAGACGCCAAAAAAAAAGTAAAATCAAAAAGGCTAATTGGAATTAAATCAAAATTTCATAAGAACAGATTGAATAGAAGATACCAAAGAGGAATTACAATTCAAAACCAAACAAAATAAACAGATTATTTGCTTAACAAATCAATAGAATCCAAAAACACCAAAACACACCTGTTTCGATTCCCCTTGTAAGAGAGCTCTGACTACTCAACTTGTTTCTCAAGCGGATTTCATCACCAGCTTTCGATTTTGTTTAGCCGCCTAACACGTTATCATATCTCCATTATTTTTGTGCGTGAGAAGAAGATAGCGGAGAGGAATCATAACTATGAAACATCTTTGAGTTCTTGTGATGCGTATGTGGGATTTCTCTTGATATAGATGCGTAAGATTGACATTCCTATACTGCGTCTCCTACCACCGTTGGAGTAAACCGATTAGGGTTTAGTGTGTAGTAGCAGAGATCGGTGTAGGAGAGCGAATTGTTCTGATGGATAGATCTGAACCTCGGCGTTGGAGTAAAATAAGCGTGGTGTTATTGGACGAAATATTGGTGGTGGGAAAAAACGAAAGGTTCCTATTGGATGGGATATATTTGGGTGGGGCCAGAAGCTCTAAGAATAGAGCTTTGTTCAGCTTTTAACCATAATAGAGGAAAATCAGCTGAAATCATATTATTATTAATAAGCTCAAAAATCAAGGTGATTAAATTGGTGGCGCAAAAAATCCAGCCATATTATTTTTAATAAATAAAAACAATTTGATTAAAAAGTGGCACAAAAACCCTAAATCAAATAATAATGAGTAAATTTAGTTTTTATTATTTTTAAAAAACCCAAACATACCCTTTTTATCTTTATTTCTTCTTCTTCTTCTCTCCTTTCTTCTTTCTTCTTTTTTCCGCCTCCTTCTCTCCACCACCATCATCACCAGCAGCAACAAAGATAGTTCTCCACGAACACCAGTAGTAACACCTCCGTCACCCGCAGCAACAACACCTTCGTCTCCTCCACAAAACCTCTGTCTCTTTTTCTGCTACTTTTATGTTCAAATCTATCACGAACAGTAGCTCCGCCACCACCAAACCAGCTTTTATGTCCAGATCCGTCACCAACAACACCTCCATCTCCTCCACGAGCACCTCCTTCTTCTTTTAAGCTACTTTTATGTTCAGATCTATCACCAACAGTAGCTTCGCCACCATCAAAACAGTCGTTGCGTCCAGATCCGCCACCACCAACACCTCCGTCTCCTCCATTAACACCATCATCACCTTCTTCTCTTTCTACGTCCTGATTTTTCATGAACAACACCGCTCCTCTTACCTTTGTTTTTTCCCACCACCACATGTCAGATCCGTCACCAACACTATTTCTGTCTCCTCCTTCTATCATCTAAAACCACCACCAATACCTTCAAATCGTCCACCAACAACACCTCCTCCTCATTTTATCATCTAAAATCAACACCAGTACTTGCAGATCCGCTACCAACAACACCTCCGCCTCATCATTCAATCCTCTACAGTCACCACCACCACTACTACCTTCTGATGTTTCATCACCAACAAATAATGCCACATCTTCATCGTCGAAATCAATATTGTGCTGGGGAAATGACAGATTTATGATGAAACCAAAATTGGTTTCATCATATTCTGACAGTTTTGGTTGGTGAAAATAGTAAACTAATGATGAAACCAAATTTGGTTTTATCATAAACTTGCCTATATTCTATCATGAAACCAAGGATTTTAATGATGAAAAATAAGTTTATGATGAAACCAAATTTTGGTTTCACCTGATTTTTGCCTAGTTTATTTTGGCCTAACTTGGAAGTCGTCGTGTTTGGTTTCATCATTGAAGTTGTGTTGGTGAATGGCAATATGTGGAAAAATGATGAAACCTAATTAGGTTTCATCGTATCTTTTTCATTTTGTTGAATATTGATCTCTATGAAACCAATTTTTGATGGCAAGACACAGGTGGACTGTTTTTTATTGAAACTAGTTTTAGTTGAGGAGGTGCTGGTGGTTGTGGCGGCGATGGGGGTGGTGCACTTGACGGTGGTGGTAGGTTTCATCTTATTGTGTTTCATTTTTTCTTCTTTCTTCCTTCGATGAAACCAAATTTGGTTTTACCTGATTTTTTCCTTGTTTATTCTCCCCGACTTAGAAGTCGTCGTGTTTGGTTTCGTCATTGAAGTTGTGTTGGTGAAATGGCAATATGTGGAAAAATGATGAAACCTAATTAGGTTTCATCACCGACGAGGGTGGTGGTCGGTGGTGGCGGTGGTGGTCGGCGGAGGAGGTGGTGGTGGCGGTGGTCGGCGGCGGCGGTGGTTTTCGGCGGCGACGGTGGTGGTGGTGGCGCGGTGTCTGTCGAAGGTGGCAGCGGTGGTTTGACGGCGATGGTTGTCAGTAGTGGTGGCGCGTCGGAAATGGTGGTGGTCGGCGACGGTTGATGGTGGTGGTGGTCGGTGGTGTTGCTAGTTGGTGATTGGTTGTTGTTGGTGGTGACAATATAATAAAAATTAAAAGTGGGGGTTGATTTCTGTTTTTGTTGGGGTGATTTAAACTACAAGGGTAATATAGACAGTTTATATTAAATGGGGTTTTTGTGAACTATTTGTTTTATTGGAGTTTTTGTACATGGATAGTGACACCTTTGGTGTTGTAACTCGCAGACTATAAAATCAAGGGTTAATTAAGAGATATAAAAACAAATTAATTTATTGCTTTGTAACTATCAGGCAAAGAGAGTTGGAACCTTTGACGGGATTATTGTTACAATTAGGTCATCTCGTCAAGAGTATGATGTTGATTTTTGATGTGCACTTACACTATAAATTGTAGGCTGCATTAATGGTTCTTTTGTATACGCACAAAGATCCAATAACCGCTACTACTAGTCGTAGCTAGCAACTTGCATGCCAATTCCTATCTAAGCTAGCCCTGCTCGTTGACAAAATGAGCACAATACTTTATTCTAATTTCTAAACTACGAGCATTTTTGTTTTCTGCCTATATATTCATGAAATTTGCAAGCAATCAGTAACTCAAGTTTCTAGCTAGAGAGAGAGAGGGGGAAGTCATGAGGGGTTCTAACAAGAGTGCAAATCAAGTTGATGAAGCTGGTGGGGATGAATACACACAAGATGGTACGGTGGATCTTAAAGGAAACCCCGTGCTTAGATCCAAAAGAGGTGGATGGAAAGCTTGCTCCTTCGTTGTTGGTACTTGTTGGGGTATATATTTAAAAACATAGTTTTGTAATAATATGCCAAAGTTAGAGAAATAGTATGGTGGCATTGTTTTGAGCTCCCACACTATAGGCATGGGTTCAATTCCCACCCCACACAATTTCACTAGGGTATATACTATTTATACTATATATTATATTATATTAGTCCGGGAGCGGGGCCTTGGGGGTCTTGGGAGGTCTGCTGATCCAGAAACAATTTTTTTTTGCTGTTTTTAACTTAAATTTTCAAAACGTATTAAGATAATTATATCATGATTAATTACAGTTAATGTTGAAATTTTAATACGGCCGTTTTTTTGCTGTTACAAAGAAATTTAATTGGCATTTAATCGAAAATTAATTTTCCATTAATTCCATTGATTCTTTTTGATTATAAAAAAAAAAAACTGGTTTCTGGAAGAAAAGATATAGAACGTTATTTTTATTTCGTCAAGTTTTTCTGAGCAAGTGTTGTTGAAAGAGTTATTATTGATTCGATTTCTCAGTGCAGAGAAATCGAAAGAGATAAGTTGTTTTATCCCATAGGGTTTCGACAAAAAACTGACTGCTAGCACAATCAAGAGGCAGAGCCGCGAAACACCTTAAAGATAGCGACCTAGTACGCGACTCAGCGGTTTCTTTGTGTAATTTGATTATAGTGCTTTGTTTCCAACAGTACTTTCTCTAGCTCTATCTCTCTTTCTTTGAAAAAAAACTCACCTTGTTATTTGTACAAGATTGATATAGTAACTTGACTACTTATTCTTCATTCCTTCTAAACTTTTTTTTATTTAAGAAAAAGATAATACTTAGATGGATTAAAATTGTGTTCATTCAAAATGTCTTCTTCATTCCTTCTGATCATCCAGAACAAGTTCTTCACTACAGGTTATTCTTTAAGGTCTGTTTACGTTTACCCCATGAATAATTTTGTAACGTTTTTTTCTTAATTCTATCTTCAAATACTGCTTCGAACTCACCTATGATAAGAGGTTTAGTCTTTATTTCTAGAGTCTCTTTCATTATAGGAGTATATCTTTACCGCTTGAAGCTCAATTGACGTCACTTTAAAGATACTAGTAAGGACGATTTACTCATCCAACAATATTAAATTTGAAAGTTATGGAATTTTTTTCCTAAAACAAAAATTTATTATTCTTATTTGTACTCGTTACGTTACGTAGATAATTGAAAGAGCTTTTCAAATATATAAATTTTAAAAATATCCGGTATATATTTTGAAAGATAATTAATTTTTAAAATTTTTGATCCATCTTCAAAACAATGATATTTATGTAAATATGTAAAAAATAGGGACAACCAAATAATTTAGTGAATCTCCTACTAAAAAGAGTTCGTTTCTTTATATTAATAAGATAAAAATGTCTGGTTACGTATCAATTATGTACACCACGTGATGATGGATAACTTGAGATAATGTAGTTGAAAAATCAAGAAAAGGTGTAGGAAATTAAAGGTAGCTAGCTGCAGGTCTAAACAAATAAATGTCCCGATTTATTCAGTGAGGCCTGTCATAGTCGTTTTCCTTGCCAGGCCAGACAAATACAACTTATTTGGAAGAAGAAAAGGCTATTATCAACTTGTTTCAATGGTCCATTTTTTTTCTTTTCTTTTGAAGACAATTTCTCCCAAATATCGTGAATTCCATTTTTTGTATTTGAAGCATGGATTTTTGTAATCCTGATTTTGTCTTGCTGGATATTTTGAAGTTTATGAGGTATTTGAACGAATGGCCTATTATGGTATATCTTCGAATCTAGTCATCTACTTGACGACCAAGCTTCACCAGGGCACGGTTACATCATCAAACAATGTCACAAATTGGGTTGGAACAATTTGGATGACGCCAATCCTAGGAGCATACATTGCAGATGCACATCTCGGTCGATATTGGACTTTTATTATTGCATCCTTCATCTATCTCTCGGCAAAACAACTTTTCTCCTTCTTTTTTTTTTTTTTTTTTTTTTGTGTGCAAAATAATAATACGTGCCACATACTGGAAAAAAGTCCCAAAGAAAATCAGTCGGAGGCAATATCTATATACCCACCCTTCTTAGGAAAGTATTTGTCAAGTTCCTGACTTAGCTTGCGGCTGCCTCATCGCCAAACCCCTAACTTTGTATGGTAGGTCCATCCTGATTTCTGGATGACTTGTCTCCTTTGCAAAGTCCTTGTCAAATGTCACTAAGAAGATGTCGATGCTTTATCAGTCGAAATGTTTGAACCCTTGGCTTAGATTTAGTTGGTGGTGGAACCCTGATGTTGTTTGAAGATGCTTATTTGTGAAGCATATTGACAAGTGATAATAATAGCCTTAGATTTAGGTTCAACTCTGATTTAACATAGTATAAGCTAACGGTTTGGTTTATCGTTTTAGGGAATGGGTTTGCTAACCCTTACAGTTTCACTCCACAGTCTCAGACCACCTCCATGCTACGAAACAAATGTGGCAGACTGTAAACAAGCTTCAACACTTCAGTTAGCAGTGTTTTACACAGCCCTTTACATATTAGCTATAGGCACTGGAGGAACCAAACCAAACATTTCAACGATAGGTGCAGACCAGTTTGATGAGTTTCATCCAAAAGAGAAAGCTCATAAGCTCTCCTTCTTCAACTGGTGGATGTTTAGTATCTTCTTTGGAACGTTGTTCGCAAACACATTTCTGGTCTACATACAAGACAATGTAGGTTGGACTCTCGGATATGGGCTACCAACAATTGGACTCGCTGTATCAATCATCATATTTTTAGCTGGTACTTCCTTTTATAGACACAAAGTGCCTGCCGGAAGTCCTTTTACTAAGATGGCTAAGGTTATCGTGGCTGCCTTGAGGAAAAGAAGGGTACCCGTGCCCAACGATCCTAAGCAACTCTATGAGCTTGCGCTGGAAGAATATGCACAGAAAGGAAAACATAGAATTGACTCCACTCCTTCATTGAGGTCAGTAGTACGAGTGCGCACAACCAGAAAAACAGAATCTCTAAAGTAAATATATAACTTAATTACGCTTTTTTTAGTGCAGGTTTCTTAACAAAGCTGCAGTTGACACGGGTCCAAATTCACCATGGATGTTGTGTTCAGTTACTCAAGTCGAGGAAACAAAACAAATGCTCCGCATGATTCCGATATTGATTGCTACATTTGTTCCAAGTACAATGCTAGCTCAGATTGGTACCCTTTTCGTCAAACAAGGAACTACTCTGGATAGATCTATAGGGAGCAGCTTTAAAATTCCACCAGCAAGTTTAGCTGCTTTCGTAACAGTATCCATGCTTATATGTGTTGTGCTTTACGATCTTGTATTTGTCAAGATTATGAGGAGATGGACTAAGAACCCTAGAGGAATCACTCTTCTTCAAAGAATGGGAATTGGGCTAGTTCTCCATATTATAATCATGGTGATTGCGTCTTTAACAGAAGTAAGACGACTCAGAGTAGCTAAAGATTACGGTTTAGTTCAAAGTGGAGGACAAATTCCGCTAAGTATTTTTATTTACTTCCTCAATATATACTTATGGGAACAGCTGACGCCTTCTTAGAAGTAGCTAAGATTGAGTTCTTCTATGATCAAGCACCCGAAAGTATGAAGAGTCTCGGAACTTCCTATTCTATGACTACTCTAGGAATTGGGAACTTTCTTAGTAGTTTCCTTTTGTCGACGTTTCTGACATAACTAAGAGGCACCATCATAAAGGATGGATTCTAAACAACCTGAATGATTCTCATTTAGACTACTATTATGCATTCTTTGCAATTCTAAATGTCTTGAATTTCATCTTCTTCATGTTCGCGACTAGTCATATGTTTATAAAGCAGAAATATCTGACTCTATGATGATTCTTACAGAGAAACCAGATATCTAACCAGACCCAACTACGAAAATATATCACATGATTAATAAATGAAAAGAGTATCCAACATTTAGACTTGGAGCTCGACATGTTGTACCAATACTAGAACATTGTTTTAGTGTTTTACCTGAAATCCTTTGCCTAAATAATGTTGTACTCGATTTGATGTGTTGATGTATAAATTACCTGAAATTGAGGAACAAGAAATGTTAAGTTTAAAGCTCTTTTAATTCCAAAAAAATGTGCATTTTGCGATATGATACAATAGGGCAAATAGATACAATATATGCATTATCCTCCTTGTCTTCAATTTATGCTCCTCTAGTATAAGGTGGGACAAACTACAGTTTCTTTTTTACTACAATGGAACCTTGAAATAGTACAAACAAAGCAATCAAACACAACATAATTCTGCATCAGAAAGAGGTTTTCCTGAGACTAAGTGAGCATCATTTTCTTCATTTCCTCTTAGCTAATTGGAATGTCCTTTTTAAAAAGCCATTGGCAGTGCTATCATTTCTATGACATAGTACCCTCAAGATTGTATTTGGATCAGCTCTATTCCATCTTCCAGTAGTCGGTGGCATTGGCACCTTTTGACCCACACCCATAATTCCCAATCCACTCACTTCGCATGCAGCAATGCTGAAATCTTCAATTAGCTGTTCAGTATTCTGACCCATTAATCCCAACACTCCTTCAACTACCTCAGCTTCCCTCTCAACCACCTCCTCCGCTACCAATCCTTCCCCACATGAGCAAAATGCACGTTTAAGGCTCTCAAAATCTTCCTCAATCATCTCTTGATCTGTTAAAGAAAATCCCCGTGCCACCCCTCCAGCAAGCAATATCATAAGATAAACTTCAAAAGTGGCCTTCATGATTTCTTTCACTGCTAGAGGTTGAACTTGGTCCATTAGAATTGCAGCAAGGAGCGTGAGATTTTGCTTGAGGATTCTCAGTGCAGGGCAATACGTGCGTTGGCCACATCACCTACGTATAAGCTTTCATAAAATACAGAGCTTGAATCAAGGAATATAAGACGGTAAGCACCAATTTCTGCAACATTCTCTGATGCTGCAAGGATGGAGGACCGGGCAGATCAAAATAGCATTATTAGCTGAAATGTGTCGATTATTGCGATAGCGACTGTGGGGTAAAGGATTTTGGCGGCGAGCAAGTGAGAGTGACTTGTCGAGGGAATGGACATAAGACAGGAGATACTGCAGAGTGTTAAGACGGATGTATAGTCGCTGCGTGCCACGACTTGTTGATGGCCGAGGATGATTACCTTCTGCCGAGCTACTGTGGAACCTCTCGGCTGCTCCTAGAGTTCTGCAAGGGCTTGCTTTCCTCCATAACTGGAAAATTTCGAATGTTGGTTGCATCTTGTTAAAGGGGGAAGTGGAGGTATAGCTTTGTTTTGAACCTACAAATATCATCAACAGACAGAAAGATAATAGTTACTAAAAAAATGTCAACTGAAGAAGTCAGTCATCCTGACCCTATTAACCACAAACAAAATTCAAAATTGAAACGAGTAAATAATAGGGACAAAAACCATCCAACTAAGGATGAATCCTTAATTTTAACAAAAGGAGGATAATATCATGAATTATGACAGATCTTACCACATGATGCAACAAAGGAAGTATAGTCAAGTATAAGAAGTTCTAAGCCGTCTACAAGATCTTGAACCAAACCATCAGAAATTCCAACTGGGATTTCAAAGAAGTCGTCGACGGATTGATGCACCAACTTCATTATCTCCACAGCAGACTGTGCATACGGCTCTGTCTTTGATTTTGGGTTCCATGTCTGAAATGCATATTACAACTGCTTCAATCGAACATGTACAATGATAAGGATTCATAAAACATAAAGTTTGGTTTCAGGATATGATCACAGTGGTAACACAAATTGTACCGAGAAAAAAGAACTTCCCATAGTTCTTGTTGATACTTCAATTAGTGAATGAAAGACGAGCTAAACCTACCTCAGTTTCTTTAGCTCTACCAAGGCACAAGTTTCCGTTCTTCAACCTCTCATAAATCCATGCCTTTAAGAGAGACAAAATGATGGAGTCAACTTCATATGCCTCCATTTCCCTAAGAACAACTTTACCACCTTCCTCGCAATCAACAGATTCTTCAATTGCCATTTGAATTAAATCCTTCTCTAGTTTTCCAGCTGTTTGTAAGACTCTAATTGCCTCATTTGTCAACGTGGAAACTTGGGCTATGTATTGTTTCAACACTTCTCCAAAACAGTTATGGAGGCTCAGGGCAGCTACTCCAGCAGCAACTGGATGCCATTTCTTGAGTATGGGACTAAAGTTCTCCTTTTCTTTAGTAGCCAGTTCTTGTGTTTCTTTAGCTAATTGAATCAGAACTTCACTTGCCTCTTCTTCAGCTTCAGTGTTCTTGTTTTTTGCTCCATTAAATAGCTTTTATTAGCACAAAGAAAGAAATGAGACCATGAAGGATACTACTTGGTCTAGCAAGTATTAGTAAATAGCATACAATAGTTAGAGTAGTGAACATAATTTTCTGCTATGACTCTTTTACTTCATTCCCATTCGACTTATTTGATTCTCTGCTAATTATTTAGCCATGCCAATAAAAATGAGGATAAAATTAATACGAACCTTATCAAAAGCGCTCCTCATAGATGACCTTATGTAGTTATCCACCTTGTCCCCCATTTCCACCGAATGATCCCCTCTCCCCTGTCCCACCCCAAAGTTAGATATGTCTTCATCCAAAATCCTAGCAGCCGACAACGCCAATGGAAGTAAATTCTCCATTATCAACCCAGCCATTCCCTTCTGAAGGTTGTCATGATAATTGAGCAATCTCTTCTCAGACCAAGCTAGCATTGAAGTAGCAGCAGATGATAAAAGCTTAATATAAATAACATCTCGACGTTCAGCTTTCTTCACATAATTGACAACTTCAGTTAACATAGCAAGAGAAGCAGACAGAAGGTCTTGTTCAACTTGTGCTGTCGCAATATACTGTTGAAAGAGCACCCACATAAAGCACACATTGTGTATACACTTGTTGACTCCTAGCGTAGACCATGTCTTCTTCATGAGTTCGAGCAATTCGTCAACCTCATCAAGAACTGCAGTCTCATCCTTGAGGTCGAAGACTGATTGTAGGAGACAAATGTACAAGTGTATGTTCATGGGATACCCGTCTGCCCAGTGACACGCATCTGCAGTTGATCCATTTGTGCTGCGCAATGACAACGACACCACAGAATTGCCTAACATTCGCATCGTTTCTGAGTTCTTGCTTGCGTCAATGGGCTTTTCTTCGCTCCCGCGGATAATATCCTGGAGGTGCAACACAGACGAGTTTGATGGTTCTAATGGAACCGAAGGGTAGAATAATAGACCTGCTTCAAGGACTTTGAGTTGCCTTCTTTGCATAAGATGATAATCATTTACACTACTGAACTCTGATGGTTTAAGGTGGCGAAGGAGTTCAAGTGGGATGATTATGGTCTCTACTCGTCTACCCATCTGTTAAAAACAGACAGAAATCCATCATTTGATATTGTAATTAACAACCGTGGTTTGATGAACCCAATCACCTCACATATTACTAGCCAAGCAATATTTTTAACACCAATATAGTATAGAGTTAGGAAAATACAACATAAGTATATCAGTAAAGAATGGCAAAATAAATAAATCTAATTCTCCAATAAACAGAAATTTCCCCCAAGTACCAACTAGAAGAATGTCATTCAATTATACCAAAACTCAAAATCAACATGATGCATGCGGGCTTTCTCCATTGTATAAGGTAAAGCAAGAAGAAGAAATGAAGTATCACCCTAAAATTACATCAAATGAATGTGTAGGAGTGGGATAACCTAAACAAGCTATGGATTTTTCGCCCGCACATTAGCAAACAAATGAAACGTACATTATACCTGGCCAACAAGAGTCCTCATGAGTGTTTTCCTGAGTCTAATATCGCTCTGTTCAGAAACCTTCATTTGTGATCTCATAATTTCAGCTGATGTTAATGGTCTTTTTAATCTCATTAATGGCGTTGTAAAACCCAACCCACCACCACAGACGAAGCCAGAGTTAGGCCTAGGTGAAGAAGGATTAGAATTTGGTTTTCTTGGTGACACTTTTTTCACCATTTTCAATCCTAAAGCTCTTTTTACCTTACTCGTGGCAGCCAAACCCAAACCATTTGTTGTTGTTCTTCCTCCATTATGCCCCATACCTCCATTATCACCAGTACAACTATCTTGGATTAATGGTGTTTTACCACCAAAACCAGGTGATGATCTGCATGCGGTAAAGAAAATCTCATACGCAGTTTCTCTCCAATCTTCCTTATCAAGACCTTCGATATTACCAAAAGGCCATTCAAGATCAAAACATGTGTCTTGTGATTCTGATGGTTTCGATGTGGATGAGGTGGTGAAAGAAAATGATTCACGACGTGATTGGGTTTGGTAGTCCATGGCAGTAATGGTGGGTCAGATATACGGCTGCTGCTGAATTGGGGTGGTGGACATGGTGGTGGAGAAGGAAATGGTGGATGAAGAGAATCAAATTGGATATAGGAACTCAAGGTAGAAAGAGAAAGAGGGAGAAATTTGGGTTCAACTTAATTTGATGATGAGGTTGATAATATCCCTAAATTTAGGATAAGTATATTACTGGTTTTAAGCCAAGTTTAGGTAATGGCTAAGCTGTCTTTTCCCTCTCTCCAACTGATTTCTTCTACTGTTCTATAATGATCATAACAAGAACACTAAACAGACCGGGAGGAAGAAAACTTTCCCAAACCGACAATATTAGGCCTATTCCTATGCATACCACGAACATCAGATTTTGTCATATATGCACCCATTATGGATATGTCAAAGTGTCAAATGTATATACCCATATGTCAATTATAACATATAGGCATACATGATTGGCTTTCCAGCGAGCGATAGGGTTTCCATCGGTAGCTAGATGGTCAAAATATCGCTCGTTGGTCATTCCAGCGCCAGCGCTAGTCATTACATCGCTCGATGGTCTGATCATCGTTTATCAGTTCCTCATCCAACAACTACAATTTTCCCCTCTATAAATACTCAATTTCAAACTAATTTCAACTCACACCAGAATTTCTAAATCTCTTTAGAATTTCTCAATCTCTCAATCTTCTTCAAATCTAAAATAATCACACCTTCTCTACAATTCTTAATTTCTTGTAATATGGATTCACAATCTCAAAGTCAAGGCAAAGGTAAAAAAACCAAAGTCCGTGGTGCAAAATACAACATGACATAAGATGAATACATTTGTCGTAATTATATTTTCTTACCCAAGATTGTATCGATGGTGCACAACAACATTGTTAGAGCATAGCTCGGTTGAACCCACCAAGCGTTGGTATGCCAAGTTTGGTTGTCATATTTTAGTGAATCAAAACTCATCTAAGAGTTGCTTAGAGACAACTTCATATAGGTTAGATTAGAAAATCTAGGAATATGAGACATACAAGTATTACTCGAAGACCTGAAGAAAGTGATGAAGTAACGAGCTACACCGACGACATCATCCTTCCTCTTGAGGTTAATAATGTTGACTTGAAATGTTTCATTCCTAGCGTATCTTTCAAGTCGTGCTATATTAAAAACATAACTGCGAAGCTGTGTATGAATATTTTATTCTAATAGTGAGACATGATCAGATGATCATAGTGTTAAGGAATTCGACTACGAAGTATAATGCTTATCTTTTGAACTTCGTAGGTATGACATCGACATAATCTTATGAATGCTGTGATGATTATGAGAATGGATAAAAGTGAAGATTTCATCCTAGAAAACAATGTTTACATTTGTTTAAAGGAAGTACATTCATGAACTTGTCTTATGAATCGAAAGGGAAATTGCTAGGCTTATTGGTATGGCTATTCATTTCAAATATTTGGATTACCAATATGTGTGAGATGGTAGAACCGATCGTAACTTGTTGTATATCTTGGTATAACTAATCACAATGCATGACTTATGATTTGGTATGACTAGTTTTGATTAATTAGTGTAACCGATCCTAAGTAATCACCTGAGATGGTATGATCGATATTTGTAATTGATGTGACCGATCCTAGTAATTGGTGTGACCGATCACAATAGAGTTGTGTAATCGATCCTTGTAATTGGTGTAACCGGTCCTAGTAATTGGTGTAACCGATCCTAGTGACTGGTGTGACCGATCACAAGCAATACCATGTGTATATGGTAACCGGTCCTGGTAATTGATGTAACCGATCCTGGAAACTGATGTAACCGGTCCTGGTAACTTGTGTGATCGATCACAAGTGTTCCATATTAAGGTATAACCAATCCTAGTGATTGGTAGAACCGATTGAACCCATGAATGTGATTTGATATTTGATCAATCACATAGTTGTCTTGGAATACAAATGAACCAATTCTAAACTTGTTTGGAAGTGTGGTATAATCGATTCCAAGATTGTAAATATGAAAGATGATTTACAAAGAAAAGATGTCAACATACTTTGAACACGAACAATGACTCTTATATTTTATTGTTCAATGATATTCCTTAATTACTCAAGGAGATCCTGTTCTGAAATAAATTAAGAATCTTTTAATTAAGGTTCTTAGTTTTATATGCTTTTATTACCAACAATTAAATGCATATATCTAGATAATAAAAATTAGTAACGTGCATTTACTAACTGGAGATTTTCTATTGAGAGATTTCGGAAAATATTGGACAAAGCATTTCCTGGAATTATGAAAACTGAATGGGCATTTATTGCATATCTTGAGAATACTTTCGATTTTGTAAATTCCTTGGTGTCCAAACATCTTTGGTCTATAAATACCTAAGTTTGCATTTCTAGCAAACTATCCTAAGAGCCAGGCAAACTTCATCTTTTTGTTGTTTCTGGTGGAGCCGTCTATCCGGAGAGGAAAGTACCCTAATTAGGCGAAATCTCGTACGACTGCTCGTTTAAAGACTTCTGTGGGATCAAGAAACTCTACGAGTACCATTGATGGGAAACTAGATAATTGTAGTGTTATTATTTTTTGATTGATTTGATTGACTAACGGTTGTTGAAACTTTGAGTACACCTAGTTTGTTTATTCTTGAGAATCTTCTTTTCTGATATAAGATTCACTCAAACTAGATCGAAGTATCGACGGGATCTTTAGAACTGTTTGTAGATCTAAATACATCTTGTGATAATTCATTGTTAACAGACTCCGTTCTGTGCTTGATTGATCACAAGAGATTCAAGTGGTGTTGTGCAGGTTTTAATTGAAGATTAAAGAAGATTTGAAGAGGAAGAAGATTTCTTATTGGTTTCTCATATCTTTGTGTAGCACAAACCTTGATCGGCTGGGATCCAACTAGAATCGGATTTATTCGTTTGATTAGTTGCGTGAGATCGGTAACGCCTAATAGTTCTCTTGAGATTTATTTTGATTGTCACAAATCCGAATCTTATTACTTAGGTAATAGAGATTGGATTGATCTAACCAGGCAAAGGAGTATATTGGTTTAAACGGAAGATCCTTTGCATATGACTTGAGATATCTTTATCTTAAAGAATCAAGAGAGTTGTTACCAAACAAATTTGTTGTTCCTTTACTGTTTGGAATACGATCCAAAGGAATTGTTCTAGTGAGTGCACTCATCGAAGTCGGAAACGCAAGGATACTGAAGAAACTAAGTGAGCTAGGGTTAGTTGCTTGGTCTCAACTATACGAAGTTGGTTTAGATTTTGTATAGCGGCTTAATTCTGAGAGTATTCAATTCTGGACTTGGTTCCGGGGTTTTTCTGCATTTGCGGTTTCCTCGTTAACAAAATCTTGTTGTGCCATTTACTTTTCCTTTCCTTTCCGCAATTACAATTATTGTTATTATAATTTAAAGTAAATTACGCAAACGTTAAATCCACTTTACTTGATAGTGATCCTATAGAGTTTGGTTAAGTCCGAACATATTATCAAGTAATCACACTTTGGTAGTCGTATTGTCTCGATCTCGTATCCATATACAATCACACAAAGTGTGAATAACGATTTGTAGTATTGTCTCGATTTTGTCCATAAACAATCACTTTCGGTAAGATGACTTATAAGTGGATAAATAAAAGATTGTGGTGTATTTGGGTACCCTCGTCTTTTCAAACATGGTAACACCATGTGGGAAAATATATTTCGTAAATATGAAGAACAAACCATGAACATCAATTGTCGTGATGCAAAAGGGTTGGCAGACACTTCATTGTAATCAATAGGGAAGTAGCCGCTTATGTTGGATTGATAATGCCAAGAGAGGCCGAGAGAGTGGTCTTGTGGATGTTGATGTTAAAAGGTAGGTTGTACAGAGTGGCAGCGAAAACATGGCAAACAGTTCGCTTTCGAAAGTTGTTATCATATTTTGAAGGTGTTGAACAAATATAATCCAGAAGTGTTAGCAGGTAATTAACAAGTACTTGAAAGGTCACCATATAATTCTTATCCCTCAACACCAAATTATTCACCATTTTCACCAGGTTCATAAAATTCTTCACCAGATACCCCAAGAAACCCAAATGTGAACTTAGTTATGAATAATGATGATGGTAAGAGAAAAATTCCAAGGAGGAACGTTGCTAGAATGGCTAAAAAAATAACTCAAGAAGGAGGAAGTTCCAATGGATTTAACATGGTAGAGTTTATGGAATATCAGAAGACCGTCAAGAAGCAAAGAGCAGTTGATAGGAAATATCAAAACAGAGAGAGTAAGAAAAGTCGCCTTTCTCAAGAAAAATTTGGGTTTGACTATGACAAGCATAACATTCTTCAAGCTAACACTTCAATTATGAACGCCCAGCAAAAACATGTGTGGCAAACCGAATTTGACAGGATTCAAGCACAGATTGAACAACAAGCTGGATTTACTAACAACCAACCTAGTGGTGATGATGATGAGGATGAGTTCGATGATGAGTTCAGTGTAGTAGAACCTTTAAATGATTGATGTATTAATTTAAGTTTTAATTTGAAGTATTGCATTTTAATTTGATATGTTGTTATTGCATTCTACTTAATATTAATATGAAATGAAAAGTTTATTAATTTGAAATGTTATTGCAATCTACTTAAATAAGTTTCTCATATTAACTTAAACCAAAATACATAACTTAATAGTCACTTTCTTCCATGCTCTGCACAAAGATTCACTCTCAGATCATCTCTTAAACTGTCATACAAATTCTGGTTCTGAATGTAATTAGTCATTTGAGCATAATTCCTTGCAGGGACGCCACTTTGTGGTTGAATCTCTGGCCTCAAATCTTCATCTTCATAGTTAGTCCACTCATAATCACGACGGGTTTCCTGAATTACCATGTTATGAAGAATTATGCAAGTGAGCATAGTCTTGTGCATTTCACGAGAACTCAACCCACGATATGGCCTACAAATGATAGCGAACTTTCTCTTCAAAATTCCAAAGGCGCGTTCCACATCCTTCCTCAATGCCATTTTAATATTGTTAAAATGCATGTATGAATTTCCCAATGCACCGGTAAGGGGATGCCGGTAACATTGAACCAAGGTGGACCATTTTGGGTAGATACCATCCGTAAGATAATACCCATGAGAGTACTGATGGTCGTTGATCATGAAACAGACTTGGGGACAAATTCCATACTTCAGATCTTCAAACAGAGGCGACTTGTGCAAAACATTAATATCATCTTGTGCATTTCACGAGAACTTAACCCACGATGTGGCCCACAAATGATAGCGAACTTTCTCTTCAAAATTCCAAAGGTGCGTTCCATATCCTTCCTCATTGACATTTGGCGATTGTTAAAATGCCGATATGAATTTCCCAATGTACCGGCAGGGGGATGACGGTAACATTGAACCAAGGTGGACCATTTTGGGTATATACCATCCGCAATATAATACCCATGAGAGTACTGATGGCCGTTGATGCAGGTGTTTCCGTACTCCTTTAGGGAACTTAGTTAACCTCAAGCTAAGTTGAGGGCAGAATCCTATTCTAGGCAGGAATCCTTGTTTAGGAAGAATTCCTAGTTAGGGAAGAGTTTTGTTTTAGGAAATACTCTTAGTTTAGGAAATAGATTCCTAATAGAAGTCCTTGGTCGGCTGAGTACGATGAAGGCTATAAATAGAGGTCTTTGGCTAATAGCTAAGGACATATACTAGATACAGAAGAAAAACTAGAAAAATCTTGGAACAATACTTGTACAAGCTTAGCAAACAGTTTAAGGATAATCCACTGTTTAGAGAAGATTGTGAGCGTAACAAAGAGAGAATTGTAATCGTTTTGTTGTTCATAATCTAGAGAAGATATTTTTCTTCGAATTACAACTTGTGTTTTGTTTTCTAAGTTTCTCGTCTACTATTATTCTGAGTTCCGCCTTTATAGTAATAGCTACCAAGGTATAGATATCAAAACGTATCAAGTTGGCATCACGAGCAAGGTTAGTTTTTAGGGTAAATCCCCGTGGTTTATGGTTTTCACTAGATCTCTCTACATAAAGTTTGGTGAGGTACTCGAGAAGCTAGAAGACGTTAAGAAAACAAGGGGATCAAGGATGACGATGTCAGATGACGAACATAAGGAAAGCGAACCACAAATGCGTCTGAGAGCTGGCTTATCCGTCCCCAAGAGGAATCGCCTCCTACACCTTCCTTCGAGGATATGCCCGCTTGGAAGTTCATAGGGGAGATTAAGTTTTCCCTGAAATAATCCTTCATTCATCCGCTGAATCTCACGCCGCATGGGATCCATGGGTATATTATATTCATTCTAATCCGGATAATAAGAGGATTATTCGTTCCTTGGGTATAGAGGCTTCTTTAGAGGCTTCAAAGTCTATGTACGTCCGGCGGGATCATGATAGTTTGAGTCGTTTATGTGCACGCTGGGGAATCGACCCTCACACATTTCTGTTTTCTTTGGGTGAAGCGACCCCCATCCTAGAGGACGTAGTGGCGCTTACTGGCTTACATGTTCATGACGATACAATTTTCGATAGTTGTTGCTGTTGAGATTATTAGTCCCACATTGTCTGGGTAATCTAAGATCCTGCGGGTTATAATCCTTTGGGCCTCTCTACTCATTGCCAATTGGTTTTGAGTTGGATGCCCATATTCTAACATGGTACCGGAGCAGGCTATATTTGCGACGAGTCATTGACCGCGCCTTTACTCCGCGTCACCCGATTTATTGTCCACGTGTTAGACCCAACGAGGCTACACGTGAGGGGGCGTGTTGAGATTATTAGTCCCACATTGTCTGGGAAATCTAAGATCCTGCGGTTTATAATCCTTTGGGCCTCTCCACTCATTGCCAATTGGTTTTGTGTTGGATTCCTGTATTCTAATAGTTGCCTCCACAAGTCTTTAAACAAGAGCGATAGAGCCCTTCGTGATCACTTGATTGCCGCCAAAGCGAACTCCATAACATTCCAACTGCCTGGAGAGGTTAAAGTTGAGGCTCCGAGTGAAATAGAAGGCTTTGTAGGTAAAGAAAAGGGTAAAGCTACTGCGTCCGCCACCCATGATTCTCCAGTCAATGTTACGCCTTCTTCAAAGCTCATGGCGTCCGCCATAAAGGCTGTTAAACCAAAGTCATATGCTGTTGAAGAGTCTGATGATGTGCAAGAGGTAAAGAATGCCAAAAAACCAAAGTACGGGCAATGCAGAGCCTCTTTCTCTTGTTGGATTAAATATTGGGCTCATTTGATTTCTGGTTCACGTGAAGGGGAAACAGATCGAGCGGAGTTGGCAGCCTTCCTTCTCTTTTGGCTATGTCATGATGTGTTTGAGTACAGTTGATAGACGCATTTATGTGTCTAATGTGTCCTCAATGTTCCGTATTGTTAGTACTCGATTTCGTACTTATTATGGTGTTTTATGTGTTTGTATGGGAAATAAACATTTTAGGAAAATTCGGCTCGAAAAGTTACTCAGGGCACCCCCGGAGGACATTTACTATACGGACCCTCACTTTGGATAAGGGGTAACCTAATTACTAAGGGGCACCCCATTTCTAGGCAGCTGCTAATCGCATCCCCGGACTGGATAAGGGGCACTCATCTTCTACAATTTGAATTTTTGTTTTGGCGGGAAACTGATTTCTCACCTGCAACATATTCTGCCTCGGATTTGGAGGAGCTGCAGTGAGACTCAATGGCTGAATTTGCACGGGAAGAGTTGACTAAGATTAACAGGCGTATTAGGGTTGTTGTAATTGATCCATATTGGCTGGAAATTCGGGGTTGGATAAAACAGAATGACACGGGATTTTTCGGCTAAGTATGAAAGGATTATGGCGAGAGTTTCTCCTGGATTTTGATTGGGAATATCATGTTATTCTAAAGCAGGAGTCGTAACGTGCTAGAATAGAAAAAGAGAAGAGTTCACGCAAGTTTGAGAGAACAGGGTATTCACACACGTACATGAGGTATTCTCGGGATTTTCCGAGACATTTTGGAGTTCTGCGTGTGTATGGGGAGAGTTTGACTCCTTCTGATCGTGTTCTGAGTGAGGTTGGAGTATTTCGACAGCTGACAGAAGCATGCAGCAGATAAGAAAGGGAAATTATTCCCGTGACAACAAGAAAAGAATAATCGGAATTAATGAAGATATTTTGGAGTTATTATCGAGTATTTGCGATGCTAGAGAGTTTATAAACTGTGTTGAGGGTATTGAGAAAGGGATGGAGAGTTTGGGGTTAAGCAGAGGAGACGTCGGAGCTGCAGGAGAAGTTGCAGGGAATCTTCTCTGCTGCTGGTGAAGAAGACGAGCTGAAGAACATAAGACCTACTTGGACAGTCGCAGAAACCGTGACTTATACTTTCAAACTCAATAACTTTGTAACAATTTTTCCAACAATTATTTTGAGTTCGCAACAGTTCTGTTAGGGTTCTCTGTAACAGTGGGTTTTGTAACAATTATAACTGTTACAAACACACTGCTTTATACATTTTCTTCAATAAAACACCTTTTTGAGCTATGGAAAATTATTTTGAGCGTGTTTTTACCATGTTGAGCTAGAACCCATCACTGGGACAACAAAGGAAGCAACTTTTCATGATTGTGGTAAATGAATTATTTATTGACTTTCTGCATAGATTTAATTGCTTTATGATTTCTATTAATTATTTGTTATTTTGTTAGATGCCGCATGCTTAGTTCTAAATACTTTAGATGCATCATGCTTTTAACTTACAAATAATATTTTACGAAATCTATTTTTGGCAAAGAACTAGAGTTACAACTTCTTTTGTTTGAGCTATATTGTCTAGAGTTAATGACTGAACCATAACAATATGAAAAGTAGTGGAATCCCGCGTCTCAGCGTCTCTTCATCTTGTGACAAATTGTGTATATATATTTTTCCTTATTTTCTTTGTTAAGTCTTAAAACAAATTCTCAACAAATCTGAGTGAATGAATCATCTTACTACAACATCATTGAAAAATACCATCAACAGTCCCCGAGACACCATCAAGAATGAGCTTATCCCTATGGCCGTATTGATGTCCCGCGGCGTATCATTCCCACTCACCCCTATGTTCTTAGGAGATTTGTATCATCATCTGGACTTGCTGGTGCGTGATATTCGTCGTGTAGACGGATCTCATACGGTTGAGACCTTCCTCCCTGCCAATTTTATTCAAGCATGGGATTTGGAGAGCTTTCCTTTATACAAGCCTCTTCACCTGAATCCTCTCGCTCTCTCGTGGCAAAAGGAAGTCATTCGAAAGGATGGTTCCAAGCATCTTGTGACGGTATCCGAATCCCACCCTCGGATGGCTCTTTATCATAACAAGGGTTTTCCTCCTAAGACCAAACTCAAGGATTTCATGGACAAGGGTGTTGATTTTAATCCTATTACCTATCAAGACCGTCGTACCGGTTCTTTGCATTACAAATTTGTTATCAAGTCTCAGAAAAGGATGTCTTCTGCAGAAACTCTTCAGCCGAATATTTTGACATCATTATATCTACCCTACCGGGACGTCTTCCTGGTTTTCATGGTGGGAGGTTTTCATTCGAGGCGTACAATACCGTTCACGTGGCTCGACAGCTGGGTTTTGGCCAAGGAGTTCCTTATAATCCTCCCCACCCTTCCTCATCCGAGGAAGATAAGGAGGTCCGGAAGAATTTCGATCGCTTCATTTTCAAAAATGGTCTTCGGATGAGTGATCGCCGGTGCCATTTTGACTTCTTCCAAACTCAAACCAGTCGGCAAGTTAGTGTCACCAGCGAGTGGCTTGGGTATCACAATAATATCATTAGGAACGTGTTAAATCTTCTCCCCAAGGAACCATATGCTTCTACGACTTTAACCAAGGATGATTTCAAAGAAATGCATGCATCGGGTCGCGTGAAGTTGAATGCGGAGACTGCCAAGAAGTATAGACTTTCCTCGAGCAACAAGGGTCGCCCTCTTCGTCCACTGGTTACCAGCTGGGATCCTCTTCCAGGTGACGAGTCTTCTCAAGAGGGTGGGAAAGGTAGTGCTTTACCTCATTCGTCTAGTTCCAAGAAGAAAAGGCGTCCTCCGTCAGTGCAGCCTTTGGATATTCCTCGTGTCGTGTATCCTCCTGCTAAGGCACCTTCCCTTTCTCCTCTTCTTTTATTTTTTACTGAACTCTACTTTAGTCTCTTTTATATTCCATTGTCCTATTCTTTAGAAATCTCCACTTCTTGGCTGGAAGCCTAAGGGCCTATTCTTTGAAGAATACATTAACCTGCCTCTCAACGAATGGAGGGTTGATCGGCTAGCTAAAAAAATCAAGCGAGATGCTGGCGTGCTACCTATTCCGCGACTTCCATTCATTCGTACTGCTAATGTTTACCCTCAATTTTCCCCACAGGCTCCAAAAGTGGGGTCATCGTCCGAAAGTACGTTCATTGAGCGTGTGGAGCGCCAACTGGGCCGTTCAGTCAGTCAAGGTGGTCCCGAAGTGCTTTCTCCTTGTATGATTCTACATTCCACTCGCCCTCTAATTGTAAAGACGATTCAAGATCCTAACCATCCTCTTCATACTCCTTCCGATATACTAGGAGCAGCGAGCGAGCCTGAGTCGAATTATTATGTTCATGATTATTCTCAAGAAGGCAGTGGTCTTAAAGGTAGTGCTGAGGATCAGAGTTCTTATCCTTCCAAGTCTCATGAGTATACTATGTTGTTTCTCACTAGGTTTGAGTACTGACACGTGCCATCCAAGATATTCTGTTGTTATTATTAAATGCACTTGGTGATCTATATATACATCTTCGTTATTTATATCCTTCCGATAAACTTATTTTACTTCCTCTTTTTCTCTTGATTTCCATCTTTTATTAGATCACTCAGAGCCAGCTGTGTCGAGCTCTTCTTCTTCTTTTTCTCGCTGATCGGTTCATTCTCCTATCAATCCTCCTCCTCCTTCCGATTTGGTATGCATTTTGGATTATTATCATTATTTCTTCGTCGTGTTGGATTACTTATTTATATTTTCTTTTCTCTCTTCAGGATATGGGAAAACGAGACAGCGCCCATGGTAAAGAGAGCGGCTCCAGCCAGTAGGTTAAAAGAAGCGAGTCTGGGAGTGCTAATGATAAACGGCAAAAGCCTTCCAAGCCCGCTCCTAAGATTTCTTGTAGCGTGGATGCCGAAGCTGAGTTAATCGCTACCCCGGAGGAACCTCAGTTTCGATATCCCCGCGTTATTTCAGCGACGGAGGATGGTGTTCATAATCGCTTCGAGCTGGTGCACGGGTTCTGGGTCCCTTCATCTAAAGCATCCAATTATCGGCGCATAATGGAGAGATTTTTATCATATGTGTGTTCATGAAGAGATACCCGCCAACTCCTTGATCATGGCTAATGAGGACTTATTGGATATAGCGGATGGCCTTTCTCAAGCGGAGGAGACTCCCATTGATCCGGCTACATTGAGGAAGTGGGGTGCCTCTATTCAAACTTATCTAGTTCTTCAATTTCCCATTCACTGGCTCAAGAATTTGTTAAAGGAGAGTCACAACGCGCGGAGTAATTTGCCTCGTGAGATTGAGGATCTAGACCAGGAGTACGGGCGTTTGCTTAATGTCGCTAATATCAAGAAGGAGGCCTAGGATCGGCTAATGGATGACGTTGGTCTAGTTACTGGTGAGCTGAGGACCGCCCGAGCCGCTGCTAAGGAGGTTAATGCGCGCCTTGTCAAGAAAAGAGATGAGCTGGCTGCGTTGAATATCAATTAATTTCTTCTTTGCTTTTATGAGTGGGTTTTAAACAATAATTTCTTCTTTGCGTGGATCAGTCAGGATATTTTGATGGTTTTAAGACATATTTGGTTATTTGCATTTATTATTATGGTTGAAAAGTAATTAATGTGATGTTATCATTTTGTTTCTATAAATAGAGGTAAGTAGGGTTGCTCTAGTTAGTAATTTTAAGTTTCTTTCATTGTCTCTGTGAATTGTGATTTGTTGCAGATGGCTCAGCGTTTACACGGTTATGTTTTAGCCTTAGCTCCTGTGCCAATGCTAGTTATTCCTTATGAGCTGCTAGTAAAGGCTGAAGTAGAAATGCTTCGAGAAGTCCGGATGGCAGGTAGAGTGGCTGCGCGTGCACAGTTTGATGAGCAGCATGAGACATATTCAATGGCTCAGAGGATGCAGGCGTCCGGACGATTGACTCTAGCAGTGCAACGCGCGCTGGATGACATTATTGCTGCCCGGAATAGGTCCAAGCGGTTATTTAAAGAGTCGATGATTATGACGCCTGATATTGAGCAGGCCATAGCTGACTTTCGCGCATTCATTACTTAACAAGCGGGTCCCAATCTTCGCGGGTATGTTCCGACTCTATGTGTTGTATCCGCTCTTGTTCATCCTACCAATCAAAATGCAGAATTAGCTCGTTTATTAGTGTTAAAAGATGAAGTGGGGGTGTTATAAACTCATCGACTAATTGCTTTGGATAAAGCGCACAAAGCTTATGAGGAGCATAAGGAAACACATGACATGGCTCGAGGAGCCCGTGTTTCTAGTGACGTTATGCATAAGATCCCTCAAGTGCTTGAGGAAGCGCACGTGGCTTATACTGACTCTACTACTCAATATGGTGAAGTGCTTCTGATGATGCAAGACTTGGATCAGGACATTGCATATTATCGTTTGCTTATAACTGATCGTTCTTGAGGGGATTATTACCATTATCATCCCTTTTTTTAAGGGGTTCATAAATGCTGTCTTGGGTGTTATGTTGTTTGGTTATATATATGTTGAGAATTATCTTTAACATATCATAGTAAATAGTTCTTTATCTTTCGTGTTATGGCTAATCGCGTGAGATTAGTTTTAGAAGCAGTGTACTTGAATCGCCTTTTGACGGTAATGCGTCTTGCACGTGATACATTTGAGATCGAAAATTCGTGTTGGCATGAGCAGTTGGCAGTTGTGGACCATTTGGTGATGAAGGTTCAGAGTGAAGGCGGGTTGCCCAATATAACTCTGCTTGCATATCGTGGTTATTGTCGCGAGCAGCGTCTGCTTACTCACTTCCGATGCGTAGATGCTGACTGTAGTGTGAGATCCATTGAAATGGCTCTTGCTGAAGTTCACAGGGCGCTTCAGGTGCTACCCTTTTTTTTTTTTTTTGTACTTGTATATAGGCTAGAAGTTCTCATAAAAGTGGTTAAGAATGATGAGAGAATCAATCAATACTTTATGTTTGTCTCTTAAAAAAAACTTGACCTATTACAATCCACTGTTATTGGAAATGCTCGACTTGTTCGTGAGTGTGAGGGTTTATTTGAAGTTAGCCAAACGTAGTATCTTAATGCAATGGATTTGTACGTGGATCATTTGATTACTTTTCATATTAACCCTTCAGTGGAGAACATCATGGCTGCGGACAAGGCGCTTGAAGTGTTTTCTGATGCTCGTTTCAGGATGGAGCACAAAGATAGTGACTTGGATATTGCACACGGCAGACTAAGGCGTGCAAACTTGGCTCTATCTTCGGTTCTTTGACTTAAGGAATCTTTATCCATAAAATGTTTTGTTATTTCTTTCCGCTTTATGTATTACTCCGGATGTTTATGAATGAATATATCTATTATGTTACCTTTGACTATTCTAGTGTACTTTACGCATCGTCAGTGGTCTTAGTGTTTCATTGGGGTTACACCCATTCTATATTTGCATTTCCCTTGTTCTATTTTTTAACTGTATCATCATTTAGACTAGTCAGGATTGATACTTATCCGATATATTATGTCTACGGTTCCCTTTGGGAATCTTAGCATGTTTGCTTGTCACGCGTGGATCTTGTCCGACTTCGATATTATTGGTGCACTGTGTAGTTGAAGGAAATCCTACAACACACCCCTTGTAATAATTTGTAGATCTAAACATAAAAATGATGATAAGAATGCTAAAATTGTAAAGAGACACAAGGTTTACGTGGTTCGATCAATTTGATCTACATCCACGGGGTTAGGTTTTACTATGATTATTTGTAATTACATCTTGATTACATGGAGACTCCATTAATGAGTATTTGGAGATCTAGGTTCTTGAAGGAGGAAGAAGAAGGAGATAATAATAATACAACCAATTCTACTTTCTCTCTCTACAGAATGTATCCTCTCCTAAAGTGTGTCTCTCTTTTTGATTATCTATCCCCTTTCTCTCTCTTTCCTTTCTCTTTATATAGGTGTTTACATAGTGGATGACAACTAATATACAACTAAAATTTCCCCTAATTTCGGATCTGGCTTGCGGTATTTTCGCAAGCTTACAAATGTAACATTCGCAACATTCCTAATTTTCGCAAGATCATCACACTTTTCTCATGTTTAAGTTGATGTCAACAACGATACGCTCGCGAAATTCTTAATAAAGCATTACAAAAAATGTCGCAGAGCACTCTGAGAAACGACACAATAGGTGATATTACCTTAAACATAAGAAAAATATAATAACTTTGCGAAGATTGGAAGGTCTGCGAAATTAACATTTGTAAGCTTGCGATATCATCGCAAGCCAGATCCGAAATTAGGGGAAATCTTAGCTGTATATGAGCTGTCATCCACTAGGTAGCATCCTATATAAAGAGAAATGTAGAAGAGAGAAAAGTAACTGGTATTATTATTATCTTCTTATTCTTCCCCAAAAACCAGAGAGAGAGAGAGCTCCAAGTACTCATTAATGGAGTATCAATGTAATTCATATGTAATTTAACGATCATAGTGAAACCTAACCCCGTGGATGTAGATCAAATTGATCGAACCACGTAAATCTTGTGTCTTATTTTCTATTTTCATTATTTTTATCTTTATTCTCATATCAAATAAGTTTAGATCTAGAAATCATAGTCATGATAATACAAGGGGTGTGTTGTAGGATTTCCTACAACAACATTTTTGGTGCTAGAAACAGGGAGGAGTAAAGGATTTATCCCTCCTGTAGCTTGTTGGTTCAAAAAATTTCCATGAAGATTAGCTATTGTTCATATTTTTCTAGATCTACAAAGTTTAGGTTCAAAAATGGAAATTTTATGGAAGAAATCACACTTTCAGGGAGTAAACATCATCAACAATTCAAAGACATGAAAAGAGTGAGAGAAAAAAATTAGTTATTGTGGTGAAATTTAAGGAAAAAATGAAAGTTTCAGTGGAAGATTTTCATGTTCAGGAGATGAAGGCAAATGTGAAAGAAGTTAAGGAAGGACAAAGAAAAGATAAGAGGCAGATGCTGCAATTTCTATCACAAACAGAAATTCGCACAGATGGTTCAAGGCTGAGCGAACAATAAATAGGTCACGGGTTCGAATTCGCAGAGACACATATTTTTTCATTTTCTTCTCATTTGCATGGGAGAATAAAAGAATAAGGAAAAAAGTTATCGTTAATTTAGCAGAGAGGTTCTTGCAAAATTGGTCCAGAGAGCAGTATGTGCGTTCGTGGTCGCAAGTTCGAATTTGCCTACGAACATAGTTTTCTTCTTTTTTACAGAGAGCGAAAAAAATGATAATTTCGCAATATTGTTTCATTATTTCGCAAACAAGAGGCAGCACAATTGGTCATCTGCGTAGTTAATGAGTTCATGGTCGTGTGATCAAGTCCCAACACCTGCGTATTTTTTCGCACAGATATTTCTTTGATTATTTCGCGCAGAAGAGAGTTGATGATAATTTCACACAGATATTTCGCAAAGAAGAAGCTTGCACAGTTGGTCAGGAGGCATGAATGAAAGAAGCAGGCCGCGAGATCAATTCTTGCTTCTCGCATGATTATTTTTGTTATGCGAAATTTATACAGAAGTGCCTCTCACACAGTTGGAATTTGATTACTTCGCAAGAGAGGTTTAGCACAGTTGGTATGGTGCGAGAAAATCCAAGAAGCAGGTCAAGGGTTCAAGTCTCACTTCTCACACTTCTTTTTGCTGCGCGAAATTCATACATTTCAAGGCATTTATTCACTTCTTTGACAACAACAGCGACTCACATGAAAGATAAGTACCATTTCCTTGAACATTTTACTTTATACTAAGAACGAATAAAAATATTTTAGATTTGATTTACAAAAAGCGATTCAATCGCACGATTACAAAGATTTCAAGATTTCAAAGATTATAAAGATTACTAAGATTTCAAGATTACAAAGACTTCAAAATTACAGAGATTTCGAGATTTCAAAATTACAGAAAACTGAGAAAATTCAATTTATATGTTTCTCTAGAATATTTCTTTTGCAGAGAATAAAAAGATTTTTGATTTGATTTACAAAACGCGATAGAATCGCAGAATTACAAAGATTTCACAACTACAAGGATTTCAGAATTACAATGTATTAGAATTTCTCTTGAATATTTATTTTGCTTCAAATGATATAATATTATGAGAATGAAAGAATGAATGAAAGAGATGACAGAAATGAAAAGATGAATGAGAGAATAAAGAAACGCGAACGTTTCGCAGAAACAAAGAGACGCGAAAATTTCGCAGAAACGCGAATAAAATTTCGCAGATAGGGGCGAACCTTTATGGCGTACACCCTAGTTCGCGAATACAATTTCGCAACAGGCAAATGTAAGACCTAAAGTACATCATATAAGGGGGTACCTGTTGCATGGCTCAGGGAAAGGTTACACCGCCCCGGAACCTGAGTCATGGAGATTTGGGGTCAATAAAGCCCATCCAGGAGAGGTACCTTGAATTTTAAACCTAAGCTTTTGCTTTAGGTTGGACGACTAGGGGTCTCTTCTAAGGAGTGCAGAATCTGATCAAGGCACTGAGGTACACGCTTGAGTCAAGAGTGTCAGGGGCGTCTAGAGCGTACCTTGCCATTCTTGACAAGTCTTGGCTTATATTGCACTCGGCCCGAAGAAAACCCCATTTAGGGTGCAGTCTCGTAACCATAAGCCCTATAGGTAAAAGGGACAAGAGTTTGCGAAAAAAACTGGTTGTTGTTAAGACCGGATGGGAGGAGCTAACCTTGTATGGTAGAAGTACGCCTCTTTGAAGGGGCAACCAGGGGGAGATAAGGGCGGCACCCTCCATTAGGGAGCTGATAAGTGTCTTAAGACGCAAATGTCATGAGGCTTTTTACTCGCAAGGGTATTTAGACTTGTCATATTTGTGCGACAATCCTGAAGAGACAATAATACTAGAGAAAAAGATAAGACGAGATCAATGGGTCATTACATGAAAGTGTGAAGACGTCCTGCGATTTCGTCGCAAGACGGCAATGTCATGGGGCTTTATTTTCGCAAGAATATTTAGGCCTGTCATATTGTCGGAACAATCCTGAAGAGGCAATAATACAAAAATAAAAAGTTAAGGCAAGATCAATGGGTTTTTGCACGAAAGTGCAAAAACGTCCTGCGATTTTGTCGCAATGACAAGAGGTGGCAAAATAAGACCTTTAACTAGGAAGGCAAAATAAGACCACATAAGAAAATGAGTAAGCAAGAAAGCTTGCGAGAATGATTATATGTAAGCAAACAAGCTTGCGAATATGTACATGGAAATGAAATTGAGACAGTGAAAATGCCACAGACTTAATATTATGATCATACTGTTATGAGATACTAGTAGTGCAGGAAAGAGGGAAGATGAAACACAAGTAAGAACTTGTGAAGAAAAATAACTACACGAAAAAGAATGCATACACTAAAGAAAAAGGCAGAGAAATGAAGAATGGAAGCAATTTAAGCTACATCAATTTTAGACGACAAAATGAGTTAAGTAACACAAACCTTAACTATACATTGCAATAAATAAGCATTCTCATCATACAAGCATCATACTCGCATCATAAAAGCATTGCATAAGCATTTCATGGCATAAACATCGCATACACATTTCATAACATAATCATCACATAAGCATTATATTCGCATAAGTACTTTACAAAACTGTACGGAATAATATTGCAGAATTTCGCAATAATATCGCAGAATTTAGCATAATTATTCAGGATTACTCAAAATTTCACAGGATTATTCAGAATTTCGCAATATTATTCAGAACTTCGTAGAATGATTCGAAATTTCGTAGAATGTGTCAGAATTTCGCAGAATGTGATTATTTCGAATGATGTGATTATCTCGCTCAATTATTTCGCACAATTATAAGCAACTTGAAGAGATTATACTATCGCATGAGCACAAAACATGAGACAGAGGTAAGATAAGAATGAAAAAACAATTCACACATTCAACATTTTCTCAAGGATTCTACCCTCATAGATAAAGAACAAAGGCAACTATGGATTACCAAGAAAATATTTTATGTTCTTTATCTTCTCGACAATAATCACCAAAGATGGAGTAATAATTTCGCATGAATAGAGGCAATACTTATTATTCTCATTCAAGGATTAAGTACTTCTTATACTCCTCAAAGGATACTTCATACTTCATACTTATTATATATTTCGAGGATTGAGTACTTCTTATACTTCTTCAAGGATAATTCATACTTCGCATACTTCAAGAGATGATACTTCTTATTTACTCTGCAACTCTCCAGAACTTCACAAAAGAATAGAGGCAAGTACGTACTTTCAAGTCCAATATTCTTTCGCTCGTTCCTTCATCAACAAAGATCAAAGACTACTCCAATAACACGTATATCTCTCCAACAACTACAACAATGGATTTTTTCCTGAAGATCGCTCTTCAAGCAATATTCAAGAAAAAAGAGGCAAGATGTAGGATCAGAATTTCGCGACAACGATACGCTCGGGAAATTCTTAACAACGCATTACAAAGATGTCGCGGAGCACTCTGAGAAACGACACAATAGGTGATATTAGCTTAAACATAAGAAAAATGTAATAACTTTGCGAAGATTAGAAGGTCTACAAAATTAACATTTCTAAGCTTGCGATATCATCGCAATCCAGATCCGAAATTAGGGGAAATCTTAGCTGTATATGAGCTGTCATCCACTAGGTAGCATCCTATATAAAGAGAAATGTAGAAGAGAGAAAAGTAACTAGTATTATTATTATTATTATCTTCTTATTCTTCCCCAAAAACTAGAGAGAGAGAGCTCCAAATACTCATTAATGGAGTCTCAATGTAATTCATATGTAATTCAATGATCATAGTGAAACCTAACCCCGTGGATGTAGATCAAATTGATCGAACCACGTAAATCTAGTGTATTATTTTCTATTTTCATTATCTTTATCTTTATTTTCATATCAAATAAGTTTAGATATAGAAATCATAGTCATGATAATACAAGGGGTGTGTTGTAGGATTTCCTGCAACTACACACTGCATTGGTTTTGCACGGAACCTAGCCAGACTCGGGGCTATTGGTGCACTTCATTGGTCATGCATAGAACCTAGCCAGACTCGGGGATATTGGTGCAATTTATTGGTCATGCACAGAACCTAGCCAGACTCGGGGATGTTGGTGCACTTCATTGGTCATGCACATAACCTAGCCAGACTCGGGGCTCTTGGTGCACTTCATTGGCCATGCACAAAACCTAGCCAGACTCGGGGATATTGGTGCACTTCATTGGTCATGCACAAAACCTAGCCAGACTCGGGGTTATTGGTGCACTTCATTGGTCATGCACATAACCTAGCCAGACTCGGGGCTATACATATGTTTTTAGTTTTTAACACATCATGTAAGATAAAGAGTATTTATTATTGATAACCAACCACTCATCGTACACTTAGTTTATCATGCATAGTAAGCTTTTAACCATTTACCATTAATAGGGGTGTTGATCTGTGATCCGTTCATCCGCTTAAGGTAATAGTATATGCTTTTCGCGGCTTCACTGATCATGTACGGACTTTCCAGTCTGCGACAAACTTTCCTGTTGCTGCATTACGCTGGACGTGCGGGCAATCTTCATGACCACGTCGTGTTCTGCAAATAGACGCTCCTTAACTTTTTGATTGTAATATTTTGTCATCCGCTGCCTGTACTTATCCGCGAACCGTTCGGCCTTAGCTCTGCGCTCTTCTAAAGTATCAAGATGGGCGAATCGACTTACCTCATCCGGGGTGGTTAGACTAGCCATGGAAACTCGTGCTGAAGGAATAACAATCTCCGCTGGTAGTATCACGTCTTCTCCATATACCAAGGAATAGAAATGCGGTATGCCCAGAGTGTGAATGGGAGTTGTTAATGCCAACCTCTATGATGATCATATACTGTCCGACTCAATATTCTCAGCAATATTTTATTAGTGGCTCCGCCTGCCCATTTCCCTGGGGATAGTAGACGGCCGAAATATGAAACTTAATACTGTATTGATCCAATAGCTCCTTGACAGTATGATTAACAAAAGAAGTTCCGGTATCCGAATGGATGATCATTGGCGTGCCGAATCGACATATGATACATTCTTTGATAAATACAGCAATGTTGGCTCTGGCGTAGTCACAGAGCGGGATATCTTCCACCCATTTTGAAGAATATTCAATTACAGTGATAATGTATTTGTGTCGTCCGGACAAATTCGGACTAATTGGTCTGATGATATCAAGTCCCCAACTGTGGAAGGGACAAGGGGTAACAACACTGTGCAGCAGCGTGTGTGGGGCGTGGATGAGTGGTTCGTGGCTCTGGCATTGCTGACATTTCTTCACGTGTTCAGTTGTGTCGAATTTCGTCGTAGGCCAGTAGAATCCTCCTTCGTATAATTGTAAAAAGAGTTTTCTCATGTCCTGGTGCTCCGCATTGTGAGTTTTGGTCATCACTACCTCTGCTTCTTCTTGTGATAGGCAGCGCAGTATTGTGTTCCCATAGCTTTTCCTATAAAGAATTCCTTCGCTCATAAAGAATCGGCCCGCCTTCTTCTGAATTTTTAGCGCGTCTTTCCTATTTTGCGGCAGGTATTCATGCCGGATGAAATCCATATATGGTTGCCTCCAATCTTCTATCTCTATGCTACATATCTCTGCTTGTTGCGGGGGTGCTTGACCATCCTCATACTTATCATGTATTACTGCTGCTTGAGCAGCCATGCTCGGCCAATAGACTCCCATTCTCTGTAGGCGGCGGTACAATGGAATCTCTCTTGTCTGTCCGCAAGACTCTGTATGGACGCGGCTCAGTAACTCTTGCGCTTCTATTCTCCCCACACATCGCGATAAGACGCCTCCGGATGTTCGATAATGTAACGATCCTCAAGCTGGTCAACACTATAAAACTAGTCCAGAAACGTATTAGCGGATAATAACTCGATTAGTTTAACACGAAGGTTAAGTAATAGGAATTAATCAAACAACAATGTAGATACGAAACTAGTACCTATATCTCGAAAAGTTATACGAAATGGACTGCTCTCACGCGTCATTCGGACATTGGGTGAGAAGATTTATCAAGTTGTTTGCAGAGGGTAAAATAGTAATTTTGGATATCATCCTTGTGGCTGCACGTGTCGAAGCGAGTGGGTGTCTCAACAAATTTGGTCGGCCTTATCTCAATCGAGAGAATAAACCTCGTTATTCTTTATTCTTCTTTATTATTCTTTCTTCTTCTTTTTTGTTTTCTTCTCTTTCTTCTTTTCTGGTTCCTCCGACGATCTGAGGGTTAGAGTGAGTAGAGATTCGAGAGAAACGGTTGATGAGAGTGGATAGTCAGTAAAGGTGATGTTGTAGTGATGAATCAGAAAGGATAAAGGTTACAGGATGATTGAATTTTTGTTCGAGATGATGAAACAGAGAGAATCAGTTTAGGGTTTTGGATTTGAATTTGTGTCTGTGTGGAACAGATGATTTCGAGTTATTGAAAGATGAGAACAAATGATTGCTTTTTAATTAACGTGTTGAGGTTTTTTTGGTGGTAGAATCAGATAGTTAGGGTTTCATGTTCTTCCCCAAGTTAAGAACTAGGGTTTTAGATATCGAATGAAGATTCAATTTGGAGTTAGACAAGAAGAAATTGAAGGCTGGGTGTGGTGATTTGAGAGGTGAATCGAAGTGTGGAACTCAGATTAGAAAGATAAAAGAATTGGGAAGTGTCGGGGTTTCTTGTGAATCAGTGAGGGTGATGAAGATTGTTGGGTGTATATAGTTTTGAGATGATTGTTCAATTGAGGCAGAGGAAGAATGAGCTCGACCTCAGTTACTTGTGTAAAACTAATTTGAGGTAATTGTTTCTCCTAGGTGATTCAATTTAGTTATTCAGTTTCATTGTTTGATTATATATTAATTGAAATGGAGATTTAAATGACATGGTAGATAGGTGATACAACTGTGGTTGTTTTTGAAGGTGAATATTTTTTGTGTGGTGTTGATGAATTAGAGTTAGGTAAAGAGGCTTGTGATGCTGTTGTGGGTGTTAATGATTGAAGTTGAATGTGACTTGAGATATAAGTATAGGTGTTGGTACTGATGATGGTATAGGTTGCAGTTCAAGAGCTTGGTATTGATGTTGTTGTAATGAGGTAACGAGGATGGATGTTATTGAGAAGTTCTAAAGCTTCCGTTGCAAATCAGTGGTGTTGGTGGTTTGAGACAGTGGTGTGCCTGTATCTTCTGAATTATAAGTGTTATGGATTGACCTGGATATGAGGTGTATGAGCTAAACCCATAGGTAGTAAATATTACAAGTGGTGGTGTGATGTTGCTTGGCTGATTGTATTGGATTGAGTCTAATGAATTAGAATCGCAAAGAAGTGAAGTTAGAAGTACTGTTGGTGTGGAGATAGAGATGCAGGTGTTAGGTCTATAGTTGTTAGTAAGTTACAGGGATTTGTTAGTTGTTGAATGGAGTTACAATTGTAGCCAATGAAGATAATGGGAGGAGCTGCAGTTATTGAGTTTGAGACATAGATGATTAATATGGCATTGCAAGTATAAATGAAGTTTAGAGTATGGTATGAGAATTAAATTGGTAGTGATTCAGGCCTGAGATGTATAGTAAGTAATTATGGTTGTATGGACTAGCTAATCATTCCAGTGGAGGCTTGCTACTGCTATTGCAGGTAGGCTTACATTATAGTTGTATTTGTATATTGATATTGAAGTTTGTTTAGAATGAATGGATTGCTTTTGAATTGTTATTAAGGAGTTTGTCTAAGAAATATAACTACTGTAGGAATTATGCTTATTTGTCATCCTAGTCAGCATAGCTGGCTTATTTGCATATTATGGTATGACTGAGTTGAATCGTTGTGACTCACCGAGTTCCCTGTCTTGACCTAAGTTGACCAATTGACCGATTTAGACTTTGATCATTTGACCATGACCCGACCTTGACCAGTAGACCATTGACTTGACCGTACCTTGACCTGGACTTAGACGTTGATTGTTAGTTGGACACTCTGACCGTTAGTTGACCATAGTGGACCAGACCTTGTGTATTGGGCTTGTTTGATGGACTTGGTCTTAGGTCTAGTTTTACTAGTTTGATGTTTTGGACCTCTTATAGTCTGAATTAACCTTTGGTTTATTCTAGAAGGTTGTAGATATTCATAAAACTTAGCTACGGACTATAGAATCAACCTAATTGGATTAGTAAACTCTTAGTTATGTTAAAGGTAGAGAATGAGATACCATAATGGGCTTAAAACCATTAGATAAACTTGTATGATTCTTGAGTGAGCCATTTTGGCTAGATTCTTAGAGTTCTTGTGTGATTAACAGTTAGTCTGTATTAACAACGATCGAATCAAGGACGAACCAGTGGATCGTGGATCTCAAGGTAGGCGTGGCTTGTCATCAAAAGAGGTGGGAATACTTTTAACTCTTTTGAAACCATTGTTGTCTCTTTTACAAAAGTTTATGTTTAACAAACTCATGCATTGTCTGGTTGTGCATTTCATGCATTGTTTAGTTTGTGTTATTAGTGTTCTGTTGATTCTTTGAATCTTTCCATGAATTGGAAAGGTCTTGTAATGTATGTCATTATGAATTGTTATGGGAAATAAGAATTTCCACTTGTGGTATATAAGATACGCTCCTTCACATTTATACCTGTTTACTTTCAAATTTTATGCATATTAGGTGTGGAACAACCCGGCATCAATATATTATTAGGTGTGGAACAACCCGACATCATTATTATACATTGTTTGACGAAGGAGTTTGTCCATATACATGTTTGTGCATTCCAGTGACTTAGTCACTTTGATGTTTGGGAAAACATGTATTGTTTTCCAAATCTTGCTCATGATTTCATTAAAGTTAAATGTTATTCCTTCTTGGAACCCCTTATAGGGATGGTGTGCTCACCCTTTCCCACTTTCAGTTTCAGAGACAGATCAGAGTTGCGCAGCGGAAGCTTCGAGGAGTTGACTCCGTTAATTAGTTAACTTCCGCTATGTTTATTATGTTGTATATTTTATTTGCAAACCAAATGACTATTGTATATGTATCATTTGAAAGGAGTTCTTGTAGATATATTTCTGAGCGAAGCTAGTTTTGGGTTAAGTTTTGTAGCAGATTTCTTAATTGAATGTTTAAGTAAATGATTTAGATTCTTAGTGCCTCTTTATTTAGTTAATCTCCTGAATTAGTCAGTTGTTAGCTTTGGGGGCGCTACAGTGTTGGTATCAGAGCTCACTATTAGATCTTATATGGGAAAAGATAGAATTAGCCAGTGCTAGTTAGTGAACTAGATTAGTCTAGAACTGGGTTGGGTTGTGAGATAAATCTTAATCACTAAAAGCTATCAATAATTAAAAGATTTATTTGACTGTATGATTTGTTTGTTTGGTTGTATGTATATGGTAAAAATTGTAGGGTACACCAGTAACTTTAGCTAATAAAGGTTAAGGAATAATCGGTCTAAAAAGTATGAACACGTGCATAATCCAATAATAGAAAAATTGTGAAATTACCACAATTGATAAATCTTGAAAGTCACATAGAAAAACTTATTGAATACCCTGACTTATATGTAGAATCAACAGTCTGTAATTACATAAATGTTATTAATGTTTTTAGGACTCAATAATATTTGTAAGAGTAGTTAGAATAATAGTTGAACAATCAGTGTTATTAATAAAATACTATAATAGTGATTACAAATGAAAATAATAGTAAATTTTTTTTTTAAAAAAAAAGTGATGTTAGCATTTACCGAGTAGTATCATATTGAACCTAACTTAACTAAAAGTTCAATAAAGATATATAACGAGAAAATAATAATTATGATTAAATAGCTATGGAATATTAATAACGCTTATCTACGATTATATATTGCAAATTAAATTAATGACAAATTAGAATTATATGTTTTGCGTATAAACTAGATAGTTAACATAATACTTATTAGGCGTTAGACTTAAGAAAGCGAGGATATTATATATAAATAAAAAGACTCAACTTGTTAGTAACCTTGTACCGAAATTATTTTCAATTTAACAAATGATTCAGTAAATTTTTAAAATGAAACAAATATACATGAAGTAGTAATAATAGAATTCTGATGCTTAGTGTAATATTAGAATTAAAAGAAAATAAATTCGTCTATTAATAGGATACCTTACACTAATAGCAAAATCTAAAGACTATTAAGATATATAATTTCATGTAGACTCAAACTTAAACCATATTAAATTACCAACGCCAATCTTTAACAAGATATAATATACGGATTCGAGATGAATAAATAAAAATTTGTTATATCAATCCTTACGTGAATGTAGAATTATATTTAAAAGATTGAGGCTTAGTGTACCAACCGGACTATCAACTTAAGAATAATGAGAATAATAACACAGTTGATTTTGGGTAATTAAATTGGTAGGATATTTATAATATATAATATTTGAAAAATTTATATATGGTATTACAGTAAAGTGAAAATTATCAAATATTACAAATTGACGTAAAATCGAATTGGGATTACTTATATTGGTAAAAGAAATAAATAAGTAAATAAAAAAATTCAGATGATAGAATGCTGTGAATTATGTATGTAATTTATGAAGTAAAAATTTTAAGCCAGATTAGTTACAATAGAAATTAGAAAATTAGTTAGTCATAACAAGTTAGCACTTAATTAATCCAGCACTAGGGAATAGTGAAGGTTGTGTTTTCTCTGTTCGTAGGAAGGCATTGTTGGGACTGGCCTACCTTGACAGGGCAACTGCATTCAGAGATGACTGATCATAGAAGCTTGGTATAATTCTTTAGAAAACCGATAGATATAATTTCACTTAGAAAGATTCGTAGAATTCTTCCTTGAAGTTAGAGACATATATTTTGTAAAATAGAAATTAGCGTAAGGAGCTTAGAGACAAAAATTGATAGTTTTACCTTATAGAAATTAGTGTAAGAAGTTTAGACTTCCCTATTTGCTAGAACTTAAATCAGTTTGTTGAACCTAGAGCCACAAATTTTAGTTGTAGAAAGCCATATAGGTTTGTGGTTTGTGTTATGTTGTTTGCGCTTAGATAAGAGATGAGGTTATTCTATAAGGTGGGGAGTTTTTGAAGACCAAAAGGATGGTTTGTTTTTCGAGGACGGAAATGTATAAGGTGGGGAGAATGTAATGATCCTCAAGCTGGTCAACGCTATTAGACTAGTCAAGAGACGTATTGGCCGATAATAACTCAATTAATTTAACATGAAGGTTAATTAATAGGAATTAATCTAACAACGATCTAGATACGAAACTAGTACCGTTAGATATATCTCGAAAAGTTATACGAAATGAACTGCTCGCACGCGTCATCCGGACACTGGGTGAAGAAGATTTATCAAGTTGTTTTCAGAGGGTAAAATAATAATTTTGGATATCATCCTTGTGGCTGCACGTGTCGAAGCAAGTTGGTGTCTCAGCAAATTTGGTCGGCCTTATCTCAATCGAGAAGATAAACCTCGTTATTCTTTATTCTTCTTCATTATTCTTTCTTCTTCTTTTCTGTTTTCTTCTCTGGTTTCTCCGGCGATCTGAGAGGTGAGAGTGAGTAGCGATTCGAGAGAAACGATTGATGAGAGTAGATAGTCCGTAAAGGTGATATTGTAGTGGTGAATCATAAAGGATAAAGGTTAGAGGATGATTTAAGTTCTGTTCGAGATGATGAAACAGAGAGAATCAGTTTAGGGTTTTGGATTTGAATTTGGGTCTGTGTGGAACAGATGATGATTTCGAGTTCTTGACAGATGAAGAACAAAGGGTTGTTTTCTAATTAACGTGTTGAGGTTGTTTTGGTGGTAGAATCAGATAGTTAGGGTTTCATGTTCTTCCCCAAGTTAAGAACTAGGGTTTTGGATATCGAATGAAGATTCAATTTGGAGTTAGACAAGAAGAAACTGGGAAGTTTTGGGGTTTCTTGTGAATCAGTAAGGGTGATGAAGATTGTTGGGTGTATATAATTTTGAGATGATTGTTCAATTGAGGCAGAGGAAAAAAGAGCTCGACCTCAGTTACTTGTGTAAAACTAATTTGAGGTAATTGTTTCTGTGAGGTGATTCAATTTAGTTATTCAGTTTCATTGTTTGATTATATGTTAATTGAAATGGAAATTTAAATGATATGTTAGATAGGTGATACAACTGTGGTTGTTTTTGAAGGTGAATATTTGTTGTGTGGTGTTGATGAATTAGAGTTAGGTAAAAAGGCTTGTGATGTTGTTGTGGGTGTTAATGATTGAAGTTGAATGAGACTTGAGATATAAGTATAGGTGTTCGTACTGATGATGGTATAGGTTGCAGTTCAAGAGATTGGTGTTGATGTTGTTGTACTGAGGTAACGAGGATGGATGTTATTGAGAAGTTCTAAAGCTTCAGTTGCAAATCAGTGCTGTTGGTGGTTTGAGACAGTGGCGTGCCTGTATCTTCTGAATTGTAAGTGTTATGAATTGACCTGGATATGAGACGTATGAGCTAAACCCATAGGTAGTAAATATTACAAGTGGTGGTGTGATGTTGCTTGGCTGGTTGTATTGGATTGAGTCTAATGAATTAGAATCGCAAAGATGTGAAGTTAGAAGTACTGTTGGTGTGGAGATGGAGATGTAGGTGTTGGTTCTATAGTTGTTAGTAAGTTACAGGGATTTGTTAGTCGTTGAATGGAGTTACAATTCTAGATAATGAAGATAATGGGAGGAGCTGCAGTTATTGAGTTTGAGACAAAGATGATTAATATGGAATTGCAAGTAGAAATGAAGTTTTGAGTATGGTATGAGAATTGAATTGGTAGTGATTCAGGCCTGAGATGTGTAGTAAGTAATTATGGTTGTAGGGAATAACTAATCACTCCAGTGGAGGCTTGCTACTGTTATTGCAGGTAGGCTTACATTATAGTTGTATTTGTATATTGATCTTGAAGTTTGTTTAGCATGAATGGATTGCTTTTGAATTGATATTAAGGAGTTGGTGTAAGAAATATAGCTACTGTAGGAATTAGGCCTATTTGTCATCCTAGTCAGTATAACTGGCTTATCTGAGTTGAATCGTTGTGACTCACCGAGTTCCCTGTCTTGACTTGAGTTGACCAATTGACCGATTTAGACTTTGATCATTTGACCAGGACCTGTCCTTGAACAGTTGACCATTGACTTGACCGTACCTTGACCAGGACTTAGACGTTGATTGTTAGTTGCACTCTCTGACCGTTAGTTGACCATAATGGACCAGGCCTTGTGTATTGGGCTTGTTTGATGGACTTGGGCTTAGGTATAGTTTTACTAGTTTGATGTTTTGGACCTCTTGTGGTCCAAATTAGCCTTTGGTTTATTCTACAAGGTTGTAGATATTTATAAGACTTAGCTACGAACTATAAAATCAACCTAATTGGATTAGTAAACTCTTAGTTATGTTAAAGGTAGATAATGAGATACCATAATGGGCTTAGAACCATTAGATAAACTTGTATGATTCTTGCGTGAGCCATTTTGGCTAGATTCTTAGAGTTCTTGTGTGATTAACAGTTAGTCTGTATTAACAACGGTCGAATCAAAGGACGAACCAGTGGATCGTGGATCTCAAGGTAGGCGTGGCTTGTCATCAAAAGAGGTGGGAATACTTTTAACTCTTTTGAAACCATTCTTGTCTCTTTTACAAGAGTTTATGTTTAACAAACTCATGTATTGTCTGTTCGTGCATTTCATGCATTGTTTAGTTTGTGTTATGATTGTTCTGTTGATTCTTTGAATCTTTCCATGAATTGCAAAGGTCTTGTAATGTATGTCATTATGAATTGGTATGGGAAATAAGAATTTCCACTTGTGGTATATAGGTGTTGATGGTGGATTTTAGTTCAGGGCTAAAATTGTAAAAGCCAAATTTAATACGCTGACATCTTGCAGAGGATAAGACTATCTGAGTGATAAATACTTCTTCACTTTACTAATTCACCTAGAATGGAGCATGTGGAAACAATCCCAGTATTCTGTGAATTAAATACACAAAATTCATTCAGGTTGGAGCATGTGGCAACAATCCCAAATACCCTGTGAATTTTTAGCATTATTTATAATGCATGATTAGCTTTGTGTTTCCTGTGCTGTTCCCGCAGAACTCTCATTATTGGTGTGGCATGACGACTGAGTGTTGTTCTCAGCAGAGTAACACGAATCTCCAAGTGTCAACAATGAGGCATGCACGAAATACCCGTACAGGCTACATCTCTCGGTGTGTTATACTATCCCGATTGAGCATGTTTAATTCCCCAAGGGAAATCTGGACTATCCATGTCAGTCTCAGAAGTAATCACGACCACGCAAGTTGGTCGCATGATTTAACCAGCCTAGACGATCCCCAACAGGAGCAGGCTACCACCTTAATGACCACCAGCGGGCCCGTTTATCCCCTAATCGGTTGAATGCATGCTACGCCCCCAAAACAACCACCGAACGTCATCCTGAAGTAGAATGGTTGGGTTGGTGTGGTGTGGAGCATCTTGGAAAAACTTGTATGCGCAAGACTGCCAATGTTGGTCTCAAACAGATCGCGGCCGTCCAACTTCGTCAGCCTAGTTGGACGACATAGATCGTCTGGTGGCTGATCGGTCAAGTGTTTCTATACACTCTGGCGGGCCCACTCTCTGCCACACGATCGACTTCCCCAAGGGAGGAGCATGGCTTGCAAAATCGTTTGGTTGAAGTTGCATGCGCACGACCGATCCAAAACCCTAATTAGGGTTTGCGACATGTTACATGTGTCGCTAATCGATCACGAGCGTCCATATTCGCAAGCTTGGATGGAGAGTGTAGATATAGACTTAAAAGGTCCCGATCATGTCAACATGATCACCGTGGGCCCATCTACACGCATGACCGATCATCCAAGGCCAATCATGGACGAATGCCTCGATTCGTGCGCCCAAACTAGGCATGTTGCTTGGTCTCCAATTCCTTTGCGGCAATGGATTTCTGCCGCAAACCGATCTCAACCACTCAACTTTGTCGGTCAAATTGATTGGCTTAGATCACACCTTCATGAGACAATGAGGTACGGACGTGTACACCGACAAGATGTCTACACGCATGCCCAGTCGGTCCCGCCAAAAACGCCTCCCATGCTTAGTTTCGACCAAGCTGAAGAGTGATGCTTGCGCACCTCTTCAAAACCCTAAAACACTATCAACGGTCGCAGATGAGCGTCATAGATCATCTCGTCCGTCCATTACTCTGCCATCTTGGTCGGACAGCCCAAGCTAGGAGTTAAGTGGCCAATAAGGTGTCGTGGTGATCACCATCCGTCACCCTACCACATGGAGTGATCGGCCAAGGGAGGGCTTGCATGCGCAGCCTCCAAACGATCACTCGAAGATGGTTGGACATGATCCTAGTCTAAGACGCTTAGTCCGCGACTTATCCGGACAAGCTTTGAAACGAAAACGCTTCATGCATGCTATTTGCGATGCATTACATACATCAAATGTACACGATATTTTATAAATATCGATTTCCCAAATAACTTAGTTATTTAACCTAGCATCTTATGCTACCTTCTGTGGATCCCACGATCCACACAATCGAGACATCAAGCATGTCACAAACTGGGGGATAGTTACTGGGGTATTGGTCTGGCGGTTTGCAGCGTGCAGCGTGCAACGCGCCAACACAAGAATGTGTCAGGAAGACATGGAAGGTTAGTGATTATGGGAGAAGTGGGCCAAGACTGATCGTGAGACACTAACACGACTCCACTACTTCATCACTCCACTTCCTCCACTTCCCACGAGAGACGGGGGTTAGGCTCAATGACTTGTATAAATAGGTTCTCCTCCCTATTTCCAGAATAGACAGAAATCAAGTGTTGGTACAACGTATTCAAACACCCAGAGATGATTGCTTACATTATTGCAAGCCAGTTCGATATTCTGATACAAGTCATAAACAACCAACACCTCCACAATCTCAACACCTACTTCCCTCCCTAAGATCAACTTCATCTCCTTTACTTTGTGACCGAAGCAAGTCTGGAAAAACCATTTCTTGGTTTAGGCCAGAATTGTATAGATTGATCTCTCTAATCAGAAAGCACTCCCGTGCAGTGCATTTGTTTAGGGTTTAAATTCTTTTCTCATCCACACACCCAAATTTACCAAAAACCGCAGAAACAGTTTTCACCCATAAACAATAGGATACACTCGTTCACATTTAAACCTATTTACTTTCAGATTTTATGCATATTAGGTGTGGAACAAACCGACATCAATATATTAGGTGTGGGACAACCCGACATCATTATTATATATTTTTTGACGAAGGAGTTTGTCCATATACATGTTTGTGTATTCCAGTGACTTAGTCACTTTGATGTTTGGGAAAACATGTATTGTTTTCCAAATCTTTCTCATGATTTCTTGAAAGCTAAATGTTATTCCTGCTGGGCACCCCTTCTAGGCATGATGTGCTCACCCTTTCCCACTTTCAGTTTCAGAGACAGATCAGAGTTTCGCAGCGGAAGCTTCGAGGAGTTGACTCCGTTAATTAGTTAACTTCCGCTATGTTTATTATGTTGTATATTTTATTTTCAAACCAAATGACTATTGTATATGTATCATTTGAAAGGAGTTCTTGTAGATATATTTTTGAGCGAAGCTAGTTTTGGGTTAAGTTTTGTAACAGATTTCTTAATTGATTGTTTAGTAAATGATTTAGATTCTTAGTGCCTCTTTATTTAGTTAATCTCCTGGATTAGTCAGCTGTTAGCTTTGGGGGCGCTACAGTGTTGGTATCAGAGCTCACTATTAGATCTTATATGGGAAAAGATAGAATTAGCCAGTACTAGTTAGTGAACTAGATTAGTCTAGAACTGGGTTGGATTGTGAGATAAATCTTAATCACTAAAGGCTATCAATAATTAAAAGATTTATTTGTTTGTATGATTTGTTTGTTTGGTTGTATGTATATGGTAAAAATTGTAGGGTACACCAGTAACTTTAGCTAATAAAGGTTAATGAATTCGGTCTAAAAAGTATGAACACGTGCATAATCCAATACTAGAAAAATAGTGAAATTAACACAATTGATAAATCTTGAAAGTCACATTGAAAAACTTATTGAATACCCTGACTTATATATAGAATCAACAGTCTATAATTACATAAATATTAATAATGTTTTTGGGACTCAATAATATTTGTAAGAGTAGTTAGAATAATAGTTGAACAATCAGTGTTAATAGTAAAATACTATAATAGTGATTACAAATGAAAATAATAGTAAAAATATTTTTTTAAAAAAAAAGTGATTTTAGCATTTACCGAGTAGTATCATATTGAACCTAACTTAACTAAAAGTTCATTAAAGATATATAACGAGAAAAATAATAATTATGATTAAATAGCTATGGAATATTAATAACGCTTATCTATGATTAAATATTGCAAATTAAATTAATGACAAATTAGAATTATATGGTTTGCGCATAAACTAGATAGTTAACATAATACTTATTAAGCGTTAGACTTAAGAAAGCGAGGATATAATATATAAATAAAAAGACTCAACTTGTTAGTAACCTTGTACCGAAATTATTTTCGATTTAACAAATGATTCAGTAAATTTTTAAAATGAAACAAATATACATGAAGTAGTAATAATAGAATTCTGATGCTTAGTGTAATATTAGAATTAAAAGAAAATAAATTCGTATATTACCTTACATTAATAGCAAAATCTAAAGACTATTAAGATATATAATTTCATGCAGACTCAAACTTAAACCATATTAAATTACCAATGCCAATCTTTAACAAGATATAATATACGGATTCGATATGAATAAATAAATTTTTTTTATATCAATCCTTACGTGAATGTAGAATTATATTTAAAAGATTGAGGCTTAGTGTACCAACCAGACTATCAACTTAAGAATAATGAGAATAATAACACAGTTGATAAAAGTATTTGGGTAATTAAATTGGTAGGAAATTTATAATAGATAATATTTAGAAAATTTATATATGGTATTACGGTAAAGTTAAAATTATCAAATCGTCATTTTGTTCGAACGCTGCGTCTTCTTTCCATGTGCTTGGAAAGCTGTCTTATGAGTGTCCTTCGCGGCCATCCTTACTTGATTGTATCCGCTAAATCCATCCATGAAAGAAAACATATAGTATCCGCACATGTTATTTACCATTACGTTTATATTTGGTACTGGGAAATCATCTTTAAGGCATGCGTGATTCATATCTTGGTAATCAACACAACATCGGATTTTTCCATTCTTCTTTGCCACTGGCACGATATTATCCAGCCATACAGGATGTTGGATCGGCTTAATGAATTTAACTTTTAGCAGTTTTTCCACTTCTTCCTTGATAGCTAAATCGATCTTTTCTGGAAAATTGCGACTTCGTTGTTTAACTGGCTTGTACTCGGGCGAGACATCGAGGTTATGTGCGATCAGACTGCTATCCAGACTGGGCATCTCATCATATGTAAATGCAAACACGTCCTGGTATTCACAGATCAACTTGATCATCCGCAACCTTTCCTTTTCTTCCAAATGTTTACTTATGCGTACACAACGAGGTTTGTCTTCCGAGCCCAGATTTATCTCTTCTAGCCCATCAAGGGTCGGATCGGCTTTTATTTTTTCCTCAGGTAAGCTCTCTATTATTTTTTTCTCTAAGATAGGAACTTCTTCCTCTTCCTGTGCATCTTCAATCACTGGGGCCATCTCCTCAATTTCTTTAGCACAGTCGTGTTGACAATGGGAGACTTCCCCGGCTAATTGCTATAAGCGGTAGATATGTCCGCCTTCCGGATGCGAGAAACGTTTGAACTGGATGTTCTCTGTTTATGTCGCTGCTCTCTTACTTCCTTTGGCAGGTTCCATACGCGATGAGATGAATACTGACTTAGCCTTCCCCTTTACTTGATCTTCCGGCTGGAAGTCTTCCCATTTTGGGAGTGGTGTTAAATGCTCTGACTATTCTCCTTGGCCGAGGACAGGTTGCGTGTAGAAAACTGCATCAGACATATAAGCTTCTTCCAGTCCGAATGGGTTGCTAGTGGCTGGGATCCGGAACTGCATTCCTCCAATATTAGTTTTGACACAATGATGATACGTCGATGCTATTACCTTGTGATTTAGGATCCATTCTCTCCCAAGTAATACATGGAACGTAGTGTCATCCTTTAACACATAGAAGGGAGTAAGGGCTCTGATGGGTCTGATCTTCATCATCAGATGCACTATCCCCATCGTTGTTTGAGTCTGTCCTCCAAATCCTCTCACAGTTGTTGCACGCATCTTAATTGTTGTTCTCGACACTTCTATGGATTCCAGTGTATGTAGTGAAATCAGGTTAAGGGAGGATCAGCCATCTATGAAAGCTCGCTTGAGGGGTTGTTTGTTAATTAAAGCTTCCAAGTATAAGGGGCGAAGGTGCTCTCCTGAATAAGATATATCTTCATCCGTAAAGGTGATAACTTCTTTAGGTATAGGGTTGTATGCCTTTCCGGATGCAATCGCATTGATATCTTTGGATGCTTCTCGGATTTGGTCTTCGCTAAAACCCAGAGAATCGAAGAACTGTTGAGACAAAACAGTCTGAGAAAATTTAATAGCAATTCCATTCGTATCCGGGAAGATTGCTTATTCAGAAATTTCATAGACTTATTCTTCATCTGTATCCTCCCAAGGCCTCCAGGCTTCTCCCTCGGCAGGTTCATGTGAAATCATCATAACTTGGTGTTGAGGAAGCATATCACTTTTAATGCTTTGCTCTCCTATCTCCAGATCACCCTGGCTCGCTTTCTTTGCACAATGTACCGAAGGGAATAACATTCTATGGTCGGATGGTGAACTCTTCCGTGGTAGTGACAATATCGCTCGTGTGTCTTATCCGCCGCGGTAGGTTCTGCTGACATGGGTGGAAGGGTTTCTTCCTTGTTCGTCACCCACTATTCCAAAAGTCCTATTATATGTTCTTTACTGCATGGTAATGGCGGTGGTGGGTTAGATATTCCTCCATCCGCTCTTCCAACCCTTCTGCCGGACTGTCCTCCACGATAAGAACCAAAAACAGCCCCTCATTTTCCTCTTTCACTTCCTAGATCATTGAAAGATGGTGCAGACGCGGTGTTGACAGAATATTGTTGTCAGGTGTGACCGTCCGCACAATCTGATATCCGGGCCGCAACCTCTTCAACCTCCACAAAGGTTTGAAATTTGAAGTTCGTCAGATTTAGACGAAAAACAGTATCCATTCCTCTGATGCAAATTTCCACTAAGGGCTCCTCTGGGATATCCTCGTAGCATTCTAATGTAAAGTCTCGGAATCGAGTGATGGACTTGAAAAAGTGGGGGTACAACAACCACACCCAATATAACACAGACACCAGAATTTTGTTAACGAGGAAACCGCAAACGCAGAAAAACCCCGAGACCTAGTCCAGATTGAACACACACTGTATTAAGCCGCTACAGACACTAGCCTACTCCAAACTAACTTCGGTCTGGACTGTAGTTGAACCCCAATCAATCTCACACTGATCCAAGGTTAGCTGATCTCACCCACAACTAAGAGTTGCTACGATCCAAAGTCGAAGACTTTAATAAAAAAATATGTATCACACAGAAAAGTCTACGGTAATAGATAAATCCGTCTCCCACGAATATACCTACGAGTTTTGTTCCGTATTTTGATAAATCAAGGTGAACATGAACCAATTGATAAACCAAACTTATATTCCCGAAGAACAACCTAGTATTATCAATCACATCACAATAATCCTAATCGACGCAGCGAAAAAAGATATTGTGGAATCACAAACGATGAGACGAAGTGTTTGTGATTACTTTTATATCTTGCCTATCGGAGATATAAATCTCGAGCCAATTATTACAATTGTACTCGTAATGATATAATATGCAAGATCAGATCACACAACTACAAGAAAAGTAGTATCGGTCTGGCTTCACAATCCCAATGAAGTCTTTAAGTCGTTAACCTGGTATTTGAAGAAGAAACCAAAGATTAAAGGAGAATCGACTCTAGCTATGCAACTAGTATCACACATAAGGTGTGGGCATTAGGTTTCCCAGTTGCTAGAGTTCTACTTTATATAGTCTTTCAAATCAGGGGTTGCAATCAATGTTAGCTTGGTAATAAAGCATTCAATATTCGCCGTTAGATGAAAACCTGATTAGATTCAAGCTAATATTTCTCAACCGTTGGATCGAAAACTTAGCTTGTTACACACAAATGAAATGTCCAATTTTGGGTTTATGTAGCCGTTCCCAAACATTAACATTTGTTGGTTCAACAATAGTTAACCAAATGGTTAGCCATATGATCACTTTCATATCCACCATATTCTTCTTCACCATAACTAGTTCAAATGACTCAAATTAACTAGTTACAGAGTTGTTCAATTGCTTAGATCTTATGTAACTACACAAGACACAATCGAAGCAAAAACGGTTTGATTCAATCGAATCGGTTGATGAACTTTATAGCCATGGTTTGCAAAAGCATTCCTTAGTTTATATAAACATGAGTTCAAGAACAACCGATTTTAGATATAACCTGCTCAAGTTCGCGGACTGGGTTCGCGGACTTAAGCTCACGGAAGGAGTTCACAAAACTCCAGCAGAAATTCTCGGGTCGAGAACTTCCGCCAGTTCGCGGACTCGGCTCACGCCACATTCCGTTTCTCTTGATCAACAAAGTTCGCAAACTTTGGTTCAAGGAATAAGGACTTATACATATATGTGTTTCCACAACAATGCTTATATCCTACCAATGGTTATGTAATCTAAACTCTCATTTCAATCATTGAAACATTCTCAGAGGACGTTATATAGTCGTTATTCACAGACCATTTTTCGTCAGAGCAATTTCCAAAGTGATTGAAACATAACATGACATTCGTCACTAGGTAAAGATGAATTTGTAAAAAGCGAAATCTTACTAACACATATTTCGAGAAATAGATAGGCGAGTTACACTCGGCTCGAAATAGCAAATGTGTATAATGAAAGTATATATATCAAAACGACTTTTGTCTCAAGAGTAGGAGATAGAGTAGATAGACTTTTGAGTGACAAATAAGTTCAAGTCTCCACATACCTTTTAATCGATGAAGATCCACCAGTTCCTTGAGTAGTCCTTCGTCTTGTATGATGATTGCCATGGAGTCTTGAGCTCAATTACACTTTCTATCCTAGTCCGAGACCTTTAGCTATATAGGCTAGAAATCAAGACTTATAGTTTTGATCACTAACATTGACAAACATGCTTGAGATAGCAACGCATGCGAGTTCGACCGAGCAATGATCTAACATTACTTGCCAATCTCTTCTCCTACCCGCTGGGTGCACCTTCCCAAATCTATTGCCGTGACCTTTATTTGAGCGGAGTAAAATTTCTTCAAGAAAAGGTGCACCATGGCGGGCCATGAGCTGATGCTTCTGGTCTTTAGGTTATCGTATCAGGTAAAGGCATTGTCTGTCAACGACTTTGGGAATTCCCGCATGCAAAGGCTTTCATCTTGAGCGTAGGCATTCATAGTTGACAGGAAACGACTCATATTCTCCCGCGCGTTCCCTTTTGCTCCGTATGTTTTAAATTTAGGCGATGTGTAATCCTCCGGATACAAGTAGTCGGCGACTTCCACGGAATATGGTGATTCTAGTGAGTCATAGGCGTCATGCTTTATCACCCGATAATTAGTCTCTTGATATTTTGCAATCGCGTCCTCCGTCATACCCGGGATAGTATTCTTAGCACTGGTCTTTCTAGGGGTTGTTACGTTTTGCTCTCTCGCTCGCTTTAGGAGCCCGCGTAATTCTTGCTGCCTTTTTAATAGACGCGTCTAACACTAACTCCTCCTGCATTTCAAACATTTCTCGCTCGCTTGTCTCCGCTGCGGTCTTTTCTTTAAGAATTTCTCCTTTCTTCTGAGACGCCCCTATACCCTGGGATGCTCCTGCTCCTTGCACAATGGGGGTAGCGACTACTGCTCGGAAGTGTATCTCCTCATCACTTTCTTCATGCACGTCTTCTATAGAAACATGATCCGGGTTTGCGGGTACTCCGCCCACTGGTACTTCTTGGCTCGCACTTGGGAGTATCATGCTGGAAAAGAGGCTAAGAACCTCCCACGGTGGTCGCAATGTTGATAGGGTAAAATGTGGGAACGAGGAACTAGCCCTAATCACAGAAAGTACTCCTAAGATGTAGAGAGGTTTAGGAGAGATAATGGTGGATTAATGATATCTCAATAAGTGTGCCCTCTTTCCGCTTTTATAATGACTATCTTATGAATAAGTGCTCATAAGATTAATATATTAATAAACTACCATTTACCTTTCCTTTAGTTAATACTAAACCCTAAGAGGCTTTCCTCTTGGGCTAAAGCCCATACAACCTAATATGGTCTTGGATGGACTAGAACTACCCCATCCTAATGGGTTAGTGATGTGACTCAATAATGTTGTAGTAAAAAGGTTCGTTGAGGCTTGTGAAAGCAATGGATTTTTAGACTTAATAAAAATTTAAAAACAAACAAAACTTATTACAAAATTGACTTCAAGATATGAGAAAATAACAAAAACACTGATTCCACTATTATACATGAATTAATGATGGTAAATAATCCAAAACTCTAATTATCTTTTAAGTCCTTTATATCTTAACTCACTAATAATCAAGCAAATTCTCAAACATCAATTGTATCCCTTAAGCATAGATTATCTAAACAAAGCATAACCTATCTAATTGAATCACAACTGATTAGGAAAATTACGAAAACAATTTACAACTCTGCAAAAGCAGTGATTGAGTGAATTATAATTAAATATTAAAGAAAATAAAATAGTTACCAATTATTCATGCATAAATAGCTTTCTCATTGCCTTGGTTGTGGGAGAATTTAGCCTCTCATCATGTTGGAAACACGCTCAAAAGTTGATTTCATTTATGCTCAAAGATGGGTTTACAAATGATAAAAGTGTGAAAATAATTAAAGTTACAGAGAACGATATATGTTGACTGTCGCTGTCACTGTAACAAATAAGACTGTCTTGCGACAGTCGCTGAAACTGTAGCTTTTAAGACTGTTCTGTAACAGTCGCAACCACTGTAGCATAAACGACACAAGAGTGTGCGTCTTATGTTCTTCGTGTTCTTCAGCAGCAGCAGAAAAATGGCAGCTCTGTAACTTGATTTTTTTCGACTTTCTGGTGCTCTAAAACTCTCCCAAACTATCCGTCCTCCGTCCATGTAATCCCAGCAGCCTATAAATACTACTCCAGGCACCAGAATCACGCGTCATAACTCTCAAATTTTTTTCATGTACTCGGAAATATTTTTCTTGCTGGCCACGAGATTTTTCCCTGAATTAACTTCCCACGCTGTTAAGGACTGCTGAATAGTTCTGAATCTTCCTTTTTTAACTACTTCACGCTTCTGCAGCGGCCAATCTCTATCCAAACACATGTATCCACGCTGTAATCCCGTGAATATTTCCTTTGAACCGTGCTTGCTCTGTTTTCTTCTCGCGGAAAATCTGGCCACCCTGGACTGAAACGAACACCTATACCACGCCTGTTAAGCCAAACACAACCTCCCCACATGATTTCAGATGTTGAGTCTCGTTGAAACTCCTAAAACAAATCCAACAGAAAATAACGCAGTGAACTGCATCATTTTCCCGCCAAAACAATATTCAAACGAGGAAGGAGATGGGTGCCTTTATCCAACATCCAGGGTGCCCGATAAAACAGTGGGTGCTATAGACAAATGGGATACACATAGCTGTGGGTGCCCCTTAGCAAAAGTGGGGGTCCGTATAGCGATTGTCCTCTGGGGATTCTCCGAGCAACTTTTCGAGCCGAATTTTCCAACAATATTTATTTCCAAAAAATACCTATAAACACACAAAACACCATAATAAGGACGAAAATGAGTACTAACAATACGAAACATTGAGGACAAATTAGACACATAAATGCGTCTATCAAATAACCCCAAACTTATTATTTGCTAGTCCTCGAGAAAAACTAATAAAAATAAAACCGAGTTAATCTCGGGAGGGTTTACCAGAGGTGTACCCAAAAAACCATGACTTCTACTTGGTCACAAGTATCCAAAGAGCTATGAGGACATACATATTCTCAACCTATCTCCAAGTAACTAGAATGCTAGAGAAATTAAAGGTGTCAGCTCTAAAGATGACTAAAGAAAAGGGGAGACACATCCGCAACACTGCTAGATAAAGAGATATCCGCTACACAGCTAGATACACATTGTAAGATGCATTCGCTGATTTACAGCTGGATAAGATTAGGAGAGAGATAAAGATGAGAGGGACATCTACTACACAGCTGGACTAATTATGTGTGATGAGTTAAACCAGTGCTAGAAAGATCTTGTGCCAGATTGAAAGCGGACTAACAAAGCAACCAAAATGCATCTTTCTTCGACTCTCTCATAGTGCTCAGTAGAAAAAAACGTCTTCTTCGGTCTTCAACTGTTGATGATAAACTCTCGAACCTCATGGAACCTTGACGATTAATTCTTCTCTTCGATTTCTTGCTTGACTTAAAAATTTCTACTTCCCTATGGTTTATTGACAAAGAACTAATTATAGAACAAAACGAACGAAATAATGATTTTTTTTTTTTAATTTTTTTTTTTTTTTAGAAACAAAAATTACAAGACAACAATTTACATGGCCATGAGAGAAGGACTTTCAAAACTTGGATCTTCGCAACTTGTGATGTCTTGGTATCATGAATTCTAACAACTTATATCATTTGCTCTTATAACTTCAACTTTGATTTTTGAATTATTCTTTTCTATTGTTGCTTCTAAACCTTAAACGTCTTCAACTTTCTTCATAAATTTTGATGTCGCTCTGCTTGTTGATGATGATAAGTTTCTATTGAGAGAGAGTCGTAATCTAGTAACTAAGACTATATTGTGAGGTTGCTTTGTCTTTCTGGCATTTCCTGACCTACTTTCCTTTCCATCATGGATGGTTAGGTCCATCACGGTTACCCTCTAAAAGGAACAAGTTCTCTCCTGAATTTCTAGGATCTCAATGTCTTTTCCTCTAATGTCTCAAAAGGTTGTTATCCCTAGCATTCCAATTTCTATCTTTTCGGTGAGAAACAATATGGAAACTTAGCTAACCGGATACCATGTGACGCTAGAAGTTTCAAAAGTGCAACTAAAAAGTTCTTCCCCACCCCCAAACTTAAATCTAACATTGTCCTCAATGTTTCTAATGAAAGAGCAATACCAAAAGTAAAATAACACGAGGAGAAGTTGGAAAGATAGTACATGGGTGAAGAAAATCAAAACCTAATATACAAGGTGCTTGGGTAACAAAGAAAAGTTGTTCATCAGGAAAACTATCCCTTATAGGAAGGGAATCATCAGGGGAATCAACAACTAGCCTAGACAAGTGGTCCGCTACTACATTTTCGGCACCCTTTTTGTCTCTAATGTCTGGAGAAAACTCTTGCAACAAAAGTATCCACCTAATCAATCTAGGTTTCGTATGCTTCTTAGACAAAAGATATTTCAAAGCAGCATGATCAGTATATATGACGATCTTAGAACCTAAGAGATATGGTCTAAACTTGTTTAAGGCAAACACAATGGCTAACAGTTCCTTATCGGTAGTTGTATAATTCAACTGGGCATCATTCAGAGTTTTGCTAGCATAGTAAATCACATGAAGTAATTTGTTTTCTCGCTGACCTAGCACAACACCAATAAAATAATTTGAAGCATCACACATGATCTCAAAAGGTAAGTTCCAGTTGGGTGCCTGGACTATCGGGGCGGTAGTGAGTAAAGTCTTAAGATTCTCAAAAGCCTCTAAACAAGCATCATCAAAGACAAACTTAACATCTTTTGCAAGCAAGTTGCAAAGAGGTCTAGAAATCAAGCTAAAATCCTTAATGAATCAACGATAAAAACCTGCATGCCCTAAGAATGACCTAATATCTCATACGGTTTTTGGGACCTTTAAAGTATTGGTAAGGTCAACTTTGGATTTATCTACCTCTATACCCTTAGAAGATACGATATGCCCCAAGACAATTCCTGATCGAACCATGAAATGACATTTCTCCCAATTAAGCACTAGATTCTTTTCCTTACACCTAGTCAACACTAATGACAAATGATGCAAGCACTCATCGAAAGACAAACCAAACACTGAAAAATCATCCATAAATACCTCTAAAAACTTTTCTACCATATCGGAAAATATGCTCATCATGCAACGATGAAAAGTCGCAGGGGCGTTACATAGCCCGAAAAGCATGCGTCTATACGCAAAGGGACTAAAGGGACAAGTAAGAGTAGTTTTTTCTTGGTCTTCTGGGGCAATAACGATCTGATTGTAGCCTGAGTAGCCATCTAGAAAACAGTAATGACTATGTCCAGCTAATCTCTCTAGCATTTGGTCGATAAAGGGAAGGGGAAAGCGGTCCTTCCTAGTGACCTTGTTCAATTTCCTATAGTCAATACAAACACGCCAACCCGTGGTCACTCGGGTCGGGATTAACTCATTGTTATCATTCTGGACTACAGTAATACCGGATTTCTTGGGAACAAACTGAACGGGGCTGACCCACTTACTGTCTGAAATGGGGTAGATAATGCCGGCATCTAACAGCTTAAGAACCTCAGTTCAAACTACTTGTTTCATATTAGGGTTTAGTCTTCGTTGCATCTCCCTAGAAGGTTTGGTATCTTCCTCTAAATAGATCTGATGCATACAAACAGTAGGACTTATACCCTTAATGTCTGCTATGGTCCACCCTAAAGCTTCCTTGTTGTTTTGAAGGACGGTCACTATCCTACTTTCCTTATCACTATCCAAGTCGGAAGCAACAATCACAGGTAAAGTCTCAGACGGGCCTAAAAACACATACTTCAGGGTATCTGGCAATGGTTTTAGGTCCAACTTAGGAGGCTCTTCTAACGAAGGAACGAGGGTAAACTTAGAAACTGGTAGTGGTTCGAACTTAGGTTTCCATCCGTTACTAATGTCTAACAAAGGGGTTGAATCTAACAAATAATTCACCTCATTAATCACATTATCATCATCGAAATCAATCCTAAAGTGAGCTAGGCATTTCTCTAACGGATCTTCTAACAAAGTGTTTGGTAATGACTCCTCAACTAATGTTCCTATCATGTTTACCTCTTCTATGCTCGAGTCATCTAGTTCAGAGGGTAACTTACTAATATGAAAGACGTTCAGCTCAATAGTCATATTACCAAAAGACAAGTTCATAATACCAGTTCGACAATTAATGATCGCATTGGATGTTGCTAAAAATGGGCGACCTAAAATCACTGGTATCTGGTTCTCTGGGTCAGGGACAGGTTGGGTATCTAGGATAACAAAATCCACTGTATAAATAAACTTGTCGACCTCAATAAGAACATCCTCGATCACACCACGAGGAATTTTAGCGGACCTATCAGCTAACTGAAGTGTCATCTGGGTAGGTTTCATATCACCAAGTCCTAGCTTAAGGTACACATGGTATGAAAGTAAATTCACACTGGCTCCTAAGTCAAGCAAAGCTTTCTCAACATGGTATTTACCTATTGTGCAAGAAATAGTAGGGGACCCTGGGTCTTTATACTTAGGAGTAGTGGTATTCTGAATAATGGAACTCACGTGACTAGCTAGAAAGGCTTTATTTTGGACACTAAGCTTACGCTTTCGTGCACACAAGTCCTTAAGAAACTTGGCATAAGCGGGAATCTGCTTAATCGCATCCAACAATGGTAGGTTGATAGTTACCTCCTTAAAAACCTCTAATATATCATTAAAGTTGGACTCCCTCTTAGTTGGAACTAGAAGCTGGGGGAGCTGGGGGAACGGGGCTCTGGGAACAAAGCCGGGCTCAACAGGACCCTCATTGTTCTCTTTAGAGACTCTATCAGTCTCCTCATTTTCTGGCTCAGAAGGGTGAACTACAGCATGTTCACTTTCAGGCATGGCGACCTTATTGTCAACTTTCTTCCCACTCCTAAGGGTTGTAACAGAATTCACATGATTGTACGATTTCTCTCCTTTTGGATTAGGATCAGTATGACTAGGGAACCTTCCATCTTCTCTCTCAGTGATAAACTTAGCTATTTGGCCAACTTGAAGTTCTAATTTAGCAAGAGACTGGGAACTATTCTTAAAATTCTGCTTGGTTTCCTCTTGAAAATTAACCTGGCTCTTTATTAACATTTCCTGGATTTGTGATAGCATATCCTGGCTGTTTTTTAATATACTAAGAGATTCCTCTAAGATAGTCATTCTATTCTCAGAAGGGTTCTGGAACTGGGCTTGACCTGAAGAGTTCTTAGCATAACCAAAACCTGGGGGAGGCTGAGAATTACTAGACTGACCTTGATTCTGGCCCTTAGACCAAGAAAAATTAGGATGGTTTCTCCACCCAGGATTGTAGGTCTCTGAGTATGGGTCAAACTTCTGACGGTTCTCAAACCTAACATTGTTATAGACATCATGGTCTTGCTCTTCACTAACCTGACCTTCCCAAAATGAGTTATCGGGCTCTATTCCACAACTAGAGACTTGAGAGGCTTTATTGGGTTCAACAAGAGACCTATGTTTAGGCTGATTTAATTCCAAATCTTCTAAACTTCTTGACAAAGCAGCAAACTTAACATCTGACCCGATGCTTGTATCTACTACATTGGTGCTATTTTTATTGACCAAGAGTCTTTTAGGGGGTTCAACACAAGACTCCCACTGTTGGGATTTTTCAGCAATAGCTCCTAAGAAGGTAAAAACATCATCAACATTTTTACTAGTGAACTCACCAGCGCACATAGACTCGACCATGGCTTTGGTCGAATAGTCTAAACCATTATAAATAATCTCAACAAGTTTCATCTTATCAAATCCATGGTGAGGACACTGGGATAGGAGATCATTGAATCTCTCTAAAAACCTATAAAGAGACTCTCCCTCTTGTTGCACACTAGCACTAATTTTCTGCCTAACAGCTGCAGTTTTATGATTATGGTAGAATTTCATATAGAAAGCAGCAACAAGTTCCTACCATGTTTCAATGGACTCAGGTGGTAGGTTGTTCAGCCAGGTCTTGGCTTTATCTCTCAAGGAAAAGGAAAACATCTTAAGTTTCAAAACTTCATCTGTGAGGTATTTTATTCTAATTGTCCCACAGATTTCCTCAAAGTCCCTAATATGAAAATAAGGGTTTTCATCATCTTTTCCTAAGAATATAGGGATCATCTGAAGAATACTAGGTTTTATCTCGAAATTAGCCGTATTGGCCGGCAATTTAATGCACGAAGCTCGGTTGGTCCTAGTTGGGAACATGTAATCTTTCAAAGTTGCCATCGCTGGCACAGCTGAAGTACTAGGGGTACTTTCCTCACAAAGAGACAGATTCTCAAAACTGAAGTTTCCAAAAACGGGGCTCTCAAAAGAAGAGTCTTCGAGCTCACCGCCTTCACAAGAAGAACTACTAGGTTTATCACTAATCAAACGACCTAGAGTGTTTCTTTTCCAAGCCCGTTTGCTGATAACCTAGGGCATACACTAGAAAAACAAAAGAAAAAGAAAAGTCCTAAAAGGAAGGGAAGTTCTATGCAAACACAAACAAGGCTGACTCCACCACAGCAAACCGACTGATTTCTAGCAAACAAAAAGCATGATGGCTCCACTTAGATTGTTTCTAGACCAGCTTCTAATCCTTCGAATGGGAATTCGTTACAATTTGAGCAAACCCCTCTGGAATCAATCCGAGTCAAAGTAAGTTGAATAGAGGCGAGGGAAGCTGCGTAGAAATTTGATACCCAAGGCCTCACCGCATTCCAAGGCGGTGCAGTCACGCATTCAACTCACAGAAACCATCATGAACTTCGAAGTATGCTCAAAAGAGTAACCAATATCTTTCGAACGACTTTCCTATTAAGATCGTTACCCTATAGGTCTCGTTCTATTCCAAATTTTAGGTTTATGTTCGCGTTTGGTTTTGTTTTCCTAAGGCGGGCAAGAAGAGAACGGTGATGAAATCCGAACCCTTATCTTGTATGGCCAGTCCTTGCCCTTTACTAGGAAACTAAAGCAGCCGTTTTCAACATATATGCAAACGAAGGAATACAGTAACTCGCTGACAGAAGATTCACGAGTGTTTCGACAAACTTACCTCCCGTTCCAGACGGGGGATGAATCGCTGAAGTCGACTAGGGCCACAACTCCAATGTCGTGTACGAACCCGAGGGGCCGAAGTGATATCATAATCACCGTCCTTCTCTGCAAACAGTTTAATATTTAATACTACTCTTCCGTAGGGTTTAAAAATAAAAGAATGTCCAAATGTCCAAGTCCAAAGTCCAAAAGAAAAGTCTAAAAAAAAAAAAAAAAAAAAAACAAAACAAAATAAAATGTCTCTCTTTTTTTTTCTCTCTTTTTTAATAAAAACAAAAAAAATTTCTTCTTTCGCTCCATTCGCTTTGTCTTTTACTCCAAGTCTTTAAGTATTCACCAAAGCTTTGGCAAAATTTTCTTTCGCTCCAAATTCCAAAATCTGTAAGGAAAAGAAAAAACCCAAAAACGTAAAGAAGAACAAATAAAATAAAAAAAAATAAAAACCTAAAAAATCTAAAAACTCTAGCCTAAAGACAAGCCCGCGTCGGCGGCGCCAAAAATTCATGTGACTCAATAATGATGTAGTAAAATGTTCGTTGAGGCTTGTGAAAACAATGGATTTTTAGACTTAATAAAAATTTAAAACAAACAAACTTGTTACACATGAATTAATAACCAAGACACTGATTCCAATATTACACATGAATTAATGATGGTAAATAATCCAAAACTCTAATTATCTTTTAAGTCATTTATATCTTAACTCACTAATAATCAAGCACATTCTCAAACATCAATTGTATCCCTTAAGCATAGATTATCTAAAAAAAGCATAACCTATCTAATTGAATCACAACTGATTAGGAAAATTACGCAAACAATTTAAAACTCTGCAAAAGCAGTGATTGAGTGAATTATAATTAAATATTAGAGAAAATAAAATAGTTACCAATTATTCATGCGTAAATAGGTTCCTCATTGCCTTGGTTATGGGAGAATTTATCCTCTCATCATGTTGGAAACACGCTCAAAATTTGATTTCATTTATGCTCAAAGATGGGTTTACAAATGATAAAAGTGTGAAAATAATTAAAGTTACAGAGAACGATATATGTTGATTGTCGCTGTCACTGTAACAAATAAGACTTTCTTGCGACAGTCGCTGAAACTGTAGCTTTTAATACTGTTCTGTAACAGTCACAATCACTGTAGCATAAACGACACAAGGGTGTGCGTCTTATGTTCTTCGTATTCTTCAGCAGCAGCAGAAAAATGGCAGTTCTGTAACTTGATTTTTTTCGACTTTCTGGTGCTCTAAAACTCTCCCAAATTATCCGTCCTCCCTCCATGTAATCCCAGCAGCCTATAAATACTACTCCAGGCACCAGAATCACGCGTCATAACTCTCAAAAATTCTTCATTTACTCGGAAATATTTTTCTTGCTGGCCACGAGATTCTTCCCTGAATTAACTTCCCATGCTGTTAACGACTGCTGAATAGTTTTTAATCTTCCTTTTTTAACTACTTCACACTTCTGCAGCGGCCAGTCTCTATCCAAACACATGTATCCACGCTGTAATCCTGTGAATATTTCATTTGAACCGTGCTTGGTCTGTTTTCTTCTCGCGGAAAATCTGGCCACGCTGGACTGAAACGAACACCTATACCACGCCTGTTAAGCCAAACACAACCTCCCCACATGATTTCAGATGTTGAGTCTCGTTGAAACTCCTAAAACAAATCCAACAGAAAATAACGCAGTGAACTGCATCATTTTCTCGCCAAAACAATATTCAAACGTGGAAGGATATGGGTGCCCTTATCCAACATCCAGGGTGCCGGATAAAACAGTGGGTGCTATAGACAAATGGGCTACACATAGCCGTGGGTGCCCCTTAGCAAAAGTGGGTGTCCGTATAGCGTTTGTCCTCTTGGGATTCTCCGAGCAACTTTTCGAGCCGAATTTTCCAATAATATTTATTTCCAAAAAATACCTGCAAACACACAAAACACCATAATAAGGACGAAAACGAGTACTAACAATACGAAACATTGAGGACAAATTAGACATATAAATGCATCTATCAGTTAGGCCTAGTCCCCAAGTTCCTTTCTCCTTAAGAGGAACCCTTAGTAGGCTAAGGGGTTACCTCTTTTAAGATTAATTATTTTCATGTATCAACAGTAACAACTCTTTTCAAACAAGTGATATGAGTTTGACAAAAGGCTCTTCCGTTTATCCCAATAAACTCCTTTGTCAGGTTCTTAGATCTATCTCAATACAACCACCAAAGTAATTGTCTAGATTTTTGCAATCAATACTTCTTAGTCACAAAGACAATAAATTGATATCGATCTACTCAACTAATCAATCAAGGTTATCACAAAGATAAACCGATTATAGTTGGATCCCCAGCCGATCAAGTTTTGTGCAAACCAAAGTTTATGAACTCAAATAAGAAATCTTATCTGTCTTCAAATCTTCTTAGATCTTCAATAAACACCTGCACACAATCAACTTGAATCTCTTCTGATCAATCACACACAGAATGGAGTCTGTTAACAATGGATTATCACAAGACGTCTTTAGATCTACAAACAGTCTAAAGATCCCCGTCGAAACTTCGATCTAGTTTGAGTGAATCTTATATCATAAGAAAAGATTCTCAAGCATAAACAAACTAGGTGCAATCAAAGTTCAACCACCGTTAGTCAATCGAATCAATCGAAAACTAATAATAAACTACAGTTATCTAGTTTCCCACCAACGGTACTCGTAGAGATTTCCAATCCCAAATAAGTCCTTAAAACGATCGGTCGTAAGAGATTTCTCCTAATTAGGGTACTTTCCTCTCTGAATAGAAGGCTCCACCAGTAACAACACAACTAGGTAGTTTTGCTGGCTCTGAGGATTAGTTTGCTCGAAATGCAAACTTCAATATTTATAGACCAAGGAAGTTTGGACACCAAGGAATTTCCTAAACCAAAAATATTCTCAAGATATGCAATATATTTCCAAATTCGGTTTACATAATTCCTGGAAATGCTCTGTCCAAATATTGACTGAAATCTCAGTAGAAAATCTCCAATTATTAAATGCACAATACCAATTTTTATTTTATAAAGATATGCATTTTAATTGTTGGAAATTAAAAGCATATAAAACTAAAAACCTTGATTAAAAGATTCTCAATTTATTTCGATCCGGGATTCTTTCCTTTAGCTATTAAGGAATATCTTTGAACAATAAAAGATAAGAGTTACTGCACATGTTCAAAGTATGTCGACATCTTTACTTTGTGAATCCGTTTTCATATTTACAATCTTGGAACCGATTTTCCACACTTCCAAACAAGTTTAGAATTGGTTAATCTGATTTCCAAGAACTATGTGATTGATCAAAAAAATTCAATCACCATTCATGGGTTTAACGGTTCTACCAAAACAAGTTTCGGTTCTACCTCTATGTGGGTACTAGTATCAGTCACACTAGTTACCAAAAGTTGGTTGACTAGGTACTAGGATCGGTTACCACATATATATGGTATAAACTTGCATTCGGTTTCACAAGTTATAGGATCGGTCATACCAATTACTAAAACTTGTTAACCTACTACAAGGATCGATTACACATCTTGTGATTAGTCCCAACCAAGTTCTAGGATCGGTTACCCAATGACTAGGAATAGTCACGCTAATTACAAATATCGATCATACCATCTCAGGTGATTACTTAAGATCAGTTTCACTAATAAAAGTCATACCAATATAAAAGTCAGGCCTTGTGAATAGTTTTACCAAGATACATAAACAAGTTATGAGCGGTTATATTAAACACACATATTGGTAATCCAAAGATTTGCAATGAATAACAATACCAATAAGCCTAGCGATTTCTCTTTCGATTCATAAAACAAGTTTATGAATTGTACTTCCTTTAAACGAATGTAAAACATTGTTTCCTAGGACGAAATCTTCACTAATACCCATACAAATAATCACAACAGCATTCATATGATTATTCGATGTCTTATATACGAAGTTCAGAAGATAGACGTTGTACTTCGTATTGTAATCCCTTAATACTATGTCTAACTAGAGTATAATCATTTACAGCTTCGCAGTTATGTTTTCAATATGCACGACTTGAAAGATACGTTAGGAATGAAACGGTTCAAGTCAAATATTACTAACCTCAAGTGGAAGGATGATGTCGTCGTTGTAGCTCTTTACTTCTTCACATTCTTCAAGTCTTCATGTAATACTTGTAAGTATCATATCCTAGTAACTTTCTAGATAACCTATACGAAGTTGACTCTAGTAAATAATCAAGCGACTCTTTAAATGAGTTTTGATTCACTAAAATATGACAATCAAACTTGACATACCAACGTTTGGTGGGTTCAACCGAGCTATGCTCTAACAATTGCAATATCTAATGTTCATGGATTATATATATGTATTGCTTATTTTGTGAGATTTGTTCTTTGCTATCATATTCTGGCGATTAGAACATACATCTCATATTTTGTCATAGGTTAAGCTATTAACTCCTGCAAAACAGGAGTAAACTATTTTGAGAATTGCAGTATTGATCTCTCCATGATTATACTTTTGTGAATATACTTCTATAGGATTTCGTAGAATTTTCTCTACGAATCTACTTACTTCCTTGATTGCATAACCGCTAGGATTAAGTGGTGAACTTTAATCTCTACATTTGTACATGGATAAAGAAGTTATAATTCTTTTGTTGATTCATATCGCATCAATTGTTCTCTTATTCTTAACTGGTATAGAGAATAGTTTTTGTCGATGAAAATTTTCTGTATTTTAGTGCCTCTAACATTAATATCGTAATTATTAACTTTTTTGTTCATAAATGGCAAGAAGAGAAAAAAATATTTGGATACAAATCTACTTCGTTCGTAACTAGCGAGTAAATTTTTTAATTTCCAAGAAAATCCTTCTCTTGTGATTATAGTAAAGGTCACTCATGTTGTTTTTCGGGAATGACACCAAATGGGGAAGAGTTCTTTTGAACTTGTGCTTAAACGTAATATCTTTGTGGGGAGAGCGGATGTGGAATTGTAAGAGATGCTTGTACCTATATATCTCCTTGATGAAATCGCCAAGAAAACCAGTTCGCAAACCGAAAGTTCAGTTGGGAACAGTTCACGAACCATGGTGAATTAAAAATTTTGGTGTTGGTATAAAAACTTAAGGTTGGCGAACCTAGTTCACGAACTGTGTCCATTTGAGTTCACAAACCAAGTACGGTTGGCGAACCCAGTTCGCGAACAACATACATCTGACTTCTCGAGCCGAGTAGGGTTGGCGAAACCTGTTCACGAACCGTAGATTCCTGACTCGTGAAATTTACCCTTAAGGTTCACAAACTGTTTCACCAGTGATCCCCAGTAAAATTTAGCAGATGCTTAAAGACTTATGTTTTTGAAAATGTTTAGCATCACTATGACTCTCTTAAACACTTCAAAGACTTCATCGATCACTGAAACACTTAGATAGTGCTAGTTAGTGAACTAGATTAGTCTAGAACTGGGTTGGGTTGTGAGATAAATCTTAATCACTAAAAGCTATCAATAATTAAAAGATGTATTTGACTGTATGATTTGTTTGTTTGGTTGTATGTATATGGTAAAAATTATAGGGTACACCAGTAACTTTAGCTAATAAAGGTTAAGGAATAATCAGTCTAAAAAGTATGAACACGTGCATAATCCAATAATAGAAAAATACTGAAATTAACACAATTGATAAATCTTGAAAGTCACATAGAAAAACTTATTGAATACCTTGACTTATATGTAGAATCAACAGTCTGTAATTACATAAATGTTATTAATGTTTTTAGGACTCAATAATATTTGTAAGAGTAGTTAGAATAATAGTTGAATAATCAGTGTTAATAATAAAATACTATAATAGTGATTACAAACGAAAATAATAGTAAAAATATTTAAAAAAAAAAAGTGATGTTAGCATTTACCGAGTAGTAACATATTGAACCTAATTTAACTAAAAGTTCATTAAAGATATATAACGAGAAAAATAATAATTATGATTAAATAGCTATGGAATATAATAACGCTTATCTACGATTAAATATTGCAAATTAAATTAATGACAAATTAGAATTATACGTTTTGCGCATAAACTAGATAGTTAACATAATACTTATTAGGCGTTAGACTTAAGAAAGCGAGGATATTATATATAAAAATAAAAAGACTCAACTTGTTAGTAACCTTGTACCGAAATTATTTTCAATTTAACAAATGATTCAGTAAATTTTTAAAATGAAAAAAATATACATGAAGTATTAATAATAGAATTCTGATGCTTAGTGTAATATTAGAATTAAAAGAAAATAAATTCTTCATTAATAGGATACCTTAGACTAATAGAAAAATATAAAGACTATTAAGATATATAATTTCATGCAGACTCAAACTTAAACCATATTAAATTACCAACGCCAATCTTTAACAAGATATAATATACGGATTCGAGATGAATAAATAAAAATTTGTTATATCAATCCTTACGTGAATGTAGAATTATATTTAAAAGATTGAGGCTTAGTGTACCAATCGGACTATCAACTTAAGAATAATGAGAATAATAACACAGTTGATTTTGGGTAATTAAATTGGTAGGATATTTATAATATATAATATTTGGAAAATTTATATATGGTATTACAGTAAAATTAAAATTATCAAATATTACAAATTGACGTAAAATCGAATTGGGATTACTTATATTGGTAAAAGAAATAAATAAGTAAATAAAAAAATTCAGATGATAGAATGCTGTGAATTATGTATGTAATTTATGAAGTAAAATTTTTAAGTCAGATTAGTTACAATAGAAATTAAAAAATTAGTTAGCCATAATAAGTTAGCACTTAATTAATCCAGCACTGGGGAATAGTGAAGGTTGTGTTTTCTCTGTTCGTAGGAAGGCATTGTTGGGACTGGCCTACCTTGACAGGGCAACTGCATTCAGAGATGACTGATCATAGAAGCTTGGTATAATTCTTTAGAAAAACCGATAGATATAATTTCACTTAGAAAGATTCGTAGAATTCTTCCTTGAAGTTAGAGACATATATTTTGTAAAATAGAAATTAGCGTAAGGAGCTTAGAGACAAAAATTGATAGTTTTACCTTATAGAAATCAGTGTAAGAAGTTTAGAATTCCCTATTTGCTAGAACTTAAATCAGTTTGTTGAACCTAGAGCCACAAATTTTAGTTGTAGAAATCCATATAGGTTTGTGTTTTGTGTTATGTTGTTTGCGCTTAGATAAGAGATGAGGTTATTCTATAAGGTGGGGAGTTTTTGAAGACCAAAAGGATGGTTTGTTTTTCGAGGACGGAAATGTATAAGGTGGGGAGAATGTAACGATCCTCAAGCTGGTCAACGCTATTAGACTAGTCAAGAGACGTATTAGCCGATAATAACTCAATTAGTTTAACACGAAGGTTAATTAATAGGAATTAATCTAACAACGATCTAGATACGAAACTAGTACCATTAGATATATCTCGAAAAGTTATACGAAATGGACTGCTCGCACGCGTCATCCGGACACTGGGTGAAGAAGATTTATCAAGTTGTTTTCAGAGGGTAAAATAGTAATTTTGGATATCATCCTTGTGGCTGCACGTGTCGAAGCAAGTGGGTGTCTCAACAAATTTGGTCGGCCTTATCTCAATCGAGAAGATAAACCTCGTTATTCTTTATTCTTCTTCATTATTCTTTCTTCTTCTTTTATGTTTTCTTCTCTTTCTTCTTCTCTGGTTTCTCCGGCGATCTGAGAGGTGAGAGTGAGTAGCGATTCGAGAGAAACGATTGATGATAGTAGATAGTCCGTAAAGGTGATATTGTAGTGGTGAATCAGAAAGGATAAAGGTTATAGGATGATTGAATTTCTGTTCGAGATGATGAAACAGAGAGAATCAGTTTAGGGTTTTGGATTTGAATTTGGGTCTGTGTGGAACAGATTATGATTTCGAGTTCTTGACAGATGAAGAAAAAAGGGTTGTTTTCTAATTAACGTGTTGAGGTTGTTTTGGTGGTAGAATCAGATAGTTAGGGTTTCATGTTCTTCCCCAAGTTAAGAACTAGGGTTTTGGATATCGAATGAAGATTCAATTTGGATTTAGACAAGAAGAAACTGAAAGCTGCGTGTGGTGATTTGAGAGGTGAATCGAAGTGTGGAACTCAGATTAGAAAGATAAAATAATTGGGAAGTTTTGGGGTTTCTTTTGAATCAGTAAGGGTGATGAAGATTGTTGGGTGTATATAATTTTGAGATGATTGTTCAATTGAGGCAGAGGAAGAAAGAGCTCGACCTCAGTTACTTGTGTAAAACTAATTTGAGGTAATTGTTTCTCTGAGGTGATTCAATTTAGTTATTCAGTTTCATTGTTTGATTACATGTTAATGGAAATGGAGATTTAAATGACATGGTAGATAAGTGATACAACTATGGTTGTTTTTGAAGGTGAATATTTGTTGTGTGGTGTTGATGAATTAGAGTTAGGTAAAAAGGCTTGTGATGTTGTTGTGGGTGTTAATGATTGAAGTTGAATGAGACTTGAGATATAAGTATAGGTGTTGGTACTGATGATGGTATAGGTTGCAGTTCAAGAGCTTGGTGTTGATGTTGTTGTACTGAGGTAACGAGGATGGATGTTATTGAGAAGTTCTAAAGCTTCAGTTGCAAATCAGTGCTGTTGGTGGTTTAAGACAGTGGTGTGCCTGTATCTTCTGAATTGTAAGTGTTATGAATTGACCTGGATATGAGATGTATGAGCTAAACCCATAGGTAGTAAATATTACAAGTGGTGGTGTGATGTTGCTTGGCTGGTTGTATTGGATTGAGTCTAATGAATTAGAATCGCAAAGATGTGAAGTTAGAAGTACTGTTGGTGTGGAGATGGACATGTAGGTGTTGGTTCTATAGTTGTTAGTAAGTTACAGGGATTTGTTAGTCGTTGAATGGAGTTACAATTCTAGATAATGAAGATAATGGGAGGAGCTGCAGTTATTGAGTTTGAGACAAAGATGATTAATATGGAATTGCAAGTAGAAATGAAGTTTTGAGTATGGTATGAGAATTGAATTGGTAATGATTCAGGCCTGAGATGTGTAGTAAGTAATTATGGTTGTAGGGAATAACTAATCACTTCAGTGGAGGCTTGCTACTGCTATTGCATGTAGGCTCACATTATAGTTGTATTTTTATATTGATCTTGAAGTTTGTTTAACATGAATGAATTGCTTTTGAATTGATATTAAGGAGTTGGTGTAAGAAATATAGCTACTGTAGGAATTAGGCCTATTTGTCATCCTAGTCAGTATAGCTGGCTTATCTGAGTTGAATCGTTGTGACTCACCGAGTTCCCTGTCTTGACCTGAGTTGACCAATTGACCGATTTAGACTTTGATCATTTGACCAGGACCTGACCTTGAACAGTGACCATTGACTTGACCGTACCTTGACCAGGACTTAGACGTTGATTGTTAGTTGGACTCTCTGACCGTTAGTTGACCATAATGGACCAGGCCTTGTGTATTAGACTTGTTTGATGGACTTGGGCTTAGGTCTAGTTTTACTAGTTTGATGTTTTGGACCTCTTGTGGTCCAAATTAGCCTTTGGTTTATTCTAAAAGGTTGTAGATATTCATAAGACTTAGCTACGAACTATAGAATCAACCTAATTGGATTAGTAAACTCTTAGTTATGTTAAAGGTAGATAATGAGATACCATAATGGGCTTAGAACCATTAGATAAACTTGTATGATTCTTGCGTGAGCCATTTTGGCTAGATTCTTAGAGTTCTTGTGTGATTAACAGTTAGTTTGTATTAACAACGGTCGAATCAAAGGACGAACCAGTAGATCGTGGATCTCAAGGTAGGCGTGGCTTGTCATCAAAAGAGGTGAGAATACTTTTAACTCTTTTGAAACCATTCTTGTCTCTTTTACAAAAGTTTATGTTTAACAAACTCATGCATTGTCTGTTCGTGCATTTCATGCATTGTTTAGTTTGTGTTATGATTGTTCTGTTGATTCTTTGAATCCTTCCATGAATTGGAAAGGTCTTGTAATGTATGTCATTATGAATTATTATGGGAAATAAGAATTTCCACTTGTGGTATATAGGTGTTGATGGTGGATTTTAGTTCAGGGCTAAAATTGTAAAAGCCAAATTTAATACCCTGACATCCTGCAGAGGATAAGGCTATCTGAGTGATGAATACTTCTTCACTTTACTAATTCACCTAGAATGGAGCATGTGGAAACAATCCCAGTATTCTGTGAATTAAATACACAAAATTCATTCAGGTTGGAGCATGTGGCAACAATCCCAAATATCCTGTGAATTTTTAGCATTATTTATAGTGCATGATTAGCCTTGTGTTTCCTGTGTTGTTCCCGCAGAACTCTCATTATAGGTGCGGCATGACGACTGAGTGTTGTTCTCAGCAGAGTAACACGAATCTACGAGTGTCAACAATGAGGCATGCACGAAATACCCGTACAGGCTACATCTCTCGGTGTGTTATACTATCCCGATTGAGCATATTTAATTCCCCAAGGAAATCTGGACTATCCATGTCAGTCTCAGATATAATCACGACCACGCAAGTTGGTCGCATGATTTAACCAGCCTAGGAGATCCCCAACAGGAGCAGGCTACCACCTTAATGACCACCAGGGGGCCCGTTTATCCCCTAATCGGTCGAATGCATGCTACGCCCCCAAAACAACCACCGAACGTCAGCCTGAAGTAGGATGGTTGGGTTGGTGTGTTGTGGAGCTGCTTGTACGCGCAAGACTTCCAATGTCGGTCTCAAACAGATCGCGGCCGTCCAACTTCGTCGGCCTAGTTGGACGACATAGATCGTCTGGTGGCTGATCGGTCAAGTGTTTCTATACGGGCCCACTCTATGCCCACACGATATACTTCCCCAAGGGAGGAGCATGGCTTGCAAAATCGTTTGGTTGAAGTTGCATGCGCACGACCGATCCAAAACCCTAATTAGGGTTTGCGGCATGTTACATGTGTCGCTAATCGATCACGAGCGTCCATCTTCGCAAGCTTGGATGGAGGGTGTAGATATATACTTAAAAGGTCCCGATCATGTCAACATGATCACCGTGGGCCCATCTACACGCATGACCGATCGGCCAATGCCAATCATGGACGAATGCCTCGATTCGTGCGCCCAAACTAGGCATGTTACGTGGTCTCCAATTCCTTTGCGGCAATGGATTTCTGCCGCAAACCGATCTCAACCACTCAATTTTGTCGGTCAAATTGAGTGGCTTAGATCACACCTTCATGAGACAGTGAGGTACGGACGTGTACACCGACAAGATGTCTACACGCATGCCCAGTCGGTCCTGCCAAAAACGCCTCCCATGCTTGGTTTCGACCAAGATGAAGAGTGATGCTTGCGCACCTCTTCAAAACCCTAAAACACTATCAACGGTTGCAGATGAGCGTCAAAGATCATATCGTCCGTCCAACTCTGCCATCTTGGTCGGACAGCCCAAGCTAGGAGTTAAGTGGCCAATAAGGTGTCGTGGTGATCAGCATCCGTCACCCTACCACATGGAGTGATCGGCCAAGGGAGGGCTTGCCTGCGCAGCCTCCAAACGATCACTCGAAGATGGTTGGACATGATCCTATTCTAAGACGCTTAGTCCGCGACTTATCCGGACAATCTTTGAAACGACAATGCTTCATGCATGCTATTTGCGATGCATTAAATACATCAAATGTACAAGATATTTTATAAATATCGATTTCCCAAATAACTTAGTTATTTAACCTAGCATCTTATGCTACCTTCTGTGGGTCCCACGATCCACACAATCGAGACATCAAGCATGTCACAAACTGGGGGATACTTACTGGGGTATTGGTCTGGCGGTTTGCAGTGTGCAGCGTGCAACCCGCCAACACAAGAATGTGTCAGGAAGACATGGACGGTTAGTGATGATGGGAGAAGTGGTCCAAGACTTATCGTGAAACACTAACACGACTCCACTACTCTATCACTCTACTTCCTCCACTTCCCACGAGAGACGAGGGTTAGGATCAATGACTTGTATAAATAGGTTCTCCTCCCTATTTCCAGAATAGACATAAATCAAGTGTTAATACAATGTATTCAAACACCCAGAGCTGATTGCTTACATTATTGCAAGCCAGTTCGATATTCTGATACAAGTCATAAACAGCCAACACCTCCAAAATCTCAACACCTACTTCGCTTCCCTCCCTAAGATCAACTTCATATCCTTCACTTTGTGACCGAAGCAAGTCTGGAACAACCATTTTTTGGTTTAGGCCAGAATTGTATAGATTGATATCTCGAATCAGAAAGCACTCCCGTGCAGTGTATTTGTTTAGGGTTTAAATTCGTTTCTCATCCACACACCCAAATTTGCCAAAAACCGCAGAAACAGTTTTCACCCATAAATAATAGGATACACTCGTTCACATTTATACCTATTTACTTTCAGCTTTTATGCATATTAGGTGTGGAACAAACCAGCATCAATATATTATTAGGTGTGGAACAACCCGACATCATTATTATATATTGTTTGACGAAGGAGTTTGTCCATATACATGTTTGTGTATCCAGTGACTTAGTCACTTTGATGTTTGGGAAAACATGTATTGTTTTCCAAATCTTGCTCATGATTTCTTTAAAGCTAAATGTTATTCCTGCTGGGCACCCATTCTAGGCATGATGTGCTCACCCTTTCCCACTTTCAGTTTCAGAGACAGATCAGAGTTTCGCAGCGGAAGCTTCGAGGAGTTGACTCCGTTAATTATTTAACTTCCGCTATGTTTATTATGTTGTATATTTTATTTGCAAACCAAATAACTATTGTATATGTATCATTTGAAAGGAGTTCTTGTAAATATATTTCTGAGCGAAGCTAGTTTTGGGTTAAGTTTTGTAGCAGATTTCTTAATTGATTGTTTAAGTAAATGATTTAGATTCTTAGTGCCTCTTTATTTAGTTAATCTCTTGGATTAGCCAGCTGTTAGCTTTGGGGGCGCTACAGTGTTGGTATCAGAGCTCACTATTAGATATTATATGGGAAAAGATAGAATTAGCCAGTGCTAGTTAGTGAACTAGATTAGTCTAGAACTGGGTTGGATTGTGAGATAAATCTTAATCACTAAAAGCTATCAATAATTAAAAGATTTATTTGTCTGTCTGATTTGTTTGTTTGGTTGTATGTATATGGTAAAAATTGTAGGGTACACCAGTAACTTTAGCTAATAAAGGTTAAGGAATAATCGGTCTAAAAAGTATGAACACGTGCATAATCCAATACTAGAAAACTAGTGAAATTAACACAATTGATAAATCTTGAAAGTCACATTGAAAAACTTATTGAATACCCTGACTTATATATAGAATCAACAGTCTGTAATTACATAAATGTTAATAATGTTTTGGGACTCAATAATATTTGTAAGAGTAGTTAGAATAATAGTTGAACAATCAGTGTTAATTATAAAATACTAGAATAGTGATTACAAATGAAAATAATAGTAAAAATATTTAAAAAAAAAAAGTGATGTTAGCATTTACCGAGTAGTATCATATTGAAACTAACTTACTAAAAGTTCATTAAAGATATATAACGAGAAAAATAATAATTATGATTAAATAGCTATGGAATATTAATAACGCTTATCTACGATTAAATATTGCAAATTAAATTAATGACAAATTAGAATTATATGTTTTGCGCATAAACTAGATAGTTAACATAATACTTATTAGGCGTTAGACTTAAGAAAGCGAGGATATAATATATAAATAAAAAGACTCAACTTGTTAGTAACCTTGTACCGAAATTATTTTCAATTTAACAAATGATTCAGTAAATATTTAAAATGAAACAAATATGCATGAAGTAGTAATAATACAATTCTGATGCTTAGTGTAATATTAGAATTAAAAGAAAATAAATTCGTATATTAATAGGATACCTTACATTAATAGCAAAATTTAAAGACTATTAAGATATATAATTTCATGCAGACTCAAACTTAAACCATATTAAATTACCAATGCCAATCTTTAACAAGATATAATATACGGATTCGAGATGAATAAATAAAAGTTTGTTATATCAATCCTTACGTGAATGTAGAATTATATTTAAAAGATTGAGACTTACTGTACCAACCAGACTATTAACTTAAGAATAATGAGAATAATAACACAGTTGATAAAAGTATTTGGGTAATTAAATTGGTAGGAAATTTACAATAGAAAATATTTGGAAAATTTATACATGGTATTACAGTAAAGTTAAAATTATCAAATCGTCATTTTGTTCGAATGCTGCGTCTTCTTTCCATGTGCTTGGTAATGCCCTTCTTTTCACCACTACTGTTCCTTCATCCGCTTCGCTTAATTGTATCTTTGCTGCTAAAGTGGCTAATGCATCGACATGTTTATTAGTAGACCTTCCGGTATGCTCAATAACGGTGCTTCCTCTTTTTGCTATCAGTTCTTGGGCCTCCGCTCGCTAAGGAGCTAAGTGCGCTTCTTTCACTTGGAAGTCACCTGACACTTGATTTGTGACTAATTTCGAGTCTTCCTTGATATCTATTGCTCCCAAGTTGAGCTCTTCTGCCATGCGCATCCCTAAGATCAACGCTTCGTATTCAACCACATTATTGCTGCATTCAAAGTCTAGCTTGAAAGCGAATGATAACAGTTCTTTATTGGGGGACTCAAACACTGTCCCCGCTCCTCCGTAAGAACCATATGATGATCCGTCGAAAAAAATGGACCAACGTTCTTCTTCCTCGACTTCTGCAACTTCTCCAGGTATCTCATCACTTATTTCTGTCATGTCCGTACCTGGGAATGCATCCAACAAGTCCGCGAATGCTTGCCCGCCTACTCCTTTAGACCGCTGATACTTTAGCTCAAATTCAGATAGCTGTAGCAACCAGCGGGCTGTTCTACCGGACAAGACTGGTTTTATAGCTAAATAGGCGATTGGATTAGCCGTTGCTACCACTATGGTTTCATGAGCGAACAAATAGGATCGCAATTTTTGTGTAGCATATATGAGTGCTAAGCATGCTTGTTCTGCTTTCGAGTACCTGAATTCTGCATCTCTAAATTTCCAATAATGGATCGGACACAGCTGATCGTTGCCGAGGTCTTGAGCCAATAATGCTCCAATTTCCACGTTAGTATATGTTGTGTATAGATAAAGGGGATCGCATTTGAAGGGCGGTCGCAAGACTCATGTACTGATTAAGCAGTCCTTAAGCTTCTGAAAGGCTCTCTCTTGATCATCTCCCCATTCGTACGGCTTATTCTTCTTTAATAAGGGTGAAAATGCGGACAACAATTGCGCCAATCCGGGGATGAATCTCCGGACATAGGACACTCTTCCTATGAAAGTTTGTAATTCCTTCACATTTGCAAGCGACCTCATGGTAGTTATTTCTTCTACCTTGTCCGGATCGATCTGTATCCATTTGTCTGTCACAACAAATCCTAAGAATTTTCCGGAAGTTACTCCGAAAGCGCATTTGAGAGGATTCATCTTTAGCTGATACTTTCTACATCTGTTAAAGTAGCGTCTTAAGTGGTCTAGATGATCTTCTCGCGCTCTTGATTTTACCACGACATCATCTATGTATACTTCCATTATCTGATGCATCATATCATGGAAAATAGCTACCATCGCCCGCTGATAAGACGCGTCTGCATTCTTCAATCCTAACGACATCACAACATAGTAGAAATTTTCGTACGTCGTCTGGAAAGCTGTCTTATGAGTGTCCTTCGCGGCCATCCTTGCTTGATTGTATCCGCTAAACCCATCCATGAAAGAAAACATATAGTATCCGCACATGTTATTTACCATTACGTCTATATTTGTTACTGGGAAATCATCTTTAAGGCATGCGTGATTCATATCTTGGTAATCAACACAACATCGGAGTTTTCCATTCTTCTTTGCCACTGGCACGATATTATCCAGCCATACGGGATGTTGGATCGGCTTAATGAATTTAGCTTTTAGCAGTTTTTCCACTTCTTCCTTGATAGCTAAATCGATCTTTTCTGGAAAATTGCGACTTCGTTGTTTAACTGGCTTGTACTCGGGCGAGACATTGAGGTTATGTGCGATCAGACTGCTATCCAGACTGGGCATATCATCATATGTAAATGCAAACACGTCCTGGTAATCACAGAGCAACTTGATCATCCGCAACCTTTCCTTTTCTTCCAAATGTTTACTTATGCATACACAACGAGGTTTGTCTTCCGAGCACAGATTTATCTCTTCTAGCCCATCAAGGGTCGGATCGGCTTTTATCTTTTCCTCAGGTAAGCTCTCTATTATTTCTTTCTCTAAGATATGAACTTCTTCCTCTTCCTGTGCATCTTCAATCACTGGGGTCATCTCCTCCATTTCTTTAGCACAGTCGTGTTGACAATGGGAGACTTCCCCGACTAATTGTTATAAGCGGTAGATATGTCAGCCTTCCGGATGCGAGAAACATTTGAACTGGATGTTCTCTGTTTCTGTCGCTGCTCTCTTACTTCCTTTGGCAGGTTCCATCCGCGATGAGCTGAATACTGACTTATCCTTCCCTTTTACTTGATCTTCCGGCTGGAAGTATTCCCATTTTGGGAGTGGTGTTAAATTCTCTGACTGTTCTCCTTGGCCGAGGACAGGTTGCGTGTAGAAAACTGCATCAGCCATATAAGCTTCTTCCAGTCCGAATGGGTTGCTCGTGGCTGGGATCCGGAACTGCTTTCCTACAATATTAGTTTTGACACAATGATGATACGTCAATGGTATTACCTTGTGATTTAGGAGCCATCCTATCCCAAGTAATACATGGAACGTAGTGTCATCCTTTAACACATAGAAGGCAGTAAGGGCTCTGATGGGTCTGATCTTCATCATCAGATGCACTATCCCCACCGTTGTTTGAGTTTGTCCTCCAAATCCTCTCACAGTTGTTGCACGCATCTTAATTGTTGTTCTCGACACTCCTATGGATTCCAATGTATGTAGTGAAATCAGGTTAAGGGAGGCTCAGCCATCTATGAAAGCTCGCTTGAGGGGTTGTTTGTTAATGAAAGCTTCCAAGTATAAGGGGCGAAGGTTCTCTCCCGGATAACATATATCTTCATCCGTAAAGGTGATAACTTCTTTAGGTATAGGGTTGTATGCCTTTCCGGATGCGATCGCAGTGATAGCTTTGGATGCTTCTCGGATTTGGTCTTCGCTAAAACCCAGAGAATCGAAGAATTGTTGAGACAAAACAGTCTGAGAAAATTTAATAGCAATTCCATTCGTATCCGGGAAGATTGCTTCTTCAGAGATTTCATAGACTTCTTCTTCATCTGTATCCTCCCAAGGCCTCCAGGCTTCTCCCTCGGCAGGTTCATGTGAAATCATCATAACTTGGTGTTGAGGAAGCAGATCACTTTTAATGCTTTGCTCTCCTATCTCCAGCTCACCCCTGGCTCGCTTTCTTTGCACAATGTACCGAAGGGAATAACATTCTATGGTCGGATGGTGACCTCTTCCGTGGTAGTAACAATATCGCTCGTGTGTCTTATCCGCCGCGGTAGGTTCTGCTGACATGGGTGGAAGGGTTTCTTCCTTGTTCGTCACCCACTGTTCCAAAAGTCCTATTATATGTTCTTTACTGCATGGTAATGGAGGTGGTGGGTTAGATATTCCTCCATCCTCTCTTCCACCCTTTCTGCCGGAATGTCCTCCACGATAAGAACCAAAAACAGCTCCTCATTTTCCTCTTTCACTTCCTAGATCATTGAAAGCTGGTGCAGACGCGGTGTGGACAGAATATTGTTGTCAGGTGTGACCGTCCGCACAATCTGATATCCGGGCCGCAACCTCTTCAACCTCCACAAAGGTTTGAATTTGAAGTTCGTCAGATTTAGACGAAAAACAGTATCCATTCCTCTGATGCAAATTTCCACTAAGCGCTCCTCTAGGATATCCTCGTGGCATTCTAATATAAAGTCTCGGAATCGAGTGATGGACTTGAAAAAGTGGGGGTACAACAACCACACCCAATATAACACAGACACCAGAATTTTGTTAACGAGGAAACCGCAAACGCAGAAAAACTCCGGGACCTAGTCCATATTGAACACACACTGTATTAAGCCGCTACAGACACTAGCCTACTCTAAACTAACTTCGGTCTGGACTGTAGTTTAACCCCAATCAATCTCACACTGATCCAAGGTTAGCTGATCTCACCCACAACTAAGAGTTGCTACGACCCAAAGTCGAAGACTTTAATAAAAAAATCTGTATCACACAGAAAAGTCTACGGTAATAGATAAATCCGTCTCCCACGAATATACCTACGAGTTTTGTTCCGTCTTTTGATAAATCAAGGTGAACATGAACCAATTGATAAACCAAACTTATATTCCCGAAGAATAACCTAGTAGTATCAATCAAATCACAATAATCCTAATCGACGCAGCGAAAAAAGATATTGTGGAATCACAAACGATGAGACGAAGTGTTTGTGATTACTTTTCTATCTTGCCTATCGGAGATATAAATCTCGAGCCAATTATTACAATTGTACTCGTAATGATAGAATATGCAAGATCAAATCACACAACTACAAGAAAAGTAGTATCGGTCTGACTTCACAATCCCAATGAAGTCTTTAAGTCGTTAACCTGGTTTTTGAAGAAGAAACCAAAGGTTAAAGGAGAATCGACTCTAGCTATGCAACTAGTATCACACATAAGGTGTGGGCATTAGGTTTCCCAGTTGCTAGAGTTCTCCTTTATATAGTCTTTCAAATCAGGGGTTGCAATCGATGTTAGCTTAGTAATAAAGCATTCAATATTCGCCGTTAGATGAAAACCTGATTAGATTCAAGCTAATATTTCTCAACCGTTGGATCGAAAACTTAGCTTGTTACATACAAATGAAATGTCCAATTTTGGGTTTATGTAGCCGTTCCCAAACATTAACATTTGTTGGTTCAACAATAGTTAACCAAATGGTTAACCATATGATCACTTTCATATCCACCATATTCTTCTTCACCATAACTAGTTCAAATGACTCAAATTAACTAGTTAGAGAGTTGTTCAATTGCTTAGATCTTATGTAACTACACAAGACACAATCGAAGCAAAAACGGTTTGATTCACTCGAATCGGTTCATGAACTTTATAGCCATGGTTTGCAAAATCATTCCTTAGTTTATATAAACATGAGTTCAAGAACAACCGATTTTAGATATAACCTGCTCAAGTTCGCGGACTGGGTTCGCGGACTTAAGCTCACAGAAGGAGTTCACAAAACTCCAGCAGAAATTCTCGGGTCGAGAACTTCCGCCAGTTCGCGGACTCGGCTCACGCCACATTCCGTTTCTCTTGATCAACAAAGTTCGCAAACTTTGGTTCAAGGAATAAGGACTTATACATATATGTGTTTCCACAACAATGCTTATATCCTACCAATGGTTATGTAATCTAAACTCTCATTTCAATCATTGAAACATTCTCAGAGGACGTTATATAGCCGTTATTCACAGACCATTTTTCGTCAGAGCAATTTCCAAAGTGACTGATACATAACATGACATTCGTCACTAGGTAAAGATGAATTTGGCAAAAGTGAAAGCTTACTAACACATATTTCGAGAAATAGATAGGCGAGTTACACTCGGCTCGAAATAGCAAATGATTATAATGAAAGTCTATATATCAAAACGATTTTTGTCTCAAGAGTAGGATATAGAGTAGATAGACTTTTGAGTGACAGATAAGTTCAAGTCTCCACATACCTTTTAATCGATGAAGATCCACCAGTTCCTTGAGTAATCCTTCGTCTTGTATGATGATTTCCATGGAGTCTTGAGCTCAATTACACTTTCTATCCTAGTCCGAGACCTTTAGCTATATAGGCTAGAAATCAAGACTTATAGTTTTGATCACTAACATTGACAAACATGCTTGAGATAGCAACGCATGCGAGTTCGACCGAGCAATGCTCTAACAGTACTTGCCAATCTCTTCTCCTACCCGCTGGGTGCACCTTCCCAAATCTATTGCCGTGACCTTTCTTTGAGCGGAGTAAAATTTCTTCAAGAAAAGGTGCACCATGGCGGGCCATGAGCTGATGCTTCCGGGCTTTAGGTTATCGTATCAGGTAAAGGCATTGTCTGTCAACGACTTTGGGAATTCCCGCATGCAAAGGCTTTCATCTTGAACGTAGGCATTCATAGTTGACAGGAAACGACTCATATGCTCCCGCGCATTCCCTTTTGCTCCGTATGTTTTAAATTTAGGCGATGTGTAATCCTCCGGATACAAGTAATCGGCGACTTCCGAGGAATATGGTGATTCTAGTGAGTCATAGGCGTCATGCTTTATCACCCGATAATTAGTCTCTTGATATTTTGCAATCGCGTCCTCCGTCATACCCGGGATAGTATTATTAGCGCTAGTCTTTCTAGGGGTTGTTACGTTTTGCTCTCTCGCTCTCTTTAGGAGCCCGCGTAATTCCTGCTGCCTTTTTAATAGACGCGTCTAACACTAACTCCTCCTGCATTTCAAACATTTCTCGCTCGCTTGTCTCCGCTGCGGTCTTTTCTTTAAGAATTTCTCCTTTATTCTGAGACGCCCCTGTACCCTGGGATGCTCCTGCTCCTTGCACAATGGGGTAGCGACTACTGCTCGGAAGCGTATCTCCTCATCACTTTCTTCATGCACGTCTTCTATAGAAACATGATCCGGGTTTGCGGGTACTCCGCCCACTGGTACTTCCTGGCTCGCACTTGGGAGTATCATGCTGGAAAAGAGGCTAAGAACCTCCCACGGTGGTCGCAATGTTGATAGGGTAAAATGTGGGAACGAGGAACTAGCCCTAATCAAAGAAAGTACTCCTAAGATGTAGAGAGGTTTAGGAGAGATAATGGTGGATTAATTATATCTCAATAAGTGTGCCCTCTTTCCGCTTTTATAATGACTATCTTATAAATAAGTGCTCATAAGATTAGTATATTACTAAACTACCATTTCCCTTTCCTTAAGTTAATACTAAACCCTAAGAGGCTTTCCTCTTGGGCTAAAGCCCATCCAACCCAATATGGTCTTGGATGAACTAGAACTACCCCCTCCTCATGGGTTAGTGAAGTGACTCAATAATGTTGTAGTAAAAAGGTTCGTTGAGGCTTGTGAAAGCAATGGATTTTTAGACTTAATAAAAAATTTAAAACAAACAAAACTTATTACAAAATTAACTTCAAGATATGAGAAACTAACCAAGACACTGATTCCACTATTACACATGAATTAATGATGGTAAATAATCCAAAACTCTAATTATCTTTTAAGTCCTTTATATCTTAACTCACTAATAATCAAGCAAATTCTCAAACATCAATTGTATCCCTTAAGCATAGATTATCTAAACAAAGCATAACCTATCTAATTGAATCACAACTGATTAGGAAAATTACGAAAACAATTTAAAACTCTGCAAAAGCAGTGATTGAGTGAATTATAATTAAATATTAGAGAAAATAAAATAGTTACCAATTATTCATGCGTAAATAGCTTCCTCATTGCCTTGGTTGTGGGAGAATTTAGCCTCTCATCATGTTGGAAACACGCTCAAAAGTTGATTTCATTTATGCTCAAAGATGGGTTTACAAATGATAAAAGTGTGAAAATAATTAAAGTTACAGAGAACGATATATGTTGACTGTCGCTGTCATTGTAACAAATAAGACTGTCTTGCGACAGTCGCTGAAACTGTAGCTTTTAAGACTGTTCTGTAACAGTCGCAATAACTGTAGCATAAACGACACAAGGGTGTGCGTCTTATGTTCTTCGTGTTCTTCAGCAGCAGCAGAAAAATGACAGCTCTGTAACTTGATTTTTCTCGACTTTCTGGTGCTCTAAAACTCTCCCAAACTATCCGTCCTCCCTCCATGTAATCCCAGCAGCCTATAAATACTACTCCAGGAACCAGAATCACGCGTCATAACTCTCAAATTTTTTTCATTTACTCGGAAATATTTTTCTTGCTGGCCACGAGATTCTTCCCTGAATTAACTTCCCACGCTGTTAAGGACTGCTGAATAGTTCTGAATCTTCCTTTTTTAACTACTTCACGCTTCTGCAGCGGCCAATCTCTATCCAAACACATGTATCCACGCTGTAATCCCGTGAATATTTCCTTTGAACCGTGCTTGCTCTGTTTTCTTCTCGCGTAAAATCTGGCCACCCTGAACTGAAACGAACACCTATACCACGCATGTTAAGCCAAATACAACCTCCCCACATGATTTCAGATGTTGAGTCTCGTTGAAACTCCTAAAACAAATCCAACAGAAAATAACGCAGTGAACTGCATCATTTTCCCGCCAAAACAATATTCAAACGAGGAAGGAGATGGGTGCCCTTATCCAACATCCAGGGTGCCGGATAAAACAGTGGGTGTTATAGACAAATGGGATACACATAGCCGTGGGTGCCCCTTAGCAAAAGTGTGGGTCCGTGTAGCGATTGTCCTCTGGGGATGCTCCGAGCAACTTTTCGAGCCGAATTTTCCAACAATATTTATTTCCAAAAAATACCTACAAACACACAAAACACCATAATAAGGACGAAATTGAGTACTAACAATACGAAACATTGAGGACAAATTAGACACATAAATGCGTCTATCAAATACCCCCAAACTTATTATTTGCTAGTCCTCGAGCAAAACTAATAAAAATAAAACCGAGTTAATCTCGGGAGGGTTTACTAGAGGTGTACCCACAAAACCATGACTTCTACTTGGTCACAAGTATCCAAATATCTATGAGGACATACATATTCTCAACCTATCTCCAAGTAACTAGAAAGCTAGAGAAATTAAAGGTGCCAGCTCTAAAGCTGACTAAAGAAAAGGGGAGACACATCCGCAACACTGATAGATAAAGAGATATCCACTACACAGCTAGATAAACATTGTAAGATGCGTCCGCTGATTTACAGCTGGATAAGATTAGGAGAGAGATAAAGATGAGAGGGACATCTGCTACACATCTGGACTAATTACGTGTGATGAGTTAAACCAGTGCTAGAAAGATCTTGTGCCAGATTGAAAGCGGACTAACAAAGCAACCAAAATGCATCTTTCTTCGACTCTCTCATATTGCTCAGTAGAAAAAAACGTCTTCTTCGGTCTTCAACTGTTGATGATAAACTCTCGAACCTCATAGAACCTTGACAATTAATTCTTCTCTTCGATTTCTTACTTGACTTAAAAATTTCTATTTCCCTATGGCTTTATTGAACAAAGAACTAATTATAGAACAAAACGAACGAAATGATGATTTTTTTTTAAAATTTTTTTTTTTTTTTAAAATTTTTTTTTTTAAAAACAAAAATTACAAGACAACAATTTACATGGCCATGAGAGAAGGACTTTCAAAACTTGGATCTTCGCAACTTGTGATGTCTTGGTATCATGAATTCTAACAACTTATATCATTTGCTCTTATAACTTCAACTTTGATTTTTGAATTATTCTTTTCTATTGTTGCTTATAAACCTTAAACGTCTTCAACTTTCTTCATAAATTTTGATGTCGCTCTGCTTGTTGATGATGATAAGTTTCTACTGAGAGAGAGTCGTAATCCAGTAACTAAGACTACATTGTGAGGTTGCTTTGTCTTTATGGCATTTCCTGACCTACTTGCCTTTCCATCATGGATGGTTAGGTCCATCACGGTTACCCTCTAAAAGGAACAAGTTCTCTCCTGAATTTCTAGGATCTCAATGTCTTTTCCTCTAATGTCTCAAAAGGTTGTTATCCCTAGCATTCCAATTTCTATCTTTTCGGTGAGAAACAATATGGAAACTTAGCTAACCGGATACCATGTGACGCTAGAAGTTTCAAAAGTGCAACTAAAAAGTTCTTCCCCACCCCCAAACTTAAATCTAACATTGTCCTCAATGTTTCTTATGAAAAAGCAATACCAAAAGTAAAATAACACGAGGAGAAGTTGGAAAGATAGTACATGGGTGAAGAAAATCAAAACCTAATATACAACATACAACTTCCTCGATGGTCAATCAAGGGTAAACAGGGTCCTCCAGAGGGACCTCCTCAACATTACCTGTAGGAAAGGGCTCTAAAAAAGGGTTTCAATCTCTGACTGTTAACCTTCGAAGAACTACTACCATCCGGTGTCTCAATTTCAACAGCTCCATGAGGAAAGACAGTGCGAACAATAAAAGGACCCGTCCACCGAGAACGTAACTTCCCAGGGAAAAGATGTAAACGGGTATCATACAGAAGAACTTTTTGACCTGGAGAAAATGACTTCTGTAAAATATTTCTATCATGCACAAGTTTCATTTTGTTCTTATACTCCTTCGCACTATCGTAAGCATCTATACGAATCTCGTCCAACTCATTGAGCTGGAGTTTCCTATGGGATCCTTCCTTGTCTAGTGAAAAATTTAGTTGCTTAACATCCCAATAACCTCTATGTTCTAACTCAACAGGTAAATGACATGCCTTTCCATACACAAGCCGATAAGGCGACATTCCAATGGGGGTCTTAAACGCAGTGCAGTAAGCCCATAAGGCATCAGTAAGCCTAGACGACCAGTCTTTCCGATTAGGATTAACTGTTTTCTCTAATATACGTTTTATCTCCCTATTGGAAACCTCTACCTGACCACTAGTCTGCGGATGATACGGGGTAGCTACCTTATTGTAATACCATATTTCTTCATCAGAAGCCTAAAAGGTCCATTACAAAAGTGCGACCCTCCATCACTAACTATAGCTCGCGGTGTACCAAAACGTGTAAGTATATTATTTTTCAAGAACTCAATCACAACCCTATAGTCATTGGTTTTACACGCAACCGCCTTAATCCACTTAGAGACATAGTCTACGACAACAAGGATGTATAGGTTACCAAAAGAATTAGGAAACTGACCCATAAAGTCAATACCCCACACATCAAAGACCTCAACAACTAAAATAGGGTTCAAGGGCATCATGTTCCTACGGGAAATGGTTCCTAATTTCTGGCAACGCTCACAAGTAACACAGTAACTATGAGAGTCTTTAAACAACGAAGGCCAATAGAATCCACACTGCAATAACCTAGTAGCAGTCTTCTTAGCACTAAAGTTACCTCCACAAGCATGATCATGACAAAAGGAAATAATACTGGATTGATCACTCTCAGGTATACATCTCCTAATAATCTGGTCTGGACAATACTTAAACAAATAAGGATCATCCCAAAAGAAGTGCTTAACCTCGGCTAAAAACCTAGAACGATCTTGTTTACCCCAATGTTGGGGCATTCGACCAGTAACAAGATAATTCACTATATTCGCATACCAAGGTGCTTGGGTAACAAAGAAAAGTTGTTCATCAGGAAAACTATCCCTTATAGGAAGGGAATCATCAGGGGAATCAAAAACTAGCCTAGACAAGTGGTCGCTACTACATTTTCGGCACCCTTTTTGTCTCTAATGTCTGGAGAAACTCTTGCAACAAAAGTATCCACCTAATCAATCTAGGTTTCGTATTCTTAGACAAAAGATATTTCAAAGCAGCATGATCAGTATATATGACGATCTTAGAACCTAAGAGATAGGGTCTAAACTTGTCTAAGGCAAACACAATGGCTAACAGTTCCTTCTCGGTAGTGTATAGTTCAACTGGGCATCATTCAGAGTTTTGCTAGCATAGTAAATCACATGAAGTAATTTGTTTTCTCGCTGACCTAGCACAACACCAATAGCATAATTGAAGCATCACACATGATCTCAAAGGGTAAGTTCCAGTTGGGTGCCTGGACTATGGGGGCGGTAGTGAGTAAAGTCTTAAGCTTCTCAAAAGCCTCTAAACAAGCATCATCAAAGACAAACTTAACATCTTTTGCAAGCAAGTTGCAAAGAGGTCTAGAAATCAAGCTAAAATCCTTAATGAATCGACGATAAAAACCTGCATGCCCTAAGAATGACCTAATATCTCTTACGGTTTTTTGGGACCTGTAAAGTCTTGATAAGGTCAACTTTGGCTTTATCTACCTCTATACCCTTAGAAGATACGATATGCCCAAGACAATTCCTGATCGAACCATGAAATGACATTTCTCCCAATTAAGCACTAGATTCTTTTCCTTACACCTAGTCAACACTAATGACAAAGGATGCAAGCACTCATCGAAAGACGAACCAAACACTGGAAAATCATCCATAAAGACCTCTAAAAACTTTTCTACCATATCGTAAAATATGCTCATCATGCAACGATGAAAAGTCGCAGAGGCGTTACATAGCCCAAAAGGCATGCGTCTATACGCGAAGGGACCAAAGGGACAAGTAAAGTAGTTTTTTCTTGGTCTTCTGGGGCAATAACAATCTGATTGTAGCCTGAGTAGCCATCTAGAAAACAGTAATGACTATGTCCAGCTAATCTCTCTAGCATTTGGTCGATAAAAGGAAGGGGAAAGCGGTCCTTCCTAGTGACCTTGTTCAATTTCCTATATTCAATACAAACACGCCAACCCGTGGTCACTCGGGTCGGGATTAACTCATTGTTATCATTCTGGACTGCAGTAATACCGGATTTCTTGGGAACAAACTGAACGGGGCTGACCCACTTACTGTCTGAAATGGGGTAGATAATGCCTGCATCTAACAGCTTAAGAACCTCAGTTCGAACTACTTCTTTCATATTAGGGTTTAGTCTTCGTTGCATCTCCCTAGAAGGTTTGGTATCTTCCTCTAAATAGATCTGATGCATACAAACAGTAGGACTTATACCCTTAATGTCTGCTGTGGTCCACCCTAAATATTCCTTGTTGTTTTGAAGGACGGTCACTAGCCTACTTTCCTTATCACTATCCAAGTCGGAAACAACAATCAAAGGTAAAGTCTCAGACGGGCCTAAAAACACATACTTCAGGGTATCTGGCAATGGTTTTAGGTCCAACTTAGGAGGCTCTTCTAACGAATGAACGAGGGTAGACTTAGAAACTGGTAGTGGTTCGAACTTAGGTTTCCATCCGTACTAATGTCTAACAAAGGGGTTGAATCTAACAAAGCATTCACCTCATTAATCACATTATCATCATCAAAATCAATCCCAAAGTGAGCTAGGCATTTCTCTAACGGATCTTCTAACAAAGTGTTTGGTAATGACTCCTCAATTAATGTTCCTATCATGTTTACCTCTTCTATGCTCGAGTCATCTAGTTCAGAGGGTAACTTACTAATATGAAAGACGTTCAACTCAATAGTCATATTACCAAAAGACAAGTTCATAATACCAGTTCGAAAATTAATGATCGCATTGGATGTTGCTAAAAATGGGCGACCTAAAATCAGTGGTATCTGGTTCTCTGGGTCAGGGACAGGTTGGGTATCTAGGATAACAAAATCCACTGGATAAATAAACTTGTCGACCTCAATAAGAACATCCTCGATCACACCACGAGGAATTTTAGCGGACCTATCAGCTAACTGAAGTGTCATCTGGGTAGGTTTCATATCACCAAGTCATAGCTTAAGGTACACATGGTATGGAAGTAAATTCACACTGGCTCCTAAGTCAAGCAAAGGTTTCTCAACACGGTATTTACCTATTGTGCAAGAAATAGTAGGGGACCCTGGGTCTTTATACTTAGGAGTAGTGGTATTCTGAATAATGGAACTCACGTAACTAGCTAGGAAGGCTTTCTTTTGGACAATAAGCTTACGCTTTCGTGTACACAAGTCCTTAAGAAACTTGGCATAAGCGGGAATCTTCTTAATCGCATCCAACAATGGTAGGTTGATAGTTACCTCCTTAAAAACCTCCAATATATCATTAAAGTTGGACTCCCTCTTAGTTGGAACTAGAAACTGGGGGAACGGGGATCTGGGAACAAAGACGGGCTCAACAGGACCCTCATTGTTCTCTTTAGAGACTCTATCAGTCTCCTCATTTTCTGGCTCAGAAGGGTGAACTACAACATGTTTACTTTCAGGCATGGCGACCTTATTGTCAACTTTCTTCCCACTCCTAAGGGTTGTAACAGAATTCACATGATTGTACGATTTCTCTCCTTTTGGGTTAGGATCAGTATGACTAGGGAACCTTCCATCTTCTCTCTCAGTGATAAACTTAGCTATTTGGACAACTTGAAGTTCTAATTTAGCAAGAGACTGGTAACTATTCTTAAAATTCTGCTTGGTTTCCTCTTGAAAATTAACCTGGCTCTTTATTAACATTTCCTGGCTTTGTGATAGCATATCCTGGCTCTTTTTTAATATACTAAGAGATTCCTCTAAGCTAGTCATTCTATTCTCAGAAGGGTTCTGGAACTGGGATTGACCTGAAGAGTTCTTAGCATAACAAAAACCTGGGGGAGGCTGAGAATTACTAGACTGACCTTGATTCTGGCCCTTAGACCAAGAAAAATTAGGATGGTTTCTCCAACCAGGATTGTAGGTCTCTGAGTATGGGTCAAACTTCTGACGGTTCTCAAACCTAGCATTGTTATAGACATCATGGGCTTGCTCTTCACTAACCTGACCTTCCCAAAATGAGTTATCGGGCTCTATTCCACAACTATAGACTTGAGAGGCTTTATTGGGTTCAACAAGAGACCTATGTTTAGGCTGATTTAATTCCAAAGCTTCTAACCTTCTAGACAAAGCAACAAACTTAAAATCTGACCCGATACTTGTATCTACTACATTGGTGCTATTTTTATTGACCAAGAGTCTTTTAGGGGGTTCAACACAAGACTCCACTGTTGGGATTTTTCAGCAATAGCTCCTAAGAAGGTAAAAGCATCATCAGCATTTTTACTGGTGAACTCACCAGCGCACATAGACTCGACCATGGCTTTGGTCGAATAGTCAAAACCATTATAAATAATCTCAACAAGTTTCATCTTATCAAATCCATGATGAGGAAACTGGGATAGGAGATCATTGAATCTATCTAAAAACCTATAAAGAGACTCTCCCTCTTGTTGCACACTATCACTAATTTTTTGCCTAACAGCTGCAATTTTATGCTTAGGGTAGAATTTCATATTGAAAGCAGCAACAAGTTCCTACCATGTTTCAATAGACTCAGGTGGTAGGTTGTTCAGCCAGGTCTTGGCTTTATCTCTCAAGGAAAAGGAAAACATCTTAAGTTTCAAAACTTCATCTATGAGGTCTTTTATTCTAATTGTCCCACAAATTTCCTCAAAGTCCCTAATATGAAAATAAGGGTTCTCATCATCTTTTCCTAAGAATATAGGGATCATCTGAAGAATACTAGGTTTTATCTCGAAATTAGCCGTATTGGCCGGCAATTTAATGCACGAAGCTCGGTTGGTCCTAGTTGGGAACATGTAATCTTTCAAAGTTGCCATCGCTGGCACAGCTGAAGTACTAGGGGTACTTTCCTCACAAAGAGACAGATTCTCAAAACTGAAGTTTCCAAAAACGGGGCTCTCAAAAGAAGAGTCTTCGAGCTCCCCGCCTTCACAAGAAGAACTACTAGGTTTATCACTAATCAAACGACCTAGAGTGTTTCTTTTCCAAGCCCGCTCTCTGATAACCTCGGGCATACACTAGAAAAACAAAAGAAAAAGAAAAGTCCTAAAAGGAAGGGAAGTTCTATGCAAACACAAACAAGGCTGACTCCACCACAGCAAACCGACTGATTTCTAGCAAACATGATGGCTCCACTTAGATTGTTTCTAGACCAGCTTCTAATCCTTCGAATGGGAATTCGTTACAATTTGAGCAAACCCCTCTGGAATCAATCCGAGTCAAAGTAAGTTGAATAGAGGCGAGGGAAGCTGCATAGAGATTTGATACCCAAGGCCTCACTGCATTCCAAGGCGGCGCAGTCACACATTTAACTCACAGAAACCATCATGAACTTCGAAGTATGCTCAAAAGAGTAACCAATATTTTTCGAACGACTTTCCTATTAAGATCGTTACCCTATAGGTCTCGTTCTATTCCAAATTTTAGGTTTAGGTTCGCGGTTGGTTTTGTTTTCCTAAGGCGGGCAAGAAGAGAACAGTGATGAAATCCGAACCCTTATCTTGTATGGCCAGTCCTTGCCCATTACTAGGAAATTAAAGCAGCCGTTTTCAAGTCCTCAGCATATATGAAAACGAAGGAATACAGTAACTCGATGACAGGAGATTCGCGAGTATTTCGACAAACTTACCTCCCGTTCCAGACGGGGGATGAATCGCTGAAGTCGACTCGGGCCACAACTCCAATGTCGTGTACGAACCCGAGGGGCCGAGGTGATATCATAATCACCGTCCTTCTCTGCAAACAGTTTAATATTTAATACTACCCTTCCGCAGGGTTTAAAAATAAAAGAATGTCCAAATGTCCAAGTCCAAAGTCCAAAAGAAAAGGAAAGTCTAAAAAAAAATAAAAATAAAAAATAAAAACAAAATAAAATGTCTCTCTTTTTTTTCTCTCTCTTTTTTAATAAAAACAAAAAAAATTTCTTCTTTCGCTCCTTTCGCTTTGTGTTTTACTCCAAGTCTTTAAGTATTCACCAAAGCTTTGGCAAAATTTTCTTTCGCTCCAAATTCCAAAATCTGTAAGGAAAAGAAAAAACCCAAAAACGTAAAGAAGAACAAATAAAATAAAAACAAATAAAAACCTAAAAAATCTAAAAACTCTAGCCTAAAGACAAGCCCGCGTCGGCGGCGCCAAAAATTCATGTGACTCAATAATGTTGTAGTAAAAAGGTTCGTTGAGGCTTGTGAAAGCAATGGATTTTTAGACTTAATAAAAATTTAAAATCAAACAAAACTTGTTACAAAATTGACTTCAAGATATGAGAAAATAACCAAGACACTGATTCCACTATTACACATGAATTAATGATGGTAAATAATCCAAAACTCTAATTATCTTTTAAGTCATTTATATCTTAACTCACTAATAATCAAGCAAATTCTCAAACATCAATTGTATCCCTTAAGCATAAATTATCTAAACAAAGCATAACCTATCTAATTGAATCACAACTGATTAGGAAAATTATGCAAACAATTTAAAACTCTGCAAAAGCAGTGATTGAGTGAATTTTAATTAAATATTAGAGAAAATAAAATAGTTACCAATTATTCATGCGTAAATAGCTTCCTCATTGCCTTGGTTGTGGGAGAATTTAGCCTCTCATCATGTTGGAAACACGCTCAAAAGTTGATTTCATTTATGCTCAAAGATGGGTTTACAAATGATAAAAGTGTGAAAATAATTAAAGTTACAGAGAACGATATATGTTGATTGTCGCTGTCACTGTAACAAATAAGACTGTCTTGCGACAGTCGCTGAAACTGTAGCTTTTAAGACTGTTCTGTAACAGTCACAATCACTGTAGCATAAACGACACAAGGATGTGCATCTTCTGTTCTTCGTATTCTTCAGCAGCAGCAGAAAAATGGCAGCTCTGTAACTTGATTTTTTTCGACTTTCTGGTGTTCTAAAACTCTCCCAAACTATCCATCCTCCCTCCATGTAATCCCAGCAGCCTATAAATACTACTCCAGGCACCAAAATCACGCGTCATAACTCTCAAAAATTCTTCATTTACTCGGAAATATTTTTCTTGCTGGCCACGAGATTCTTCCCTGAATTAACTTCCCACGCTGTTAACGACTGCTGAATAGTTCTGAATCTTCCTTTTTTTTAACTAATTCATGCTTCTGCAGCGGCCAATCTCTATCCAAACACATGTATCCACGCTGTAATCCCGTGAATATTTCCTTTGAACCGTGCTTGATCTGTTTTCTTCTCGCGGAAAATCTGGCCACGCTGGACTGAAACGAACACCTATACCACGCCTGTTAAGCCAAATACAACCTCCCCACATGATTTCAAATGTTGAGTCTCGTTGAAACTCCTAAAACAAATCCAACAGAAAATAACGCAGTGAACTACATCATTTTCCCGCCAAAACAATATTCAAACGTGGAAGGAGATGGGTGCCCTTATCCAACATCCAGGGTGCCGGATAAAACAGTGGGTGCTATAGACAAATGGGCTACACATAGCCGTGGGTGCCCCTTAGCAAAAGTGGGGGTCTGTATAGCAATTGTCCTCTGGGGATTCTCCGAGCAACTTTTCGAGCCGAATTTTCCAACAATATTTATTTCCAAAAAATACCTACAAACACATAAAACACCATAATAAGGACGAAAACGAGTACTAACAATACGAAACATTGAGGACAAATTAGACACATAAATGCGTCTATCAGTTAAGCCTAATCCCCAAGTTCCTTTCTCCTTAAGAGGAACCCTTAGTAGGCTAAGGGGTTACCTCTTTTAAGATTAATTATTTTCATGTATCAACAGTAACAACTCTTTTCAAACAAGTGATATGAGTTTGACAAAAGGCTCTTCCGTTTATCCCAATAAACTCCTTTGTCAGGTTCTTAGATCTATCTCAATACAACTACCAAAGTAATTGTCTAGATTTTTTCAATCAATACTTCTTAGTCAGGAAGACAATAAATTGATATCGATCTACTCAACTAATCAATCAAGGTTATCACAAAGATAAACCGATTATAGTTGGATCCCCAAGCGATCAAGTTTTGTGCAAACCAAAGATTATGAACTCAAATAAGAAATCTTATCTGTCTTCAAATATTCTTAGATCTTCAATAAACACCTGCACACAATCAACTTGAATCTCTTCTGATCAATCACACACAGAATGGAGTCTGTTAATAATGGATTATCACAAGACGTCTTTAGATCTACAAACAGTCTAAAGATCCCCGTCGAAACTTCGATCTAGTTTGAGTGAATCTTATATCAGAAGAAAAGATTCTCAAGCATAAACAAACTAGGTGCAATCAAAGTTCAACCACCGTTAGTCAATCGAATCAATCGAAAACTAATAATAAACTACAGTTATCTAGTTTCCTACCAACGGTACTCGTAGAGCTTTCCAATCCCAAATAAGTCCTTAAAACGAGCGGTCGTAAGAGATTTCGCCTAATTAGGGTACTTTCCTCTCTGAATAGAAGGCTCCACCAGTAACAAAACAACTAGGTAGTTTTGCTGGCTCTGAGGATTAGTTTGCTCGAAATGCAAACTTCAATATTTATAGACCAAGGAAGTTTGGACACCAAGGAATTTCCAAAACCGAAAATATTCTCAAGATATGCAATATATTTCCAAATTCGGTTTTCATAATTCGTGGAAATGCTCTGTCCAAATATTGACTGAAATCTCAGTAGAAAATCTCCAATTAGTAAATGCACATTACCAATTTTTATTTTATAAAGATATGCATTTTAATTGTTGGAAATTAAAAGCATATAAAACTAAAAACCTTGATTAAAAGATTCTCAATTTATTTCGATCCGGGATTCTTTCCTTTAGCTATTAAGGAATATCTTTGAACAATAAAAGATAAGAGTTACTGCACATGTTCAAAGTATGTAGACATCTTTACTTTGTGAATCCGTTTTCATATTTACAATCTTGGAACCGATTTGCCACACTTCCAAACAAGTTTAGAATTGGTTCATCTGATTTCCAAGAACTATGTGATTGATCAAAAACATTCAATCACCATTCATGGGTTTAACGGTTCTACCAAAACAAGTTTCGGTTCTACCTCCATGTGGGTACTAGTATCGGTCACACTAGTTACCAAAAGTTGGTTGACTAGATACTAGGATCGGTTACCACATATATATGGTATAAACTTGCATTCGGTTGCACAAGTTATAGGATCGGTCATAACAATTACTAAAACTTGTTAACCTACTACAAGGATCGATTACACATCTTGTGATTAGTCCCAACCAAGTTCTAGGATCGGTTACCCAATGACTAAGAATAGTCACTCTAATTACAAATATCGATCATACCATCTCAGGTGATTACTTAAGATCGGTTTCACTAATAAAAGTCATACCAATACAAAAGTCAGGCCTTGTGAATAGTTTTACCAAGATACATAAACAAATTATAAGCGGTTATATTAAACACACATATTGGTAATCCAAATATTTGCAATGAATAACAATACCAATAAGCCTAGCGATTTCTCTTTCGATTCATAAAACAAGTTTATGAATTGTACTTCCTTTAAACGAATGTAAAACATTGTTTCCTAGGACGAAATCTTCACCAATACCCATACAAATAATCACAATATCATTCATATGATTATGTGGATATCTTATATACGAAGTTCAAAAGATAGACGTTGTACTTCGTATTGTAATTCCTTAATACTATGTCTAACTAGAGTATAATCATTTACAGCTTCGCAGTTATGTTTTCAATATGCACGACTTTAAAGATACGTTAGGAATGAAACGGTTCAAGTCAAATATTACTAACCTCAAGTGGAAGGATGATGTCGTCGTTGTAGCTCTTTACTTCTTCACATTCTTCAAGTCTTCATGTAATACTTGTAAGTCTCATATCCTAGTAACTTTCTAGCTAACCTATACGAAGTTGACTCTAGTAAATAATCAAGCGACTCTTTAAATGAGTTTTGATTCACTAAAATATGACAATCAAACTTGACATGCCAACGTTTGGTGGGTTCAACCGAGCTATGCTCTAACAACTGCAATATCTAATCTTCATGGATTATATATATGTATTGCTTATTTTGTGAGATTTGTTTTTTGCTATCATATTCTGGCGATTAGAACATACATCTCATATTTTCTCATAGGTTAAGCTCTTAACTCTTGCAAAAAAGGAGTAAACTATTTTGAGAATTGCAGTATTGATCTCTCCATGATTATACTTTTGTGAACATACTTCTATAGGATTTCGTAGAATGTTCTTTACGAGTCTACTTACTTCCTTGATTGCATAACCGCTAGGATTAAGTGGTGAACTTCAATCTCTACATTTGTACATGGATAGAGAAGTTATAATTCTTTTGTTGATTCATATCGCATCAATTGTTCTCTTATTCTTAACTGGCATAGAGAATAGTTTTTGTCGATGAAAATTTTCTGTATTTTAGTGCCTCTAACATTAATATCGTAATTTTTAACTTTTTTGTTCATAAATGGCAAGAAGAGAAAAAAATATTTGGATACAAATCTACTTCATTCGTAACTAGCGAGTAAATTTTTTAATTTCCAAGAAAATCCTTCTCTTGTGATTAGAGTAAAGGTCACTCATGTTGTTTTTCGGGAATGACACCAAATGGGGAAGAGTTCTTTTGAACTTGTGCTTAAACGTAATATCTTTGTGGGGAGAGCGGATGTGGAATTGTAAGAGATGCTTGTACCTATATATCTCCTTGATAAAATCGCCAAGCAAACCAGTTCGCAAACCGAAAGTTTAGTTGGGAACAGTTCACGAACCATGGTGAATTAAAAAAATTGGTGTTGGTATAAAAGCTTAAGGTTAGCGAACCTAGTTCACAAACTGTGTCCATTTGAGTTCGCAAACCAAGTACGGTTGGAGAACCCAGTTCGCGAACAACATACATTTGACTTCTCGAGCCGAGTAGGGTTGGCGAAACCTGTTCACGAACCGTAGCTTCCTGACTCGTGAAATTTACCCTTAAGGTTCACAAACTGTTTCACCAGCGATCCCAGTAAAATTTAGCAGATGCTTAAAGACTTATGTTTTTGAAAATGTTTAGCATCACTATGACTCTCTTAAACACTTGAAAGACTTCATCGATCACTGAAACACTTATGTATGTGCATCATGATTAAACTATTAGGTGTTTAAATGAACATCAATTTTCTTATAGTTCGAAAGGCATATTTGCCAAAATAAAACAGTCATTGTACACGGTTAACCGGACCACGGTGTATATTCTTCCATTGTACCCGAATAAGAGTTTCATCTAAACAGAGAAAGTGTTTGCTTGATTCTCAAGTTATCTTAGATTGAATTCTAAGCAACCCTCAATCTTGAAAACCTATAAAATAAAGATGTTCTTTCCACTGGGAAATTCAATTCCTAACACTTTGTGTGTCCTAGTTGATAGCTAGAGTCGTCCTCTATGATCCTAGGTTCCCTCTGAGAAACATAATTAGGTTTACAACTGAAAGACTTCGCTTTGAGGATTCGTGAATCCAGGTCCGAATATCTTTACCTTGATAGTTTTGTATCTTAATCTTGTTTTTTTGTTATGGAGGTTCTCGTAATATCTTTCAGGCATGATAGATAGAAATTGCAAAGTTCTCTTCGTCTCAGACTTTGTGATTCCTCGAGATAGACGCCTGAAAACTATTACTAAGTGATAAGTTTAAGATTGTTCTTGAGAGGTGGTAAAAGATCCAAGCTTCACATCTAAGTGAGTGTAAGTGTTCCGGATTGTGAGGTTTGCTAACTTTGTCTATTGCAAACAGATTTACAATCCTTGATCTTTGATCTCACGGGAAATCTAATACGATTATCTATTAGAGGAAGATTGGTATCCAAAGTATTCACTGAGTTTGAAACAACTTTTAGGCTGTAAAGGACGTCAGCTAAGGGAATCAATTGCGTAGAGCCTTGCGAGGTTCAATAGACGTAAGGAGCATGATTGTAACTGAATCGCTTGAAGGGTGGATTCGGTCTCAACTACATACCAGTTCGAAGTCTGATAGTAGGCTAGTGTCTGAAATATAGTTATGCGTTCAAATCTGGACGAGGTCCCGAGGTTTTTCTGCAGTTGGGGTTTCCTCGTTAACAAAACTTCGTGTGTCTTGTGTTTTTCCTTTTCCGCGTTATTTTGTTTATCTTTATAATTGGATTTATGCAAGTTGTATGTATTCAATCTTAGTAGATAGTCTAGCTAGGAAACTTGGAGAAACGACCGAGACGAATTAGCGAGTCGAGGGACAGGTGGTTTGTAAATTTCATAAAAAATCAAACTACCCTTAAAAGGCTCCATTTTACTTCTGTCGTGTGAAATTGTGAATTATACTACTAGGGGAAAGTTCAAATTAGTGTAACCTTTTTAATTATTAATTGCTTGATTAAGTGGTCTAAAATTTGAAAACAAGGAATCTGAGATTTCACAGACATACAGTTATCAAGATGTCCCAATCCATGCCGAGATAAAACCGAGATTCCCTATATTGGTGGCCCCATAAGTCACAAGCTTTGAATTTAATCAGTCCATCCATTGATTTTAACCGAGTCATTAACTTTCATATTTTAAAATCTTCTTTAACCAGAAACAGTCATTAATAATTCACACCGAAGGATTTTCATAAAAACTAAAATACATATAAAACCATATTCAACTAGTAATGTTTTATTGTTCCAAAATAGGATAATTTTATTTTTGAAAAATCACAAAACTAAAATTCCTATTATATATTTTATATAAAACTCATAAATTAGAGTCATTCTAACCCAAATATTATAAAATCAGTATGTTTCTTAGTAGTTGGCAAATGTCAAACAAGATTTAACTAGCTATTACACGTTTACCTCTAAAGAAGTTGGTTTATGAATGGGAAGGTAATACTTACCATATGTGAAAATTTCACTAAATAAGGTTATATTTCGGATAATGTAATATGACTTGGGCGGTATTGGTAACAAAAGAAAAACCATGCAGTATGGTCTATTCTGCATTTAGACATGACAAGGATAATAAATAACAAATCATATCGACTTAGTAAACATAAACAAATTTGAAAAGGTGTAGTTTTTTTTCCCAATTCTCTCACAAACTCTAGATTATAGGCAAATTAAAAAATAAAAGAACATTCATACTTCAAAGTTTTGATGTTTTGAAAAGGCTTCAGAATTACTTTTGTAGGCATGATGCCAACGCTAAAAGAGGAAATTTCTTCTTCCGTAGATTATGTGTTGTGATTAAGAAAGGTGTTAGAGCGTGCAGCTTGTAGCGAGGCTCCCCAGCAATTTCTTGCAAATATTATGACTTTAATATTATTTGTAGTTAGTAAAAGTAATTAGAAATAACAGTGGTTTGTCCATTTAATTAAAAAAAAAGGTTAAAAAAAGGTAGAAAAATATGAAATTAATAAGAAAGGAAAGGACAATGAAAAGAAAAGCGATACCGACAATGCTAAGGGCGCAAAAAAGAAGACCGACCAAGTTAGGCGAGGCAAAATAAAAATCAACCAAATTAGAAGGTGCCAAAAATTAGTACATTAATTGGATTTGGTGGAGCTTGAGGACTTGCTCAGTCATGCAATGGAAAAACAAAGTGAATTTTCTCTGTGGAATAAACTTAGAATAACTATGGAAGAATGAGAAAATAAGAATGAAAAAAAGAAGGTCGCGCGAGGAAGAAAGGAACAAGCTTGTTGTTACTGCCCCCGATTCTTTTCATGTTATATAAGACTGATATTAGTGGAGCTGTTTGATATGAACTTCAATTTTGGATATTTATTTTTGTATCTAAGATGAATATACCATGACGATAGTGAATTCAAGCCTTCTGAATTATCAAGAAGAAAAGGTTAATCTAGTCAGCTCCAGATGATACTTACACTGAATATAGAATAAGTTAACTTGGATTTTTAATCCCCTTTATATGTGCTTGCCTTTGTATTATTTTTATTTTTATTTTTCTTTATGGTAAATATGGTCGGCAACCTGAAAAGAAGCATCAAGATTCATACGCATGACAATTTATCACAGCTTAATTAACATCAACTATTATACTTTTATTGTTCTTATTTTTTTGGACTCCCAGATGAGCATTTTCCTTTTTCGGAACTAAAAAAAAAAATTCAGTAAGTTTTGGTAGACCTACGCGTTCAAGATCTATCAACATTTGATGACCAATACACATTTTAACCACTACCTATATATCTTTTCGATGATGATTTCATACTCAAATTTTCCAAAAAGTTCAGACATCTACAATATCAAAATGCTTCAGATTGTCTAGATTGAACAATCCATGTTTTTTTAAATCATTAGGGGTTAGCCCAGTTGGCAAGGAACCTGACTCTCAAATAGGAGGTTAGCGGATCGAGTCACCGCTCAAGAGTTTAGAGATCTCGTTAAATACTCCGCTTATGTAATTTAAAGTTTAAGTTTTTAATGTATATTCTTTCCTATTAAAAAAAACGGAATGAAGACACATCAAATTTCAGTACTTCTAATATTGGGTCAGAAATACATACTTTTCTAGTTTTCTCCCTAATTTAAAAACCACCATAAACATTAAGCCCCCTGCTTAGCACGGAACAATAACATTGTTGCTGGTAAGCACTAGATGGTGACAAATGAAAATAAAATAAAACAAAATATGTGTAGTTTATTGTAAATAGAGAAAATAGAGAAGGAGACACAAAGTAGAGGGGGAGAAGAGAGAGAGAAATTCTATTAATGTGTGTATATATATCAATGCTTAAGCCTCTATTTATATAGATAGAAGACTTGTGTCCAAGATATGTAAACCCTAATCTTAGACACGAAGGGCATCTTAGTAATTAAACAATGGTTTACAACACTCCCTCTGATGACCACTGTGGCTAAGTCATCACAAGCATACCAGGAAAACTCAAAAGAGAAAAACCTGAAATTGCATAAGCATATAAAGACTCAGACAATATTGGACACACATATGTTGCCTCATTAAAACCTTGACAAGTAAAACCCAATGGGAAAAAACCCTGACGAAGGGAAAAGAGTGCAACGCCATAAGTCCAGTAAATGCACCTTTGATGATGACGCTCCCCCTGATGAGTAATTCGGTTAAATCTTGGCTTGCAAATCTTTGAACCGTGACTTCCCAATTTGATGAACGGATTTCTTGAATTCAAAAGACTCTTGTTCTTTCGTGAAGAAAATTTCTACTTGATGAAGTCTTCCTTTGTGTTAGTCTTCTAATAGTATTTTTTTCGAGTCTCCATGCTTGTGTCTTGGATTGCTAGATTCTCAGAGATGATTTGTAGAAATAATTGATGTAGTCTCCTCAACAAAGGGCCAAGATGTAGATACATTACCAGAAGTGAATAAAATATAATTTGTGGTCATGCCTTATGTGGATCACAATGACATCCAAATTCCTAAGGAGTTCTTATGTTAACTTGGTATAACAAAATGACCCAGTTAATGGTGGGAATCCACCAGATAACCAAAATTTGATATAACTCCCCCTTGGACGACCACCATGTTGAATAATTTGTCTCACTAAAACCTTGCCATTAAAAACCCAATGGGAAAAAATATATAGCCGAAGGAAAAAGAACACAAATATAAACATTTTGAAATAAAATTAAACGTCAACAAGATGTTGCCTCGTTAAAACCTTGTCAGGAAAACCACATGGGACAAAACCTGAAACGAAGGGAAAAGAGTACAACTTTTGACGTACTTATCGATGCTAACCCAACTATATGAGTTTTTCAAAAAAATAAGCATCAAAATAATAACTCTAGTCTATGTCAAAGAAGAGTTTAAGCTAGCATAATTCTAACTGCAGTTTTAAGGAAAAGAAAAAGAAATGAATATATGCTGCTAAAACGTGAATTTTTGTGTTTTTAAGGACTCCTCAAGAGACCTATAATGTTGATATCATCAACTAATTAATCCGGATTTTTGGTTTTGACCAATTTTCTAAAAAACACATAAAGGATTGTTAAAACCTAACACAATCGAGTTAGGTGGTTGTCTGAATATAATTTTAATCCTCTAAGGATTACAAATTTGAATATGTTCCCAATTACATTTTTGTGTAAATGCAATATGATTCCTTCAAGGAATACCACGCCAAAAGCATTGTACATAGAGAACAAAAATTTATTAAATCACAATCCTAGGGTCTGAGCAAAAATGAAACTCTTAAAGTCGTTTTTACAACGAAAAATTTCTCGTATAACACATTATGACTACACTATCCTGTAATTAATAGGATTGGCATTTTTAAAGTGTTATATTTTGGATCCAAAAGTTGCGTCAATCGATAAATTAATACAATCTAATTTAGAATACATGCCAACCAATCACATTGTCGATATTCCTCTGCAGAGGGGTTAACAACCACAATCTTTGTCATTTTAGTAGCTACTATAATATTCGACATTAAAACTAGCTTACCACGATCCCACACAATTTCTCAAGTATATGCATATCATGAAGAATTCACAAAATTACTGGTACCAGCGCCCTTAAGCATTATAATCACCCCATCTTCCAGTGAGGGGATATGAACTATGAGAATGTGGATCTTGTTTTGATAGACTCTATTGAAGTTCTATCTGTAGCTTATCCTAAAATGCTACTTTTTGCTATATGTGATTGGATTTTTCCTATCAAGAGGTAAAAGCTTATATAAAAGCAAAATAAGACATTTCACACCTATTGATAGTGATAGGCTTTTTTCGATTTGATCATGCTGGGAGAGAGGTGGATATAACTTTTAAGTTAATTAACACAAGCTTATGTTAGTGTATTCCCTCCCCCTGATAATGGTGGAAATTTTATTTTAATCTCATATACGAAAACTTCAAGTTTCGTAAAGTATTATCCGATTAATTCGAGACATATACTCATTATGAAATATGTCTTTCGACATAAAAAAATGTAGTCTTAATAGACATACATATGTACCATCAACCATGGATTACTTTTGGAACACAAACAAAAATAAAATAAAATGATATGTTAAAACCAAAAGCATTAAAAAAAATGCAAACAAATCTCCAGTAATTTCGTAACTTCAAGGGCCACAAGATATTAATTTAGAACGAAATTATGGACACTTTCCTTATGAAAATAAATAAAATTAAGATCAATATAGTCACTACAAGGACTAGTAATATTGGCTAATAAACCGGGTGCGCACCCTTTGATCTTTTGTTTCCTACCGTATTCCAACATAAAGTTGAACGATCTCAGTTTTGGAGATTAGCACAAGGAAGAGAATTTTTTTTGCTCAATATCTCTCGGGAATGCAGCAATTGGTGTTTGCATTGTGAATACCGTAATAACCAATCTCATTCTTTTTAGGATCCATAGAGAAATTTAATTCCAATTGGTTAAAATGATTCTTTTGAGAAAAATAAAGCAACCAAAGATTTCTTTGAAGGAATAGAAATCGGTAATCAAAATTGGTTAAGAGTTCTTAGAATGCCAATTTTTACATCTCATTATAGAGAATTGAAGGGAAAAAACCAATATCAATTGGTTTCTACAATACACCAAAACTGCATCTACAAAAGAAAAAATAATATAGTCGATTTAGTCACCGCATAGGGAAAATCCAATGGCTTCTTGTAAAAAAAAAAATTGAAACCATATGGATAAATTACATGATCCTTGCCTAAAGGAAAAAGATACCAAATTTAATTGGTCGTAGGTTTTTCAACCATGCATGTGATTATTACCGTAAAGATAATAAAATTTATGACGACACCAATTTTTGGTGATTATAGTTTCAATGAAAGAAATAGAAATTGTAAACTATTAATGGGTTTTATTTTCTCTAAAAATAATAGAGAAAAAGAAGGAATATTATACCCAATTACCAAAGAGACAATCAAATCCAAAATAACACCAATTATTGGTGATTACGGTTTTCTTAGAGAGACAAAAACCGTAAACCATCTTTAGATGAATTTATTTTTTCTTTTTCTTTCCATGAAAAAGACAATAGAGAAGAAAGGAATATTAATCGCCCATGAAAATATAGGTATGAATTACCATAAAAATAAATACGTAACTTGAAATACAGTTAAAAGGGGGGAAATATATAACCTATTTACCAAACATAAGTTTAGCTAGCTGGATTAATCCGAGTAGGTAGCCACCGATAGGAACAGAACATTATGCACCACTCGTACGAGAGATGTGGACCATAATCCATTCAACCGAGGTGCACATACAGGTACAAAAACAAGAAGTGGGAATGTTATTTATGCCCCTACTGTCCATTGGTCATGCACAAACACCCTTATGAGTCTTTATAAATACTCTTAATGGCATAGTTGAAATTACGAACATAAAAATAATTTACATAATTCCAGTTTTAACCTTTACATCTTATACTTCAACTTCTTCTTTATTTTTCACTCGAGAACAAACTAGTTTAACTCTCACCGTCTTCGTCTCCGTCGCCACCACAACCAACGACACCAACACCACCATCATCTCGATCGCCACTCAGAAAAATTTGCATCGCACCTACCACCACCGTAATTATTATCGAGAGAGATCGAGCGGAATTTTGAAAGGGGATCAAGAACAAAGTGAGTAGATCTGAATCTGAGAGGGATAAAGGGTTAGATGGCTGAAGACAAATCGAACAGAGATTAACAGGGTGAAATTGTGAAATTGAAGCTGCTGTTGACTGAATCGAGATGAAATGGAAGATGGTTTTGTTGATATTAGGGTTTGAGTTGATGTTGCAGTCGTAAGGGAGATGAAACTGAAGAAATCAGGGAAGATGAAGGTGCTGGCATCAATTTGCAGTAATGAAGGAGAAGATCGATGAAGTTGCTGCTAATGATTAGAAGAAGGGGTTTATGAAGAATCAGTAGATGGAGATGATTGAGGTGAAAGAATGGATGTTGTTGCGATTCGATGAATATTTGCTTTTTCTGAGATCGATTTCGAGTTGCTGATTCAAATTTCAGAGAGATCGAGATTGTTGATTCAGAAAATGCTATGATGCAACTTTCTTTTAGGTTTTGTTATTAATTTTCGGTAATTTTCTAACTGAAAACATTTCATTTCATTTCTTTAGGTTTTTTCAATTTCAATTGCTATGAATTTGAGTTCCATTTAGGGTTTTTCGATGAAATAGTTTGATTCTGATGATGGGTTTTTGTGTATGTAAAATTTCTTCATTGAAACCTGGGAAATGAGTTGTGTTTGTGAGGATCAAGATTAGGAATTATGTTACTGGCAGTACTGTTGAGAAGACTTTTCGAGATGGAATTTCGGTAAATTCTTTCGATTTCTTTTGTTTATATAAAGTGATAGTATCGAGATTGCGAGCTCGTTAGAAGAATAGTTGTTTCTGAATTCGTTGCATGGAATATTGGAATGGAATACGACGCTTATAAAGTGATTCATGTAGCACTGAATTGTGTTGTTTGATGACAAAATACTAGTTTTTGACTCATTTTTTGATGTTCGTGTAATGTTAGATGAGTGAAACTGATGTCGCGAAGGAAACTAAGAAATACACTTACAAAGAGGGCGCTCAATTTGTGTTCGTGGACCTGGTACTGCACATACTTGTTGTTCTTATGCTCTTGATTTTACTGAAAAGATATCGTCTATTCGCATTAGTTCTTAAGACTTAAAGAGTGATTCTTATTGAGTTTTTGATTGTTGTACGTATGAGGAAATTCGTTTGAATGACTCTGATGTGGGTGACAAGAAGAAGTGGCTGAAAGAAGGAATGCACTGCATTATGCACTTCTGGAAGGGAAAGGTAATTTGTCCATCCTGTTGTTACTGTTGGTGAGTATGTTAATTAATTATGAAACTAGTGGTTTATGGGGTGGTAATGATGGTGTTTGTTAGAGTTGGTGGTGGTTTGTTTGGTATTGTTTGTGGAACTGTTGGATTTTAGTAGTTATTATCTGGATTTTTAGTGATGGTGTTGATGCAGGTTGTTTTATCTTTATAAATTTACATGGTGTTGATGAAGGACTTACATCTAATCACCACCAAATTTACAGGTTTGCGGAATGAATAAGATGATTTCTAGGCAAGGATGAATTGCAAGCTTCATGGGATTTTCTAAAACTTGAAATATTTGCAGCGATCACCACTGCTCCGTCGGGTAGGTAAAGTAATTGCAACCCTGACAACCTCAGCAAGTTGCTTCCAACTTTGGAAACAACTTGACCAAGTTGCTTCCACTATTGGAGACAACTTGAGCTAGTTGCTTCCTTTTTCTGGAGACAAATTGAGAAAGTTGCTTTCATTTTTGGAGGCAACTTGAGCTAGTTGATTCCATATTGGAGGCAACTTGAGCTAGTTGATTCCAGTTCCGAGGCAACTTGGTTATGTTTTTGGGTCCATTCATTCATCGGAAATTATCTTATACCTATATCTTAGAGTAGTTGTGACGAATTTGTGGTGCAACGGTAACACATGGTTGTGTTGAGTTGCTGATGATGGTTGTGCTGCTGCTGCTCATGCTTTAAAGTCAAGAGGGTAGATGAATGCTTAGGAAGTTGAGAAGGAACTCAATATGTATCCATGCATTGAAAGCAGAACAAGAAGTTGTTACTGCTTGTGTGTTGCTGTTGGTGTTTGAGTAGGGGCATGGAAGTGACTGCAGCTATCGCCTCATGTTCCAAGTGTGCATAGACGGTTGTGGTCATGAAGATGTTGCAGGTAGATTTTCAGTAGCAGAGATGGAGGATGTGGTGTTGTATGGTGGTGGTTTGAGTTGTTGGTTGAGCACTGATGGTGTGGCGAACCTGTGGTGCAATGGTAGCACAACTGACTATATGTCAGAAGATGTGTGTTCGACTCACACTAGGTTCACTTATTTGTGTATAATTTTTATTTTTTTGGAGACTACTTGTGCTAGTTGCTTCCATATATGGAGACAACTTGAGCTAGTTGCCTCCATTATTGAAGACAACTTCAGCAAGTTGCCTCCAGATTTGGAGACAACTTTCAGCAAGTTGCCTCTAGATGATGGTGGTGGAATTGGTTGTTGCTGGTGGTGATTGGTGGTGGTGGATGAAAGTGGTGGTGGTTGGTGGCGGTGGTGGGTAGTGGTAGTGGTTTTCGGTGGTGTACAGTGGCGCTGGTTGTCGGTGGTGGTAGTTGGCGGTGCTGGTTGACGGCGGTGGTGGAGGAAAATGGAGGTGCTGGTTGGCGGTGGTGGTGGTTGGTGGTGGCGGTGGTGGACAGTGGTGGTGGACAGTGGTGGTGGTCGTTGGTGGTGGTGGACGGCGGAGGTGGTGGACAGTGGTGCTGGTTGGCGGCGGTGGTGGTGGACGGTGGTGGCGGTTGGCGGTGGTGGACAGTGGTGGTGGTTGGCAGCGGTGGTGGTGGTCGTGTCTGTTGGCGGTGGTGGACAGTGGTGGTGGTTGGCGAGGGTGGTGGTGGTCGTCAGTGGTGGTGGTTGGTGGTGGTTGGTGGTGATGGTTGTTGGCGGTGGTGGACAATGGTGATGGCGGACAGTAAAGGTTTTCTTATTTTGTTTGTTTGTTTGTTTTTTTTTTTTTTTTTAATAGTGGTTAGTGGTAATGGTTTTGTATATACATTACACAAAAGAGGGTATTTTAATAATGTATTATGTTTAGGGGTATTTGTAAAATTCAAAAGGATATATTTACAATGGGTCTCATAGTAGAGGTATATAGATAATGTTCCCAGACAAAAAACACAGTTAGTGGACTGTTCAAACGCATGATGCATAAAGACTAAATAAAAAATAAATAAAAAATAAACAAAGTGAAATTGTTTTTGGGGTCGTTTTTTTCCGTTTCAAAGTTCTCATCTGTATCAACACCGTCTCCACTTTGTTACCGACAACGATTTTAGGGCTTAATATAACGTGTGCCGACGATAGAGTAACGTGCATGATAACGTATTGTAAATAGAGAAAATAGAGAAGGAGACACAGAATAGAGGGGAAGAAGCTATTAATGTGTGTATATAATACAATGCTTGAGACTTTATTTATATAGATAGAAGACTTGTGTCCAAGATATGTAAATCCTAATCTTAGATACAAAGGACATTTTGATAATTAAACAATGGTTTATAACATAGTTAAGTTGTTGGACATTACCAGGAAGGCAATAGTTGGCTCGAGATTCGTACGCAGGGTAATTGGATCAGCAACATCCAACGAGCAGCAAAGCTCAATTAATAAGAGATGGTCAGCGAGGCTAGGAGAGCACAGTCGTGAGTGACATCATTAGCTTTAGCTCATTGGATGTAAGACTATGGTGGACTCTTGTTTCCGGCATTGAGTAGGTAACGACCATAGCATAGAAACGTCCACTAAAAATAGCTTTTGTTATAACCGAGAGTAGGCGTGCTCCTCCCTTTCCTCAACACCAATACACCTCGTCCAATTACAATTTGATCATTCTTAACTGGACGTCGACCATCATTTTGTGTTCAGGTAAGCAGTATTAATTACTTTCTTGAATTGCAATCTTCATAACTGTGACTACCATTTTTCTAGTAGCACACTCAAATGAACAAGATCATAGGATCTTGATTTAAATCATAAAACAGCAAGTAAGAGGTAAATATAACCAAATAAATAACAAGAGATTCACACAACAATAATTAACGTGATTCGACATCGGAGTGTCTACATCCACAGAAGGGTAAAAGAAAGTTTTATTATGGTTTTTGATCTGTTACAAGGTTGATGAACCCCATTAAATATGATGAAGTTCAATGAGAGTTCTTAGTAATGAAGGTAAAACGAAGGTGTTATGAAGGTATTCCGAAGATAGAAAGAAGGTAGTAATATTGCCCAGCTACTATTCTCTGTTTTCAGAGGTAGTGGGTTTCTTACTCTTCCCTCTTTTTCTCTCCAAAAGTCCCCCCGTTCTCTTCCATATCTTCCCCTCTTTATAGGAAAAAGGGATACTAGTTATTTACAAAAGTGACATTAGTTTAGTTTGTAAGCAGACTTAGGATTGATTCGGTGTATGTTGTTGTATCCTCATATTCAGCTGCAGCTTCTAATCACCCTCCATGTGTCAATATATTTTAGGTGTATATAATTTGCCCCTTTTCTTGAGGGTTGTTGGTGAACAATCCCTGAGAAAAATCATTTCCACCTTGTTTGTCATTATACTGGTTGTTGTTTCTTTCAAGTGCTTCATGTCGAGAAGCTTTTGCGCTCTTCGTGGAAGAATTCCGGTAAAGAATACATTACGACAAAGTATTAATACTTTCCCCTATTCTTTACTGGAATTCATAAACATTCCTTTCTTATCCTTGCTTCCCGTTGATGATTTTATACTCCATTCTGAGTTATCTATCCTTCATTGTTCAATGCTTGTTTTCCTACTGGAAACATGGAGTCCATCTGCACGAATGGTCTTTGTTGGAGCACTTAGAATTAAGCTTTGAGTACTTCGGCAACTAAGATACTTCAAGCTTTGAGTACTTCGGCATCTCTTTTAGCAACTAGAAAGTCTCTTCAATGAGAATGAAGTCCAGCAAAGGAATTGAGTGAAGATAGGGAACAAAGGCTCTTCAACCTTTCTCCTATGCCATATAAAAACGAAGATAGAGAACGAAAGCTCTTCAACCTTTCGCCTCTGCCCTATAAAAACGAAGATAGATAACGAAGGCTCTTCAACCTTTCGCCTCTATCATATGAAAACGAAGATAGAGGATGAAGGTTCTTTAGCCTTTTATCTCTGCCCCATAAAAGCGAAGATATAGAAACGAAGGTTCTTTAACCTTTTGTATCTATCATATGAAAACGAAGATAGAGAATGAAGGTTCTTTATCCTTTTGTCTCTATCATATGAAAACGAAGATAGAGAACGAAGGTTCTTTAACCTTTTGTCTCTATCATATGAAAACGAAGATAAAGAACGAAGGTTCTTTAGCCTTTTGTCTCTGCCCCACAAAAGAGAAGATAGAGAAACGAAGGTTCTTAACCTTTTGTCTCTATCATATGAAAACGAAGATAGAGAACGAAGGTTCTTTAACCTTTTGTCTCTGCCCCACAAAAGCGAAGATAGAGAAACAAAGGTTTTTTAACCTTTTGTCTCTATCATATGAAAACGAAGATAGAGAACGAAGGTCATTTAACTTTTCCTTCCTTATCTTCCCCTCTTTATAGGGAAAAGGGATATCAACTTTTCTGACTTCACCTCCCGACCTTTAATAATTCATAAAAACTAGGTAGCAGGATAAGATAGTATTTTTTGACAAGATAAATACATAAAGTAGACAAGATAAGGACATAAAGTAGACAAGATAAGGTAGTAGTTTTTGACAAGATAAAGACATAAAGTAGACAAGATAAGGTAGTCTGATTAATAATCTGACATCTGACAAGTTTTGAAAGAGAAAATAATAAGAAGTTTTTTAATCAAAACTTTTTGTAATCTGTGATCTGAAAAGCACTTTCTCTTTTTGAATTATTTGGGGTTAAACACTACTAAGTTGAAATGAATCATTACTAAAAAGTGAATTTTACCCTTTAGTTTTAGATCTGAAAGGATAGTGAAGGACAATTACCAGGAGAAATAAAAAAGAATGATTCATGGGAATATTTATAAACAAGTTTTAAGCGTTCAACACATCAGATGCTTAAAAGATAATAATTTTCAAGTAAGGAAGAGTATTGGGTTACAAACCAACCGATCAGGCTTGAAGTTACCAATCTAAACATAAAACAAGTTCAAAAATCACGGTTACATTGAAATGTTTTTGAAAGACTGCAATAATACCCATTTTATAGTGCGTTGGCAAAAATAAAACAAGGGGAAAGATTAAGTAAAGAAGAGTCTTTACAGGACTCTTAAGGAAATGAAAAGAGCTTAAAATGAAAACGCTATGCATGGTATTTTAAAACTCAATACCGAAGCTTCATAAAAGCTTAAAATTTGACTAGATTTAGAATTGGTTTACTGGCCCATTTTTGCAATTGAAGATGTAAACATTTGCAAAAGTTTGTACCAGGCTATAATAAGTTATGAAATGAAAGCTTCAGTGTATCTCAATTTTAAATAAATGTTTTCTGTATTAAACAATAAGATGAAATGATGGCATGAGTAATAAGTATTTGTTAAATAAACTCAAAATGCTTATATTAAGCTATAACAAACATTAAGTGTATGTATGGTTGTTCTTACCCCCGCATTGAGAATATTTATGAATTCATCATCAGTGAGAAGGTGAGTGTTTTAGACCATAGTGTCACGAAGGGATTACCTTGTGCTATGTTTGGGACCTGTCACCCCGTTGGCCAATCCCGAGCCAGGGGATTACCAAACGTTGGGGGTCTAAGAAAGTCCCAGAGACGTGGTGTAAAACTGAATGTTTTGCAAACACCCGTTCCGCTGAGCTTCCAAAGGCATGTCATGTTGGGTATCTCCTTCTGTTGGATGCCTTCTCCCTGGTCATACACTCATAGACGCTTACAGGGGAGTCCGGAGAGATTGCACGCAAGTGCTTTCCCCAGTACGATGATATGAAACCGGTGATGTTTGCCTCAGTTCACCGTTTTTTTGGAAAGTATGCGTTATTCAGCATGTATGAAATGTAATGAATTTTTCAAGAAGTATGAAATATTCTCATAGAAAGTAATTTTCTGTAGTTAGAATGTATTAAATGAAACTACGAAGTATTATGAAAGTGTATGTGTATGCATTTCAAAAACGTAGGGAGTATAGTATTTGCAAACTCTATATGCCCCCTTATGGTTTCAGAAGCTGGTTGACGAAGCTTGTGAAAGTAAAAGTAGTCGCCCCGCTGCTGCCAATGGTTGACAAGGCTTATGCTATATGTGTACCTCTTATGTTCGGGATTGGGAAAATAGTCGTCTTCGCGCTGCTGGGGTGTGTGGATATGTATCTCTGTATACAAATTTGGCATTGTTGGGCTTGAACTGCATCATTCAATTATTCCGGAACTGAACCTTGTAACGGTTAATGGTGGGTCGCCTATGATTGTAGAAGTATATGAAGGATATCATCAATGGTTATCATGTTGGTTAAACTTCAACATAGAAGTCACTAACAAGCTGGTTAGGACAAGATTAGGAAATTGATGTAATCCTAAGGGAATTAGAAGTCATCTAGTTCTAAGAAAAGGAAAGACATGTAATAAGGTAATAAGACTAGGAAAAGGAATTCATAGTTCTATATATATATGATCACCAAAGTTGTGGTTGATCATATGAGCAAGATTAGAGCTTGTGTTTAGTTTTGAGAGATTTTCTAAACATCAATAAAGAGAGTTATCTTTATATAAGATAAGTTTCATCTTGCAGTTGCCATTAATTGGTATCAGAGCTTGTTTCTGATCCATGGAAAACGAAACCACCATTGTGGGTGCAAAACAGTTCACGCCACCATCAATACAAGTTCCAATCCTCAACGCCACAAACTACACAGTATGGACCATGAGAATGAAGGTACTGATGAAAATCTATAAAGTTTGGGAAACAATTGATCCTGGTACATTGGACCCAGACAAAAACAATGTTGCCATTGGATTACTCTTTCAAGCAATACCAGAATGTCTTGTTCTACAAGTTGGTGAACAGGAAACTTCAAAGAAAATTTGGGATGCAATAAAGGAACGTAATCTCGGAGCTGATCGAGTTAAAGAAGCCCGTCTGCAAACCTTAATGTCTGAATTTGAAAGAGTGAAGATGAAAGACACTGATACTATTGATAACTTTGCAGGAAATCTATCAGAGATAGCCTCAAAAGCTGCGTCACTTGGACAATCCATTGATGAAGATAAACTGGTAAAGAAATTTCTCAATAGTTTACCAAGATCCAAGTATATTCATATCATAGCTTCTCTCGAACAAGTCTCACTAGTGGAAAACAACAATTCCGCGACTGTCAGGACACGTCATATATACGAGTTAAACGACCCATTGTAGGGTTCTCTGAAAGGGTCGTTTATAAAGCGTTTTTTAATTGAACGACCCCTAAGATGTGGGTCTCTGAACAGAGACCGTTTCTAACAGTAACTAAACGTTGACTCGCGACATTGGTCGTAGATTTGAATTATAATATAAAAAAAATCAGATTCAGATCAGCTGAATGTCTGAATGGATGAATCTGGATTAATCTTACTGGTATTTAAGTCAAACAATCAAGTCAAGTCTAGTTAAGTCAAACTACAGTCAAGTCAAATTATAGTCAAGCTGAAATTGAAATGCAACTTCAAATTGAACTGAAATTCAAATGCAACCTCAAATTGAACTGAAATTTAAATGCAACTCAATTTTAACTGAAATTCGAATGATACTTCAAATTTAAACTCAAACTGTGAATTCAAAATTCATTCATTTTATCCATTGGGTTTAAAACTACACAAAAAAAGGATGAAATTCTGAGTTCATAACAATACATGCCTGAGCTAGCTAGTAAGTTCTAACAACAATATTTTAAACAATAAAACGATAAGCACCTCCGATGATGATGAACTTAGCCAATTCTTCATGATTGATATCAAGTAGAGCATCCATGTGTTTGTCCCTGGTTCACATACGACAAAGAACATCGTTCCTGCATAGCAAATCAACAACTTCGTTTAGTTCATCATACATGGTAGAGAAAAATAAGTTAAGAGATGACAGTATTATCAAAATTAAGTTATGTAATATGTTACAGAATTCAATCAATGAGCTGGACTCCAAACTGCCCTCCAGTAGAAGCATATGTAACTTAACAACTAATAATACTATCTGGGGTAAAGATGACCATCAAGACATGAAGTATTGGCCACACACTGCAGGAAAGTTATCTCACAACCATGACTACGAAAGGACAAGCTTGAAACAAAACAAGAGCTTCAGGGCAATGGAAGGCTGATACAAAGAAATGGGTTGAATCCTTTGGAAGCTCATGTTTTTTTTTGTAAGTAACAACATCACAGGGGGACAGATAGATCATTCTAAGACAACAGATAAAACTTAAAATCAAATCACAAAAGGAGGTTCAAGTTTTGTTGTCAACTCACATGTGTGCGCCGGGGCAGCTACATTCCAATCTACCAGAAAGTAACACCAGCTACATTCCAATCTACCAGCTACATACATGCCGTCAAGATGTTCTTTGAAAATTCCATCATAAAGACGAAAAATCTCCATAATTGAGTACAATTTACCCTACAAAAAACCACAATTAGTGAATTAGGTCAAAAGACGACAAATCTCCATAACTTAGTCTATGTTTGCTCATAAGTGCATATCGAAGACTAAAGACAATAGGCTCTGAATTGAAGACTGAGATTTAAGCTAGACTTACTCCAGCATCAGAAGCAAAAGGCTTGCCAAAACGACCGAATTTCGCCTCTAGTTCAGCAATACTTTTATTAATTAGCGACTGGAGGCCTAGGATGCGAGACTTGATTACAGTTTCCAAGTGCTGCAAAATCGACCATTATGCATCAATTTGAGTATGAAATACACCAAAGCTCATAGATAACCAAGTATAATTTTGGGAACAGCCAGACAACACAAGAAAAGAAAATCATTTGATTGACCCTCTGCTCTGTTCCACAACAAACGTGCATGATAATACAGGTGAAATTGCTAAAATTAAACAATTCGGCTGCAGGGTAAAGGAGAATGAAATCAAATTAAAGGAAAAATCTCTTTATTAGTGACAAAAACATTGTCTAATAAAAAGGTCCCCAATATTTAGAAAATCACAGTATAATAACGAAACCATGGTCCTCAATAGATCAACCCCCATACACAGACCAACCCCTTCCTTGGCAGTTAAAAATATGTCATTAACAAGACAAAAGTAATGTTATGCAAGTCTTGGCCACATAAATAGTTTAACACAGAAGTTTAGTCCAAGCTCATCATGACACCCAGGATCATAGTGCTTCTGAACTCTAGATGAGTGAACAGCAGAGAACCGATAGTGCGAACACAAGAATGCATCTAGTGTCTACTACTGAAAACCATCAAAGAAGTATAACATCGAACAAATATCACTGGCAAAAGGCATTAATTGTAATACAGACAAAATAAAAACAGTTCATGAGTTTTCGCATTGCCAATCTTTATAAATTTCAACCTAGGTCACATATAACAAACCCATGATATTAAAAATGTATTTTAAATGAGGATGGTCTAAATCTAGATAACGAGATTTACAAGTTAAATAGAGTACACACAATCAAAAGAGACACTCTGACATTTTAAATAAATTTGGGGGAAAACCCATTTAACATGAAGAATCCCTAGCTTATCAGTACCCAATGTAATTTATTTTGTATTTGAAATAAAATCCATCCATCCTAAGCCGTAACAGTCATCATATTGTATGGAGACATTCGCAGTATTCCGCATTTTAAAGACAACCAAGGAACCAATCCACAAGCTATGATACTCCTACCCTACACCACTTGAATGTCATTGCAGTAGTTTTCCAAAATAGGACTAATCAATCTACCATATAGAAATTTAAAAGATAATCCTAGCTACCAGTTTGGACTAGCTAGCCATACCACGTTCAATCTGGCATGATATCATTCTCAAATTATAGTCTTCTAGTCGTTGACTATACATGAATCCCATGAGCTAATTGATTCCAATTTATATAAAACAAAATGCATTTATAAGATATTTTATGCATTCATAAGTAATATAGACCTAGTAGTTGGCAGAATATAGCCTTGGTTAAAATACATGTTAGGATCTTGAGCAGCTGAAACATATCCATAGGTTTCATAACCTCCATTGTTTTTGTCCACTGTAAACCATAAAAGCACACAGGTTACATCGCCAACAATTCCAAACCAAGGCTTAACATGATCAACTAAAAACCCAATTTTAGCATCAACCCCAGAAGCTGACTACTATAACTCAATTTGATCAACAATACCAAGATTTAACTACAATCCCAGAATCTAAAACAACATAAAGTCACCCATCTTGAATCCCCACATTAAAATCCTCTTAAAACACACTAAAATCCGCTTCAAACAATAACAACTATTTAATCCAAATCGAATCAAATACTCTAATTCGGTCAAATCAGTACATCAAAAAAATCAAGAAAACACAACCCCTAACAAGCAAAACCTCTCAAATCAACCCTAATCTACTAATCATACCAATATTGATAACTAAACTCGAAAAACAAATCCCAAAAGAAACATGAAAAAATAGCCGATAATTAACAAAAATGGTGTAAATAGAAATAAGATCGAAGGAGAAGAAATATCATCACCAGGATCGCACTGCGTGAAAAATTCTTCCATATGTACAATCCACAAATAAACACAAACAAAAACAAATTAGAACCAAAACCCATAAACCCTAAAATTCCAAAAAAAAACCCAAAGTTAAAAAAGAAATTGTAGATGAGTAGAAGAATCAAATTGAATACTAACCAGAAGTAAGAGCTTTAATCATTCCAGCTCTTCTACCTTTAAAATATCTAGATACTTCTTCTAATGTTCTTAGATTATACCCTCCTCCATTCTTATCCATCTCTTCAATTTCAAAAAATCAATTATCTGATTTTCTGAGATGGAAAGAAATTATTTCCGACAACTACTTACTTTTGAGTTAATATGATGGAAGATGAAATTGGTTTCATATCGAAGATAACGATGCAAAGATATGACTTAGTGATGGTGGAAGATTTCTTCTTCGATTAATAATTCAACCCATATGTTCTTGAGGAGAAACAACTAGGTTTTTTGTTTTAGTTTCTGGGAAGAGAAAGAGAAGATAGGTTTAGATGGAGAGGGAGACATGTGAGGCAGAGTACGAAGGGTATTTGGTTTAGTGATAAAAACAAAGAGATAAGGTATGTTCATCCAGCCGTTCACTTCAGATGGCTCAATCGTGGCAGTACACTGCGTGGTCCCAAAAAATTCTGACACAGAAGTACCAGATCTGAATCGCAGTTTAAGGAACTCTGTTTTGGATGGCAGAATGGTAAATATATTTTCCTATTCAGAGACGGCTGAATATACTCTCGGATTTTGTCCGTATTTTTACCATATCAGGGACTGTTATATTTGGTCAACGGTCCTACTACGGTCAATGAGGGTCTCTGATGTGAGTTGTATAATACCCATTTTCCACTAGTGTCTTAGATTTAAAGAAGACTAGCTATGAAGATATAATTGGAAGATTGAAAGCATATGAAGAAAGAATCCTTGATGAAGAAAACAATGGAGAAACTCAAGGAAAACTCTTGTACACAAAATCTTACCAACAAAACTCTGCGACAAGAGCAAGAGGTCGTGGAAGAGGTGGTAGAGGAAACAGAGGCCGAGGAAGGGGAGGAAGGTTTAACTCACAAGATAGAACAACAAGTCAGAATGATCAAAACCAAGGGAAAGAAAAGAAGGATAGATCAAACATTATTTGTTACAGATATGATAAACCAGGACACTTCTCCTATGTATGCCCTGAAAGAATACAAAAGATGGAAGAAGCAAACAAGAATGAAACAAGGGAAGCAGATACAACTCTTTTCATGCACGAAGTTGTATTCTTAAACGAAGGGAAACTAATACCAAAGAAATACGAATCAAAGGATGGAGAAGAAGGAATCTGGTATTTAGATAATGGAGCCAACAATCACATGACTGGTAAGAGACACTACTTTTATGAACTCAATGAGAAAATCAAAGGACAAGTGAAGTTTGGGGATGAATCTTCTATAGAAATTGAAGGGAAAGTATCAATTCTATTTCAGAGAAAGACCGTAGAACAGAAGCTTTTCACAAACATCTACTTCATCCCAAACTTACAAAGCAACATTCTAAGTTTAGGACAAGCTACAGAAGTTGGATGTGATGTTAGAATGCGACAAGATTATCTAACAGTTCATGACCCAAGTGGAAGACTTTTAGTTAGAGTCTCACGCTCACACAATAGACTCTACAAGATAAGTCTCATGATTGGAAGACCATTGAGTCTGAATATGAGACTGGAAGATCAGACATGGAAGTGGCACGCAAGGTTAGGACACATAAGTTTTAGAACCTTAAAGGCAATGTCTCAGAACAAGATGGTTCGAGGACTACCACAAATAAATGATGAAGCAAAAATCTGTGAATCATGTTTAGTTGGGAAACAAACTCGTCAAGGTTTCCCAAAAGCAACAACATTCAGAGCCTCAAAGCCATTAGAGCTTCTTCATGCTGATTTATGTGGTCCCATTACACCACAAACCCTTGCAAATAACAAATACATATTTGTTATTATAGATGACTTCTCAAGATATATGTGGTCTATTCTTATGAAAGAAAAGAGTGAAGCATTTGACAGATTCAAAGCTTTCAGAAATCTGATAGAAAAAGAGTTAAAAGAGGAGGTCAAAATGCTTAGAACTGATAGAGGAGGAGAGTTCACTTCCTTAGAGTTCGACAAGTTCTGTGAGTCAAATGGAATCAAAAGGCAACTCACATCACCATATACACCACAACAAAACGGAGTGGTGGAGAGGATAAACATGACTCTAATGGAGATGACAAGAAGTTCTTTAAAGGCTATGCAGGTACCTAATTATCTATGGGGAGAAGCTGTACGACACTCCACATACCTAATAAACAGGATACCTACGAAAGCTCTGAAAGACATGACTCCATATGAAAGCTTGCGATAGAGAAAACCAAACATAGATCATTTAAGAGTGTTTGGTTGCAAAGCATATGCAAAAGTTGATTCTGCAACTCTTAAGAAACTGGATGATCGATCTCAGACTCTTGTGAATCTAGGAATTGAGCCTGGATCCAAAGCTTATAGATTATTCAATCCAACAACGAAAAGAGTGATAGTGAGTCGAGATGTGGTATTCGATGAAAAAGAAAACTGGAACTGGAAAGAAACTAATGATGGACCAAGTAGGGATCCAGGAATGTTTCACATGAGATGGGGTCAAGTAATTGATGAAGGCGAATGAACCATAATCATCAATACCAATGGAAACAATGATGTTAATCAAGAAGAAGAAGAAAATAATGAAAACACTGAGAATAACGAAGAAGTAGAAGAAGAAGAAGAAGAAGAAGATATCGATGAAATAACTCAACCCATTCCACTACGAAAATCAACAAGACAGATACAAAAGACACAATATCTGGAGGATTATGTTCTTCAAGCTGCAGAATAATGTGAGATAATGCTACTTTCTGTTAATGATGAACCAAGGAATTTTCAGGAAGCAAAGGTCTCGACTAAATGTACACAAGCATGTAGAGAAGAAATTATTTCAATCAACAGAAACAAGACTTGGTTTCTAGTTGATAAGCCAGGTGGGGTAAAAGTGATTGGTCTTAAGTGGATCTTCAAAATAAAACGGAATGCTGATGGTACTTTCAACAAATATAAGGAAAGACTTGTAGCTAAGGGATACGTTCAAGAATCAGGCATAGACTTTGATGAAGTTTTCGCACCAGTTGCTAGACTAGAGAAAATTCGTCTCTTAATAGCAGAAGCAGCATCAAACTCATGGTAAATTCACCACTTAGACGTTAAGACAGCATTCTTACATGGTGAATTGCGAGAAGATGTGTATGTTGAACAACCAGAAGGTTTTGAAGTAAAAGACAAGATCATAAGGTTTATAAGTTATCAAAAACTCTATATGGTCTAAGACAAGCTCCTCGATCCTGGAATACAAAGTTAGATCAAATCTTAAGAGAAATCATATTTGTTAAGTGCTCTAAAGAAACATCAGTATACAGAAGAGAAGAAAAGGGAACGCTTCTTGTGATTGCAGTCTATGTAGATGATCTATTTTTGACTGGTAACTCCCTTAAGGTGATCAATAATTTCAAGAGAGAAATGTCATCAAAGTTTGAGATGTCAGACCTCGGGAAACTCACTTATTACCTTGGCATAGAAGTCCATCAAGGAGTAGATGGGATTCAGATTAAACAAGAAGCTTATGCAAGGAGAATTTTGAAAGAAGCAGGACTTGAAACTTGTAATCCAACTAAGATACCAATGGAGTTTGAACTTAAAGTTTCAAAGGCACAAGAAGAAGATGAGATTGATCCAACGAGTTATAGAAGAAATGTTGGATGCCTTAGATACTTGTTACACACAAGACCAGACTTGGATTTATCTGTGGGAGTAACAAGCCGTTATATGCAGAGTCCATGCAAGTCTCATGGTGATGTAATAAAGCAGATATTGAGATATCTAAGAGGAACAATCAGCTATGGATTGAAGTATGGTCGAGGAGGATCAAAAGGAATTGTTGAGTATAGTGACAACAGTCATAATATTGACCAAGATGATGGAAAAAGTACAACTGGTCATATATTTTATCTAGGATAAGCACATATTACATGGTGTTCACAGAAGCAAGACACTGTAGCCCTCTCATCCTGTGAAGCTGAGTTTATGGCTGCAACAGAAGCAGCTAAATAATCAATATGACTTCAAGAACTGTTGGGTGAAACCAAAGGAAGAGAACCTGAAAAAGTTCTCATCAAGATTGATAATAAGTCTGCAATTGCACTCAATAAAAACCCAGTGTTTCATGGGAACACGAAACACATTCACAAAAGGTATCATTTCATACGAGAATGCATCGAGAAGGAGGTCATTAATGTTGAACACATACCAGGAACTGAGCAGAAAGCAGATATATTGACAAAGGCATTAGCTCGGATCAAGTTTGAAGAAATGAGACAATTGATTGGAGTACAAGATATGTCACGGGTAAGGTTGAAGCTTAACGGGGAGAATGTTGGTTAAACTTCAACATAGAAGTCACTAACAAGCTGGTTAGGACAAGATTAGGAAATTGATGTAATCCTAAGGGAATTAAAAGTCATCTAGTTCTAAGAAAAGGAAAGACATGTAATAAGGTAATATGAATAGGAAAAGGAATTCATAGTTCTATATATATATAATCACCAAAGTTGTGGTTGATCATATGAACAAGATTAGAGCTTGTGTTTAGTTTTGAGAAATTTTCTTAACATCAATAAAGAGAGTTGTCTTTATATAAGCTAAGTTTCAACCTGCAGTTGCCATTATATCCTTGGTGTCATCAATGAAGGATAACCATTGGTGTCCGTGAAGTAATCAATGGTCCAATGGAAGTATAAGAAAAATTCCGAAGTAATCAATGGTCACCAATGAAGGATAACCACTGGTATATGTTCTTCGATCAGAGGCATGGAGAATGAGAAATACGAGGTGCCGATTTTGCATCATCGTATGACCTTGCCCCTATTCTTGTGTAATCATCCCCGGATTTGATGTCATCGGAGCATGACCATGGTGGGAAAACTTAGGCTCATTGTCTTCGTTGTCATCAAGAAAGGACCACGTCTTTGAGCTTTACTTTGATCTTCGGTATGGCTCGGAATTTGTACCATGGGATTTGTACTAGAATAGATATAGTCATCGTCATCTGAATTTGTACCATCGTATTCCTCAGTTTTGCAACCTCGGACTTTGGATCATCGTAATTAGGATTGAGTTGTCATCGACGTCAACAAAAAATGGACCATCGTTGTCGTGGAAAGACACGAAGTACCAATAATGGTCACTAAAGGATAGAAGTATAAGAAACATTCCGTAATATTCTTCGGAAATAAGAAACATCGATCCTTGGAGAAGTACTCTTAGTATAAGAAGTAAGCTTGAGCTGCTACCAAGAGCTAAACTTTGGCATTCTTAGTAGGAGTATCTTCGGAACAGATCTGGCCAGCGGATAGACCATGCTTCGTGTCGCTTTTGGGCGTCGTAATTGAGTTAAGCATCCTCCTCTAGCATTGCGCCATTGTCATCAGAGAATTGGAACGTAGCTATCGTCGGAATGGAACTGATCTGCCTTGCTCCCTCGGGACTAAGCTGGGACCGGATGAACTGTGCTTCCAGGGAACTTCATCATCGGTCCTAGCATCATCGTCTTGCTTGCATCAGCTGCAATGGACATGGGTCCATCCTCTCAGGATTTTATCTTCGGGAGACTTCGTAGCATCGTCATTAGAATAGTTGAATTGTCACCACCATTATCGTCGGATTTATGTGTGCCCCTTACTGCCTTTGGTAGAGAACCAATCCGGTTCAAAAAATCTACCGTTTGATGTGGTACTTGATGTCAGTCATGAACCTCATCGTCATCTTGCTTTCACTTGGAACTTTGTACCGTCGGCATCAGAACCACGTTGGTTCTTTGTACTTTGTAAGCTTTGGTTGATCGTCATACTTAGCACCGGACTTTTCTCTTCCTTTCTACCCATCGACCAATTGGTTAGAATGACATAACAGTGGAATTTCTTACTTCGAGTGACCAATGAGTGTGGGGGAATGAAGGTAGTAATACTACCCAGCTATTACTCCTCTTTCCAGAGGTAGTGGGTTTCTTACTCCTCCCTCTCTCCCCTTTCTACCCACCGGCATCAGAACTATTTTATACTTGTCATTGGCTGCGTTTCTGGATCGGGTTTTGAGTCATCATCGGGGTTTGGTTCATTTTTGTGAGACTTCATTATCATGAAATTTGAACATCCTGTAGAAGGTAGGTTAACTCATCGTATCAGACTTGTCATCTTCATGCCATCGTCGACATCAGACTTGGGTTAAACTCTTTTAGCTTTGTCAACATCAGACTAGGCATCTTCATGCCATCGTCGACATCAGACTAGGCATCTTCATGCCGTCGTCGACATCAGACTTGGCATCTTCGTAGTTGAGCTGAGCTATACACCATCGTTGACAATGAAAAGCCTTCGTTATTGGAAGCCTACATTATCATCGTCTTGGTACGTTGAACCACCGTTGCGTATTGGGAGTCATTTTCGTCATCATCTTCGGACTCTGGTTCATTGTCTTCAAATCTCACATTATTGTCATAAGATTGCACCATTGTTTGGCCTTATGTCATGGCATCGGACTTGTAGCTCATCGTCTTTCCACTTTGGCAAACAGTCACCAGCAAGACTTTTGGGTCCTCACTCCTGGGTTTTGAATTATCGTTGTTGTTGAAGTTTTCTCCATCGTGGTAGAACTTAGAATCCTCGGAATGGAGCCATGATCGGGTCTACGTGGAGTTTTGTACCATGTTGGCTCACTGTACTTCGTAAGCATTGGTTGGTCATCCTACTCGCTGTTCTAGTGAGATTGTTTCATTAATACTTGAATAAGTATCAAAGATGTGTTCTAGCAGAACTGGAAGTCCATCCGTATAAGAAGTAACTGGAAGTAAGGAGTACACTTCCCGTAAGAAGCACACTTATCTACTATAAATCCGAAAAGATTTATACACTTCCCGTAAGAAGTACTGAAGTACAAAAAAAAAAAAAAAAACATCGATCCTCGGAGAAGAAGTCTTAGTATAAGAAATAAGCTTGAGCTTCTGCCACAAGCTTAACCTTGGCATTCCATCGAGATATTTTCCACGAGCTAGGGCTGGAGCCGCGTCTTCGGAACTGAGTGGTTACGAGGAGTCTTTACAGCATCGTTGAAAGCTTGCACCGCCGTTTCTTGGAGATAATCATTGGAATGAGAGATTGGACCTTCGTCGTTCCTTGTTGTTGGCCGTAGTCCTGCCAAAACATGAACAGAAACTTGGTTCACATTCCAGCGTAGCTGCATGTCGGGTGCATATGTCACGAAGTTGCATATGTCTTCGGAGTGGAGAACAGATGCTCTGTCTTCGAAATAGAGAGTTGGAATTTGGATCTATCGTCATCATCGCCGGATGGACTGTGCTTTATGTTGTACTCTTACGCTGGATCATCGGGCTCTTTGTATCTTCGTACTAAGACTGCCCCAACGGTATACAAGATCGGGTATCCTGTATATTCTTTACTGACCCACCCAACCATTGGCTGTAAACCCATAGTTTGGGGTGATCGATTTCTCTGTACTTCATGTACCCTAGATTCTCTCCAACAACGTTGACTGGATAGGGATTGGATCGTTGACGCCCAAAGTGATCTTTTTAGATCGACTAAACATGTTAACGTAATTAGTCCCTGCACATCAAGGATGCTTTGGAAAACAAAGTGGTTGGTGAAATGAAGGACTTGAACACTGGTTACAAGTTAAAAAATTAAAGAAAAACTTTGCTCATCCAAATATGAAAGTAACAAAGATCTCAGTTAACCAATCGGTGTTGGTTTGAATCCCTACGGAACTGGCTGAGATAGATCTCAACGTTATCCAGAAAACAAAAATAAACATTCACTGAATCTTTATTTTGAAGAATCTTCATGTACAAGATATAAAAGACTATAATAAGTTGAAAAAGAAAATGAAAGCTTCTGAACCTACACAACATTTTCAGATCTCGGTTTTCACACAATATTATTAGATTTTGGGTGGTACCCACAAAAAAAAATTCTCAGTTAAGAAATGTAAAAATTAAAAACCAATTTGAGAAATTGGAAAAAAGCTTCAAAAGATAATAGATTTGGAGAAGGTAGAATAAATTATTTACCCACTCCCTATTTCTAGCGCCAAAATATGATTACCATTTTTCTAGTAGCACACTCAAATAAACAAGATCATAGGATTTTGATTTAAATCATAAAGTAGCAAGTAAGAGGTAAATATAAACAAATAAATAACAAGAGATTCACACAACAATAACTAACGTGGTTCGACAACGGAGTGTCTACATCCACGGGAGGGTAAAAGAAAGTTTTATTATGGTTTTTGATCTGTTACAAGGTTGATGAACCCCATTAAATACGATGAAGTTCAATGAGAGTTCTTAGTAATGAAGGTAAAACAAAGGTGTTACAAAGGTATTACGAAGATATTATGAAGGTATTCCGAAGATAGAAAGAAGGTAGTAATACTGCCCAGCTACTATTCTCTGTTTTCAGAGGTAGTGGGTTTCTTACTCTTCTCTGTTTTTCTCTCCAAAAGTCCACCCCCGTTCTCTTCCCTATCTTCCCCTCTTTATAGGAAAAAGGGATACTAGTTATTTACAAAGTGACATTAGCTTAGTTTGTAAGCAGACTTAGGATTGATTCGGTGTATGCTGTTGTATCCTCATATCCAGCTGCAGCTTCTAATCACCCTCCATGTGTCAATATATTTTAGGTGTATACAATAACAAGTTGATAAGCCTCGAGCATCAGAGAGAACTTGATATTCTAGGGTTTTACTTGTCAATCTCTTATAAGACAACTGTAGATACAAAAAATGGCACTCACCGCGTGGCGCTATTCTAGAGTCAAAAAAAGTTAGTAAAATAGGATCGCATACATATTATCTTAGCCAAGTTTCCTTCATTTGTAAGCAAAGGCTATATTTGTAATTCACTATTATAGTTGCCCTAGTATATAAAGAAAAGAGAGCAGGAGAGAGAAGGGGGGACACACATTTGTAAAAGAGAGGCACACCTTCTTCTTCCTCCATCACTTAAAACTAGATCTAGAGCTCTACCAACAAACCCATTAATGGAGATTCTAAATGTATTACTCTTGTAGTTTCAACAATCATAATGAAGAACCATGGATGTAGACCAAAATGATCGAACCATGTAAAAAATCCTTGTGTCCATTTATAATTTTAGTACTTTAATCTTTATTTTCATGGTGAAATAAGTTTAGATCTAGAAATTGTTAAAGGGGTGTTAGTTGTGGGATTTCCTGAAACTACATTTTGGCGTCCTGAAACAGGGAGAGAGTAAAGGATTTTATCCTACCTGCAACAAATCTTACTGGATCTACAAAATTCAGGGGAAAAAAACCAAAGTTCCAGTAGAAGTTTTTCATGTTCAGGAAAAAGCAAGAAGCAAATTTGTGAAGAACGAATAAAAGAATAAGAGAAAAACGTTATGCGTTTATTTTGCATAAAGAACAGTAGTCGCGCTGTCGAATCCCAACACATGCATATTTTTCCGCGTATTTATATTTAAACTGCTAAGGGCGAAGATAAAGAGATAATGGTCTGCGGTCGTTTAATTATTTCACATAAGAGACTTGGCACAGTTGGTTTAGTGCTGCACAATGCAGGTGGCTGGTCAAGGGTTCAAGTCTCACTTCTCGCACTTTTTTTCGCTGCCCATGTCAAGGGCGACATTATACAGCTGCGCGACATTTATATCATCTGATTTTGCCGCGCTTGCCTCTCGCATTTGATTTTGTTGCGCGACATTTGTACATTCCAAGAAGGCATTTCTTTGTTGTGCGGCATTTATACATTTCAAGATAGAAGGGCATTTATCTTGTTCAAGGGCGATAGTTCCTCACAAGCAACCCATATACTTCATGCAATATATTTCTCGCGCGAGATTGACAACAACAACAAACCACATGAAAGCTAAGTACCACTTTCCTTGAACATTTTACTTACAGCAAATAAAAAGTTTTTGATTTGGTTTAATACAACGCGATACAATCGCACAATTACAAAGATTTTACAATTACAAAAATCGAGAAAAATCTCGCATATATCAATTTATATATTTCTCTTGAATATTTTCTTTGCTTCAAACGATATGGTATTTCACATGGAGAGTAGTAGGGCGCAAAATAAGATCTCTTCAACAGGCTAGCAAGACCTTTTCAAAGCATGCATAAGACCTCATTACGATCATTTCCATGGGAGGTATTCATCAAATGAGATGAAAGAAGTCATACAACGGAAATCAAAACAAACAAAAACGATTTGAACTTGCACATAAATGAATTTTTTTGACAAAAGAAATTTTTAATACTAATCTAAATTCTTATTTGCATTGCAGCATACCATAGGGCAGGAAACATGGAGTAGTAGCTTCATTTATTTGTTCGCAATACTTCTTATTCGCATTCAAGGACGGATACTTCTTATACTTCTTAAAGGATACTTCATACTTCAAATACTTCAAGGAATGATATTTCATACTTCTTAATGCTTCGGAACTTCACAAAAGAATAAGGGAAACTACGTACTTTTGAAGCTTAGTATTCTTTCGCGCAGTTCCTTCATCAACAGAGATCAAAGACTACTCCAACACCACGTGTCTCGCTCCAAGAACCACACCAACATGGAGTTTTCCTTAAAGATCGCTCTTCAGGCAATATTCAAGAAAAAAGAGGCAAAATGTAGATACAGAAAATGGCACTCACCGCGTGGCGCTATTCTAGAGTCGAAGCAAGTTAGTAAAATATGATCACATACATATTATCTTAGACAAGTTTCCTTCATTTGTAAGCAAAGGCTATACTTGTAATTCACTATTATAGTTGCCCTAGTATATAAAGAAAAGAGAGCAGGAGAGAGAAGGGGGGAAACACATTTGTAAAAGAGAGGCACACCTTCTTCTTCCTCCATCACCTAAAACTAGATCTAGAGATCTACCAAAAAACTCATTAATGGAGATTTTAAATGTATTACTCATGTAATTTCAACAATCATAGTGAAGAACCATGGATGTAGATCAAATTGATCGAACCATGTAAAAAATCCTTGTGTCCATTTATAATTTTAGCACTTTAATCTTCATTTTCATGGTGAAATAAGTTTAGATCTAGAAATTGTTAAAGGGGTGTTAGTTGTGGGATTTCCTGCAACTACAACAACAACACTAGAAGGTAAAAGTAGTGATACCTACTCTCCTTTGAAGACACGGCGACAATAAAGACGACATCAGCTAGGAGTGACAATACCATCAATGGCTAAGAGTTGTAAACGATATTGGAGGTAGTAGATTTTGGCACCATCCTTCATATTGTAGTAGAAGCATGGTGCTAGCAGTTTCAAAGGATGGCAGTACTATAAGCAATAACAATATGTATGACCAATATCTCCTTTTGGCATTCAAAATTCCGGTGCTAGTAGTAGCCAGACAACACCTGCAACAATGCAATTATGACGCCAGCTTTAATAATATTCATAGATAACAACTGCAACAATGATGTGCAGATTTATAAGACTTGTACTGACTTCAGTTTTTTTATAGTTAACCCATCGTAAGAAACCCTTGACGTCCTTATACCGTAGCCTGCGTCACGCATGATTACCTGGCGGTGTTGCGACCTTATTGTGGTAGTGAGATTATGAACTCGTATTCCCATCAATCACATCAATTGTTTGCATCTTCAGGCATAGTAGAAGTATCTTGAGCAAGGAAGTATCTTGTTTTTTCCAGTTACCTTTCTCTCTAAAAACAGGAAAAAACTTCACCGTCTTGGGATGTCCAGTAGCAACACCGCTTGTGATAATTTATCTTGTTGAGAAGGTTTGACCATCATTTGAGTACATACTTAATGCTGATGATGACGTACAAATATTTGTAGTTGTCAAAGACCGTTTTGTTCCTCTACCAGGCTAAGGATTCAGCAATCTTGCGAACTACAAAAACTCTCTTGCTGGTCAGAAATGTTTAATTGCACCGTTGTTGATGATTCGATTCCACTCTGTAGTTTGTCGTTGCCTAGACAATTCTAGGTTTCTCCATGCGATAAGATCCTCGGAAACCGTTCTGATAAAAAAATTCTGGTTTGATAGCCTTGCCTTCACGGTAAGGTAAATCCATTGAATAGGTTTCTGGTTGTCGATTCCTGATGATGTAATTTAGTTGCATGTGTTTACTATTATTCCCGAGTAGTCATCAGTCTTAAATTTTGATATGTAGATCAAATTCAAGATGGATATCATTGATGTTAGATAAATAATAAAAACAAATCAATGATAAAATAAATCAATCAAGAATAAATAAATCTACATACCAAAACAATAATGGAGACGATGTTTAACGTGGTTCGGTCAACTCGACCTACGTCCACAAGCAACCCCGTAGGGTGAATAATAATATTGATCATCAGAACATTCTGAGATGATTTTACAATTACATTGAGACACTCTATTTATAGAGTATGAATAATTAATATAGGATATTATATTATTCTCTAGAATATATATCCTAATTAACTAGAATATGAATAATATGAAATTAGCTAGATATTTGACTTATCTAGAAAACTACCTAAATTACACGAGATCTTTTTATTCTTGGAAACTTAACTGATCTCCCTCGATCTTTTGTGTTGTTTAATCTCCGTCGATCTTCTGGTAACTTGAGTCTTGATCACTTCATCTTGACTTTGACTTCAGTTTGTATATTGTATGGTCTTCACTTCACGTTCCATGTATATCACGGTCACTTGACTTAACCTCCACTTCACGTGTCTTACTGCGCAGTTACTTGATTTAGTCTTCACTTCACCATATAGTTTCCTCGGTCCTTTTCTGCACCTCGGCTACTTGTTTGTGCTATATATTCTAATACCCCCCCTCAAGTTGGACACGCAGAGAAACGTAGTGTGCAACTTGGACAATTGAAGAAAACTTGTGACAAAAATCTGTACTTCACCTTCGAACAAGACACTTGATCTTCGGTTGTGGCGCTTGAAAATTGAAACAAACTCAGTAACACTGCAGAATATACGTTTTGACTTCTGTTGAAAATTGTCTTGACTTGGATAAGTTTGGTGAGGGTCCACGGTCCATACACTTATTTTATTTTATTTTTGAGAATTGGCTCGTTTGGCCACTGGATTTGGTTAGTTAATACTAACCATACGAAAGACTTCATGTTGCATCAACATTGAGAATCGACTCGCTTGGCCAATGAATTTGGTTAGTTTAATACTAACCATACGAAAGACTTCATGTTGCATCAACATTGAGAAATATTGGTAGGCGTCTAGGAGACTTTTTCAAATGAAAAAGATTCTCCTAAAGGAAAATATTGTGCAAAATCGTAATAATTATTATTACTAAAAAAATATGATCGAAAATAGGAAATATTTTCGAAAATAAAAGATAAATATTTTATTGAATATCATTTCATGACATAAAGATCTCGCCAAGATTGGCAATTAAAGAAATTTACCACTCTTAGCGTCCTTAAATATAAGGAGAAATTTTACGTGGTAAAGATACAATATAATCTAAAATAAAGATAGAAATATTTTATATTGATTTTCGAAAACACATAAAATATTTTCAAGATAACCCAAAAGCGGGAGATTTTCGTCCTTGAATGTAAGGAGATATTTTTATTCCATACAATATTTTTTATGGAATTATTTTTACTTACTATTTGCAGTAATCATAAAAGTATACCACAAATATGGAAATACTTTTAGTGAAAGAAAAATACTTTTGCATATAATATTCAGACAAAATATTTCGGGAAAGAAATATTATTGAATATGTTATAAATGATTATCTTTGGGATACAAAGACGCTTTGGAAAGTAAATCAATTTCCAAAATATGATATACGAAAATTAAAATTTTCTGTTGGAGCAACAGTGAGTTCAGTTTTAGACCTTTTGGATGGAAATCAAAACTGAAATGACATAGACGATCTCTGATACGAGACGTAAATACATACACCCAACATGTACAAAGACACTTGCTGGGTCTGAATGAATTATCGGTCAACTAAATCAATGTTGACGTAAGTACGAAAGTGATGTAAATACATCATTATCTTTGAAAAGGAATTTGAAGAGTATATTTGCTCATAATAATCCAAGCTAAGAAAATATTGGATATACTGAAGCATATTTTACTATTTTTGAAAATAAATCAATTTCTATTATTATGTGAGATAATAAATGATAACAGTGATCTTTGATGTTGAAGACATTAATAATCTTCCAAGAACACATATTATAACATTAATGAAGTTTTCATTAAGTTGATGATCATACTCAAACAAATCAGAAACAAGCAATTTTGTTTGGACGATAAAATAAATATAACAAATTCAAAAAAGAACTTTGTTACATATAATTGATCAATTTTTTTTTTTTTTTAATGTTCAGTTTAAAATGAAATTATTATTGAACATTAAAATATGTTGCGGAAGCGACTGGATCGAGAGCATCGCTGCTCTGATACCATCTTAAATTTTGATATGTAGATCAAATTCAAGATGGATATCATTGATGTTAGATAAATAATAAAAACAAATCAATGATAAAATAAATCAATCAAGAATAAATAAATCAACATACCAAAACAATAATGGAGACGATGTTTAACGTGGTTCGGTCAACTCGACCTACGTCCACAAGCAACCCCGTAGGGTGAATAATAATATTGATCATCAGAACATTCTGAGATGATTTTACAATTACATTGAGACAATCTATTTATAGAGTATGAATAATTAATATAGGATATTATATTATTCTCTAGAATATATATCCTAATTAACTAGAATATGAATAATATGAAATTAGCTAGATATTTGACTTATCTAGAAAACTACCTAAATTACACGAGATCTTTTTATTCTTGGAAACTTAACTGATTTCCCTCGATCTTTTGTGTTGTTTAATCTCCGTCGATCTTCTGGTAACTTGAGTCTTGATCACTTCATCTTGAATTTGACTACAGTTTGTATATTGTATGGTCTTCACTTCACGTTCCATGTATATCACGGTCACTTGACTTAACCTCCACTTCACGTGTCTTACTGCACAGTTACTTGATTTAGTCTTCACTTCACCATATAGTTTCCTCGGTCCTTTTCTGCACCTCGGCTACTTGTTTGTATCTGCTATATATTCTAATAATCAGCTTGTGAACCAACATCCTAAAGTTTGAGAAGGAAAAGCCTGAATCTGGAATGACCCTGCTTGTCGAGCACTTATCCAAGTTTGATATAATTGTAGCTCTTTCATTATAACTGATAGCTAGAAGTTCAACTTTTGTATATCGTATCTTCTATAGTAGTTTAGTGTTGTCGGAACGGATTATGCAACATGGGTGTAGTCCCTACTCTTGACGTGATCAACGAGATGAAGGAGCTTCTCAATTGGATGGAAGTCTGACGTAGAAAATGTTTGTGGATCGCACTTCCCGGTCTCAGTATTGCCATTTTGGTATATTATCTTGACTCTGAAGATATCCATGGAAATAAGACTAGATGGAGATATATTTTGAGTAATCTTCATATGAACCCAACACCTATGTGTGATGTTGCTCCTTCTTCAGATGTTTGATCCAAGATCGTTCAGGCTTCGGGCTCCATAGACGTTGCGACGAGCTATCCACAATATCTATCTTCTCAGAAAATGGAATATTCGCTTCGAAAGGAGTTGAAAAGATGTGGGTAATCGGAACCTTCTAGTTGAAATCAATGACTGCACTGGGTCTTCAGAGCGCGAATGACACTTGCACAAATTTTGATCAATGATCTGGCTCTTCGAATAATTGGTAATGCTTTCAGATGTAGTGGGTGTTTCAATGTGTTGAGGAAGAGAAGTGATGTGACAACACCAGTCCCCTAGTATAGCTCACTTGGGATCCACCACTGAAGCTGAGTGAGATGGATTGATGGAGATATCATGCTTCTAGTCGTTTGACCCTCTCATATGGAATAAGAGGTGTCAGAGCCTCCATGTATTTTCAGTTGTTGTTGATGTGCTGGGGCTGGAGTAAGAACTGAAATTGATGTTGGAGACCATGCTGGCTTGGAGAGTTCGAACTGTCAAGTATCATGAGGTGAATGCTTGCTCGCACTTCATATATGGTTGAGCACATAATGTTTATTTATGAGGTGATAAAACATTTGTTTGGTTTAATTTGCAAGGGATTTTCTCTAAAGGGAAATAATGTTTCGTTTAATGAATTGAAATCCTACTGAATGCAAGATATTGCAAATATTTTGGAGGAATTATAAAAATTGCATTAACGGGAAATACTGAGATGATGAAATCATGTCATTTAGGTATTGAAAGGCTTGAGTCACCTGGCATGTATCGCTACTCCTTTTGGTTTTCAGTGCCGATGAGCTTGTAAGAACCACCTATCTTGGCTCTTATGACTATGTAGGGCTCATCTCCATTACTTGGAAAGTTCAATGCAGAGAGTCGAGTCGCATTGGAAGTCATCAATACCATGTCTCTAACATGAAAGGAATCGGGCCCATGAGACACTACCCGACTTTTGGAATTCTTGTTTCCGACACAGGTAACCTCTATCTATTTAATAAACTACTACAAAGGATCAGCTTCCCATTCACACCGCCTAGTCACAACTGGGTTGATTGTTTGATCAAGTCCCTATGATTTCATGGGACTTATGATAGCTTGTTGCAAAGAAGGTCGTTGAACATGACTTACTTTCATGCGAAACCTAGCGAGATATGATGTCACGTCTTCTCCGGGTAATTTCTTCACATCCGTCTTTGTTAACTGGTGGTACTCTGGTAACAAGTAATCTTCAGTATTTGATGGCTTGTTGGAGATTCTTGGAGGTGTGGACATTGATAAAAGAGATACACCTAGTTTTTATGCATCCACGAGCGCCCTAGGACCATGTCATAATTTTCTTCAGTGACAATATGGAGTTTGGCATGTGCCAGAGTATCTCCTATCTTTAGTTCAAGATTGATGTAGCCATATGCGCTTCTAGACTTTCTTTCAGAATCCCTGACCATAGTTGGAGTTGGATAGCCTCTCGTTTGGAAACCCCTGCAGCTTTCAGAATCTGAATAGTGACAATAGGGAGATCAGTGCATGTGTTAGTTAACATCTTTCCAAACACAACATACCTGAGATGGACAGTGGTTAAGAGTCCCCAGTCATAGATGCAAGTCATGTCTTTTAGAGGAGACTTAGGATTAGAAGAAGTCTCACTAACCGAAGGTAGGCGCTTGCCTGACACAACAAAACTGAGAGTAATAAAGATATCTTTGTGTTGTGCCTTGGAAAAATAGAAATGCTCACACATATGCTCCACCATGGATTGTACAGTTTTTTAGACAGGTCCCCAGAAAGCATGAAACTTTTAACATGAAGAGGGTCTTTGTGTACTCCTTCAGTTCCCAAGTGAAGCTCCCCTGAGTTGATCTTCTCCTTGAAGATGCAATTCAATCTGTTGCAGTCTTTTGTAGGATGATTGAGGAACCTATGGAAGTGACAGTACTTGGGATCTTCCATTTATAGTTCGGATGGAGGACGTCTGATAGGAGTTAGCTTGATGACACCATCTTATATCCAGACCTCTAAGAGTTCCATCACGTTTTCCATTAGAAAGGGGAAATCTTGGAATGGGGTCTCCTATGTGAAAAGACGAGGGTACCCAAATATACCTGAATCTAAAACTTTTCCACCAATAAGACCTTTATCCGAAAGTGATTGTCTATGGAATGAGTCGATACAATACAACTAATCGGTTCACACTTCGTGTGATCGTCTATGGATACGAGATCGAGACAATACAACAACGAAGTATGTTTACTTGATAAAAGATTCGGACTTAACCAAACACAATAGGTTTACTATCAAGTAAATATGAATTAACGTTTGTGTATTTTACTTTTAATTATAATAAAAACAATTATAATTGCGGAAATAGAAAAGTAAAAGACACAGTGAGATTTTGTTAACGAGGAAACCGCAAATGCAGAAAAACCCCGGGACCTTGTCCAGAATTGAATACTCTCATAATTAAGCCGCCATACAAAATCTAACAAACTTCGTATAGTTGAGACCAAGCAACTAAACCTATAGTTCACCTAGTTTCTTCAGTATCCCTGCGCTTCCGACATTCAATAATTGCACGCACTGGAACAATTCCTTTGGTTCATATTCCAAACAGTAAAGGAACAACAAATTAGTTTGGTAACAACTTTTTTCAACCAAATGATGTGAGTTCGACAAAAGTCTCTTCCGTTTATCCCAAAAAACTCCTTTGTTAGGTTCTTAGATCTATCTAATAACAACTACCAAAGTAATTGTCAAGATTTTGCAATCAATACTTTGAATCACAAAGAATTATATTGATGCCCGATCTACTCAACTAATCAATCCAATCTACCAGAAGGATAAACCGATTATAGTTGGATCCTCTTTAACCGAAACAAGTATTATGCACACCAAAGATTATGAACCCAAATCAGAAATATTCAAAGTCTTCTTTGTCTTCAAATCTTCTTCGATCTTCAATAAACACCTGCACATAATCAACTTGAATCTCTTGTGATCAATCACGCACAGAATGGAGTCTGTTAACAATGTATTATCAAAAGACGTCTTTAAATCTATAAACAGTCTAAATATCCCCATTGAAACTTCGATCTAGTTTGAGTGAATCTTATATCAGAAGAGAAGATTCTCAAGCATAAACAAACTAGGTGCAATCAAAGTTCAACAACCGCTAGTCAATCAAATCAATTGAAAACTAATAATAAAACGCAATTATCTAGTTTCCCACCAACGGTACTAATAGAGCTTCTCAATCCCAAAGAAGTCTTTAAACCGAGCGGTCATACGATATTTCGCCTAATTAGGTTACTTTCCTCTCCGAATAGGAGGCTCCACCAGTATCAACACAACTAGGTAGTTTTGCTGGCTCTGAGGATTAGTTTGATCGAAATTCAAACTTTGATATTTATAGACCAAGGAAGTTTGGACACCAAGGAATTTCCAAAACCGAAAATATTCTCAAGATATGCAATATATTTCCAAATTCGGTTTCCTTAATTCCTGGAAATGCTTTGTCCAAACATTGACCTAAAATCTCTTAGAAAATCTCCAACTAGTAAATGCACATTACTAATTTTCCATTTTCCAAAAATAAAATTAAAAACCTTAATTAAAAGATTCTCAACTTATTTTTCGATCCGAGATTTTTTCCTTTAGATATTAAGGAATATCTTTGAACAATAAAAGATAAGCGTTATTGCACATGTTCAAAGTATGTCGACATCTTTACTTTGTAAGTCCTCTTTCATACTTACAATCTTGAAACCGATTTTCCACACTTCCAAACAAGTTTAGAATTGGTTCATATGGATTTCAAGAACTATGTGATTGATTAAGAACACTCAATCACCAAACATGGGTTTCACGGTTCTACTAACACAAGTTTCGGTTCTACCTCCATGTAGTACTGGATTTAATCACACTAGCTTTCCAAAAATTCGGTTGACTAGGTACTAGGATCGGTTCCCACATATATATGGTATCTAACTTTTATTTCTTGCACATGTCCATAGGATAGGTTCACAATGTATAAAAAATTGTTGCACATGTTCATAAGATCGGTTCCCAATATCTAGAAACTTGTTGCACCTCTTACAAGGATCGATTCCCCTTTGTGATCGGTTGTGTAGTGCCCCCAAAGCTAGCAGCTGACTAATCCAAGAGATTAACTAAACAAAGAGGCATTAAAAATCTAAAGCATTTACTTAACTATTCAATTAAGAAATATGCTACAAAACTTAACCCAAAACTAGTCCCGCTCAGAAATATATATACAAGAATTCCTCTCAAATGATACATATACAATAATCATTTGGTTTACAAATATAATATGCAACAATAAACATAGACGAAGTAAACTAACAGACTCAACTCCTCGAAGCTTTAGTTGCACAACTCTGATCTGCCTCTGAAACTGAAAGTGGGAATGGGTGAGCACATCATCCCTAAAAGGGGTGCCTAGTAAGAATAACATTTAACTTTCATGAAATCATGGCAAGACATGGAAAACAATACATGTTTTCCCAAACATTAAAAGTGACCAAGTCACTGTAACAAACAAACATGTATATGGACAAACTCCTTCTTCAAACAATATATAATATGGTTGTGCAATTCCGAACTCGCAAATCCACACCTAATCGTACATATGGATGTCGACAATTCCGAACTCGCAAACTGTCGACCAATATATCATAAAAGCTCTAGGTATAAATGTGAAGGAGCGTATCCTATATAGTACAGGTGGAAATTCTCATTTCCCATAATAATTCATATGACAAACAACATTACAAGTCCTTTCCAAACCATGGAAAGATTAACAGAAACCACAGAATTATCATAATGCAGTTTAAATAAAGCATGGAATGCATAACAGACAATGCATGAGTTGATAAACATAAACTTTTGTAAAAGAAAACAACAATGGTTTCAAGAGATTTAAATGTATTCCCACCTCTTTTGATGACAAGCCATGCCTACCTCGAGATCCATGATCTACTGGTTCATCCTTTGAATCGATCGTTGTTAAATAGACTAATAAGCAATAGTAAACTCTTTGGATCGTTCAATTTCAAGTTCAGTAGAGTACATAATATTGCACATAATAAGCAATAGTCCAACCTAATTTCACCAATTTGACGTGATTTGATAGAATTAAGATGATTCTTGTTCTAAAAAAAACTAAATAAACAAACCCAAATCTTAGCAGAATAAAAAAAAAAAAAAAAACTAAATAAGTTTTCAAGTGATGATTAAGAACTCACCGAGAATGGATTTACTTCTTCCTCATTGAAGCGATTCAATTTTTTGTTGATACTAAGAATGAATTGAAGAGATCTGGAATTTTGTAAGAAAAGGTTTTACTTATAAATGAAGATAACAACACTAGGTTTTCCTCTTATTTGACGCTGCTATCTCTCACCACCACCGCGTGATGGATGAGAATGATACACACTAAACCAATCTCTATCAAATCTGCATCTGCAACTCAAAATTTTGAAATCTAAAACCAAAAGATCCATTTGATCTTTTAATTTGGTTTCGGTTTCGGTTTCAAAATCGAAAAAATAACCGTGATAAATCTGCTGATAGCAGTGGTGGAAGTGACAGAGGTGGTAGTGCTAGTTGTGGTGGCGGCGATAAAGATTGTGGTGCTGGTGGGAGTGATGAAGATGGTGGTGGACAAAATATTTTGACGACTTATTAGAAGATGACGAATAAGGAAAGTAACCAAGGCTAAATATGGAACTTTAAAAATTATATTTGTATACGAAACTTCAATTAGACCATAGGGGGTATTTGTAAAGTGTGTTAAGGGTATTTATGAAGGCCCATTAGATGTAGCGGTTGTTAGAGCATAGCTCGGTCGATCTCGCATGCGTTGCTATCTCAAGCATGTTTGTCAATGTTAGTGATCAAAACTATGAGTCTTGATTTCTAGCCTACATAGCTAAGTCTCGGACTAGGATAGAAAAGTGTAGTTGAGCTCAAGGACTTCATGGAGATTCATCATACAATGACGAAGATCTACTCAAGGAACCATGGAAATTCATCAACAAAAAGGTATGTGGAGACTTGAACTTATCTATCACTCAAAAGTCTATCTCTTCTATCTACTACTTCTTATGAGACAAAAGTCGTACTCTATATAGACTGGATCATACACATTTGATATTTCGATCCGAGTATATCTCTCCTATCTATATCTCGAAATCATGTGTTGGTAAAGCGTTTTGCTTTGATCAAGTTTATCTTCACCTAGTGACGAAAGTCATGAAAAGTTTCAATTACTTTGAGAATTGCTCTGACGCGAAACGGTCTGTGAATAACGGTTATATAACGTCCTCTGAGAAGGTCTCAATGATTGGAATGAGAGTTTAGATTACATAACCATGTATTTCTTAATCCTAAGTTTTCGAACTTTGTTGATTGAGAGAAACCAGAGGAATTGGCTTTGCCAAGTCCGCGAACCCAGTCCGCGAACCCAGTCCGCAAACTCAGTCCACAAACTGACGGAAGTTCTTGTACCGAGAATTTCTGCTGGGATTTTCCAAAAACTCGTTTGCGTGTAAGTCCGCGAACCTAGTCCGCGAACTGGTGAAAGTATCTTTGCCGAGATTTTCTGCTGAGTTTGGAAAACTCCATCGGTTGTCTTAAGTCTGCGAACTTGTTTGTGAGCTTTAGAGGTTATGATATAAAGATGTGCTCTGAGCATGAAACTTAAATTACTAAGGAATGCTTTATGCAAACCGTGGATATAAAGTTCATGAGCCGATTCAATCGAATCGAATCATCTTTGCTTCAATTGTGTCTGTGTAGTTACATAAGATCTCATAGCAATTGAACAACTCTCTAGCTAGTTCATTTCAGTCAATTGAACTAGTTATGGTGAAGAAGAACAAGGTTAATATGAAATGCTCATATGGTTAACCTTTTGGGTTACTATGTTGAACCAACATACACGTACACATTTGGGCATGGTTTTGAAAAACCCAGTAAACGTATACCCAAGTGTGTGTGACAAGCTAAGTTTTCGATCTAACGGTTGAGAAATATTAGCTTGAATCTAAATCAGGTTTTCATCTAACGGTGAATATGGATTGCTTTGTAACTAAGGAAAAACCCTGATTTGAAGACTATATAAAGGAGACATCTAGCGTTGTGCAAAACTAATCCCCACACGTCTGTGTGATACTTGTGCGCTCGTTAGAGTCGATTCTCCTTTAACCTTTGGTTTTCTTCTCTAAAACCATGTTAGCGACTTAAAGACTTCATTGGGATTGTGAAGCCAGACTGATACTACTTTTATCATAGTTGTGTGATCTGATCTTTCATATTCTATCGTACGAGTACAATCTTTGATTGGCTTGAGATCGTGAGAATTCTTCGATAGGCAAGATAAAGAAGTCACAAACATCTTCGTCTCACTGACTGTGATTCCTCGACAAACCGCCCGTGTAGTCAGGAAGGATTGTAGAGAGGTGATTGATTAATCTAGGCTGTTCTTCGGGAATATAAGACCGGATTATCAATTGGTTCCTTTTCACCTTGATTTCATATCTTAAGACGGAACAAAACCTAGGGTTTATCTGTGGGAGACAGATTTATCCTTTGATGGACTTTTCTGTGTGAGACAGATTTGTTTATTATCAAGTCTGCGATTTTGGGTTGCAACAACTCTTAGTTGTGGGTGAGATCAACTAAGGGAATCAAGTGCGCAGTATCCTGCTGGGATCAGAGGCATAGGAGTACAACTGTACCTTGGATTGGTGGGAGACTGATTGGGGTTCAACTATAGTCCAGTCCGAAGTTAGCTTGTAGTAGGCTAGTGTCTGTAGTGGCTTAATACAGTGTGTATTTGATAGACGCATTTATGTGTCTATTTTGTTCTCAATGTTCTGTATTGTTAGACTCGATTAAATACTTATTATGTTATTTTATGTTTTTGTACATGTTTTTGGAAAATAAGCTCTTGCGGCGAAATTGGCTCGAAAAGTGGTGATTTACACCCCAGGATAGAGACTAAAAACACCCCAGAAATGCGCCGGAGGAACCCAGAAAAAATGCTGGAGAAACCCCAGAAAAATTACTTAAGGCACCCCAAAGGACATGTGTTATTCGGACTCCAGCAACGGATAAGGGGTGACCTTCTTCACAAATTCAAAAAATATTTTGGCGGGAAAATATTTCTTTTCACAGGCAGATTTTTCGATCGGATTTTGGAGGGAGTTTTTGTGCGATTCAATCGCTGAAACTTCATGGGTAGTTGTGATATGTCCTAACAAAGCTAGTATGGGTGTTTGTTTCGATCAAATTTGTCTGGATAACTTGGTTTAATTCAAACAGGGAGTTGGAGGAAAAACATGAGCTTACACGAGTTGTGGTGAATCTAAACGTGTAATGCACGTGTTTGGAAGCCTTAATCAACACTTTGGAACGTGAAGAAGATTTATAAGGAATTTAATCCAGCTGCAATGCGTAAAAATCAAAATCATTGATAAAAAAAGAAAGAAAATATCCCGAGTAAATGAAGATTATTTGGAGTTAATGAAGGAGATTCAATGTCGCAATCACGTATAAATATGTTCACAAGTTATCATAAAGGGGGTGCCGAGAGTTTGGGGGGCTGAGGAGAGCCAGAGAAGAAGAAAAAATCAAGTTATAGAGCTACCATTTATCTGCTGCTGCTGAAGAACGCGAAGAACATAAGACCCACAACGAGCAATCTTATTTTGCTACATTTTCAAAGACTGGCAAGGGACAGTCTTATTTTGCTACAAATTCAGCGACAATCGCCCGACAGTCTTATTTATTACAGTCGCAGGACAGTCTTATTTTCCGAGGGTCGTAGTTCTCTGGTTTGTAACAAACATAATTGTTACCAACCCGGTTTTGAATTATTTCTCCCTTTTCATCATTTGTAAACACCCTTTGAGCAATAATAATGATTTTTGAGCGTGTTTCCAACATGATGAGCGGCTAATTCTCCCACAACCAAGGCAATGAGGAAGCTATTTACGCATGAATAATTGGTAACTATTTTATTTTCTCTAATATTTAATTATAATTCACTCAATCACTGCTTTTGCAGAGTTTTAAATTGTTTGCGTAATTTTCCTAATCAGTTATGATTCAATTAGATAGGTTATGCTTTGTTTAGATAATCTATACTTAAGGGATAAAATTGATGTTTGAGAATTTTCTTGATTATTAGTGAGTTAAGATATAAAGGACTTAAAAGATAATTAGAGTTTTGGATTATTTACCATCATTGATTCATATGTAATAGTGGAATCAGTGTCTTGGTTGTTTTCTCATACCTCTCGCCCACTTTGTTAATATTTTTTTATATAATTTTATTAAATCTTTAAATTTAATCTTCACAAGTCCGAGAGTTTGAACCTCATTACTACAACAACAATCAAAAACATAATCATTTTGGCGCCGCCGACGCGGATTTGTGCTTAGGTAGAATTTTTAGGTTTTTTTTTATTTCATTTGTTCTTTTTACGTTTCTTTGGGTGTGTCTTTGTATTACAGGTTTGAAGTTGGATACTAAAGACTTGGAATCAAAGCTTAAAGCTAAAAGAGAAGGAAAAAGACAAAGAAAAAAAAAAGCGAAAGAAAAACTTAAAAAAAAAAGAGAGAGAATTTATTTATTTTTTATTTTTTTTAGAGACCTTCCATTTTTTGTAATTTTTTTTTAATTTCTTTTCTTTTGCACTTTATTTGGACTTTGGACATGAACAATTATTATTTTTATTTTTTTAAACCCTAAGGAAGGGTACATTTAATATAAAACTGTTTGCAGGAAGGAAGACGATTACAATATCGTCTAGGCCCCTCGGGTTCGCACATGACATATGAGTCGTGGCCCGAGTCGACTTCAGCGGTTCTGCGCCCGTCTGGTACGGGAGGTAAGCTTTCGAAACACTCGTGAATCCCTTGTCAACGGGTTTATTGTATGCCTTAAGGTGAATATATGCTGAGGATTTGAATACGGTTGTTTTAATTTCCTAGTAAAGGGAAATGCCTGACCATACAAGATAAGGGTTCGGATTTCATCACCGTTCTCTTCTTGCTTGCCTTAGGAAAACGAAACCGAACGCGAACCTAAGCCTAAAATTTTGAGTAGAACGAGACCGATAGGGTAACGAGCTTAATAGGAAAGTCATTCGAGAAATATTGGTTACTCTTTTAAGCATACTTCGAAGTTCATAATGGTTTCTGTGAGTTGAATGCGTGACTGAGCCGCCTTGTAATACCGGTGAGACCTTGGGTATCAAAGCTCCTCGCAGCTTCCCTCGTCTCAATTCAACTTACTTAAACTCGAATTGATTCCAGAGAGGTTTGCTCAGATTAACGAATTCCTTTTCGAAAGATTAGAAGCTGGTCTAGAAACAATCTAAGTGGAGCCATCATGCTTGTTGTTTGCTAGATTTTATAGGTTTGATTTGGTCGAGTCAGCCTTGTTTGTGATGGTGTAGAATTCCCTTGCAATTAAGAATGTCGAACTGGTATGATAGAAGCCAATACAATGATTATCGAACTTAATTTGAATATGGACATCATCCTTTTTATGACCATGTTGGGAATAGTGGTTGGGAACGCCATCCTTTGGAAGGATATGGGTCATACCCTGGTGAGCCCAATTACTATCCACACATGCATCATTCTTACGATCAAGAAGATTATAGTACTAGTTCTTCGTCTCTAGAGGATACAATCAAACTATTGAAAAGTAGTCCTTTTTATGATCCCTCAGTTCCTATTCCTCCTTTAGAAGAGTCCCTCAGGGAATAGCTGAGTCGACGCGTAAGTTAGCTGAGATGAATAGTGTAATTATAGACGAAAGAACTACAATAATGAGTGAACTTTCTACAGAGGAATCCCTCAAGCTGATGGCTGAGACGAACGAAAGAATTGCTCGAAATTACTTGAATTGACAATATAGTGTATCCAATAATACCCTTGAGAATGAAGATAGTTATTTACGTAATCAAGATAACAAGGTTAGAATTGGTAGCACTACTTGTTTTGATGAGGTTCGATCTTTTTCATGTTATTATGATGAGGATAGTGTTGATGGAGAATCATACTTATGTAGGAATAGTGATCAGGAAATGGATACTCCAATTGAGCTTTACAATGATAATATTATTTCTATTTCAAATCCAAATAATTTTAATAATTATTCACCTATTCAAAAGGACGAGGATTTGACTAGAGATACCCTCGTTTTAGATGATGTAGTATTTCTTGTTTACAAAGCCGATAATGATTTAGAGGAACGAGTTTATTCTGAGAATAATGTTTTAGAGTCTAGCGATTTAGAAACAATAGTCTTAGACGAAGAAGATGAACTCGTAGAGCTTTTAAATATGAGTGAGGATGCATCACCTGAGTATAACCTAAAAGAAGCAATTGACCATTTTCAGGATTCCGATAATCTAGAAATTAGGGAACTTGTAGTTAATCTACCTAGAGACACCCAAAACTCTAAGTTTGGGGGTGATTATCACTCTCCATGTGTTTTACCTTTAACTCTTAGAAAGTTCCCTCGTGTAGGACTTGACATTTGTGTCTCAACCATCTTACAAGATTATCTTCATACTTGTTTTCCCGAACCTAATGATGTCCAGAAAGAAGCTCAGTTGTTAGAAAACCATCCTATGGTTGATGTGGTTGACCCAGGCTATGATACCAAGATTGACTTTGTTTTCCCACCAACAAATTTTCTTCCAATTGTGGGAACATTTGATTTTAAGATTTGTCAGTTATTAAGTTTTGAGACTAAACCTAGTTACTTTAGGAGAATAGGGTCGACACATTTTCTTAAGGAAGACCAACTCTTTCATTGTGGTAAGTTTTGTGAGTCAAGTCTAATTGACTTTAAGGATCCGCAGTAGTTCAGGTTATTTTTATGTGCTTCTAAGTTCGTACTTGAGTATTTCCAGACTCTACAACCTGATCTTAAGAATCCTTCTTTTGAGGAAGTCCAGCCTATGAAAGCATTTTATTTAGACCCTTTTATAGAGACTAAACCTGACCACAACTAGAGATAGTTGTCTTAAACAAAAAGTTAAATAAGGGTATGTTCGGTATCTTCTTGGTCTGTTGCAGTTTCCTCTTCTTGTGGTTAAAACTTTTTAATCCAGATGACCCACAATTATTCCGGCTACTTCTATATGATTCTATGAGGTGACTAATTCCTTCCGATGTCTGGCTGAAGACTTTAAACTTAGCACTTCTTGGGAGGTAACCCAATCTCATGCAACACGGTAATATCTTTCCTTAACCCTTTTGCTTCAAATGGTAACAACTTCTCCTTGTTCATATGCTTTTAATTTTATCTTTAGAACATTGAGGACAATAGTAGATTTAAGTTTGGGGGTATGGAAGGAACTTTTTAGTTGCACTTTTGAAACTTCTAGCGTCACATGGTATCCAGTTAGCTAAGTTTACATACTGTTTCTCACGGAAAAAATAGAAATTAGAATGCTAGGGATAACAACCTTTTGAGACATTAGAGAAAAAGACATTGAGATCCTTGAAATTCAGGAGAGAACTTGTTCCTTTAGAGGGTAACCGTGATGGACCTAATCATCCATGATGGAAAGGCAAGTAGGTCAGGAAATGCCAGAAAGACAAAGCAACCTCACAATGTTACTGGATTGCGATTCTCTCTCAGTAGAAACTTATCATCATCAACAAGCGGAGCGACATCAAAATCTATGAACAAAGTTGAAGACGTTTAAGGTTTAGAAGCAACAATAGAAAAGAATAATTCAAAAATCTAAATTGAAGACTCAGAAGTTATAAGAGAAAATGATATAAGTTGTTGGAATTCATCACAAGTTGCGAAGATCCAAGTTTTGAAAGTCCTTCTCTCATGGCCATGTAATTGTTGTCTTGTAATTTTTGTTTCAAAAAAAAAAAAAATGAAAAATGAAAAAAATTCATCGTTACGTTTTGTTCAATAAGGCCAAAGGGAAGTAGAAATTTATAAGTCAAGCAAGAAATCGAAGAGAAGAGTTAATTTTCAAGGTTCTATGAGGTTCAATAATTTATCATCAACAGTTTAAGACCGAAGAAGAAGTTGTTTCTACTGATCACTATGAGAGAGTCGAAGAAAGATACATTTGGTTGCTTTGTTAGTCCGCTTTCAATCTGGCATAAGATCTTTCTATCACTGGTTTAACTCATCACACGTAATTAGTCCAGTTGTGTAGCAGATGTCCCTCTCATCTTTATCTCTCTCCTAATCTTATCCAGCTGTAAAGCAGCGGACGCATCTTACAATGTTTATCTAGCTGTGTAGCGGATATCTCTTTATCTAGCAGTGTTGCGGATGTGTCTCCCCTTTTCTTCAGTCACCTTTAGAGCTGATACCTTTAATTTCCCTGTCATTCTAGTTACTTGGAGATAGGTTGAGAATTTGTATATCCTCATAGCTCTTTGGATACTTGTGACCAATTAGAAGTAATGGTTTTGTGGGTACACCTCTGGTAAACCCTCCCGAGATTAACTCGGTTTTATTTTTTAGTTTTGCTCGAGGACTAGCAAATAATAAGTTTGGGGGTATTTGATAGACGCATTTATGTGTCTATTTTGTTCCCAATGTTCTGTATTGTTAGACTCGATTAAATACTTATTATGTTATTTTATGTTTTTGTAGATGTTTTTGGAAAAATAAGCTCTTGCGGCGAAATTGGCTCGAAAAGTGGTGATTTACACCCCAGGATAAAGACTAAAAACACCCCAGAAATGCGCCGGAGGAACCCAGAAAAAATGCTGGAAACACCCCAGAAAAATTACTTAAGGCACCCCAAAGGACATGTGTTATTCGGACTCCAACAACGGATAAGGGGCGACTACTGGATAAGGGGTGACCTTCTTCACAAATTCAAAAAAATATTTTGGCGGGAAATATTTCTTTTCACAGGCAGATTTTTCGACCGGATTTTGGAGGAGTTTTTGCGCGATTCAATCGCTGAAACTTCATGGGTAGTTGTGATATGTCCTAACAAAGCTAGTATGCGTGTTTGTTTCGATCAAATTTTTCTGGATAACTTGGTTTAAGTCAAACAGGGAGTTGGAGGAAAAACATGAGCTTACACGAGTTGTGGTGAATCTAAACGTGTAATGCACGTGTTTGGAAGCCTTAATCAACACTTTGGAACGTGAAGAAGATTTATAAGGAATTTAATCCAGCTGCAGATGCGTAAAAATCAAAATCACTGATAAAAAAAGAAAGAAAATATCTCGAGTAAATGAAGATTATTTGGAGTTAATGGAGGAGATTCAATGTTGCAATCAGGTATAAATATGTTCACAAGGTATCATAGAGGGGGTGTCGAGAGTTTGGGGGGCTGAGGAGAGTTAGAGAAGAAGAAAAAATCAAGTTACAGAGCTGCCATTTTTCTGCTGCTGCTGAAGAACGCGAAGAACATAAGACCCACAACAAGCAGTCTTATTTCGCTACAGTTTCAAACACTGTCGGGGACAGTCTTATTTTGCTACAGTTTCAGCGACTCTCCCCACAGTCTTATTTGTTATAGTCGCAGGACAGTCTTATTTGCCGAGGGTTGTAGTTCTCTGGTTTGTAACAAATATAATTGTTACAAACCCGGTTTTGAATTATTTCTCCCTTTTCATCATTTGTAAACACCCTTTGAGAAATAATAATGATTTTTGAGCGTGTTTCCAACATGATGAGCGGCTAATTCTCCCACAACCAAGGCAATGAGGAAGCTATTTACGCATGAATAATTGGTAACTATTTTATTTTATTTAATATTTAATTATAATTCACTCAATCACTGCTTTTGCAGAGTTTTAAATTGTTTGCATAATTTTCCTAATCAGTTGTGATTCAATTAGATAGGTTATGCTTTGTTTAGATAATCTATGCTTAAGGAATACAATTGATGTTTGAGAATTTGCTTGATTATTAGTGAGTTAAGATATAAAGGACTTAAAAGATAATAAGAGTTTTGGATTATTTACCATCATTAATTCATGTGTAATAGTGGAATCAGTGTCTTGGTTGTTTTCTCATACCTCTCGCCCACTTTGTTAATATTTTTGTATATAATTTTATTAAATCTTTAAATTTAATCTTCACAAGTCCGAGAGTTTGAACCTCATTACTACAACAACAATCAAAAACATAATCATTTTGGCGCCGCCGACGCGGATTTGTGCTTAGGTAGAATTTTTAGGTTTTTTTTATTTCATTTGTTCTTTTTACATTTCTTTGGGTGTGTCTTTGTATTACAGGTTTGAAGTTGGATACTAAAGACTTGGAATCAAAGTTAAAGCTAAAAGAGAAGGAAAAAGACAAAGCAAAAAAAAAATAGAAAGAAAAAATTAAAAAAAAAAAGAGAGAGAGAATTTTTTTTTTTAGTGTAATTATTTTTTTTTATTTCTTTTCTTTTGGACTTTGGACATGGACAATTATTAATTTTATTTTTTTAAACCCTAAGGAAGGGTACATTAAATATAAAACTGTTTGCAGGGAAGGACGACGATTACAATATCGTCTAGGCCCCTCGGGTTCGCACATGACATAGGAGTCGTGGCCCGAGTCGACTTCAGCGGTTCTGCGCCCGTCTGGTACGGGAGGTAAGATTTCGAAACACCCGCGAATCCCCTGTCAGCGGATTTATTGTATGCCTAAGGTGAATATATGTTGAGGATTTGAATACGGTTGTTTTAATTTCCTAGTAAGGGCAAGGCCTGGCCATACAAGATAAGGGTTCGGATTTCATCACCGTTCTCTTCTTGCCCGCCTTAGGAAAACGAAACCAAACGCGAACCTAAGCCTAAAGTTTTGACTAGAACGAGACCGATAGGGTAACGAGCTTAATAGGAAAGTCATTCGAGAAATATTGGTTATTCTTTTAAGCATACTTCGAAGTTCATGATGGTTTCTGTGAGTTGAATGCGTGACTGCGCCGCCTTGTAATACCGGTGAGACCTTGGGTATCAAAGCTCCTCGCATCTTCCCTCGTCTCAATTCAACTTACTTAAACTCGGATTGATTCCAGAGAGGTTTGCTCAGATTGTAACGAATTCGTGTTCGAAAGATTAGAAGCTGGTCTAGAAACAATCTAAGTGGACCCATCATGCTTGTTGTTTTCTAGATTTTACAGGTTTGATTTGGTCGAGTCAGCCTTGTTTGTGATTGTGTAGAATTCCCTTGCAATTAAGAATGTCGAACTGGTATGATAGAAGCCAATACAATGATTATCGACCTGAATTTGAATATGGACATCATCCCTTTTATGACCATGTTGGGAATAGTGGTTGGGAACGCCATCCTTTGGAAGGATATGGGTCATACCCTGGTGAGCCCAATTACTATCAACACATGCATCAGTCTTACGAGCAAGAAGATTATAATACTAGTTCTTCGTCTCTAGAGGGTACGATCAAACTATTGAAAAGTAGTCCTTTTATGATCCCTTTGTTCCTATTCCTCCTTTAGAAGAGTCCCTCAGGGAGTTAGCTGAGTCGACGCGTAAGTTAGCTGAGATGAATAGTGTAATTGTAGACGAAAGAACTACAATAATGAGTGAACTTTCTATAGAGGAATCCCTCAAGCTGATGGCTGAGACGAACGAAAGAATTGCTCGAAATTACTTGAATTTCCAATATAGTGTATCCAATAATACCCTTGAGAATGAAGATAGTTATTTACATAATCAAGATAACAAGGTTAGAATTGGTAGCACTACTTGTTTTGAGGAGGTTCGATCTTTTTCATGTTATTATGATGAGGATAGTGTTGATGGAGAATCATACTTATGTAGGAATAGTGATCAGGAAATGGATACTCCAATTGAGCTTTACAATGATAATATTATTTCTATTTCAAATCCAAATCCAAATAATTTTAATAATTATTCACCTATTCAAAAGGACGAGGATTTGACTAGAGATACCCTCGTTTTAGACGATGTAGTATTTCCTGTTTACAAAGCCGATAATGATTTAGAGGAACGAGTTTATTCTGAGAATAATGTTTTAGAGTCTAGCGATTTAGAAACAATAGTCTTAGACGAAGAAGATGAACTCGTAGAGCTTTTAAATATGAGTGAGGATGCATCACCTGAGTATAACCTAAAAGAAGCAATTGACCATTTTCAGGATTCCGATAATCTAGAAATTAGGGAACTTGTAGTTAATCTACCTAGAGACACCCAAAACTCTAAGTTTGGGGGTGATTATCACTCTCCATGTGTTTTACCTTTAACTCTTAGAAAGTTCCCTCGTGTAGGACTTGAAATTTGTGCTTCAACCATCTTACAAGATTATCTTCATACTTGTTTTCCCGAACCTAATGATGTCCAGAAAGAAGCTCAGTTATTAGAAACCCATCCTCTGGTTGATGTGGTTGACCCAGGCTATGATACCAAGATTCACTTTGTTTTCCCACCAACAAATTTTCTTCCAATTGTGGGAACATTTGATTTTAAGATGTGTCGGTTATTAAGTTTTGAGACGAAACCTAATTACTTTAGGAGAATATGGTCAACACATTTTCTTAAGGAAGACCAACTCTTTCATTATGGTCAGTTTTGTGAGTCAAGTCTAATTGAATTTAAGGATCCGAAGTTGTTCAGGTTATTGTTATGTGATTCTAAGTTCCTACTTGAGTATTTCCAGACTCTACAACCTGATCTTAAGAATCCTTCTTTTGAGGAAGTCCAGCCTATGAAAGAATTTTATTTAGACCCTTTTATAGAGCCTGAACCTGAGCCACAACTAGAGATAGTTGTCTTAAACAAAAAGTTAAATAAGGGTATGTTCGGTATCTTCTTGGTCTGTTGCAGTTTCCTCTTCTTGTGGTTAGCACTTTTTAATCCAGATGACCCACAATTATTCCGGCTACTTCTATATGATTCTATGAGGTGACTAATTCCTTCCGATGTCTGGCTGAAGACTTTAAACTTAGCACTTCTTGGGAGGTAACCCAATCTCATGCAACACGGTAATATCTTTCCTTAACCCTTTTGATTCAAATGGTAACAACTTCTCCTTGTTCATATGCTTTTAATTTTATCTTCAGAACATTGAAGACAATGTTAGATTTAAGTTCGGGGGTATGGAAGGAACTTTTTAGTTGCACTTTTGAAACTTCTAGCGTCACATGGTATCCGGTTAGCTAAGTTTACATACTGTTTCTCAACGAAAAGATAGAAATTGGAATGCTAGGGATAACAACCTTTTGAGACATTAGAGAAAAAGACATTGAGATCCTTGAAATTCAGGAGAGAACTTGTTCCTTTAGAGGGTAACCGTGATGGACCGAATCATCCATGATGGAAAGGCAAGTAGGTCAGGAAATGCCAGAAAGACAAAGCAACCTCACAATGTTACTGGATTGCGACTCTCTCTCAGTAGAAACTTATCATCATCAACAAGCGGAGCGACATCAAAATCTATGAAGATAGTTGAAGACGTTTAAGGCTTAGAAGCAACAATAGAAAAGAATAATTCAAAAATCAAAATTAAAGACTCGGAAGTTATTAGAGCAAATGATATAAGTTGTTGGAATTCATCACAAGTTGCGAAGATCCAAATTTTGAAAGTCCTTCTCTCATGGCCATGTAAATAGTTGTCTTGTAATTTTTGTTTCAAAAAAAAAAAAAAAAAAAATGAAAAATGCAAAAAAATTCATCGTTACGTTTTGTTCAATAAGGCCAAAGGGAAGTAGAAATTTATAAGTCAAGCAAGAAATCGAAGAGAAGAGTTAATTGTCAAGGTTCTATGAGGTTCGATAGTTTATCATCAACAGTTGAAGACCGAAGAAGACGTTGTTTCTACTGAACACTATGAGAGAGTCGAAGAAAGATACATTTGGTTGCTTCGTTAGTCCGCTTTCAATCTGGCACAAGATCTTTCTAGCACTGGTTTAACTCATCACACGTAATTAGTCCAGCTGTGTAGCAGATGTCCCTCTCATATTTATCTCTCTTCTAATCTTATCCAGCTGTAAAGCAGCGGACGCATCTTACAATGTTTATCTAGCTGTGTAGCGGATATCTCTTTATCTAGCAGTGTTGCGGATGTGTCTTCCCTTTTCTTCAGTCAGCTTTAGAGATGATACCTTTAATTTCCCTGGCATTCTAGTTACTTGGAGATAGGTTGAGAATTTCTATGTCCTCATAGCTCTTTGGATACTTGTGACCAATTAGAAGTAATTGTTTTGTGGGTACACCTCTGGTAAACCCTCCCGAGATTAACTCGGTTTTATTTTTTAGTTTTGCTCAAGGACTAGCAAATAATAAGTTTGGGGGTATTTGATAGACGCATTTATGTGTTTATTTTGTTCCCAATGTTCTGTATTGTTAGACTCGATTAAATACTTATTATGTTATTTTATGTTTTTGTAGATGTTTTTGGAAAAATAAGCTCTTGCGGCGAAATTGGCTCGAAAAGTGGTGATTTACACCCCAGGATAGAGACTAAAAACACCCCAGAAATGCGCCGGAGGAACCCAGAAAAAATGCTGGAAACACCCCAGAAAAATTACTTAAGGCACCCCAAAGGACATGTGTTATTCGGACTCCAGCAACGGATAAGGGGAGACCACTGGATAAGGGGTGACCTTCGTCACAAATTCAAAAAATATTTTGGCGGGAAAATATTTCTTTTCATAGGAAGATTTTTCGATCGGATTTTGGAGGAGTTTTTGTGCAATTCAATCGCTGAAACTTCATGGGTAGTTGTGATATGTCCTAACAAAGCTAGTATGGGTGTTTGTTTCGATCTTATTTGTCTGGATAACTTGGTTTAATTCAAACAGGGAGTTGGAGGAAAAAAATGAGCTTACACGAGTTGTGGTGAATCTAAACGTGTAATGCACGTGTTTGGAAGCCTTAATCAACACTTTGGAACGTGAAGAAGATTTATAAGGAATTTAATCCAGCTGCAGATGCGTAAAAATCAAAATCACTGATAAAAAAAGAAAGAAAATATCCCGAGTAAATGAAGATTATTTGGAGTTAATGGAGGATATTCAATGTCGCAATCACGTATAAATATGTTCACAAAGTATCATAGAGGGGGTGTCGAGTGTTTGGGGGGATGAGGAGAGCCAGAGAAGAAGAAAAATTCAAGTTACAGAGCTGTCATTTTTCTGCTGCCGCTGAAGAACGCGAAGAACATAAGACCCACACTGAGCAGTCTTATTTTGCTACAGGTTCAAAGACTGTCTGGGACAGTCTTATTTTGCTACAGTTTCAGCGACTGTCCGCCGACAGTCTTATTTGTTACAGTCGCAGGACAGTCTTATTTTCCGAGGGTCGTAGTTCTCTGGTTTGTAACAAATATAATTGTTACAAACCTGGTTTTGAATTATTTCTCCCTTTTCATCATTTGTAAACACCCTTTGAGCAATAATAATGATTTTTGAGCGAGTTTCCAACATGATGAGCGGCTAATTCTCCCACAACCAAGGCAATGAGGAAGCTATTTGCGCATGAATAATTGGTAACTATTTTATTTTCTCTAATATTTAATTATAATTCACTCAATCACTGCTTTTGCAGAGTTTTAAATTGTTTGCGTAATTTTCCTAATCAGTTGTGATTCAATTAGATAGGTTATGCTTTGTTTAGATAATCTACGCTTAAGGGATACAATTGATGTTTGAGAATTTGCTTGATTATTAGTGAGTTAAGATATAAAGGACTTAAAAGATAATTAGAGTTTTGCATTATTTACCATCATTAATTCATGTGTAATAGTGGAATCAGTGTCTTGGTTGTTTTCTCATACATCTCGCCCACTTTGTTAATATTTTTGTATATAATTTTATTAAATCTTTAAATTTAATCTTCACAAGTCCGAGAGTTTGAACCTCATTACTACAACAACAATCAAAATTAATATCAGTATTCAATCTGGACTAGGTCTCGGGGTTTTTCTGCATTTGCGGTTTCCTCGTTAACAAAACTTCTGGTGTCTGTGTTATTTCTTTTCCGCATTATATTTTTTATATAATTGAAATAATACAAGTTGTGCCTTAAAGATCATCAATTGGAAATCCAACCTTTGGTTGTTGATTGATATTGATTGATCCTTGGACATTGGTTTTTGGTACCGTCCAAGTTATCTCTCCTTGATAAAGACTCGTAGAATTCCATTTGCTTGAGTAAAGATCAAATCGAGAGATTGAGATATAAACTCTTTGATTTATCTTTTGATTGATTGAGTCTAACTGTCTAGTTGATTCTCATAAAAAGTATATTGGAGTTTGTCCATACAGATTGCTAAGCGAAATATTGGATGGTGTTGTTAAACCCCCGCTTTTTCAATTGGTATCAGACGAGGCAAACACGTTAAAGACCTTATAAGTCTGTGTTTGTAGCGATCTGTTTATGGACGAGTCTATCTCTAATAAGGTACCAGTTCATAAATTACCAGATGATTCTAAAAGCTTGGATTCACCTGAGAGAACTGTCACATCTAAGTCAATATCTAAACATTCTCTTGATGTAAAAACTGTTGATTGGGAAACTCTCCTAGAAGAACAGTTGGATGAAATTTCTGATGAAGGTGATTTAGATATTGATAGAGATGTTGATGAGGAAGTCTCAGAGTATGTTAAGTTATTGGATTCATGGAAAATGAAGAAGATTACAACTTCTCATGTCTCACCTCTTCTGATTCCTCCCTGTCGAGAAAACAAGAAATTGAGAAGATGTTACGCAGGTGTTTATTTTTCGAATCGATCATCAAGGATTCTGAGGAAAACCTACGTATGAATTCACTTGAATGTGGTAATCTTTATCAAAAGTACTTTTTGTTGGAAGAGAAACTTGAAGAATCTGAAGCAAGGTTTAACTCTCAACAAATTAGTTTTGATGACAGAGAAAGTGCTTGTCTCGCTCGAGAAAAACGCCTTGAGGCTGATTTAGCTGCTGCTCTTGATAAAATAAAGATGTTGGAAGATGACTTGAAAAAGTTCAATACTAGTTCAATAAAATTAACAACTATGCTAGGAGCAAGTAAAAATCATCGTGATACACGAGGATTGGGCTATAAGGGAATATATGCTCCAAGTATTAGCAAAGAGGTAAAATTTGTCAAGGCTAATGATTCTTCTCAACAAAAGGTTTCCACTGATGGAAAAAGTGAACTACCTTCACCGGCAGTTAAGGTTCAAAAGAGCAAAGTTTATCAACCTCTAAAGTTAGCACACACGGATCGAGGTAAGAACATTCCTTATGTTTGCCACTATTGCGGAAATAAAGGTCACCTGGAAAGGAGATGTCGTTTCCGTATAAGGAATGAGAAACTTCATGATGTTCTTGTTTGGGCATCACAAGAAGTTGTGAAACCAAGATCATACGTTAAGACTGATTCTCTTAACGTTACAGGTTGTAATTGTCTAACCTTTAGGAAAAGGAATCAGTGCTATGATAGACCTAGATTTTCCTATAAACGTCGTACGAATCCTTTTCATAATCGTAATGGTTATCAAAAGGATAAATTCGTAAAGACGAAGACAAGATCCGATGCTCCCAATTAGAGAAAGACTAACTTGCAAAAGAATAGTCAATCCAATTCTCTTCCAAGAATTCTAGAAGAGAGTGATGGGAAGAAGGTTCCGACCATTCCTAAACGCACTCAGAAGTGGATACCGAAGAAAGACAATGATGTTTTGAGTGTGAAAAGGAATGATCTTCCAGAAAACTCCATGACTATGGAAAAGGCAGTATCCATGATGTTGGAACTTAACAAGTTTTTTGGAAAATTGGAATTGGATGTGAAAGGTTCTAAAAGTGATCTCTTCCATGATAATCCAAAGGTCACTTGTGGTGAGCAAGACTTTGTTCACCCCCAACGCAACTTGATTGTGTTGGAAGTGCATCCTCACCAAGGAATGCCATGCTTTGTATACGGTGAGGGAAGCACAAGAATTGGGGCACACAAATTATGTTCGATAAGGCGGTAGAATTTGATTGGATTCATCTAAAAAGGTATGTCTATAAACTTGAGCAAAATTTGTACTTTTATTTTCTTAGAATACTTATAATAATCTTGCTTATCGTTCATTTCTAGCTAACTTGATCTGTGTTTAAGGTTATTAAATGTTTAGGTTTGAAAATCAAAGTCCGGGATGTTTGGACTACATGGTACACATACCAAGTATGCATAACAACATTTAAAATCAAAATCCAAGGGTTTAAGTTCGCAAACCCGTATGCATACTTGACGTCGATATTCGGTAAACTTGTTTTGGCCGTAACTTCTTCGTCCGGACTCGGATTTACCTCATTATTTTTGCATTCTCTTCCTTATTGAATTCCCTTCAAAATAGAGATGAGAATTGTTGAATTTGGATGAGTTAATTTTGGTATTTGTCCTGTCTCTTGTTTTTAGTGTTTGCTCCGTTTCGTTGCACTTGTTCTATTCTCTTGGACTTGGGCACTGGGATTCTTGGAGAAATCCTATTCTAAGCTATTTTGTGGCCGTTACAAGAGTGATGTTGGTGAATCACAAAGAAGGAAGTTTGAGAATGGGTAGTAGTTCACATTTCTATATATTCTTGAGTGTTCACAATCATGGTGCATAGTCGTCAATGACTTTGTATGTTCTTCTTTGTTAAAGAAATATTTTTATACGCTTTTGGTAACCACTCTTGGTATAAATCCGTGCAAAAAAGATTGATTCTACCTTCTAAGGGAAAAGATTATTATTGCAGTATTAATCTTTATTATTTTGTGATACTGCAATTGTTTATGGGATATGTATTGTTTGCGTCCGTGAACTTGAAGGTCCCATATGTTGTCAAAAGTAAAGTCGTTCATAAATTGGTATTCATATTGATGAAAGGACGAATGGACTTTTGACAAATACAAAAGTTATACATATGCAATCATTTATTTGATGGAAAATAGGGTAAAATCTTTTGTGTGACAAGGATAAAGTCTATTATGTCATTATGCAAATAGTGATGGAAAGATAGAATGGATCCCTGTATGTTATCCACGGTATTGATCTTCATTGATCCATTTTATTATGTTTTACCGTGAAGGCTCCATTGTGTGTCTTATGTTGAGAACGATACAACTAAGTCGATTTTTCTTATTGGCTTTGTTGGTTGTTCCATAAGATGCTATATGTTGAGCATTATGAACTAAATTAATTATCTTGGTTGATTATTTAGTTATTTGCTCCGAAAGTCTTCTTTTGTCGAGCAAATCCTTTGACATTTAAATTGATTACTTTTATGATTAGTTTGGTTGTTTGTATTCCAATAAGATTAATTATAAGTTCTCTTGTAATTAGTCTAGTTGAGTTTTCATATACTCCACAAGTTCTTGTGTTGAGTATATGAACGACTATACTAATCATGTTCTATTGTTTGATGTAGTCGTATATTCCGTAAGGTTTTCCTTATGTTGAGTATTTGAACGATTAAGGTAGTCATCTCCGTGTGGTTATCTTAATCGTAGCTCCGTGAGTTTTCTTATGTTGAGCACAATCAACTAAATTGATCACTTTTGTGGTTTGATTTAGTTGTGTATTCCAATTAAATTAATCATGGGTTTAATTGTGATTAATTTGATTGAGTTTTGGATATAAAAATCATTTCCATGGTTTTTGGTGTCCAATTAAAAAATCCTTCTTTTCTTTCGAAATTAAGGTCGCTCTTGTTGTTCTTTCGGGAATGACATCAAATGGGGGAGAGTTCTTTTGAACTTGTGCTTAATGGTAATATCTTGCGGGGTGTGCGGTTGTGGAATTTTATAGGGGTTATCTTGTATCTTAAAACTCGTTGATGAATGCATCTAGCTTCGGATTTATGATTGCATCTAAATTAAGTTGGTATGTATTTTTATTTTAGTCTATGAAATATCTCTTGTGGAAATTTCATTGTGATCTCGTTCTTGTACCTTTGCCAATTTTATTGACAAAAGGGGGAGAAATATTGTAGTTCACACTACAAATACATATGATTTTTGGATCATTGTGTAAGGGGGAGTGGTTTCCATGATCAAGATGGAGTATTCACTAAGGGGGAGTGATACATATCACCATAGTATTATTGTTAAAGTCGTGATACAATTGGACTTTGATGTTACATAATAATATTATGACACCGTATAATAATGATCGAGAATCTCGATTTCTCTTATTGTTATAGCTACGGATCTTCAACAACGGTGATGCTAAACTTACAACCTTTGGGATCATTGGAGTACTTGGAAGGACGAAGATTTCAGGGAAAGTTGAAGATTAGACTATGGAATAAGAGTCACTAAAGTTTATCTTTTTTGTATTCCATATGTATGAATAGTTTTGTCACTAAAATTGACAAAGGGGGAGATTGTTAGAGCATAGCTCGGTCGACCTCGCATGCGTTGCTATCTCAAGCATGTTTGTCAATGTTAGTGATCAAAACTATGAGTCTTGGTTTCTAGCCTACATAGCTAAGTCTCGGACTAGGATAGAAAAGTGTAGTTGAGCTCAAGGACTTCATGGCGATTCATCATACAACGACGAAGATCTACTCAAGTAACCGTGGAACTTCATCAACAAAAATGTATGTGGAGACTTGAACTTATCTATCACTCAAAAGTCTATCTTTTCTATCTCCTACTTCTTATGAGACAAAAGTCGTATGCTATATAGACTGGATCATACACATTTGATATTTCGATCCGAGTATATGTCGCCTATCTATATCTCGAAATCATGTGTCGGTAAAGCGTTTCGCTTTGATCAAGTTTATCTTCACCTAGTGATGAAAGTCATGAAAAGTTTCAATTACTTTGAGAATTGCTCTGACGCGAAACGGTATGTGAATAACGGCTATATAACGTCCTCTGAGAATGTCTCAATGATCGGAATGAGAGTTTAGATTGCATAACCATGTATTCCTTAATCCGAAGTTTTTGAACTTTGTTGATTGAGAGAAACTGGAGGAATTAGCTTTGCCAAGTCTGCGAACCCAGTCCACGAACTCAGTCCGCGAACTGACGGAAGTTCTTGTACCGAGAATTTCTGCTGGGATTTTCCAAAAACTCGTTTGTGTGTAAGTCTGCGAGCTCAGTCCGCGAACCTAGTCCGCGAAATGGCGAAAGTCTCATTGCCGAGATTTTCTGCTGAGTTTGGAAAACTCCACCGGTTGTCTTAAGTCCGCGAACTTGTTTGTGAGCTTAAGAGGTTATGATCTAAAGATGTGCTCTGAACATGAAACTTAAATTACTAAGGAATGATTTATGCAAACCGTGGATATAAAGTTCATGAGTCGATTCAATCGAATCGAATCATCTTTGTTTCAATTGTGTCTTGCGTAGTTACATAAGATCTCATAGCAATTGAACAACTCTCTAACTAGTTCATTTCAGTCAATTGAACTAGTTATGGTGAAGAAGAACAAGGTTAATATGAAATGCTCATATGGTTAACCTTTTGGGTTACTATGTTGAACCAACATACACGTACATGTTTAGGCATGGTTTTGACAAACCCAGTAAACGTCTATCCAAGTGTGTGTGACAAGCTAAGTTTTCGATCTAACGGTTGAGAAATATCAACTTGAATTTAAATCAGGTTTTCATCTAACGGTGAATATGGATTGCTTTGTACCTAAGGCAAAACCCTGATTTGAAGACTATATAAAGGAGAAATCTAGCATTGTGCAAAACTAATCCCCACACGTCTGTGTGATACTAGTGCGCTCCCTAGAGTCGATTCTCCTTTAACCTTTGGTTTTCTTCTCTAAAATCAGGTTAACGACTTAAATACTTCATTGGGATTATGAAGCCAGACCGATACTAGTTTTATCGTAGTTGTGTGAACTGATCTTGCATCTTATATCGTACGAGTACAATATTTGATTGGCTTGAGATCGTGAGAGATCTCTGATAGGCAAGATAAAGAAGTCACAAACATCTTCGTCTCACTATTTGTGATTTCTTGACAAACCGCCTGTTTAGTCAGGAAGGATTGTAGAGAGGTGATTGATTAATCTAGGATGTTCTTCGGGAATATAAGACTGGATTATCAATTGGTTCCTGTTCACCTTGATTTCATATCTAAAGACGGAATAAAACCTAGTGTTTATCTGTGGGAGACAGATTTATCCTTTGATAGACTTTTCTGTGTGAGACAGATTTGTTTATTCTCAAGTCTGCGATTTTGGGTTGCAGCAACTCTTAGTTGTGGGTGAGATCAGCTAAGGGAATCAAGTACGCAGTATCTTGCTGGGATCAGAGGCGTAGGAGTACAACTGTACCTTGGATCGGTGGGAGACTGATTGGGGTTTAACTATAGTCCAGTCCGAAGGTATCTTGTAGTAGGCTAGTGTCTGTAGCGGCTTAATATAGTGTGTATTCAATCTGGACTAGGTCCCGGGGGTTTTCTGCATTTGCGGTTTCCTCGTTAACAAAACTTCTGGTGTCTGTGTTATTTCTTTTCCGCATTATATTTTTTATATAATTGAAATAATACAGGTTGTGCGTTAAAGATCATCAATTGGAAATCCAACCTTTGGTTGTTTATTGATATTGATTGATCCTTGGACATTGATTTTTTGTACTGTCCAAGTTATCTCTCTTTGATAAAGACTTGCAGATTTCCATTTGCTTGAGTAAAGATCAAATCGATAAATTGATATATAAACTCTTTGATATATCTTTTTATTGATTGAATCTAACTGTCTAGTTGATTCTCATAAAAAGTATATTGGAGTTTGTCCATACAGATTGCTAAGCGAAATATTGGGTGGTGTTGTTAGACCCCCGCTTTTTCAGGGGTAATAATAATATTTTCACAATATAATATGCAACAATAAACATAGACGAAGTAAACTAACGGACTCAACTCCTCGAAGCTTTCGCTGCGCAACTGTGATCTACCTATGAAACTGAAAGTGGGAATGGGTGAGAACATCATCCCTAAAAGGGATGCCCAGTAGGAATAACATTTAACTTTCATGAAATCATGGCAAGACATGGAAAACAATACATGTTTTCCCAAACATTAAAAGTGACCAAGTCACTGTAATAAAAAAACATGTATATGGACAAACTCCTTCTTCAAACAATGTATAATATGGTTGTGCAATTACGAACTCGCAAATCCACACCTAATCGTACATATGGATGTCGACAATTCCGAACTCGCAAACTGTCGACCAATATATCATAAAAGCTCTAGGTATATATGTGAAGGAGCGTATCCTATATACCACAGGTGGAAATTCTCATTTCCCATAAAAATTCATATGAAAAACAACATTACAAGTCCTTTAAAAACCATGGAAAGATTAACAGAAACCACGAAATTATCATAATGCAGTTTAAATAAAGCATGGAATGCATAACAAACAATGCATGAGTTGATAAACATAAACTTTTGTAAAAGAAAACAACAATGGTTTCAAGAGAGTTAAATGTATTCCCACCTCTTTTGATGACAAGCCATGCCTACCTCGAGATCCATGATCTACTGGTTCATCCTTTGAATCGATCGTTGTTAAATAGACTAATTGTTAATCACACAAGCACTCTAAGAGTTTAGCCAAAAGGATCACACAAGGCTCATAATATAATCTCATACAATTCTCTAGTTATAAGCTAAGTCAACTAACTAATGGTTCTAAGCCCATATATGGTTCTACACCTTTTATTATCCATCCTTAGCATAACAAAGAGTTTACTAATCCAGTTAGATAGATTCTACAGTCCGTATCTAAGTCCATTCTTGTACCTTTGCCAATTTTATTGACAAAAAGGAGGAGAAATATTGTAGTTCACACTACAAATACATATTGTTTTCAGATCATTGTGTAAGGGGGAGTGGTTTTCATGATCGAGATAGAGTATTGACTAAGGGGGAGTGATACATATCACCGTAGTATTATTGTTAAAGTCGTGATACAATTGGACTTTGATGTTATATAATAATACTATGAAACTGTATAATAATGATCGAGAATCTCGATTTCTCTCATTGTTATAGCTACGGATCTTCAACAACGATGGTGCTAAACTTACAACCTTTGAGATCATTTGAGTACTTGGTAGGATGAAGATTTCAAGGAACGTTAAAGATTAGACTATGGAATATGAGCCACTAAAGTTTATCTTTATTGTATTCCATATGTATTAATAGTTTTGTCACTAAAATTGACAAAGAGGGAGATTGTTAGAGCATAGCTCGGTCAACCTCGCATGCGTTGCTATCTCAAGCATGTTTGTCAATGTTGGTGATCAAAACTACAAGTCTTGGTTTCTAGCCTACATAGCTAAGTCTCGGACTAGGATAGAAAAATGTAGTTGATCTCAAGGACTTCATGGCAATTCATCATACAACGACGAAGATCTATACAAGGAACCGTGGAACTTCATCAACAAAAAGGTATGTGGAGACTTGAACTTATCTATCACTCAAAAGTCTATCTTTTCTATCTCCTACTTCTTATGAGACAAAAGTCGTATGCTATATAGACTGGATCATACACATTTGATATTTCGAGCTGAGCATTCATTGCTTATCTTTTATCTCGAATTCGTGTGTTGGTAAAGCGTTTCGCTTTAATCAAGTTTATCTTCACCTAGTGACGAAAGTCATGAAAAGTTTCAATCACTTTGAGAATTGCTCTGACGTGAATCAGTCTGTGAATAACGGCTACATAGCGTCCTCTGAGAATGTCTCAATGATTGAAATGAGAGTTTAGATTACATAACCATGTATTCCTTGAACCGAAGTTTTCAAACTTTGTTGATCAAGAGAAATCGGGAGGATTGTGGAATTGGCTTGCCAAGTCCGCGAACCTAATTCGCAGACTCAGTCCGCTAACTTTCGGTAGTTCTCGACCGAGAATTTCTGCTGGGATTTTCCAAAACTCGTTTGTGTGCTAAGTCCGCGAACTCAGTCCGCGAACCCAGTCCGTGAACTGGCGGAAGTTCTCATCCCGAGAATTTCTGCTGAGTTTGGAAAACTCAACCGATTAACTTAAGTCCGCGAACTTGTTTGTGAACTTAAGAGGTTATGATCTAAAGATGTGCTCTGAACATGAAACATTAAATTACTAAGGAATACTTTATGCAAACCGTGTCTATAAGGTTCATGAGCCGATTCAATCGAATCGAATCATATTTGTTTCAATTGTGTCTTGTATAGTTACATAAGATCTCATAGCAATTGAAAAACTCTGTAAATAGTACATTTGAGTCAATTGAACTAGTTATGGTGAAGAAGAAGAACTTTAATATGAAATGCTCATATGGTTAACCTTTTGGGTTACTATGTTGAACCAACATACACGTACACGTTTGGGCATGGTTTTCATGAACCCAGTAAACGTCTACCCAAGTGTGTGTGACAAGCTAAGTTTTCGATCTAACGGTTGAGAAATATTAGCTTGAATCTAAATCAGGTTTTCATCTAACGGTGAATATGGATTGCTTTGTAAGTAAGGCAAAACCCTGATTTGAAGGCTATATAAAGGAGACATCTAGCATTGTGCAAAACTAATCCCCACACGTCTGTGTGCTACTAGTTCGCCCGCTAGAGTCGATCTCCATTAACCTTTGATTTTCTTCTCTAAAATCAGGTTAACGACTTAAAGACTTCATTGGGATTGTGAAGCCAGACCGATACTACTTTATCGTTGTTGTGTGATCTGATCTTGCATCTTCTATCGTACGAGTACAATCGTTTGATTGGCTTGAGATCGTGAGGATTCTACGATAGGCAAGATAAAGAAGTCACAAACATCTTCGTCTCACTGTTTGTGATTCCTAGACAATCCGCTTGTGTAGTCAGGAAGGATTATCGAGAGGTGACTGATTAATATAGGTTGTTCTTCGGCAATATAAGACCGGATTATCAATTGGTTCTTGTTACCTTGATTTTATATCTAAAGACGGAACAAAATCTAGGGTTTATCTGTGGGAGACAGATTTATCCTCTTATAGACTTTTTTGTAAGAGACAGATCTGTTTATTATCAAGTCTGTGATTTTGGGTTACAACAACTCTTGGTTGTGGGTGAGATCAGCTAAGGGAATCAAGTGCGCAATATCCTGCTGGGATCAGAGGCGTAGGAGTACAACTGTACCTTGGATCGGTGGGAGACATATTGGGGTTCAACTATAGTCTAGTCTGAAGTTAGTTTGCAGTAGGCTAGTGTCTTTAGCGGCTTAATACAGTGTGTATTTAATCTGGACTAGGTCCCGGGGTTTTCCTGCATTTGCGGTTTCCTCGTTAACAAAATTTCTGGTGTCTGTGTTATTTCTTTTCCGCATTATATTTTATATAATTGAAATAATACAGGTTGTGCGTTAAGATCATCAATTGGAATCCAACCTTTGGTTGTTGATTGATATTTATTGATCCTTGGATGTTTGTTTTGGTACCATCCAAGTTATTCCTTGTATTTGATAAAGACTCGCTATTGATTTTATCTTGAGTAAAAAATCAAATCAAGAGAGAGATATTAACTCCTTGAGATACTTTTATCTAGATTGAGTCTGACTGTCTAATTGATTCTATAGTAAAGTATTTCGGAGTTAGTCCATACAGATTGATAAGAGAAATATTGGGTGGTGTTGTTAGACCCCCGCTTTTTCAATTGGTATCAGAGCAGGCAAACACGTTTAAGACCTTACAAGTCTGTGTTTGTAGCGATCTGACTCTATGGACAGAAGTGCTATCTCAATAAATGCACCACCAGATCCAGGGATTTCAGAATTCTCTTCCATGACTGATTTTAATAAAATTTGTAGAAGAAATTCTATCTAAACCTCCACCAGGTTTAAAATCCCTTGAAGTGTTTTCAGGTTTTGAAAAGAAACTTGAGAGCTTATCTCTTGATGTTGAGTTATACCTCCAAAAAGAGCAAGAATCTCTTGACAGGCTAAATCAAGTTATGATGAATAATATTCATGTTGAGGTTGATATTGATTTACTAATCAATGAGCGCAATGCTCCTCCTCTATGTAATCCAATTAGTTGTGATAAACTAAACGAATTACAAGAGGAGTTTAAATCTCAGTCATCTGAGTGTATCACCTCAAAGCATGAATTGATTCATTGCTCAATTCTTGATACTTCCTATCAAAATAGTAGTATTGTCTTCTTTTATGAAGAATCTAGGACGTCTCTTTTTATCAAAAGAGTTTCCCTTCATAATACTAAAAACTATCTGCAGAAACTATTTTTTATAAGTTGGAAAACAAGAAATCAGAAACACAAATATTTTTTGGTTCTCTTGAAGTTCTTTGTTAGACTTATAAAAACAGTTCTTTGTTGGAAAGAAACTCTTTCTTGGTGCCATGGTGAGAAAAACATTGTTCACCTCAACACAACTTGATTGTGTTGAAAGGTGCATCCTCACTAAGAACTGCCTTGTTATGTATACGGTGAGGGAAGCACAAGAACTGGGGCATACATATTAAGTTGGGTATGATGATTTTGAATGTTTGGTAACGCTGCAGAATTCGATTGGATTCTTCTAAAAATGTATGTCTATAAACTTGAGCAATATTTGTATTTTTATTTGCTTAGAGTAATTATAATGATCCATGTACCTTGCTTATAATTCATTTCTACCTAACTTGATCTGTGTTTAAGGTTCTTATATGTGTAGGTTTGAAAATAATAGTTAGGGATGTTTGGACTTCATGATAGACATACCAAGTATGCATAACATCTTTTAAAATCAAAATACAGGGGTTTAAGTTCGCAAACCCAGTTTGCAAACTGCTAAAAGTCATGAAAATTCGTTTGCAAACCCGTATGCATACTTGCTTGTAGACGTCGATATTCGGTAAACTTGTTTTGTCCGTGATTTCTTCGTCCGAACTCGGAAAGACCTCATTCTTTTTGCATTCTCTTTCTTTTTGAATTATCTTCAAAATGGAGATGAGAAACCTTGAATTTGGATGAGTTAAGATTGGTATTTGTCTTGTCTCTTGTTTTTTTGAGTTTTTTGCTCCATTTCGTTGCACTTGTTCCACTTCTCTTGGACTTGGGCACTTGGATTCATGGAGTAGTACTCTTCTAAGCTCATTTGTAGCTTTTACAAGAATATTGTTGGTGACAAAGAAGGAAGTTCAAGAATGGGCAGTAGTACGCATTACTATGGGATTCTTGAATGTTCACAATCATTTTATGTGAACTATGGTGCATGGTCGTTAATGACTTTGTATGTTCTTCTTTGAAAATATTTTTATACGCCTTTGGTATATATTCATGGTATAAATCCGGGCGAAAAAGATTGATTCTACTCTCTAAGGACAAATCATCTTATATGTGCATTACGAGTTTGTCTTATTGCCTAGGAATTCATTCTTATTTTTGAGAAGGATTACTAGAGCTTGGAATAGCCATTATTGTGATTACACATTTCTATGTCCAACGGTTTCATCTTCATGTTTTTATATTTATTGGTTTAAATTCTAAAAATATTTGGAGGATGATATTATTGCAGTATTAATCTGTTTTGAAGTATTGCAATTTTTTATGGGATATGTATTGTTTGCGTCCATGAACTTTAAGGTCCCATATTTTGTCAAAAGTAAAGTCGTTCATGAATCGGTATTCTTATTTATGAAAGGACGAATGGACTTTTGACATATACAAAAGTTAATCCTATGCAATCATGTATTTGATGGAAAATAGGATAAAATCTTTTGTTCAACAAGGATATAGTCTATTATGTCGTTATGATGGAAAATAGAATAGATCCTTGTATATTATCCACGATATTGATCTTCATTATTCCATTTTATTATGTTTTACCGTGAAGGCTCCATTGTGTGTCTTATGTTGAGCACCTTACAACTAAGTCGATTTACCTTGGCTTTGTTGATTGTTCCATAAGATGCTATATGTCGAGCATTAGGAACTAAATTAATCAACTAGTTTGGTTATTTAGTTAGTACTCCATAAGTCTTCTTTCTTATGTCGAGTACATGTACGGTAAAGGTTGTCATATTATATGATGAACTTACTCGGGGTTCCATAAGTTCTCTTATGTTGAGCCCAAAATAATTAAATTGATAACTTCGGTGATTAGTTTGGTTATTTGTATTCCAATTAGATTAATTATAGGTTCTCTTGTAATTAATCTAGTTGAGTTTTCATATATTCCACAAGTTCTTGTGTTGAGTATATGAAAGGGTACACTATCATGTTCTTTGGTTAATGTAGTCAATATTCCGTAAGGTTTTCCTTATATTGAGTATTTGAACGGTTAAATTAGTCATATCCGTGTGATTGACTTAGTCGTAGATCCGTGAGTTTACTTATGTTGAGCACTTCCAATTAAATTGATCACTTTTGTGATTTTGATTTAGTTGCGTATTCCAATTGAATTAATCATGGGTTACTTGTGGTTAATTTGGTTGATATTTAGATATAGAAAATCATTCCTATGGTTTTTGGTGTCCAATATAAAATCCTTCTTTTCTTTCGAAATTAAGGTCGCTGTTGTTGTTCTCTCGGGAATGACATCAAATGGGGAAGAGTTCTTTTGAACTTGTGCTTAATGGTAATATCTTGCGGGGAGTGCGGCTGTGGAATTTTATAGGGGTTATCTTGTATCTTAAAACTCCTTGATGAATGCTGTTAGTTTCGGCTATTAGATTGCATCTAAATTAAGTTGGTATGTATTTTTCTTTTGGTCATGAAATGTCTCTTTTGGAAATTTCATTATGATCCCATTCTTGTACCTTTGCCAATTTTATTGACAAAAAGGAGGAGAAATATTGTAGTTCACACTACAAATGCATATGGTTTTCGGATCATTGTGTAAGGGGGGGTGGTTTCCATGATCGAGATGGAGTATTGACTACGGGGGAGTGATACATATCACCGTAGTATTATTGTTAAAGTCGTGATACAATTGGACTTTGACGTTATATAATAATACCATGACACAATATAATAATGATCGAGAATCTCGATTTGTCTCATTGTTATAACTACGGATCTTCAAGAACGATGGTGCTAAAATTACAACCTTTGGGATCATTGGAGTACTTGGAAGGACGAAGATTTCAAGGAACGTTGAAGATTAGACTATGGAATAAGAGCCACTAAAGTTTATCTTTTTTGTATTCCATATGTATTAATAGTTTTGTCACTAAAATTGACAAAGGGGGAGATTGTTAGAGCATAACTCGGTCAACCTTGCATGCGTTGCTATCTCAAGCATGTTTGTCAATGTTAGTGATCAAAACTATAAGTCTTGATTTCTAGCCTACATAGCTAAGTCTCGGACTAAGATAGAAAAGTGTAGTTGAGCTCAAGGACTTCATGGCGATTCATCATACAACAATGAAGATCTATAAAAGGAACCGTGGAACTTCATCAACAAAAAGGTATGTGGAGAATTGAACTTATCAATCACTCAAAAGTCTATCTCTTCTATCTACTACTTCTTATGAGACAAAAGTCGTATGATATATAGACTAGATCATACACATTTGACATTTTGAGCTGAGCATTCATTGCTTATCTTTTATCTCGAATTTGTGTGTTTCTAAAGCGTTTCGCTTTGATCAAGTTTATCTTCACCTAGTGACGAAAGTCATGAAAAGTTTCAATCACTTTGAGAATTGCTCTGACGTGAATCGGTCTGTGAATAAAGGCTACATAGCGTCCTCTGAGAATGTCTCAATGATTGAAATGAGAGTTTAGATTACATAACTATGTATTCCTTGAACCGAAGTTTTCAAACTTTGTTGATCAAGAGAAATCGGGAGGATTGTGGAATTGGCTTGCCAAGTCCGCGAACTGTCGGAAGTTCTCGACCGAGAATTTCTGCTAGGATTTTCCAAAACTCGTTTATGTGCTAAGTCCGCGAACTCAGTCCGCGAACTCAGTCCGCGAACTGGCGGAAGTTTTGATCCCAAGAATTTCTGCTGAGTTTGGAAAACTCAACCGATTAACTTAAGTCCGCGAACTTGTTTGTGAACTTAAGAGGTTATGATCTAAATATGTTCTCTGAACATGAAACATTAAATTACTAAGGAATGCTTTATGCAAACCGTGGTTATAATGTTCATGAACCGATTCAATAGAATCGAATCATCTTTGTTTCAATTGTGTCTTGTGTAGTTACATAAGATCTCATAGCAATTGAACTAATTTGTAACTAGTTCATTTGAGTCAATTGAACTAGTTATGGTGAAGAATAATAAGGTTAATATGAAATGCTCATATGGTTAACCTTTTGGGTTACTATGTTGAACCAACATACACGTACACGTTTGGGCATGGTTTTCACGAACCCAGTAAACGTCTACCCAAGTGTGTGTGACAAGCTAAGTTTTCGATATAACGGTTGAGAAATATTAGCTTGGATCTAAATCAGGTTTTCATCTAACGGTGAATATGGATTGCTTTGTAACTAAGGCAAAACCCTGATTTGAAGGCTATATAAAGGAGACATCTAGCATTGTGCAAAACTAATCCTCACACGTCTGTGTGCGACTAGTGCGCCCGCTAGAGTCGATCTCCATTAACCTTTGATTTTCTTCTCTAAAATCAGGTTAACGACTTAAAGACTTCATTGGGATTGTGAAGCCAGACCCATACTACTTTATCGTAGTTTTGTGATCTGATCTTGCATCTTCTATCGTCCGAGTACAATCGATTGATTGGCTTGAGATCGTGAGAGTTCTCCGATAGGAAAGATAAAGAAGTCACAAACATCTTCGTCTCACTGTTTGCGATTCCTAGACAATCCGCTTGTGTAGCCAGGAAGGATTGTAGAGAGGTGATTGATTAATCTAGGCTGTTCTTCGGGAATATAAGACCGGATTATCAATTGGTTCTTGTTACCTTGATTTTATATCTCAAGACGGAACAAAACCTAGGGTTTATCTGTGGGAGACAGATTTATCCTCTTATAGACTTTTTTGTGTGAGACATATCTGTTTATTATCAAGTCTCTGATTTTGGGTTACAACAACTCTTGGTTGTGGGTGAGATCATCTAAGGGAATAAAGTGCACAGTATTCTGCTGGGATCAGAGGCGTAGGAGTACAACTGTACCTTGGATCGGTGGGAGACTGATTGGGGTTCAACTATAGTCCAGTCCGAAGTTAGTTTGCAGTAGACTAGTGTCTGTAGAGGCTTACTACAGTGTGTATTCAATCTGGACCATGTCCCGGGGTTTTTCTGCATTTGCGGTTTCCTCGTTAACAAAATTTCTGGTGTCTGTGTTATTTCTTTTCCGCATTATATTTTATATAATTGAAATAATACAGGTTGTGCGTTAAGATCATCAATTGGAAATCCAACCTTTGGTTGTTGATTGATATTGATTGTCCTTGGATATTGGTCTTTGGTACCGTCCAAGTTATTCCTATGTATTTGATATAGACTCGCTATTGAATTTAGCTTGAGTAAAAATCAAATCAAGAGAGAGATATTAACTCCTTTAGATACTTTTATCTAGATTGAGTCCGACTTTCTAGTTAATTCTCTAGTAAAGTATTTTGGAGTTAGTCCATACAGATTGCTAAGCGAAATATTGGGTGGTATTTTTAGACCCCCGCTTTTTCACCATATATGGTTCTACACCCTTTATTATCCATCCTTAGCATAACTAAGAGTTTACTAATCCATTTAGATAGATTCTACAATCCATATCTAAGTCTTATGAATGTCTACAACTTTGTAGAATCATCCAAAGGCTAAATCAGACCACAGAGGTCCAATACATGTTCATTAAGAAAACTGGCTATAAGCCCAAGTTCACTAAACATGCCCATTCAGTGAAGGTCCAATCCACCTGAGTCAACTAACGGTCACTAGCAGTCAACGTCTGGTCATAGGGAGTCGACTAACAGTCTATAACGGTCAACGACAATAGTCAAGTCAAGGTCTGGTCTGGTCAACTGTCTAACTCGGTCAACTGAGTCTACTCGGGTCAAAACCGGGAACTCGGTGAGTCAACATATCTGACTCACTCAGATTAACTGAGTCAGCTAAGTAAAACTAAATCAGACTAAATAAGTTCAGTCAGACATGATAAGGGTTCTTCTCACATGGCTACAAATCTAACTCTGGAACTCTAACTCAAATTCAACTTTAATTTATTCATTGCATTAATTCAATCATTCAAATAAAACTTCAAATGTCAATTACAATTACAAATTATGCCTACCTGCAATTGCAGCTTTTCCAAGCTTCTATAGGAACACTTTCTACAACTATATAATCACCATCAAACTAAGCTCAACCACAGCTTCATCACTCTCTCTTTATTTCATAACTAACCCCATGAATTGAAACATCATCACCGTTAGCAATTCAGCTTAACTCGATCACTGAAACAAACTGCAGTTCCACCAGCAAAGCCATACCCATCTACAATTGTAACCTCAGTTCAACTAACAATTGCAGTCACCCAAAACATGTCTGTAACCTCCCAACATCATAATTAAACTGACATCCACAAACACTAACCAATTATTCATTTCAACTCCACTAAACTTCTGAGCTACATCCATACAACTTCATATTCTCTTGTTTTCAAACTTTGTCACATAATATCCTCTATTAACATACTCCCAACTTCTTCCCTGCATTCCACAACTCCACAACAGCAATAATAACATCACTACTACATGTAACCCCCATTCATACATCATCCACTCAAACACCCAAAACATAACAACTCTAATTCTAGCATACTGAACTTCAATTCAACATACAACAATTCTTTGTAATTCAAAACAACAATCAATCCCCACTTCATACCCAACTCAGGTCTTAGCTCATTTATCAACTACACATACTCAATCAAAAAAACTAAATAACTTCACTAAACATATTAGAAGAACTATTACCTCAGAGTAGTATTCAAGTTGCAATCAAATTCTTCTTTGCTTTGTCTCCATCCAGCAAATACTCTCAAAACTAGCACCACCCCACTAGTTCTGTTTAATCAACCCTCAACAATCGACATATTATCTTCACTAGAGATCATATGAAGCAATGTATTGACAATGTAAAAAGGTATCAGATTATAAAACTCAGCACAATGATCTAAGCATGCATCTAGTGGTTCAAGTTCATTAAAATCGGTAACTCTTAAATCCGGTTCTAAGTCCGCGAAAATAACTTCCGTAGTTGAGTTACCTTGATGGTCCAATGGAGGGCGCAATGCATTGACAATGTCAATAAGCATAGGATCATCAGAATCTGCAAAATGGGATAAACAAACTGAGATTGGTTCAAAATCAGTAGTTACCTGACCAGTACCAATCGCCTCCACATTCACATCAGCAATCAGGAAATCACAAGATGAGTCAGCAAAACAGGAGCTCAATGGAGCAACAATATCATGAATAATCGCCTCATTATTATCTGCAACTAAGTGACTTATAGGAATCTCGTTATTCAAATGACTAGAAGGTATCTCATTATGAACGTCTAATGTCTCTAAGTCGTTAGACTCAACAATAGTATCTTCTGTGTATACAGATTCTTCTAAATCATCATTATCAGAATAAATTTCATCTTTAACACAACTCTCGTCCTTTTGAATAGGAAAATAATCAGTAATATGATCATGAGTTGGATAAAATACAATAGATTCATATGGTATACCGGTATCATTATTCCTAAAATTATTACCAGTGTCAAGTCCATCATCATCCTCAAAGCATACTGATTCATCCTCTACAACGGTTTCATTATTAATGTCATCAATATGAAGAAAATCAGAACTTGAATCATCATATAGACGACAATCCTCTACTGGTTTCATAAGTTCAACAATCATTCTATCAGTTTGAGCACAACTCTCAACATTTGCAATCGCAAATAATTCAGTTTTTTTGGTCAATTGTTCTACGCTAGATACAAGAGATGGAGATAGTTCACCGTACAATCGATTATCTCTTTCATATGGTGACTCATGTGTGTGTGAATAATAATTGGAATCCGTATAATGTGACTCATAACCTGGGTAAGGTTGGTAATGATCATAAACTTCACAAGGTCCGGAATGATCATACCTATGATAATAATTCCAATCATTATTTACATACTCGTCTCTAACAGGTTACTGACAATAAGAAGGTGCATATGCATACTCCTTATGTAAACTATTAGATGACTCCTCTTTCTCAACTCTATTGGTAAGATTCCAAAAAGCTATAAAAGAAACCAACTCACTAGAAACCATAATACAAAGTAAAATTTACCCGATAACTCACCTTGTAAAAGCTTTGCAAGAATTTCAAGTACTTACTTTCTAGCCGTTATCGACTCCAATCGCCGCACTTCAGACCAAGGTACCTAAAAAGAATCAAACAAAGTGCGTATAAAGGAAATAAAATAAAATCTAAAATAAAAATAAAAACAAATTATGTACAAAAACTAAAAAATAAGCTATGCACAACAAAACAAAATATATCAACTAAAGAGTATTATGCAACCACTCCCCGGCAGCAGCGCCAAAAACTTGGTAGGCTCAGAAACCTACAATAATAATACTGCAAGTGCACAACGTCTAACTAGTAAACAATGACAAGTACAGGTCGTTCCCACGAGGAGTGTGAAAATATTACTACTAACTAATATTAAAAATAACTAATTAACAAGATGATGTTTTAACGATTTTCAGAGATTTGGAACAGAATGAAATAACAAATAATCGTAATAATAAACAAAGTATAAGTGGGTTATTAGGGTCTTAGATTTCGACCAATTCAATCATATAAAACTCTACAAATAATCGAAATCAATCTCATGTCTCGGAAGATGGTATATTAAATTCTAAAATACTGTTTCTCCGTTGTAATTTCCTTTGCTTCATAGGTAGTGATTCTAAAACATTACATATCAATCCTAAAGCTACCAAGTCAAAGGACTTAACCCAAGTACGAAATATCAATTGAAAAGCATAAAGAATCAAGAAAATCACATGAACGATTAAATACCAAGCCATATATGAAGAGAAATCACTAGTCAATGAATTATTATTAAAAATATCATCATAGAGTTTATAAAATTAAATTGGCTTCCATCTAAACCCTAACATGGCTCTAGCTAGACATGGCTTTCTCAAAAGAAATAAACATATTTAAATCAAAACTTCTAGCTAAGCAAAAATGGAATTGAAGAAATGAAATTTCAAACCCTAGTCTTCTCTTCCAGTTGCGGTTGTGTAGCCGTCCTCCCACTTCTCTCTCTCTATTGAGTTCTTTATAGTTGTTGCAGAGAAATCCCAATTAAGACCTAGCGAGATTTCCAGGCCCAATCCATACCGGTTCATTACTGCCTTCAAAAACATCCACTTCCTAAACTGACCACATGCCAATTCTGATTCTGACCATCTAGCCATCGAATGCACCAGGCTCGCTTCTTTATCTCTGGTATGTCCGTCCATTATTTGTATCTTCACGGCAGAAGAGATGTTATGTTGCTGATAGTAACTGAAAACTTCACAAATTTGTATCCAGATGAGAACAATCTTCTACGCCCTGAACTGCACACTCGAGCTAACACCAGCAACGCACCCATTTCACTGAATCACCATTCAAGCCTTAATTCTATAGAGAACCCCCAAAATCTGTACCAGCAACCATATACACCTCTATCTCTTCATCTTCTCACAACACTTCCAGGTAACCACCAGCATCAACAATTCATTTCAAAACCCATGCAATCATCAAAGCCATGACCGCCATAAAAAAAAACTTCGAATCGGCATAACCATCCACACCCAACGTTTCAGCTGAATTCCAGCCAACAAGACATCACCACCATAAGTACATGAAGTTACCCATCTCCACCAGCAAACCCCAATTCAGGCTGTAAACATGGGAATTTGACCATGAGCTGGGGTCACCTTTACTTGAGCCGGGGTTACCATTACCAGAGTCGGGGTCACTACGGACGATGGTGTTATGCAAGCGGGCTGCCCCATAGATAGGGTGTCCCGAAGAAGATAACTAGTGGGTGCCTAGATAAGCCCAGCTGTAATAGTACATGTGTACGGCTAATATTAGGAGACTTACTAAGAAAGATAGTGGAGTACACGTGTACGACACTTACATGTCAGGCTTTGCCTATAAAAAGAGGAATTCCTCCCAGAAAAAGATAGAGCTCTCCAGATAATTGTACTGTGCATTGGGATTAGTCTCCACATTACCCTATGATAATTTATGGGTGTTTACACTTGGCGACTTCACTGGGGACTAATCTTCAGTACCAGTACAAAATCATCATCATGGGTTCGGGAAATGGCAACCGCGGGTGATAGCAACCTCGGGTGACAAAATATCACATCAAATAACCCTTACCCATTCTCAGATCTTCAATGTGACAGCAACCTCGGCTAAAAAAATCACCTAAAACATCAAAATGCTCAACCGACCTTTCTATTTTACCCAGATCTTCAACTAAATAGTGGCTTCAGCCCACACCTTTCTACCTAAATCATAGCTTCGGATTCCATTTATCTGAAGTCTTCGACGTTAATAGAAGCTGCGGCTTCCATTTTCTTATCCCATTTATTCCCGATCTCTAATTCAATAGCGTCCCCGGATCGCAAAATACCAAAAATGTCATAAAATATTTTCAACCTAAGAAGCATCATCGTACCCATTTGTTCTCCTCTACTCGTCATCGGCAAGCACGAAACTCCCCCAACTAAAAAGCACTGCCATCATCATACTCCCTATTCTAATCGTTGACATAGAACATGGAACCCGATAACAACAAACAATGTATCCACAGCTTCATCTGAAGTCTCAATTCGTCTCCAATCTCCCCAACTCTGCATTCGGAGTCTCCATCCTTCACAACTCTACCGAAACGACCAAATCCTGGCAAACATATCATCACAACCCACCACCTACAGACAACGTCTATCATCTACTCTCAACGGTTATCAACTTAACCAGTATCTTCCTCGCTCACCAGCGTATCCACCTAAACCTATAGAACAACTCCCCCGTCAGCGGAGTTCTCAACATCCAAAACCATCATACGCTGACAACCATCAATCCACTGTCACCCAAGACGCTACTACTTCAATTTGATAACATCCCCGGGTGAGAAAACACCGAAAGAATCATATAGTACCATCGTCATCCGCAGTCGCTACTACTCTCAACTATCAATTTCCGAAGTCAACAGCAGCAACATCAACACCAACCCCAGAGATTCAATAAGCAAAAACAATTATAAAGATAAGTTTCATCCTTCCTAAATCTGTCAATCAAATTGTTACCATTAATCGATTGTTTCAATTACAAGCTCCAAAATAAAATCTGCTTAGGGTTTTACAAATTATTAGTTCTGATTTGAAATCTTCACTTGCAATCACCAAATCGTTCTGCTAATTTATCACCTTTTGTTGCTTTAGTAGACAGCGTTTAGTCCTGATTGGGAAGACAAGATCCGTGGCAGTGATGTTCACAAGAAGTTTACAAAAAAGCTCAATCGTCAACAATTATGATAAAGCTTCAGTTCATGGCACTGGTGGAACCTCTGTTAATGGCGAAGGAGTTGTGTAACTAAAAGTAAGAATTTTCCAACATCTTTATCAACACGATAGTTGCGAACTCAATTGCCGGAAGGGAGTCTTCATGGATAAACCTGCGGAAAAGAAGATTCGAAGAGTCGTGGCTGGCTAAACCCCGATTACAACTAGCATCACTCAAAGTCTGCACCTACCATCAAACCATCGCTCATGAAAGATGATGGGCGAAGCTGCATCGGGGCATCAACAACAGTTCAAATCGGAGCATCAACCCCGGACGAACAATCAAAGCTCAGTCTACATCGGATCAGAGAAACACCGGAGTAAGAATCAGCCAGCTGGATGTTGATTCATACGCTGACAACCATCACCCACGGAACTACCACTACCCACATCCAGCAATTGTCGACCTACAACCAACGGCTTTCATATTTCTTACCGCTACCATCACCACTTCCGGCGGCTATCGTCTATTCTCAACGGTTATCACCTCATGCCATCAGCATACCCATTTACCTTTCTCACTCAGTAGTCAACAATGAGTTTTAAGATGAAACAACGGCTCCGCTTCACCCTCTCCCGCGTCTTCATCACCACTCTCATCTATGAGAGCGTGAAGAATAATTGAAGGAAATCGTCATCAGCATCGGATCAAAAGTTAGTCTCAATTCAGCTGAGAAGACCCGGAGCCGAGAGGAGTTGACGTTGGCACATCAAGCGATTGTCGAAACTCCAAAGAGATGACCCTCTAGCTTACCGTTCTCTGACGCTTCCGTGGATGCATATTTTGTGAGAAGAGAAGATGCAAATACAATGATTAATTACGACCATGGGCTCTACTTTTGGTTCTCAAGAACGACCAGTGGTTGTTACCTTTCACGCCTCTCCACCCCGCGTCTTCACCATTCTCAACTCCTCCATATCCACCTCCACTGGAGGGGCTCCCATCGATACCTATATTCAATGTTTTCTTAACCAGCGCCTCCACCTCCCTAAACCCCAGTATATGTTCACTCTTCCCAGCGCCTTTGGAACGTATCAAAACAACGTCACCTTTGTCATCGACGCTTGTATCCTCAACACCCATACAACCCATGACGGTAATCATTTACTCATTCCTCCACTTTCCAGACTTACAACTATTGGTCTTATTTTTTAAGCATATCTACATGTTTCTTTTAAAAGTATACGACTTGTGAAATATCAAATGTGCGTCCATATGAGCTGATATGATGCACCCATACAAAGAATTAGCTACTTAAGCACTAAGAAATATATACGATGCTTGCCTGCTTGCATACGATGATGCATTACTTCTAAGGCATGTCCACATATCTCTTTATTCACGAAGTAATTAACTTAGTAAACATCATACCATGACATGGCACTTTAAAAGGCTTCATCCTTTCATCTTAATCTCTTTACCCTTTCTAAAATGGCGTAATGCAATCAACAAATGCATAATCTTAATCTTTACCTCTTCTGAAAGGGCGTAATGCAATCAACAAACGCATGATCTTATTCTTTACCCTTCTAAAAGGGCGTAATGCAATCAACACATGCATAATCTTATTCTTACCCCTTATGAAAGGGCATAACACAATCAAAAAACGCATAATCTTATTCTAAATAATTCAATCCGAGAAGGATTGAAACCTGATTACACACACCAAGACTACACTCATACAAAAGATATGAGCATCTATTGAGGATATAAATCCGATAACATCCATTGCTTAAATAAATTCCATGCTTGAATGAATCTTACCTAAAATGTCCAATGAAAGGGCAACATCCGCCATCTCCCTTTGTTTTTGAATAAAACAATGTCGCTTATATTAATCTAAGTCTTCTTCTACTCCAGCACACCATAACTCGTCAATTAAATTGACGCAACCACATATCCGGGACAAACTCTACATCAAAGGCGCTGGGATTGAACCCTGGACATGCCGAATGAGGGTTTTCCCTATAAAATCTGAACTCATAAAAGGAATCCCCTTTTTTTCCCCTTTCTTTCAGGCATAGTGATTTCAGACACAACTTAATCTTCCAAAACTTAATCAAAGGGGGGAACCCTATCAAACGCACCATCATCAGATTTTCCTACACACTCTCGGACATGGACGAACTCGACAATCACACACTACCCTATCTCGATAATCCTCGTTGTTACATAAGACTAACTTTCCGAAATCAAAAGAAAAAAGGGGGGAGGAAACCTACAAAACACAACAAGAAACATGAAATCCAAACAACTACAATATCAATAATAAAATAATACATAAAATGATTAGTCATAGTCTTACATCCGAAACAAGAAAATAAAATCTGAAATAAGACCATCAAGGAAGCAAGCGGAGCACCTCCCGAAAATAACCTAAGCTAAGACTCTTCTCGATGGCGCCGTCGAGAAAAAGAACCGATCGATGGTCTTTAATACTATTCTTTTTCGTATTAAAGAAAAAGAATGACAGAAGCCAGCCTCCACAGCGCGCCCCTCGCCACTATAAGAACATGCCAGAGCTTGCGTGATGCCATCAAAATGGTCTAATACCACTGGAAGCATGAACAACAAACGAGAAAGGTACAAAATCTCCGGAGCAAGGCGATCACGGATCCATCACAATAAGAGGCTAAAATGCAACAAGTCTTTGATTGATAAATCCGTGGTATTTTGGAGGGTCAACCGATTGCTTGAGATAAGTTACTGAGTGCGAAAGAAAAAAGAGGGGGAAGAAATAAGGAAGTCAATTATAAGGAACAAACCAAGTGAAAGACCACTTCCTCAGTTGTTTCCTCCGGGCTTGCGACTCTCGCATACGAGACTGCATCGGAAGAAAACACAAAGCTACCCAGTTTATTATTGTTATTATATGTGAATGTCTTAATATCATCCCCACCTTCGACAACCAGCCTCACTTTCACCGACATCAATACAACTTACTACATGTTGCATCCCCAATATCAATATAAATACAGCTTCGGAGACCATATGCAGCAACACGGGGGAACCATCATACAACGGAGCAGATCATGAAAACTGGACTTTACCGATAATACTAAAGATTAGAATAAAGAAATGGCTGATGATTGACAACTGATGCAAGAGCAAACCAAAAAGCGATAATATATCATCTTGAGAAGATATTGGGGGCTAACCAAAGAAGAATTTATACTGGGACTTCGAGAAGGAAAAGAAACAACTGTTTTATTTACTATCAACTCAATGTTAAGATGAGGGAACCAACGCCAACGACACCACTTAGGATCATACCAATGCTACATGATGGGACACCAATCTGGAGGCTGATGCCAAGTAGAAAACGTAAGAATGATAACGAGTAAAACTGAAGCCATCATCTAAATGAAATCACATCACAAATGAAAACCCGAAGCGACTTCAAACCAAGTGACCAGATCAAGATCTCATATAGGGGGATTCGGATGATATAAATCCAGGCCCGATCATGATCAACAGGGGGCTTCAAGAAGACAAGAAGACATACCAAACCAATAATCCAAAGATGCATTCCGAATACAAGCTATGACTTATTGCCAAGTTTACAATCCTTGACAAAACAGTCAGGGGGCTAATGTAAACATAGGAATTTGACCATGAGCCGGGGTCACCTTTACTTGAGCCGGGGTCACCATTACTAGAGTCGGGGTCACTACGGATGATGGTGTTATGCAAGTGGTCTGCCCCAAAGATAGGGTGTCCCGAAGAAGATAACCATTGGGTCCGTAGATAAGCCCAGCTGTAATAGTACATGTGTACGGCTAATATTAGAAGACTTACTAAGAAAGATAGTGGAGTACACGTGTACGGCACTTACATGTCAGATTTTGCCTATAAAAGGAGGAATTCCTCCCAGAAAGAGATAGAGCTCTCCAGTACTGTGTATTGGGATTAGTCTCCACATTACCCTATGATAATTTATGGGTGTTTACACAGGCCAGCCACCGCTGACTGCATTTCTTCACTGCCAACAGTAGAAACACCATTATCGTTTGCAATCAATTCCTTCAACTGAATCCAACCAAATAAGTTAGCATGTAGCTTCATCACCCGGTTTCATTCTCTTTCCAACCTCAGCCATGCACAGAATCTGAACTCTAACTAGCCATCACCATCGACTGCAATCATTTCCCTTCGCCGGCAAAACCAACTCTCTGCTTCGATGTTGCTTTGTTGCACTAACCACCAACAGTTCATGGAACTTGATTCCATCTGCTTTCATGCATACACGGCCACCACGACCACCACCAGTTTCAACATTTCAAACTTCAGACTCCATCGTTGTTACTGTGCAATCGAGAAATATAGACTGCAGTGATCACCGTCTAAACCTCCTACCAGATGTCCGGCCTTCCTCCACTGTCCACTTATCAGCCAGCCAGACCCCATATCAGACTCAGTATACAGTCCGTCTCCATCTTGTACCAGATGCGAATCAGCCAACTCACGGACCTTTGTTCACTACCGATATTCTTTCATTCCTGACCTCCTATACTCCTCCAAAATCACCACAATCCACCGGCAAAACCCACAACACCACTGAAGTAAAACTCTTCACTGTCTTCTGCCAGTCCAGCCAAAACACCTTACTGCACTCGAACAACTCTACTCTTCTCAACTCACGTCATGGTACCACTTATTTCGATTCCTGACCATCTCATCGCGTTTAGCCGGCAGCTGCTTTGGACAGAAGAGTCAAATTGATGCCCGGACTCTTCTCTGATACGAACGCTAAAATGATAAGAAGAAAAAAAGGCCACAAGTATTCCATGTATGCATACTCCACTAGTGCAGATGTCACTCAAACAGGTTTTAGGAGTTGTAGTCCTTAGGTGCACAACACTTCTGGTGGCCTACAGGAATCACTTTGATCTTTACTGGGTGGTGTCGCCAAGTGGTGTCAACGAGCATACATGGGCAGCCACATTTAATTCATCTCTTTCTGTGCCATGAGTAACATGTATGATTTTCGCGGCAAACACCACTTAAGGTGCAACTTAGGCGTTTATTTCCTGAATGATCGAACTCACTTGTACTTTCTACAAAAGCACTAAAATAGTGTTATTAGCCAATGCATCGAGTCCTAACTAATATAAATATGGATATAAAATGTAGCACTTACGTGTTTATCAACACTCCAACACTTATATTTTGCTAGTCCTCGAGCAAAACAAAGAATATATCCGCTCCACAGCTGGATAAAGAGTGATGTCTGCTAAACAGCGAGACGAAAGAAACGTCTGCTAAACAGCGAGACGAAAGAAACGTCTGCTAAACAGCTGGACGGATCCACTAAACAGTAGATAGATATGTCTGCTAAACAGCGAGACGGATCCACTAAACAGTGGATAAATATGTCTGCTACACAGCTAGACAAAAAGACCCGCTAAACAACTGGTCATAGAAAATACTCTAAAATAATAATAATTTTTTTTATGTAGACCCGCTAAACAACAGATCATTTTTATTTATTTTTTTAAGAAATACCTGAAGAAAGTGAAAACCTATAAAAATCTGAATGTTAACCACTCCCCCACACTTAAACATTACATTTTCTTCAATGTAATTGAGTCATCCAACGTAGAAATTAAGATGGGAAATTCAAGCAAACAATTAAAAGATAGAGGAAAGAAAACAAATCTAATGGGTTGACTCCCATGAAGCGAAATCGTATGGGTTGACTCCCATAAAGCATAATATTCGTACCGTTGTTTGCGCATGCAAGGAATCTCAAATAAGGTGATGAGACACCAAAGTAAGTTGCAAAGCATATATATAAAGTCTGAAGAGTTGAGGATCAATCCAACAAATCGGATCATCTGTGAATATGAACCTGCAAACATTACAAACCTCCAAAAAGATGTGTAAATCCATTCCCAATAAAAAATAGTCCTTAATCGAGATAAGTAAATCACTCACACAGACGACAAACATAGAATTATATTAGTTTCTATTCGGGAAGAACACTCTAAATCGGGTTCTAAATCAGCTGAAATACATTCGGTCGACACATTATCTTCACTTGAGATCATAGGAAACAATGTATTGACAATGTAAAAAGGTATCAGATTATCAAACTCAGCACAATGATCTAAGCATGCATCTAGTGGTTCAAGTTCATTAAAATCGATAACTCTTAAATCCGATTCTAAGTCCGCGGAAATAACTTCCGTAGTTGAGTTACCTTGATGGACCATTGGAGGGCGCACTGCATTGACGATGTCAATAAGCATAGGATCATCAGAATCTGCAAAGTAGGCTAAACAAACTGAGATTGGTTCAAAATCAGCAGTTACCTGACCAGTACCAATCGCCTCCACATTCACATCAGCAATCAGGAAATCACAAGATGAGTCAGCAAAACAGGAGCTCAATGGAGCAACAATATCATGAATAATCGCCTCATTATTATCTGCAACTAAGTGACTTATAGGAATCTAGTTATTCAAATGACTAGAAGGTATATCATTATGAACGTCTACTGTCTCTAAGTCGTTAGACTCAACAGTAGTATCTTTTGTATATACAGATTCTTCTAAATCATCATTATCACAATAAATTGCATCTTTAACACAACTCTCGTCCTTTTGAACAGGAAAATAATCAGTAATATGATCATGAGTTGGATAAAATACAATAGATTCATATGGTATACCGGTATCATTATTCCTAAAATCATTACCAGTGTCAAGTCCATCATCATCCTCAAAGCATACTGATTCATCCTCTACAACGGTTTCATTATTAGTGTCTTCAATATGAAGAAAATCAGAACTTGAATCATCATATTGACGACAATCCTCTACTGGTTTCATAAGTTCAGCAATCATTCTATCAGTTTGAGCACAACTCTCAGCATTTGGAATCGCAAATAATTCAGTTTGTTTGGTCAATTTTTCTAGGCTAGATACAAGAGACGGAGATAGTTCATCGTATAATAGATTATCTCTTTCATACGGTTGACTCATGTGTATGTGAATAATAATTGGAATCCGTATAATGTGACTCATAACCTGGGTAAGGTTAGTAATGATCATAACCTTCACAAGGTCCAGAATGATCATATCTATGATAATAATTCCAATCATTATTTGCATACTCGTCTGTAACAGGTTCCTGACAATAAGAAGGTGCATATGCATACTCCTCATGTGAACTATTAGATGGCTCCTCTTTCTCAACTCTGTTGGTAAGATTCCAAAAAGCTATAAAAGAAGCCAACTCACTAGAAACCATAATACAAAGTAAAATTTACCCGATAACTCACCTTGCAAAAAATTTGCAAGAATATCAAGTACTTACTTTCTAGTCGTTATCGACTCCAATCGCCGCACTTCAGACCAAGGTACCTAAAAAGAATCAAACAAAGTGCATAAAAAAAGGAACTAAAAAAAAATCTAAACTAAAAATAAAAACAATTTATGTACAACAAAATAAAAGATATCAACTAAAGAGTATTATGCAACCACTCCCCGGCAGCAGCGCCAAAAACTTGGTAGGCTCAGAAACCTACAATAATAATACTGCAAGTGCACAGCGTCTAATAAGTAGACAATGGCAAGTACAGGTCGTTCCCACGAGGAGTGTGAAAATATTACTACTAACTAATATCAAAAATAACTAATTAACAAGATGATGTTTTAACGATTTTCAGAGATTTGGAACAGAATGAAATAACAAATAATCGTAATAATAACCCAAGCACGAAATATCAATTGAAAAGCATAAATAATCAAGAAAATCACATGAACGATTAAATACCAAGCCATATATGAAGAGAAATCACTAGTTAATGAATTATTATTAAAAATATCATCATACAATTTATAAAATTAAATTGGCTTCCATCTAAACCCTAACATGGCTCTATCTAGACATGGCTTGATCAAAAGCCATAAACATATTAAAATCAAAAACTCTAGATAAGTAAAAATGGAATTGAAGAAATAAAATTTCAAACCCTAGTCTTTTCTTCCAGTTGCGGCTGTGTAGCCGTCCTCCCCCTTCTCTCTCTGTGGAGTTCTTTATAGCTGCTGCAGAGAAATCCCAATTAAGATCTAGCGAGATTGCCAGGCCTAATCCATACCGGTTCATTACTTCCTTCAAAAATATCCACTTCCTAAGCTGACCACATGCCAATTCTGATTCTGACCATCTAGCCATCGACTGCACCAGGATCGCTTCTTTATCTCTGGTCCATCCGTCCATTATATGTATCTTCACGGCAGAAGAGATGTTATGTTGTTGATAGCAACTGAAAACTTCACAAATTTGTATCCAGATGAGAACAATCTTCTACTCCCTGAACTGCACACTCGAGCCAACACCAGCAACGCACCCATTTCAATGAATCACTATTCAAGCCTTAATTCTGTAGAGAACCCCCAAAATCTGTACCAGCAACCATATACACCTCCATCTCTTCATCTTCTCACGACACTTCTAGGTAACCACCATCATCAACAATTCATTTCAAAACCCATGCAATCATCAAATCCATCACCGCCATCAAAACCAACTTCGAATCGGCATAACCAGCCGCACCCAACGTTTCAGCTAAATTCCAGCCAACAAGACATCACCACCATAAGTACATGAAGTTTCCCATCTCCACCAGCAAACCCCAATTCAGGCCAGCTACCATTGACTACATTTATTCACTGCCAACATCAGAAACACCATTATCGTTTTCAATCTGAAAAAGTGGGGGTACAACAACCTCACCCAATATTTCGATTAGCAATCTGTATGGACAAACTCCAATATACTTTCAATAAAATCAACTAGACTCAATCTTAATAAAGTATATCAAAGAGTTATATCTCTCTTTCTCGATTCAATTCTTACTCAAGCAAATAGTAATCTCCGAGTCTAATTGAATACGAGAGAAATCACTTGAACGGTACCAAATACCAATGTTCAAGTATCAATCACAACCAAAGGTCGGATTTCCAATTGATTGATTCTAACGCACAACCTGTGATATTTCAATTATATAACAAAATATAATGCGGAATAGAAATAACACAGACACCAGAATTTTGTTAACGAGGAAACCGCAAATGCGGAAAAACCCCGGGGCCTAGTCCATATTGAACACCACACTGTATTAAGCCGTTACAGACACTAGCCTACTACAAACTAACTTAGGTCTGGACTGTAGTTGAACCCCAATCAATCTCACACTGATTCAAGGTACAGTTGCGCTCCTTACGTCTCTGATCCCAGTAGGATACTACGCACTTGATTCCCTTAGCTGATCTCACCCACAACTAAGAGTTGCTACGACCCAAAGTCGAAGACTTTAATGAGAAAATCTATATCACACAGAAAATTCTACAGGAATAGATAAATCCGTCCCCCACCGAAATACTTACAAGTTTTGTTTCGTCTTTTGATAAATCAAGGTGAACATGAACCAATTGATAAACCAGACTTATATTCCCGAAGAACAGCCTAGTATTATCAATCACCTCACAATAATCTTAATCGACGCGGCGAAAGAAGATATTGTGGAATCACAAACGACGAGACGAAGATGTTTGTGACTACTTTTCTATCTTGCCTATCGGAGATATAAATATCAAGCCAATATTTACGATTGTACTCAAAATGATAGAATTAGCAAGATCAGATCACACAACTACGAGAAAGTAGTATCGGTCTGGCTTCACAATCCCAATGAAGTTTTTAAGTCGTTAACCTGGTTTTCAAGAAGAAACCTAAGGTTAAAGGAGAATCGACTCTAGCTAATACAACTAGTATCACACAGGAGGTGTTGGGATTAGGTTTCCCAGTTGCTAGAGTTATCCCTTATATAGTCTTTCAAATCAGGGTTTGCAATCAATGTTAGCTTGGTAACAAAGCATTCAATATTCACCGTTAGATGAAAACCTGATTTAGATTCAAGCTAATATCTTTCAACCTTTGGATCGAAAACTTAGCTTGCTACACACAAATGAAATGTACGATTTTAGGTTTGTGTAACCGTACCCAAACATGTACATTTGTTGGTTCAACAATAGTTAACCAAATGGTTAGCCGTATGAGCACTTTCATATCAACCATATTCTTCTTCACCATAACTAGAGAGTTGTTCAATTGCAAGGAAATATTATGTAACTACACAAGACACAATCGAAGAAAAAATGATTTGATTCACTCGAATCAGTTCATGAACTTTATAGCCACGGTTTGCATTTAGCATTCCTTAGTTAATATAAATAAGTTCACAAACAATCGTCTTTAGATATAACCAACTTAAGTTCGCAGACTTAGTTCGCGGACTTAAGTTCCCGGAAGGAGTTCTCAAACTCCAGCAGATTTCCTCGGGTTGAGAACTTCCGCCAGTTCGCGGACTGAGTTCACGGCTCTTGTTCCGGTTCTCTTGATCAACAAAGTTCGCAAACTTCGGTTCAAGGAAAAAGGACTTATACATATATGTGTTTCCACACAATTCTTATATCCATCATTGGTTATATAATATAAACTCTCATTTCAATCATTGAAACATTCTTAGAGGACGTTATTATATAGTTGTTATTCACAAACTATTTTTCGTCAAAGTAAGCAATTTTCAAAGTGATTGAAATGTATCATGACTTTCATCACTAGGTAAAGATGACCTTGGCCAAAAAAAAAGCTTACCAACACATATTTCGAGTAATAGATAGGCGAGATAAACTCGGCTCGAAATAGCATGTGTATAAGCAACGTCTATATAGCAAAACGAATTTTGTCTCAAAATAGGAGATAGAGTAGATAGACTTTTGAGTGATAGATAAGTTCAAGTCTCCACATACCTTTTAGTCGATGAATTTCCACCAGTTCCTTGAGTAGTCCTTCGTCTTGTATGATGATTTCCATGGAGTTCTTGAGCTCAACTACACTTTCTATCCTAGTCCGAGACTTAGCTATAGTAGACTAGAAATTAAGACTTATAGTTTTGATCAGTAACATTGACAAACATGCTTGAGATAGCAACGCATGCGAGTTCGACTGCGTAATGCTCTAACAATCTCCCCCTTTGTCAACTTTAGTGACAAAACTATCAATACATATGGAATACAAAAATAAATGAATTAACTTTTGTAGCTCCTATTCCACATGCCTAATCTTCAACATTACTCGAAATCTTCGTCACTTCCAAGTACTCCAATGATCCCAAAGGTTGTAAGTTCAGCATCATCGCTGTTGAAAATCCGTAGCTATAACAATGAAAAAACAAGAGTTCTCAATCATTGTTATACAATGTCATAGTATCGTTATATAGTATCAAAGTTCAATTGCATCACAACTTCGACAACAATACTATGGTGATATTTATCACTCCCCCTTAGTCAATACTCCATCTCACATGGAAACCACTCCCCCTTACATAATGATCCGAAAACCATATGTATTTGTAGTATGAACTACATATTAATTCTCTCCCTTTTTGTCAATAAAATTGGCAAAGGTACGAAAACGGGATCCTAATGAAATTTCCAAAAGAGATATTTCATGACCAAAATAAAGCACATATCATCTTATTTAGATGAAATCATATAGCCGAAGCTAAATGCATTCATCAAGGAGTTAATAAAGATACAAGATAACCCTTATAGTATTCCACAGCCGCACTCCCCACAAAGATTTGGCAATTAAGCACAAGTTCAATTAAGAACTCTCCCCCATAAAATTTCATTCCCGAAGGAACAACAAGAGCGACCTTAATTTCAAAAGAAAAGAAGGATTTCTTTGGACATAACAAATCACATACAAGTATGAATTTGAATCCAAAATACTCAATTAAATTAACCACAAGAGAACCCATGATTAATTTAATCGGAAATGTTCAACATAAGTGAACTTATGGAGACTCAAAAATACTCAATTAGATTAATCACAAGTGAACCCATAATTAATCTAATCGGAATACACAACCAAATTAACCACAAAAGTAATCAATTTAATTGGTCATGCTCGACATAAGAGAACTTACGGAGCAACAACTAAATAACCAAACAAGGATGATTAATTTAGTTGATCATGCTCGACATAAAGTACCTCAGGGAGCAATACAGTATATGCTCAAAAATTTTAGACCGGAGGTCGACCAATATTGTGGAATAAGCAAGGATTCATTCTATTTTCCATCACCATTTGCACAATGACATACAATAGACATAATCCTTGAAAACAAAAGATTTTAACCTATCTTCCATCAATAATTAACATAATAGGCTTAACTTTTGTATTTGTCAAAAGTTCATTCCTTCTTTTATCAACACATGCATATCGACATATAAAGGACTTAACTTTTGACAGGGTATGGGACAATCACAATTCACGGACGCAAACACACATATCCCATAACAAATTTCAATATATAAAACCATAAAGATTAATACTGCAAAAATCATCTTCCAATCAATTTTTAGAATTTAAACCAATAAATCTAAAAACATGAAGATGAAAACGTTGGACATAGCTATGTGTAATCACAATAATGGATATTCCAAACTCTAGTTATTCTTCAAAACAAAACAAGAAATAGAAGATTTACTAGAAAAATAAAATTAACAAGCTGAATCAAAACCAGACTCCTATGCCAAAGTCGGACACAAACTGAAGTCAAAGAGACGGTTCAGGATCCTCATGAGTCTTGAGGTCTTTGAGCTTGTGAACGACAACATCCTTTGCAACTTTGGAGAGAATATCCTTATTGGGAAGTTATTTAACACGGGTTTTCATGAGACCAAGGTCAGAATTAACCTTTTTCAACTCAGTTCTTACCACATCAAGACACTTCATTGTATCAACAAGTTGTTGCTTTGCATCCTCAAAGTTTTTGAGGAAATCAAGAACCACTTCAGCTGAAATCTCTTCAACCCCATCAATATCCGAATAGGAATCAGGAGATTGAGGAAAAGATCCTTCAGCTTCAACAAAGGTTCCCTTCTCTTTATCGAATTCGAAATATACCGAATTATCAACGTAGTCTTCAGGTAAATCCCAAGAGCAGGAAGGAGAAGCCATTGATAACAGGAAGCCTAGAGTGAGAAAATTCAACTCAATAGGTTAGGTATATAAACGAGTTTCGAGAGACTTAGGGTTTACATGATTGGTTTGTGAGAGACCCCCAAAAACCGTACGTGTACCCATGAGAATAGGGTCCATAAAGCTTCTTCCAAAAAGATTATTTGGAAACAGAACTTTGTTGATTAAAAAATTCCATGCTTTTATTTTTCAAAACAATTTGAAGGCATAGAGCCAAGAAAAAAACAAAAAACAAGGACAAACTTACAACAAATACTTCTGTAAAGGTGCTACCTGATGATCCATCTAAGAACGATAAGAGATTAGCTAGATAATCAGAGACACTTTACAAATAAGTATACCTAATCATTTCTCACTCAGCTAGGATTTCACAAGTGATATTTAAACCTTGTGATTGTTTAGCACAAGTATGAGCCATTGGCTCATTAAATGTATATTGCTTTTGGTTATCCTTTTCCTTACGAAATGTTGGAGGAAAACCATTATGATGTGAAAGGTAATCATAAAAATCATCCTTACAAAAATATGACTCAGAGAATTGATTCTTACCTGAAGGAAATAGGTTTCTTCCTGATACCTTGTTCACATCAAAAGTATTATTAACTCCCCCTTTGAAGATGGAAAGATTCTGATCTTCTCTTAGATTGTTAAGAAATTTGTTTTGAATCAGAACATTTAAGGAACTCATAGAACTGACTTTCCTGGTAGGATACACAGGGTGAGTACTGAAACCAATTGGTTTAGACATATGAAAGTCAGTTATTCCTTTGAATATTACGTTAAAGGTGGGTTGAAGGTGAACAAGGTAATTGTTACTCAACCTAGAGTTTCTCTTTTTCTTGACAGGTCCTTTTGAATCACAAAAAGGACACACTTTCTGTACATTAGAAAGTAATATCTTAACACTAAGTGGATATTTCCTCATTTCATGTGATGTGCAACATTTTTGATAAATAGAGGGTATAGGCACATCTTTTCCACTAGAAGAGGACACTGATTTTTCTTCTGGATCTTCCTCGTTTACAGAAGTAGTTGATGAAGATGGTCTAGAGAAATTTTTGAAACATCCTTAAATGGAGAGATTATTCAAGCGATGTTCAATTTCTAAGATATATCTTTCAAGACTTGCCTTAAGGAGAGATAAAGGAAAAGCTTCAGAGTTTTCGGAATCGTAGTCTCTTATTTCCCCAAGAAGAATTTTGACATGCTTTTTCAACCGATCATCTTGAACTTTAACATGATTTAAAATCAGTTCACTTTCTTTAGCTGATTCCCGTTCATTTTGTGAGATAGACTCTTTTGAATGGTAATCGGGATAACACATGTTGGAGCTTGCCTGTCTAGTTTGAACACAAGGTTCGTCTATATTTGAGATTAAAGAATCTTTCTCTTTAATAAAAATAGACGAGACAGAACTTTTATTTCTGGTGACGCGTTTATCAGAGATAGTACTCTTGTTCATTGAGTCAGATCGCTTACAAACACAGACTGATAAGGTCTTTAACGTGTTTTCCTGCTCCGATACCAATTGAAAAATTAGGGGTACAATAACCTCACCCAATATTTCGATTAACAATCTGTATGGACAAACTCCAATATACTTTCAAGAGAATCAACTAGACTCAATCTTAATAAAGTATATCAAAGAGTTATATCTCTCTTTCTCGATTCAATTCTTACTCAAGCAAATAGTAATATGCGAATCTAATTGAATACGAGAGAAATCACTTGAACGGTACCAAAAACCAATGTTCAAGTATCAATCAATTTCAATCAACAACCAAATTTCGGATTTCCAATTGATTGATTCTAACGCACAACTTGTGGTATTTCAATTATATAACAAAATATAATGAGGAATATAAATAACACAGACACCAGAATTTTGTTAACGAGGAAACCGCAAATGCAGAAAAACCCCGGGACCTAGTCCAAATTGAACACCACACTGTATTAAACCGCTACCGACACTATCCTACTACAAACTAACTTCGGTCTGGACTGTAGTTGAACCCCAATCAATCTCACACTGATTCAAGGTACAGTTGCGCTCCTTACGTCTCTGATCCTAGCAGGATACTACGCACTTGATTCCCTTAGATGATCTCAACCACAACTAAGAGTTTCTACGACCCAAAATCGAAGACTTTAATAAACAAATCTGTATCACACAGAAAAGTCTAAGGAATAGATAAATCTGTCTCCCACAGAAATACCTACAAGTTTTGTTTAGTCTTTTGATAAATCAAGGTGAACAGGAACCAATTGATAAGCCAGAATTATATACCCGAAGAACAACTTAGTATTATCAATCAACTCACAATAATCTTAATCGACGCGGCGAAAAAAGATATTGTGGAATCACAAACGATGAGACGAAGATGTTTGCAACTACTTTTCTATCTTGCCTATGGAGATATAAATCTCAAGCCAATCTTTATGATTGTACTCAAAACGATAGAATCAGCAAGATCATATCACACAACTACGATAAAGTAGTATCAGTCTGGCTTCACAATCCCAATGAAGTTTTTAAGTCGTTAACCTGGTTTTTAAGAAGAAACCTAAGGTTAAAGGAGAATCAAATCTAGCTAATACAACTAGTATCACACAAGAGGTGTGGGGATTAGGTTTCCCGGTTGCTAGAGTTCTCCCTTATATAGTCTTTCAAATCAGGGTTTGCAATCAATGTTAGCTTGGTAACAAAGCATTCAATATTCACCGTTAGATGAAAACCTAATTTAGATTCAAGCTAATATCTTTCAACTGTTGGATCGAAAACTTAGCTTGTTACACACAAATGAAATGCACGATTTTAGGTTTGTGTAACCGTACTCAAACATGTACATTTTTTGGTTCAACAATAGTTAACCAAATGGTTAGCCATATGAGCACTTTCATATCAACCATATTCTTCTTCACCATAACTAGTTCAAATGACTCAAATTAACTAGTTAGAGAGTTTTTCAATTGCAAGGAAATCATATGTAACTACACAAGACACAATCGAAGCAAAACGATTTGATTCACTCGAATTGGTTCATGAACTTTATAGCCACAGTTTGCATTTTGCATTCCATAGTTAATATAAATAAGTTTACAAACAATCGTCTTTAGATATAACCAACTAAAGTTCGCATACTTAGTTCGCGGACTTAAGTTCCCGGAAGGAGTTCCCAAACTCCAGCATATTTTCTCGGGTCGAGAACTTCCGCCAGTTCGCGGACTAAGTTCACGGCTCTTGTTCCGGTTCTCTTGATCAACAAAGTTCGCAAACTTCGTTTCAAGGAAAAAGGACTTATACATATATGTGTTGCCACAAAATGCTTATATCCATCATTGGTTATATAATTTAAGCTCTCATTTCGATAATTGAAACATTCTTAGAGGACGTTATTATATAGTTGTTATTCACAAACTATTTTTCTTTAAAATAAGCAATTTGCAAAGTGATTAAAACGTATCATGACTTTCGTCACTAGTTAAAGATGAACTTGGCCAAAGCAAAAACTTACCAACACATATTTCGAGAAATAGATAGGCGAGATAAAGTCGGCTCGAAATAGCAAATGTGTATAAATAGCAAAACGACTTTTGTCTCAAAATAGGAGATAGAGTAGATAGACTTTTGAGTGATAGATAAGTTCAAGTCTCAACATACCTTTTAGTAGATGAAGTTCCACCAGTTCCTTGAGTAGTCCTTCGTCTTGTATGATGATTGCCATGGATTTCTTCAGCACAAATACACTTTCTGTCTTAGTCCAGACTTAGCTATAGTAGACTAGAAATCAAGACTTATAGTTTTGATCACTAAAATTGACAAACATGCTTGAGATAGCAACACATGTGAGTTCGACCGAGAAATGCTCTAACACTTTGTGACTAAGAGTATTGATTGAAAAATCTAGACAATTACTTTGGTAGTTGTATTGATAGATAGATCTAAGAACCTAACAAAGGAGTTTATTGGGATAAACGGAAGAGCCTTTTGTCAAACTCATATCACTTGTTTGAAAAAAGTTTTTACCGAACAAATTTGTTGTTCCTTTACTGTTTGGAATACGAACCAAAGGAATTGTTTCAAGTGCTTGACTTATTACAAGTTGGAGGCGCAAGGATACAGGCAGAACTAGATGAACTATAGGTTTAGTTGCTTGGTCTCAACTATACGAAGTTGGTTTAGATTTTGCATAGCGGCTTAATCCTGAGAGTATTCAATTCTGGACAAGGTCCCGGGTTTTTTTTGCATTTGTGGTTTCCTCGTTAACATAATCTTGTTGTGTCTTTTACGTTTCTATTTCCGCAATTATAATTATTTTTATTATAATTAGGAGTAAAATACACAAATGTTAATTCATAATTACTTGATAGCAATCCTATTGTGTTTGGTTAAGTCCGAACCTATTATCAAGTAATCATACTTCGTTGTTGAATTGTCTCGATCTTGAATCCATAGTCAATCACACAAGTTATCTTGTTGTCGTATTTTCTCGATCTCGTATCCATAGACGATCACACGAAGTGTGAACCGATTGGTTGTATTGTCTCGACTCAATCCATAGACAATCACTTTCGAATAAAGGACTTATAGGTGGAAAAGTTTTAGATTGAGGTATATTTGGGTACCTCGTCTTTTCAATTGGTATCAGAGTAGGCAAACACGAAAAGATCTAACAATCTGTGTTTGGTGCGATCCAACCTATAAGAAAATGAATCTAATGAGTGATTCAGTTAACATAGAGCAATAAGATGATATATATCAGAAAGGATGTTTGTTTTCAAAACCTGATAAACAGCTCAACATTGTTAGTTCACTAGTGGAACACAACTCAGGAAATATTAACCATGATGTGTTAATAAGAAAACAAATACTTGAGACAAACAAGTCAGATTCGGATGACAGTGATGAGATTAAATTTTTCATAAAGCTTGCAGAAAAATATAATCTAAAAGATAATATATAGTATCCATCTGCCGAGAAGATCGTCAGAGAATCTTTGATTCATGAAGATGTTGAATCTAATATACTTGACTTTGTTCAAGCCAAAAGGGATATATTAGTTGAAACAAGGATATGTGATTCTAATCTCCAGAATCTCTTAAATAATATACAACGTTGTGATTCTAATAGTCTAACCACTTACAAAAATCAAAATAGATGTGCTTCAAGGGGTAATCCTATGCTAGTATCCAGTCAAGACCTTCTGTCATTTATTATAACAATGATTATCTCTTAGACAGAGGGAAAGATCAGCTCATGTATACAAAACAAATGATTTTAGATCATGTTGTTTTGTTATAGATCAACTGTCTAAAAACGAATCCAGGAAACAATCCCATCAAAGGATGTTGTCTTATTCCAAGAAATTGCTGGGTCGATATAAGAGTTTTGATTATTTCACAACTAAAAAAACTTCGAGTCATGCTAATGATCCTGTTTATCAAACTGATCATTTTGTTAATCAGAAAACTCCAGCCGTGACACAGTAAAAGAAGTTTATTCTTGGAATAATCCCAAAAGGGAAGATATTCGAAAATATCATGATGGATCATGTTCCACAAATTCTGAGCTATCACAAGCTCACTCCAACAAATAATGTTGATGTTCCGAATTTTTCTAGATATGCTCAATTCAAATAAATGGGAAGTTCTTAAAAGGAGCACAAGAACATGAAGGAAGCATAATATTTCATGAACATCTAATAGTGTTTTTCTATGCTTGGAATATTTTTCTTTTTGAAAATACTTTCAATCTATGGAAAGTCCATGAGAAAATTTGGGAAAATTATTTTCAGATCCTCTCAATCATATTAATTCGGAAAAGTTCTTATGTTGTTTCCGAAAGTGTGAAAATGCGGAGGTCTAAAAACCACACCCAACAATTCGTTTGGCAATCTGAGAGGACTTACTCCAATACACTTTCTAGAGAATCAACTAGACAGTCAGACTCAATCTAGAATAAATTATATCAAAGAGTTTAATATATCTAACTCTTAATTCAATTCTCAATCAACAAATAGAAATATGCGAGCCCGATTGAATATAAGGGGAATTACTTGAACGGTACCAAAGACCAATGTTCAAGTGACAATCAATTAAAATCAACAACCCAAGGTTGGATATTCTAATTGATTGATCTTAACGCACAAACTGTGATATTTCAATTATATAACAAAATATAATGCGAAAAGGAAATAACAGAGACACCAGAATTTTGTTAACGAGGAAACCGCAAATGCATAAAAACCCCGGGACCTAGTCCAGGTTGAACACCACACTGTATTAAGCCGCTACAGACACTAGCCTACTACCAATTAACTTCGGACTAGACTGTAGTTGAACCCCAATCAATCTCACACTGATTCAAGGTACAGTTGCGCTCCTTACGTCTCTGATCCTAGCAGGATACTACGCACTTGATTCCCTTAGCTGATCTCAACCACAACTAAGAGTTTCTACGACCCAAAGTCGAAGAATTTAATAAACAAATCTGTATCACACAGAAAAGTCTAAGGAATAGATAAATCTGTCTCCCACAGAAATACCTATAAGTTTTGTTTAGTCTTTTGATAAATCAAGGTGAACAGGAACCAATTGATAAGCCAGACTTATATACCCCAAGAACAGCCTAGTATTATCAATCAACTCACAATAATCTTAATCGACACGGCGAAAGAAGATATTGTGGAATCACAAACGATGAGACGAAGATGTTTGTAACTACTTTTCTATCTTGCCTATGGAGATATAAATCTCAAGCCAATCTTTATGATTGTACTCAAAACGATAGAATCAGCAAGATCAGATCACACAACTACGAGAAAGTAGTATCAGTCTGGCTTCACAATCCCAATGAAGTTTTTAAGTCGTTAACCTGGTTTTTAAGAAGAAACCTAAGGTTAAAGGAGAATCGAATCTAGCTAATACAACTAGTATGACACAAGAGGTGTGGAGATTAGGTTTCCCGGTTGCTAGATTTCTCCCTTATATAGTCTTTCAAATCAGGGTTTGCAATCAATGTTAGCTTGGTAACAAAGCATTCAATATTCACCGTTAGATGAAAACCTAATTTAGATTCAAGCTAATATCTTTCAACTGTTGGATCGAAAACTTAGCTTGTTACACACAAATGAAATGTACGATTTTAGGTTTGTGTAATCGTACCCAAACATGTACATTTTTTGGTTCAACAATAGTTAACCAAATGGTTAGCCATATGAGCACTTTCATATCAACCATATTCTTCTGCACCATAACTAGTTTAAATGACTCAAATGAACTAGTTAGAGAGTTTTTCAATTGCAAGGAAATCATATGTAACTACACAAGACACAATCGAAGCAAAAACGATTTGATTCACTCGAATTGGTTCATGAACTTTATAGCCACAGTTTGCATTTTGCATTCCTTAGTTAATATAAATAAGTTTACAAACAATCGTCTTTAGATATAACCAACTTAAGTTCGCAGACTTAGTTCGCGGACTTAAGTTCCCCGAAGGAGTTCTCAAACTCCAGTATATTTTCTCGGGTCGAGAACTTCCGCCAGTTCGCGTACTGAGTTCACGGCTCTTGTTCCGGTTCTCTTGATCAACAAAGTTCACAAACTTCGGTTCAAGGAAAAAGGACTTATACATATATGTGTTGCCACACAATGCTTATATCCATCATTGGTTATATAATCTAAGCTCTCATTTCGATCATTGAAACATTCTTAGAGGACGTTAATATATAGTTGTTATTCACAAACTATTTTTCACTAAAATAAGCAATTTACAAAGTGATTGAAACGTATCATGACTTTCGTCACTAGTTAAAGATGAACTTGGCCAAAGCAAAAACTTACCAACACATATTTCGAGAAATAGATAGGCGAGATAAACTCGGCTCGAAATAGCAAATGTGTATAATCAAAGTCTATATAGCAAAATGACTTTTGTCTCAAAATAGGAGATAGCGTAGATAGACTTTTGAGTGATATATAAGTTCAAGTCTCCACATACCTTTTAATAGATGAAGTTCCACCAGTTCCTTGAGTATTCCTTCGTCTTGTATGATGATTTCCATGGAGTTCTTGAACTCAACTACACTTTCTATCTTAGTCCAGACTTAGCTATAGTAGACTAGAAATCAAGACTTATAGTTTTGATCACTAACATTGAGAAACATGCTTGAGATAGCAACACATGTGAGTTTGACCTAGCAATGCTCTAACACTTTGTGACTAAGAGTATTGATTGCAAAATCTAGACAATTACTTTGGTAGTTGTATTGATAGATAGATCTAAGAACCTAACAAAGGAGTTTATTGGGATAAACGGAAGAGCCTTTTGTCAAACTCATATCACTTGTTTGAAAAAAGTTGTTACCGAACAAATTTGTTGTTCCTTTACTGTTTGGAATACGAACCAAAGGAATTGTTCCAAGTGCGTGACTTATTACAAGTTGGAGGCGCAAGGATACAGGCAGAACTAGGTGAACTATAGGTTTAGTTGCTTGGTCTAAACTATACGAAGTTGGTTTAGATTTTGCATAGCGGCTTAATCCTGAGAGTATTCAATTCTGGACAAGGTCCCGGGTTTTTTTTGCATTTGTGGTTTCCTCGTTAACATAATCTTGTTGTGTCTTTTACGTTTCTATTTCCGCAATTATAATTATTTTTATTATAATTAGAAGTAAAATACACAAACGTTAATTCATAATTACTTGATAGCAATCCTATTGTGTTTGGTTAAGTCCGAACCTATTATCAAGTAATCATACTTCGTTGTTGAATTGTCTCGATCTTGAATCCATAGTCAATCACACAAGTTATCTTGTTGTCGTATTTTCTCGATCTCGTATCCATAGACGATCACACGAAGTGTGAACCGATTGGTTGTATTGTCTCGACTCAATCCATAGACAATCACTTTCGAAGAAAGGACTTATAGGTCGAAAAGTTTTAGATTGAGGTATATTTGGGTACCTCGTCTTTTCAATTGGTATCAGAGCAGGAAAACACGAAAAGATCTAACAATCTGTGTTTGGTGCGATCCAACCTATAAGAAAATGAATCTAAAGAGTGATTCAGTTAACATAGAACAAGAAGATGATATATCTCAGAAAGGATGTTTGTTTTCAAAACTTGATAAACAACTCAGCATTGTTAGTTCACTAGTGGAACACAATTCAGGAAATATTAACCATGATGTGTTAATAAGAAAACAAATACTTGAGACAAACAAGTCAGATTCAGATGACAGTGATGAGATTAAATTTTTCATAAAGCTTGCAGAAAAATATAATCTAAAAGATAATATATAGTATCCATCTGCCAAGAAGATCGTCAGAGAATCTTTGATTCATGAAGATGTTGAATCTAATATACTTGACTTTGTTCAAGGCAAAAGGGATATATTAGTTAAAACAAGGATATGTGATTCTAATCTCCAGAATCTCTTAACTAGTATACAACGTTGTGATTCTAATAGTCTAACCACTTACAAGAGTCAAAATAGATGTGCTTCAAGGGGTAATCCTATGCTAGTATCCAGTCAAGACCTTCTGTCATTTATTATGACAATGATTATCTCTTAGACAGAGGGAAAGATCAGCTCATGTATACAAAAACAAATGATTTCAGATCATGGTGTTTTGTTATAGATCAACTGTCTAAAAACGAATCCAGGAAACAATCCCATCAAAGGATGTTGTCTTATTCCAAGAAATTGCTGGGTCGATATAAGAGTTCTGATTATTTCACAACTAAAAAAACTTCGAGTCATGCTAATGATCATGTTTATCAAACTGATCATTTTGTTAAATCAGATGGGAAGATATTCGAAAATATTCTTGGAATAATCCCAAAAGGGAAGATATTCGAAAATATCATGATGGATCATGTTCCACAAATTCTGAGCTATCGCAAGCTCACTCCAACAAATAATGTTGATGTTCCGAATTTTCCTAGATATGCTCAATTCAAATAAATGGGAAGTTCTTAAAAGGAGCACAAGAACATGAAGGAAGCATAATATTTCATGAACATCAAATAGTGTTTTTCTATGCTTGGAATATTTTTCTTTTTGAAAATACTTTCAATCTATGGAAAGTCCATGAGAAAATTTGGGAAAATTATTTTCAGATCCTCTCAATCATACTAATTCGGAAAAGTTCTTATGTTGTTTCCGAAAGTGTGAAAATGCGGGGGTCTAACAACAACACCCAACAAGACAGTCAGACTCAATCTATGTTGTTTCGGAAAAGTTCTTATGTTGTTTGGCAATATGAGAGGACTTACTCCAATACACTTTCTAGAGAATCAACTAGACAGTCAGACTCAATCTAGAATAAAGTATATCAAAGAGTTTAATATATCTAACTCTTAATTCAATTCGCAATCAACAAATAGAAATATGCGAGCCCGATTTAATATAAGAGGAATTACTTGAACGGTACCAAAGACCAATGTTCAAGTGACAATCAATGAAAATCAACAACCCAAGGTTGGATATTCTAATTGATTGATCTTAACGCACAAACTGTGATATTTCAATTATATAACAAAATATAATGCGAAAAAGAAATAACAGAGACACCAGAATTTTGTTAACGAGGAAACCGCAAATGCATAAAAACCCCGGGACCTAGTCCAGGTTGAACACCACACTGTATTAAGACTCTACAGACACTAGCCTACTACCAATTAACTTCGGACTGGACTGTAGTTGAACCCTAATAAATCTCACACTGATCAAGGTATTGTTGCGCTCCTTACGTCTCTGATCCCAGCAGGATACTACACACTTGATTCCCTTAGCTGATCTCACCCACAACTAAGAGTTGCTACGACCCAAAGTCGAAGACTTGATAAACAAATATGTCTCATACAAAAAAGTCTATAGGATTGAATAACTCTGTCTCCCATAGAAATACCCAAGAGTTTTTGTTCCGTCTTTTGATAAATCAAGGTGAACAGGAACCAATTGATAAACCGGACTTATATTCCCAGGGAACAACCTAGTATTATCAATCACCTCACAATAAACTTAATCGACTACCGAAACAAGTAATTGTGGAATCACAAACGATGAGACGAAGGTGTTTGTGATTACTTTTCTATCTTGCCTATCCGAGATATAAATCTCATGAAAATTTTACAATTGCACTCAATCACGATAGAAACAACAAGATCAGATCACGCAACTACAAAGAGAATAGTTGGGTCTGGATTCACAATCCCAATGAAGTCTTCAAGTCGTTAACCTACAGGGTCTCAAGAAGAAACCTAAGTTTAAAAGAGAATCGACTCTAGTTATGCAACTAGTGGCACACAGGAGGTGTGGGGATTAGGTTTCCCAGTTGCTAGAGATCTCCTTTACATAGTTTTCAGATCAGGGTTTGCAATCCAAGTTAGCTTAGTAACAAAGCATTCAATATTCACCGTTAGATGAAAAACCTGATTCAACCAAGCTAATATCTTTCAACCGTTAGATCGAACTTAGCTTGTTACACACAAATGAAATGTACCCTTGATAAGCACATAAATACTATATTTTACACCCATATTTATATTAGCTAGTACTCGATATTTTGGCTAACGATACTATTTTAGTGCTTTTGTAGAAAGTACAAGCATATTTCGATCACCCGAGGAATAAACGCCTAACTTAATTAATTGGCGTTTGCGACGAAAATAGCTAAATATCGCTGGCCTGGTATTTTTTATATACCAGCAGCCTGGAGGCCCAGAAATGTTCATTCAAGGGAGCACCTAATTGTTCTTCTTTCCCAGGCACGTGCACCCACTAGTGGAGTAAACAAAAAGCAGACGTGGACATTCTTTGTGGTATCTCGGAGAAAGTTGACATCATATTATTTTCTCTACTTCATCATTCTCATATCAAGTAGCTGCAAAGAATAAAATCTGCAGATGTGACAAAAGGTAGAAGCTGGGAAGAACGGTGTTGACCGACAATGGCTGAGATGGAGATGTCGAGGACTGATTAAGACATTGATACGAACAACAGCGTTGATGGAGAATGAACCGGCAGTAAACAAGTAACTTGCGTTTCTGGTGTTGGACAAGGTCGAGACGGAATTGAAGATATCTATGGAGAATGAATGGGAAGCAAACCAGTTACATGAGATGTTGGTGTTGTCTCGAGAGTTATGCTCAGGGATGGAATGGAGACGGCATCAAACTAAAGATTCTAGCTAAGAAGTAAGCAATGTAATCTACGAAGGGTTTCGTTGGCGGAAGAAAACAAAGAAGAAGAGCTCACTTCCATGGAGAGTGGTGTTGCACTGCACTCGGTGAACGAGATTAAACTAGCATCAAAAAAATAACCCGGTGTTTACATTGAACGCGAGAATAAAGAGAAGATCAAGTTTCCATTAAAGCTACCTGCAATCAGGGACGGAGCTATGTAGAGCTCAGGGGTGGCCCCCGCCCCCCTGTTTTTGCTTAATTCATTAGTAATCCTTCAAAATTCATACAAATTAAAAGAAAAATATTTTAATAAGCCCCCCTAAATAATTTTTTTTGTTTATTAGCCCTTCATATATGAAATTTCTGGCTCCGTCCCTGCCTGCAATATAGAAGCAGTGTGGCTCGAAATTGGTTTGGACTGCATATCTTGGTTGAGAAATACAGCAAACAACGATGAGACTGTGATTCAGCTGTTGAAGGCAGTGAATGAATAAGGTATTTACGCTGAGAAGATGGGTTGGATGAGATTAAACTGCTATGATCAGTTGTGTTCGATAATGAAGCGATGGAGAAAGCTGTTGGCTTTAATTGTTTTCATGGGTGAAAGCAGTAAGGAGATGAAGAGTTCACTGCCGTTGATGTTGGCAGCTAATGCGGAGTTCTCAGTGGGTCTTTTTGATATGAGCTTGTGCAACCAGTCAGGAACGAGATGCATCTCAGAGAATAGAAACAACTGGTGGCAGTGGTGGTTAAACAAGTCTGCAGACGTAATGGAGATGGACTGTCTGCCAACTGATTTGAGTTCGACATGGAGGATCCCGTGGCCAAGGTGGGGATGCAGATAACGATTGCATGGCATTTTATGGCCTTCTGTCAAACACCTCAACTTGGTGTTGCTTTTTTCGGATTGAACGGATTGTTGTTAGTGCTGATGGAGCTGTTGTTGATGGCTGAGCTATGGGAAGTTGATGAACCAATGGTGGAAATGTTTGCAAGTTGCAACTGAGAAGATGTAGAAGGTCAGGGAATGGAAAGAGATGTTGCTGCCGCCTGCCGGTTAACAAGAATGAGCTGTGGTCGAGAACTGTTGCAGCAGAATATACCTCGGTGCACGAGACCGGAGTAGGCTGTAGTAATCGATAATGAAGGAGCAATAAAGAGGTCGAGTCTGTGTGACAGTTGAGCAAGTTTGGCAGTTGAGTTTGCGTGACAAAACAGGAAGTCTATGATATCGGTGATGATGGCTATCGTTCGAGATAGCGTGAAAATAGAGTTGCGGCCATGCTCGGGAAAGAACTGGTTTCGAAATCAGTATTTGGGAAGGAAAATTTCTTGTTTGGTCCTAGGCCCATATAGTTATTTATAGTAGGGTCCAACCGGATTTTTTTTTTATCCGGAGGTCCAAAATTATTTAAAACATGGAAATGTCCAAAATGCCCATTACTACCAAACGTGTGTGTCTACACTGCTTACAAATTTGAGTGCATATATGGTACATTGCTTAAAAATTCAAGTACATATTTGCTACACTGCTTACAAATTTGAGTACATATCTGTCGCACTGCTTAGAAATCTGAGTACATATCTGTCGTACTGCTTACAAATCCGATTATATATCTGAATGCTTACAAATTCGAGTACATATTTGCTGCACTGCTTCCAGGTAGAGTACAAATCTGTAAGAATCAATGATAAATAAATTAGAAAACGTATTACATCACATACATTGTGATGATTATAATTTTTCTTCGACTGTATTGCCATGCTTCTGGGGGCAAAGCAAGGATCTTCTATTATCGTTTTCTTCTTAACTGCATATAGATTGACTCGCTTTACGTACTTCTAGTGTCAATGCCTGCAGACACACAAAAATTAAAACGTTCATCATAGGGGCCATAACTTATGCCCAAACATACAGAGTCTAATTTGAGGAACCATACAAACTAATGCAAATAAAACTCATAATGCACGACAAATGGTCTCCACCAATAAATCCAGAATTTAATGAACCTGAAAAACTGTGGTTGCACGGTGATATTACTGACTGATCCATCCTACTCTGTTGCGGTCTCCACCAATAAATCCTGCAGAAATACATCGAAGTCTGGTCAACAAAAGCAGCAATCTCATAGAAATCCAGTCATAATATAACTGAAAAACTATATTACTTCTGCTGAAATAAGTCGTGCAACTATGTTTTTTGTTTTTGCTAGTTTCTTACAGTTAATCGACAACCAAAAAACTAAACTGGAAGCACATAATTGGCATTTTTGATGCCCCTTCCATTAATCCAAAGCATCTAATACACAACATTTAATACATTAAGAAAAATAAAAAAAAACATTAGTATCAACAATGAGAAGACATTTACAGCATAAGCTGCGCTTTACCCCGAAGCTAACATTAATAATTTTCCTCAATCATAGCCATAAAGAATTTAAAAGGGGTGTAATTAAATTCAAATTACCATGGGAGGTTATCAATGATTTTACCTGTCGATTGTTACCACATAATGAGAAATTTTTTATCAGCAGTAGCTTAATCAAATCTAAGAAGAGCCGAACCTGAAACGCATGAGACATTAATTTAACATCTAAAATAAAAATGGTTCTAAGCAAGCACATGGATTGCAATTCGGTAGATCAATGAAGGAACCCCAACCTTGAGTGTTACTGAGAAAAGTACACATCTGTTCCAACAACGAACTTAACTTTCCGATCCAAACATTGTAGTTTGTATGCTTAGTAATTTGTGCCCATATCCATCATCCATGGATGTAATGTGATGCCAAGCAAGGTAGCAAGAGCCTGCTAGCTTTCGTATTAAACATGTATGCACAGGCTTCAACTCCAGAAATGTACCTCTTCGGCTGGCTCTTTGCTGGTAATCCGAATAAACGTGTGGACAAACCATATACAGTATATAGGTACGGTACCAAATAAATATCAAATAGACGTCATTTTATCACTTTCCTGAAGGAAGAAAGACGTCATTTTTATGGAGAAACAAGATCATATATGGATTTTCCTGATGTCCAAGAAACGAAAGTTGCAAGTTAACCAACATGATGATATCTTACAGAGAAGTTAAATAGTATGGGTTAATAATAACGAACTATAAAGGAAGATCTAAATTGCCTAAAAGCACCAAAAGTTGATCACTACATTAGTTTTATCAGATCATTCAGCACTACCAAGAATTTGAATCATTTGATGTCTGAACTATAAAGGCAGTACCAATGGAGTAACGGTGGTTTTGAGCAGCAAAAAAAACACGGCAAAAGGAAACACCAATGAAAGCCTATTCTACACAGTAATCTACTTTTCATGGATTTCATAGGTACATCAGGGAGAAAAAGAAGCAATACCAAAAGGAGAGAAATTAAACCATGGTTGTACCTGCAAAATGGCGAGTACAAACCTGTATATGAATACGTACCGCGTAAAACACATCAACAAAACTAGAATCTATTTCAGTATTTCACACACGTACTGAATCAAACACAACAAAAAGCACTTACTATCACTATGTGACATATGTACTAAAGATTCTTGAATTACAAATCAACTGCATGACAAGAATAGGTGACAGATCTATGAAAAATAAGAGAATCGAAAGACATATTACCGTATTTAACATACTTACTGAAGGATAAGACTAAAAAGGTGACAAAACTATGAATCAAACACAACAAAGAGCACTTCATTCAGTATCTGACATATGTACTTGTGGATAAAACACTGAATCTACAAACAAGCGTGGTTTTGAAGCGAAAAACAAAAAGATAATCAAATTAAGGAAGTTCTTTTCAGTATTCCATATATGTACCTATGATTCATAAGTTAAAATCAACTGCATGTCAAAAAAATTTATAAATCTACAAATACAACAAAATCAAAACAGTTATATCTCAGTATTGCATATATGTACTTCTAGATCAAGCAAAAAAAATTAAAAAACTATAAATACAAAAAATTAAAGCAATTTTTATCAGTATTCCATATATGTACTGCTGATCCAAACAATTTGTAACAACAAACAAGCATGATCTGAACTATTTTGATCAAAAACTACCAGTACATCATATATGTATTGATGGTTCATAAAGAAAAACAAAGTGAAAAAAATCTAAAACTAACAAAAAGAAACTAGTATAGGCAAATCTCATAACGAAATAAACAAAAAATGTGAGGATCCATCTAGATCTGACCTATTTTCATGAAAATAAACTAATAAAGCATGGAGATCGAAAAATCAAACATCAAAAAGGACCATATATGTGTACAGATCGAAAAAATAACCAAACAATTCAAGATCAAGAAAATTCAAGTGATTATGTAAAAATTGTACATTCAAGCAAAGATTACTAAACTGAAGTGTTGACTTACCAAGACAGAGCGATTAATTGGAAGCACTAGTAGAAAGAAAAGCAGCAGTGAAGATCGAGAGACTTGTTTAGTGTAGAAACAGCTTATATCTGGAATCACAATGTTTAACGGGCCGCCATTAAAGAGAAAATTTGAGAACTGGGAAGGAAAACCCTCGAGAAGGAGGAGGAGATGTTTCTGAAAGAAAAGGTTTAAAGGAAAATGAAAAGAGGGTTTTGATTATTTTAGTGTTTTACATAAATGAATCACATTATTGTGTTTTATATACTCGAGGGTGTTTTGGGAATTATAATAATACGTTTCATGTGTTCCGCACGTGTACAGGACCTAGGCTTAAAAAATTGGGTCCATTTTATTTTTTTGTTTTAATTATAGACCTCTGGTTACTGGGCTTTAGTGGGTGGACCTGCCACTAACTAAGACTACTATATTAGTACCTATTGGTAATTCCTACATTTGGTAATGGCCTGAAGATTGGTGTTTATGTAGTCTGAAACTGGAGTTAATTGAGAACACCCGGCAACATGGAGAAGTGGTGTTGGCTCGAGTGTTATAGGCTCGTGTAAAGTTTCAGGAAAGCAAAGATATAGATTTTACCAAGTAGGTTGAGCATGAATGTGAATCTGTGAAGATTTCGGCGAAGATTCAGCTGGAATTTTAAGCCAAGAAAACAGCACAGAGTACTCGTATATCCGGTGGTTTTGTGGTGATGTCAGGTGGTCAGGTATAGGAAGTTGTGGTCGGATCTTGGTAATGGGTCTGAATTTGGAAGCTGGTAATGGACCCGAATGGACTGGGCCTTGGAAAATGTTGCTAGGTCTTATGTTGTATTCTTTCGCAGCACTATAAAAAAAGAAAAGAAATGCGAACAGAAGAGGGAAGCCGGAGGCGGCTGCAGAGCTGGGAAGAGGAGAAGAACAAGGGTTTGCCGTTTTGATTTTTATTTCTCCATGATTGGATAAATCGTTTGTTAGGGTTTAGATGGAAGTCAATTTAATTTTATAAACTCTACGATGATATTTCTAATAATGATTCATTGACTAGTAGTTTCTCTTCATATAGCTTGGTGTTTAATCGTTCATGTGATTTTCTAGATTATTTATGCTTTTGAATTGATATTTCGTGCTTCGGTTAAATCCCTAGACGAGGTATGCAAGGATAGATAGGTAATGCTTTAGGATCGCTACATACGAAGAGAAGGAAATTACAACGGAGAAACTATATTTTAGAATTTAGTATAACATCTTCCGGGACATGAGATTGATTTCAAGTTTTGTCTTGAGTGATAAATAGAGATTAGTAGAGTTTTATATGATTGAATTGGTGGAAATCGTAAACCCTCACAACCCTTTCTCATTTTTGTTACGTCTTTGTTATTTATTATTTCATTTTGTCCGAATTTCTGAAAACTCTCAAAAACATCATATTACGATTACTTATTTTTGGTATTAGTTGGTAGAGTATTTCACACTCCTCGTGGGAACGACCTGTACTTGCCATTGTTCTACTAGTTAGACACTATGCACTTGCAGTATTTTATTATAGGTTTCCGAACCTACCAAGTTTTTTGGCGCCGCTGCCGGGGAGTTGTAGAAAAATACTCGCTAGTTGATATCATTGTATATAGCTTATTTCTAATTTTTGTAAATAATTTATTTTTATTGTTATTTTAGTTCTTTTTACGCAGTTTGTTTGATTTTTTTTAGGTACTTTAGTCTGGTGCGGGTGAAAAAAAAGTATGCACTCACAAGACATTTGCAAGAGCCACTTGGGAGATCCATTAGAGGTTTGCTTACCTCATTTTGGGTATGATTTTGATGACGATAGTGTTATTTGTGAAGTCAATGCCTTGTTAGACTCCACACCGCTGTTAGACACTAATAAATGGAAACCCAAACGAGAACCTCTAGTTTTGTCCGAGTCTCGACTAGTTCCATCAGTCGAGGATGCTCCGACCTTGACCCATAAGCCATTAAGTTTTGAATTTTTTCGTCTTGATGATATTAATAATGAAACTGTTTTAGATGATAATGGGTCTATAAGTCGTGATATTATTACTCCATTGAGGCCTTGTTCAGAGAGTGCATTTGAACCAACATATGTTTGTGTGCCCGACTTAGCTGAATTTGAACCAATATCAGTCGTGGAAATTATTTCCGCTGACTTAGAACCTGATTTAGGGAGTACAAAAACTGTTCAATTCTTTAAACAATCTTTACTAATTATCTGCGAACCTGATTTACTTCATATTCAAGGTTCGAATTATGTTTTAAATAAGATTGAATTCAGTTTTATTTCTCTGGGTACTAATATTTCTTACTGCAGGTTCATGTTTATGACTAATCATATTAGTTGGGTTGATCCCCAACTCTTCAGGCTTTATATATATGATTCGCAGCTTTCCTTGGGGTACCAACTCCACATTGTTTGAGAACGTGCTACTGGCAAGCAGTGAAACAAATACCTCTCACTTCATGGGAGTCAACCCATCAGATTTGTTCCCTGCACTCTATCTTTTACTTTTATTGTATTTTAAAATTTCCCGCCTTAGTTTTTACGCTGGATGACTCAATTACATTGAGGATAATGTGTTTAAGTGTGGGGATGTGGCACTTTCGTTAGGAATTTTTAATAATAAAAAAAAATTGTTATGACCAGCTGTGTAGGGTCTAAAAAAAAGAAGATTGACGGGTCTAAAAAAAAGAAGATGATCAGCTGTGTAGCGGGTCTTAAAAAAAATGATTTTTAGGGTTATGACCAGCTGTGTAGCGAGTCTTGTGTATAATATTTGTCATGAACAGCTATGTAGCGGGTCTTGGTATGGTATTTCAATTTTTCGTTTTATGACCAGTTGTGTAGCGGGTCTAACTCTCTCTTATAATATGACCAGCTGTGTAGCGGGTCAATTCTTCGTTTTGCTCGAGGACTAGCAAAATATAAGTGTGGGGGGTGTGATAAGCACATAAATACTATATTTTACACCCATTTTATATTAGCTAGTACTCGATATTTTGGCTAACGATACTATTTTAGTGTTTTGTAGAAAGTACAAGCATATTTCGATCACCCGAGAAATAAACGCCTAACTTAATTGGCGTTTGCGACGAAAATAGCTAAATATCGCTGTCATGGTATTTTTTATATACCAGCAGCCTGGAGGCCCAGAAATGTTCATTCAAGGGAGCACCTAATTGTTCTTCTTTCCCAGGCACGTGCACCCACTAGTGGAGTAAACAAAAAGCAGACGTGGCCATTCTTTGTGGTATCTCGGAGAAAGTCGACATCATATTCTTTTCTCTACTTCATCATTCTCATATCAAGTAGCTGCAAACAATAAAATCTGCAGATGTGACAAAAGGTAGAAGCTGGGAAGAACGGTGCTGACCGACAATGGCTGAGATGGAGATGTCGAGGACTAATTAAGAGATTGATGCGAACAACAGCGTTGATGGAGAATGAACCGGCAGTACACAAGTTACTTGCGTTTCTGGTGTTGGACAAGGTCGAGACGGAATTGAAGATATCTATGAAGAATGAATGGGAAGCAAACCAGTTACATGAGATGCTGGTGTTGTCTCGAGAGTTATGCTCAGGGATGGAATGGAGACGGCATCAAACTAAAGATTCTAGCTAAGAAGGAAGCAATGGCATCTACGAAGAGTTTCGTTGGCGGAAGAAAACAAAGAAGAAGAGCTCACTGCCATGGAGAGAGGTGTTGCACTGCACTCGGTGAAGGAGATTAAACTGGCAACAAAAAAAAATAACCCGGTGTTTACATTGAACGCGAGAGAATGAAGAGAAGATCAAGTTTCCATTAAAGCTGCCTGCAATATAGAAGCAGTGTGGCTCGAAATTGGTTTGGACTGCATATCTTGGTTGAGAAATACAGCAACAACGATGAGACTGCGATTCAGCTGTTGAAGGCAGTGAATGAATAAGGTATTTACGCTGAGAAGATGGGTTGGCTGAGATTAAACTGCTATGATCAGTTGTGTTCGATAATGAAGCGATGGAGAAAGCTGTTGGCTTTAATTGTTTTCATGGGTGAAAGCAGTAAGGAGATGAAGAGTTCACTGCCGTTGATGTTGGCAGCTAATGCGGAGTTCTCAGTGGGTCTTTTTGATATGAGCTTGTGCAACCAGTCAGGAACGAGATGCATCTCAGAGAATAGAAACAACTGGTGGCAGTGGTGGTTAAACAAGTCTGCAGACGTAATGGAGATGGACTGTCTGCCAACTGATTTGAGTTCGACATGGAGGATCCCGTGGCCAAGGTGGGGATGCAGATAACGATTGCATGGCATTTTATGGCCTTCTGTCAAACACCTCAACTTGGTGTTGCTTTTTGGATTGAACGGATTGTTGTTAGTGCTGATGGAGCTGTTGTTGGTAGCTGAGCTATGGGAAGTTGATGAACCAATGGTGGAACTGGTTGCAAGTTGCAACTGACAAGATGTAGAAGGTCAGGGAATGGAAAGAGATGTTGCTGCCGCCTGCCGGTTAACAAGAAGGAGCTGTGGTCGAGAACTGTTGCAGCAGAATATACCTCGGTGCACGAGACCGGAGTTGGCTGTAGTAATCGATAATGAAGGAGCAATAAAGAGCTCGAGTCTGTGTGACAGTTGAGCAAGTTTGGCAGTTGAGTTTTCGTGACAAAACAGGAAGTCTATGATATCGGTGATGATGGCTATCGTTCGAGACAGCGTGAAAATAGAGTTGCGGCCATGCTCGGGAAAGAACTGGTTTCGAAATCAGTATTTAGTAATGGCCTGAAGGTTGGTGTTTTATGTAGTCTGAAACTGGAGTTAATTGAGAACACCCAGCAACATGGAGAAGTGGTGTTGGCTCGAGTATTATAGGCTCGTGTAAAGTGTCAGGAAAGCAAAGAGATAGAGTTTACCAAGGAGGTTGAGCATGAATGTCAATCTGTGAAGATTTCGGCGAAGATTCAGCTGGAATTTTAAGCCGAGAAAACAGCACAGAGTACTCGTATATCCGGTGGTTTTGTGGTGATGTCAGGTGGTCAGGTATAGGAAGTTGTGGTCGGATCTTGGTAATGGGTCTGAATTTGGAAGCTGGTAATGGACCCGAATGGACTGGGCCTTGGAAAATGTTGCTAGGTCTTGTGTTGTATTCTTTCGCAGCACTATAAAAAAAGAAAAGAAATGCGAACAGAAGAGGGAAGCCGGAGGCGGCTGCAGAGCTGGGAAGAGGAGAAGAACAAGGGTTTGCCGTTTTGATTTTTATTTCTCCATGGTTGGCTAAATCGTTTGTTAGGGTTTAGATGGAAGTCAATTTAATTTTATAAACTCTACGATGATATTTCTAATAATGATTCATTGACTAGTAGTTTCTCTTCATATAGCTTGGTGTTTAATCGTTCATGTGATTTTCTAGATTATTTATGCTTTTGAATTGATATTTCGTGCTTCGGTTAAATCCCTAGACGAGGTATGCAAGGATAGATAGGTAATGCTTTAGGATCGCTACATACGAAGAGAAGGAAATTACAACGGAGAAACTATATTTTAGAATTTAGTATAACATCTTCCGGGACATGAGATTGATTTCAAGTTTTGTCTTGAGTGATAAATAGAGATTAGTAGAGTTTTATATGATTGAATTGGTGGAAATCGTAAACCCTCACAACCCTTTCTCATTTTTGTTACGTCTTTGTTATTTATTATTTCATTTTGTCCGAATTTCTGAAAACTCTCAAAAACATCATATTACGATTACTTAGTTTTTGGTATTAGTTGGTAGAGTATTTCACACTCCTCGTGGGAACGACCTGTACTTGCCATTGTTCTACTAGTTAGACACTATGCACTTGCAGTATTTTATTATAGGTTTCCGAACCTACCAAGTTTTTTGGCGCCGCTGCCGGGGAGTTGTAGAAAAATACTCGCTAGTTGATATCATTGTATATAGCTTATTTCTAATTTTTGTAAATAATTTATTTTTATTGTTATTTTAGTTCTTTTTACGCAGTTTGTTTGATTTTTTTTAGGTACTTTAGTCTGAAGTGCGGGTGAAAAAAAAGTATGCACTCACAAGACATTTGCAAGAGCCACTTGGGAGATCCATTAGAGGTTTGCTTACCTCATTTTGGGTATGATTTTGATGACGATAGTGTTATTTGTGAAGTCAATGCCTTGTTAGACTCCACACCGCTGTTAGACACTAATAAATGGAAACCCAAACGAGAACCTCTAGTTTTGTCCGAGTCTCGACTAGTTCCATCAGTCGAGGATGCTCCGACCTTGACCCATAAGCCATTAAGTTTTGAATTTTTTCGTCTTGATGATATTAATAATGAAACTGTTTTAGATGATAATGGGTCTATAAGTCGTGATATTATTACTCCATTGAGGCCTTGTTCAGAGAGTGCATTTGAACCAACATATGTTTGTGTGCCCGACTTAGCTGAATTTGAACCAATATCAGTCGTGGAAATTATTTCCGCTGACTTAGAACCTGATTTAGGGAGTACAAAAACTGTTCAATTCTTTAAACAATCTTTACTAATTATCTGCGAACCTGATTTACTTCATATTCAAGGTTCGAATTATGTTTTAAATAAGATTGAATTCAGTTTTATTTCTCTGGGTACTAATATTTCTTACTGCAGGTTCATGTTTATGACTAATCATATTAGTTGGGTTGATCCCCAACTCTTCAGGCTTTATATATATGATTCGCAGCTTTCCTTGGGGTACCAACTCCACATTGTTTGAGAACGTGCTACTGGCAAGCAGTGAAACAAATACCTCTCACTTCATGGGAGTCAACCCATCAGATTTGTTCCCTGCACTCTATCTTTTACTTTTATTGTATTTTAAAATTTCCCGCCTTAGTTTTTACGCTGGATGACTCAATTACATTGAGGATAATGTAATGTTTAAGTGTGGGGATGTGGCACTTTCGTTAGGAATTTTTAATAATAAAAAAAAAATTGTTATGACCAGCTGTGTAGCGGGTCTAAAAAAAAAGAAGATGATCAGCTGTGTAGCGGGTCTTAAAAAAAATGATTTTTAGGGTTATGACCAGCTGTGTAGCGAGTCTTGTGTATAATATTTGTCATGAACAGCTATGTAGCGGGTCTTGGTATGGTATTTCAATTTTTCGTTTTATGACCAGTTGTGTAGCGGGTCTAACTCTCTCTTATAATATGACCAGCTGTGTAGCGGGTCAATTCTTCTGTTTTGCTCGAGGACTAGCAAAATATAAGTGTGGGGGGTGTGATAAGCACATAAATACTATATTTTACACCCATATTTATATTAGCTAGTACTCGATATTTTGGCTAACGATACTATTTTAGTGCTTTTGTAGAAAGTACAAGCATATTTCGATCACCCGAGAAATAAACGCCTAACTTAATTGGCGTTTGCGACGAAAATAGCTAAATATCGCTGTCATGGTATTTTTTATATACCAGCAGCCTGGAGGCCCAGAAATGTTCATTCAAGGGAGCACCTAATTGTTCTTCTTTCCCAGGCACGTGCACCCACTAGTGGAGTAAACAAAAAGCAGACGTGGCCATTCTTTGTGGTATCTCGGAGAAAGTCGACATCATATTCTTTTCTCTACTTCATCATTCTCATATCAAGTAGCTGCAAACAATAAAATCTGCAGATGTGACAAAAGGTAGAAGCTGGGAAGAACGGTGCTGACCGACAATGGCTGAGATGGAGATGTCGAGGACTAATTAAGAGATTGATGCGAACAACAGCGTTGATGGAGAATGAACCGGCAGTACACAAGTTACTTGCGTTTCTGGTGTTGGACAAGGTCGAGACGGAATTGAAGATATCTATGAAGAATGAATGGGAAGCAAACCAGTTACATGAGATGCTGGTGTTGTCTCGAGAGTTATGCTCAGGGATGGAATGGAGACGGCATCAAACTAAAGATTCTAGCTAAGAAGGAAGCAATGGCATCTACGAAGAGTTTCGTTGGCGGAAGAAAACAAAGAAGAAGAGCTCACTGCCATGGAGAGAGGTGTTGCACTGCACTCGGTGAAGGAGATTAAACTGGCAACAAAAAAAAATAACCCGGTGTTTACATTGAACGCGAGAATGAAGAGAAGATCAAGTTTCCATTAAAGCTGCCTGCAATATAGAAGCAGTGTGGCTCGAAATTGGTTTGGACTGCATATCTTGGTTGAGAAATACAGCAACAACGATGAGACTGCGATTCAGCTGTTGAAGGCAGTGAATGAATAAGGTATTTACGCTGAGAAGATGGGTTGGCTGAGATTAAACTGCTATGATCAGTTGTGTTCGATAATGAAGCGATGGAGAAAGCTGTTGGCTTTAATTGTTTTCATGGGTGAAAGCAGTAAGGAGATGAAGAGTTCACTGCCGTTGATGTTGGCAGCTAATGCGGAGTTCTCAGTGGGTCTTTTTGATATGAGCTTGTGCAACCAGTCAGGAACGAGATGCATCTCAGAGAATAGAAACAACTGGTGGCAGTGGTGGTTAAACAAGTCTGCAGACGTAATGGAGATGGACTGTCTGCCAACTGATTTGAGTTCGACATGGAGGATCCCGTGGCCAAGGTGGGGATGCAGATAACGATTGCATGGCATTTTATGGCCTTCTGTCAAACACCTCAACTTGGTGTTGCTCTTTTTGGATTGAACGGATTGTTGTTAGTGCTGATGGAGCTGTTGTTGGTAGCTGAGCTATGGGAAGTTGATGAACCAATGGTGGAACTGGTTGCAAGTTGCAACTGACAAGATGTAGAAGGTCAGGGAATGGAAAGAGATGTTGCTGCCGCCTGCCGGTTAACAAGAAGGAGCTGTGGTCGAGAACTGTTGCAGCAGAATATACCTCGGTGCACGAGACCGGAGTTGGCTGTAGTAATCGATAATGAAGGAGCAATAAAGAGCTCGAGTCTGTGTGACAGTTGAGCAAGTTTGGCAGTTGAGTTTTCGTGACAAAACAGGAAGTCTATGATATCGGTGATGATGGCTATCGTTCGAGACAGCGTGAAAATAGAGTTGCGGCCATGCTCGGGAAAGAACTGGTTTCGAAATCAGTATTTAGTAATGGCCTGAAGGTTGGTGTTTTATGTAGTCTGAAACTGGAGTTAATTGAGAACACCCAGCAACATGGAGAAGTGGTGTTGGCTCGAGTATTATAGGCTCGTGTAAAGTGTCAGGAAAGCAAAGAGATAGAGTTTACCAAGGAGGTTGAGCATGAATGTCAATCTGTGAAGATTTCGGCGAAGATTCAGCTGGAATTTTAAGCCGAGAAAACAGCACAGAGTACTCGTATATCCGGTGGTTTTGTGGTGATGTCAGGTGGTCAGGTATAGGAAGTTGTGGTCGGATCTTGGTAATGGGTCTGAATTTGGAAGCTGGTAATGGACCCGAATGGACTGGGCCTTGGAAAATGTTGCTAGGTCTTGTGTTGTATTCTTTCGCAGCACTATAAAAAAAGAAAAGAAATGCGAACAGAAGAGGGAAGCCGGAGGCGGCTGCAGAGCTGGGAAGAGGAGAAGAACAAGGGTTTGCCGTTTTGATTTTTATTTCTCCATGGTTGGCTAAATCGTTTGTTAGGGTTTAGATGGAAGTCAATTTAATTTTATAAACTCTACGATGATATTTTTAATAATGATTCATTAACTAGTAGTTTCTCTTCATATAGCTTGGTGTTTAATCGTTCATGTGATTTTCTAGATTATTTATGCTTTTGAATTGATATTTCGTGCTTCGATTAAATCCCTAAACGAGGTATGCAAGGATAGATAGGTAACGCGTTAGGATCACTACATACGAAGCGAAGGAAATTACAACGGAGAAACTATATTTTAGAATTTAATATAACATCTTCCGGGACATGAGATTGATTTCAAATTTTGTCTTGAGTGATAAATAGAGATTAGTAGAGTTTTATATGATTGAATTGGTAGAAATCGAAAACCCTCACAACCCTTTCTCATTTTTGTTACGTCTTTGTTATTTATTATTTCATTTTGTCCGAATTTCTGAAAACTCTCAAAAACATCATATTACGATTACTTAGTTTTTGGTATTAGTTGGTAGAGTATTTCACACTCCTCGTGGGAACGACCTGTACTTGCCATTGTTCTACTAGTTAGACACTGTGCACTTGCAGTATTTTATTATAGGTTTCCGAACCTACCAAGTTTTTTGGCGCCGCTGCCGGGGAGTTGTAGAAAAATACTTGCTAGTTGATATCATTGTATATAGCTTATTTCTAATTTTTGTAAATAATTTATTTTTATTGTTATTTTAGTTCTTTTTACGCAGTTTGTTTGATTTTTTTTAGGTACTTTAGTCTGAAGTGCGGGTGAAAAAAAAGTATGCACTCACAAGACATTTGCAAGAGCCACTTGGGAGATCCATTAGAGGTTTGCTTACCTCATTTTGGGTATGATTTTGATGACGATAGTGTTATTTGTGAAGTCAATGCCTTGTTAGACTCCACACCGCTGTTAGACACTAATAAATGGAAACCCAAACGAGAACCTCTAGTTTTGTCCGAGTCTCGACTAGTTCCATCAGTCGAGGATGCTCCGACCTTGACCCATAAGCCATTAAGTTTTGAATTTTTTCGTCTTGATGATATTAATAATGAAACTGTTTTAGATGATAATGGGTCTATAAGTCGTGATATTATTACTCCATTGAGGCCTTGTTCAGAGAGTGCATTTGAACCAACATATGTTTGTGTGCCCGACTTAGCTGAATTTGAACCAATATCAGTCGTGGAAATTATTTCCGCTGACTTAGAACCTGATTTAGGGAGTACAAAAACTGTTCAATTCTTTAAACAATCTTTACTAATTATCTGCGAACCTGATTTACTTCATATTCAAGGTTCGAATTATGTTTTAAATAAGATTGAATTCAGTTTTATTTCTCTGGGTACTAATATTTCTTACTGCAGGTTCATGTTTATGACTAATCATATTAGTTGGGTTGATCCCCAACTCTTCAGGCTTTATATATATGATTCGCAGCTTTCCTTGGGGTACCAACTCCACATTGTTTGAGAACGTGCTACTGGCAAGCAGTGAAACAAATACCTCTCACTTCATGGGAGTCAACCCATCAGATTTGTTCCCTGCACTCTATCTTTTACTTTTATTGTATTTTAAAATTTCCCGCCTTAGTTTTTACGCTGGATGACTCAATTACATTGAGGATAATGTAATGTTTAAGTGTGGGGATGTGGCACTTTCGTTAGGAATTTTTAATAATAAAAAAAAAATTGTTATGACCAGCTGTGTAGCGGGTCTAAAAAAAAAAGAAGATGATCAGCTGTGTAGCGGGTCTTAAAAAAAATGATTTTTAGGGTTATGACCAGCTGTGTAGCGAGTCTTGTGTATAATATTTGTCATGAACAGCTATGTAGCGGGTCTTGGTATGGTATTTCAATTTTTCGTTTTATGACCAGTTGTGTAGCGGGTCTAACTCTCTCTTATAATATGACCAGCTGTGTAGCGGGTCAATTCTTCTGTTTTGCTCGAGGACTAGCAAAATATAAGTGTGGGGGGTGTGATAAGCACATAAATACTATATTTTACACCCATATTTATATTAGCTAGTACTCGATATTTTGGCTAACGATACTATTTTAGTGCTTTTGTAGAAAGTACAAGCATATTTCGATCACCCGAGAAATAAACGCCTAACTTAATTGGCGTTTGCGACGAAAATAACTAAATATCGCTGTCCTAGTATTTTTTATATACCAGCAGCCTGGAGGCCCAGAAATGTTCATTCAAGGGAGCACCTAATTGTTCTTCTTTCCCAGGCACGTGCACCCACTAGTGGAGTAAACAAAAAGCAGACGTGGCCATTCTTTGTGGTATCTCGGAGAAAGTCGACATCATATTCTTTTCTCTACTTCATCATTCTCATATCAAGTAGCTGCAAACAATAAAATCTGCAGATGTGACAAAAGGTAGAAGCTGGGAAGAACGGTGCTGACCGACAATGGCTGAGATGGAGATGTCGAGGACTAATTAAGAGATTGATGCGAACAACAGCGTTGATGGAGAATGAACCGGCAGTACACAAGTTACTTGCGTTTCTGGTGTTGGACAAGGTCGAGACGGAATTGAAGATATCTATGAAGAATGAATGGGAAGCAAACCAGTTACATGAGATGCTGGTGTTGTCTCGAGAGTTATGCTCAGGGATGGAATGGAGACGGCATCAAACTAAAGATTCTAGCTAAGAAGGAAGCAATGGCATCTACGAAGAGTTTCGTTGGCGGAAGAAAACAAAGAAGAAGAGCTCACTGCCATGGAGAGAGGTGTTGCACTGCACTCGGTGAAGGAGATTAAACTGGCAACAAAAAAAAATAACCCGGTGTTTACATTGAACGCGAGAATGAAGAGAAGATCAAGTTTCCATTAAAGCTGCCTGCAATATAGAAGCAGTGTGGCTCGAAATTGGTTTGGACTGCATATCTTGGTTGAGAAATACAGCAACAACGATGAGACTGCGATTCAGCTGTTGAAGGCAGTGAATGAATAAGGTATTTACGCTGAGAAGATGGGTTGGCTGAGATTAAACTGCTATGATCAGTTGTGTTCGATAATGAAGCGATGGAGAAAGCTGTTGGCTTTAATTGTTTTCATGGGTGAAAGCAGTAAGGAGATGAAGAGTTCACTGCCGTTGATGTTGGCAGCTAATGCGGAGTTCTCAGTGGGTCTTTTTGATATGAGCTTGTGCAACCAGTCAGGAACGAGATGCATCTCAGAGAATAGAAACAACTGGTGGCAGTGGTGGTTAAACAAGTCTGCAGACGTAATGGAGATGGACTGTCTGCCAACTGATTTGAGTTCGACATGGAGGATCCCGTGGCCAAGGTGGGGATGCAGATAACGATTGCATGGCATTTTATGGCCTTCTGTCAAACACCTCAACTTGGTGTTGCTCTTTTTGGATTGAACGGATTGTTGTTAGTGCTGATGGAGCTGTTGTTGGTAGCTGAGCTATGGGAAGTTGATGAACCAATGGTGGAACTGGTTGCAAGTTGCAACTGACAAGATGTAGAAGGTCAGGGAATGGAAAGAGATGTTGCTGCCGCCTGCCGGTTAACAAGAAGGAGCTGTGGTCGAGAACTGTTGCAGCAGAATATACCTCGGTGCACGAGACCGGAGTTGGCTGTAGTAATCGATAATGAAGGAGCAATAAAGAGCTCGAGTCTGTGTGACAGTTGAGCAAGTTTGGCAGTTGAGTTTTCGTGACAAAACAGGAAGTCTATGATATCGGTGATGATGGCTATCGTTCGAGACAGCGTGAAAATAGAGTTGCGGCCATGCTCGGGAAAGAACTGGTTTCGAAATCAGTATTTAGTAATGGCCTGAAGGTTGGTGTTTTATGTAGTCTGAAACTGGAGTTAATTGAGAACACCCAGCAACATGGAGAAGTGGTGTTGGCTCGAGTATTATAGGCTCGTGTAAAGTGTCAGGAAAGCAAAGAGATAGAGTTTACCAAGGAGGTTGAGCATGAATGTCAATCTGTGAAGATTTCGGCGAAGATTCAGCTGGAATTTTAAGCCGAGAAAACAGCACAGAGTACTCGTATATCCGGTGGTTTTGTGGTGATGTCAGGTGGTCAGGTATAGGAAGTTGTGGTCGGATCTTGGTAATGGGTCTGAATTTGGAAGCTGGTAATGGACCCGAATGGACTGGGCCTTGGAAAATGTTGCTAGGTCTTGTGTTGTATTCTTTCGCAGCACTATAAAAAAAGAAAAGAAATGCGAACAGAAGAGGGAAGCCGGAGGCGGCTGCAGAGCTGGGAAGAGGAGAAGAACAAGGGTTTGCCGTTTTGATTTTTATTTCTCCATGGTTGGCTAAATCGTTTGTTAGGGTTTAGATGGAAGTCAATTTAATTTTATAAACTCTACGATGATATTTTTAATAATGATTCATTAACTAGTAGTTTCTCTTCATATAGCTTGGTGTTTAATCGTTCATGTGATTTTCTAGATTATTTATGCTTTTGAATTGATATTTCGTGCTTCGATTAAATCCCTAAACGAGGTATGCAAGGATAGATAGGTAACGCGTTAGGATCACTACATACGAAGCGAAGGAAATTACAACGGAGAAACTATATTTTAGAATTTAATATAACATCTTCCGGGACATGAGATTGATTTCAAATTTTGTCTTGAGTGATAAATAGAGATTAGTAGAGTTTTATATGATTGAATTGGTAGAAATCGAAAACCCTCACAACCCTTTCTCATTTTTGTTACGTCTTTGTTATTTATTATTTCATTTTGTCCGAATTTCTGAAAACTCTCAAAAACATCATATTACGATTACTTAGTTTTTGGTATTAGTTGGTAGAGTATTTCACACTCCTCGTGGGAACGACCTGTACTTGCCATTGTTCTACTAGTTAGACACTGTGCACTTGCAGTATTTTATTATAGGTTTCCGAACCTACCAAGTTTTTTGGCGCCGCTGCCGGGGAGTTGTAGAAAAATACTTGCTAGTTGATATCATTGTATATAGCTTATTTCTAATTTTTGTAAATAATTTATTTTTATTGTTATTTTAGTTCTTTTTACGCAGTTTGTTTGATTTTTTTTAGGTACTTTAGTCTGAAGTGCGGGTGAAAAAAAAGTATGCACTCACAAGACATTTGCAAGAGCCACTTGGGAGATCCATTAGAGGTTTGCTTACCTCATTTTGGGTATGATTTTGATGACGATAGTGTTATTTGTGAAGTCAATGCCTTGTTAGACTCCACACCGCTGTTAGACACTAATAAATGGAAACCCAAACGAGAACCTCTAGTTTTGTCCGAGTCTCGACTAGTTCCATCAGTCGAGGATGCTCCGACCTTGACCCATAAGCCATTAAGTTTTGAATTTTTTCGTCTTGATGATATTAATAATGAAACTGTTTTAGATGATAATGGGTCTATAAGTCGTGATATTATTACTCCATTGAGGCCTTGTTCAGAGAGTGCATTTGAACCAACATATGTTTGTGTGCCCGACTTAGCTGAATTTGAACCAATATCAGTCGTGGAAATTATTTCCGCTGACTTAGAACCTGATTTAGGGAGTACAAAAACTGTTCAATTCTTTAAACAATCTTTACTAATTATCTGCGAACCTGATTTACTTCATATTCAAGGTTCGAATTATGTTTTAAATAAGATTGAATTCAGTTTTATTTCTCTGGGTACTAATATTTCTTACTGCAGGTTCATGTTTATGACTAATCATATTAGTTGGGTTGATCCCCAACTCTTCAGGCTTTATATATATGATTCGCAGCTTTCCTTGGGGTACCAACTCCACATTGTTTGAGAACGTGCTACTGGCAAGCAGTGAAACAAATACCTCTCACTTCATGGGAGTCAACCCATCAGATTTGTTCCCTGCACTCTATCTTTTACTTTTATTGTATTTTAAAATTTCCCGCCTTAGTTTTTACGCTGGATGACTCAATTACATTGAGGATAATGTAATGTTTAAGTGTGGGGATGTGGCACTTTCGTTAGGAATTTTTAATAATAAAAAAAAAATTGTTATGACCAGCTGTGTAGCGGGTCTAAAAAAAAAAGAAGATGATCAGCTGTGTAGCGGGTCTTAAAAAAAATGATTTTTAGGGTTATGACCAGCTGTGTAGCGAGTCTTGTGTATAATATTTGTCATGAACAGCTATGTAGCGGGTCTTGGTATGGTATTTCAATTTTTCGTTTTATGACCAGTTGTGTAGCGGGTCTAACTCTCTCTTATAATATGACCAGCTGTGTAGCGGGTCAATTCTTCTGTTTTGCTCGAGGACTAGCAAAATATAAGTGTGGGGGGTGTGATAAGCACATAAATACTATATTTTACACCCATATTTATATTAGCTAGTACTCGATATTTTGGCTAACGATACTATTTTAGTGCTTTTGTAGAAAGTACAAGCATATTTCGATCACCCGAGAAATAAACGCCTAACTTAATTGGCGTTTGCGACGAAAATAACTAAATATCGCTGTCCTAGTATTTTTTATATACCAGCAGCCTGGAGGCCCAGAAATGTTCATTCAAGGGAGCACCTAATTGTTCTTCTTTCCCAGGCACGTGCACCCACTAGTGGAGTAAACAAAAAGCAGACGTGGCCATTCTTTGTGGTATCTCGGAGAAAGTCGACATCATATTCTTTTCTCTACTTCATCATTCTCATATCAAGTAGCTGCAAACAATAAAATCTGCAGATGTGACAAAAGGTAGAAGCTGGGAAGAACGGTGCTGACCGACAATGGCTGAGATGGAGATGTCGAGGACTAATTAAGAGATTGATGCGAACAACAGCGTTGATGGAGAATGAACCGGCAGTACACAAGTTACTTGCGTTTCTGGTGTTGGACAAGGTCGAGACGGAATTGAAGATATCTATGAAGAATGAATGGGAAGCAAACCAGTTACATGAGATGCTGGTGTTGTCTCGAGAGTTATGCTCAGGGATGGAATGGAGACGGCATCAAACTAAAGATTCTAGCTAAGAAGGAAGCAATGGCATCTACGAAGAGTTTCGTTGGCGGAAGAAAACAAAGAAGAAGAGCTCACTGCCATGGAGAGAGGTGTTGCACTGCACTCGGTGAAGGAGATTAAACTGGCAACAAAAAAAAATAACCCGGTGTTTACATTGAACGCGAGAATGAAGAGAAGATCAAGTTTCCATTAAAGCTGCCTGCAATATAGAAGCAGTGTGGCTCGAAATTGGTTTGGACTGCATATCTTGGTTGAGAAATACAGCAACAACGATGAGACTGCGATTCAGCTGTTGAAGGCAGTGAATGAATAAGGTATTTACGCTGAGAAGATGGGTTGGCTGAGATTAAACTGCTATGATCAGTTGTGTTCGATAATGAAGCGATGGAGAAAGCTGTTGGCTTTAATTGTTTTCATGGGTGAAAGCAGTAAGGAGATGAAGAGTTCACTGCCGTTGATGTTGGCAGCTAATGCGGAGTTCTCAGTGGGTCTTTTTGATATGAGCTTGTGCAACCAGTCAGGAACGAGATGCATCTCAGAGAATAGAAACAACTGGTGGCAGTGGTGGTTAAACAAGTCTGCAGACGTAATGGAGATGGACTGTCTGCCAACTGATTTGAGTTCGACATGGAGGATCCCGTGGCCAAGGTGGGGATGCAGATAACGATTGCATGGCATTTTATGGCCTTCTGTCAAACACCTCAACTTGGTGTTGCTCTTTTTGGATTGAACGGATTGTTGTTAGTGCTGATGGAGCTGTTGTTGGTAGCTGAGCTATGGGAAGTTGATGAACCAATGGTGGAACTGGTTGCAAGTTGCAACTGACAAGATGTAGAAGGTCAGGGAATGGAAAGAGATGTTGCTGCCGCCTGCCGGTTAACAAGAAGGAGCTGTGGTCGAGAACTGTTGCAGCAGAATATACCTCGGTGCACGAGACCGGAGTTGGCTGTAGTAATCGATAATGAAGGAGCAATAAAGAGCTCGAGTCTGTGTGACAGTTGAGCAAGTTTGGCAGTTGAGTTTTCGTGACAAAACAGGAAGTCTATGATATCGGTGATGATGGCTATCGTTCGAGACAGCGTGAAAATAGAGTTGCGGCCATGCTCGGGAAAGAACTGGTTTCGAAATCAGTATTTAGTAATGGCCTGAAGGTTGGTGTTTTATGTAGTCTGAAACTGGAGTTAATTGAGAACACCCAGCAACATGGAGAAGTGGTGTTGGCTCGAGTATTATAGGCTCGTGTAAAGTGTCAGGAAAGCAAAGAGATAGAGTTTACCAAGGAGGTTGAGCATGAATGTCAATCTGTGAAGATTTCGGCGAAGATTCAGCTGGAATTTTAAGCCGAGAAAACAGCACAGAGTACTCGTATATCCGGTGGTTTTGTGGTGATGTCAGGTGGTCAGGTATAGGAAGTTGTGGTCGGATCTTGGTAATGGGTCTGAATTTGGAAGCTGGTAATGGACCCGAATGGACTGGGCCTTGGAAAATGTTGCTAGGTCTTGTGTTGTATTCTTTCGCAGCACTATAAAAAAAGAAAAGAAATGCGAACAGAAGAGGGAAGCCGGAGGCGGCTGCAGAGCTGGGAAGAGGAGAAGAACAAGGGTTTGCCGTTTTGATTTTTATTTCTCCATGGTTGGCTAAATCGTTTGTTAGGGTTTAGATGGAAGTCAATTTAATTTTATAAACTCTACGATGATATTTTTAATAATGATTCATTAACTAGTAGTTTCTCTTCATATAGCTTGGTGTTTAATCGTTCATGTGATTTTCTAGATTATTTATGCTTTTGAATTGATATTTCGTGCTTCGATTAAATCCCTAAACGAGGTATGCAAGGATAGATAGGTAACGCGTTAGGATCACTACATACGAAGCGAAGGAAATTACAACGGAGAAACTATATTTTAGAATTTAATATAACATCTTCCGGGACATGAGATTGATTTCAAATTTTGTCTTGAGTGATAAATAGAGATTAGTAGAGTTTTATATGATTGAATTGGTAGAAATCGAAAACCCTCACAACCCTTTCTCATTTTTGTTACGTCTTTGTTATTTATTATTTCATTTTGTCCGAATTTCTGAAAACTCTCAAAAACATCATATTACGATTACTTAGTTTTTGGTATTAGTTGGTAGAGTATTTCACACTCCTCGTGGGAACGACCTGTACTTGCCATTGTTCTACTAGTTAGACACTGTGCACTTGCAGTATTTTATTATAGGTTTCCGAACCTACCAAGTTTTTTGGCGCCGCTGCCGGGGAGTTGTAGAAAAATACTTGCTAGTTGATATCATTGTATATAGCTTATTTCTAATTTTTGTAAATAATTTATTTTTATTGTTATTTTAGTTCTTTTTACGCAGTTTGTTTGATTTTTTTTAGGTACTTTAGTCTGAAGTGCGGGTGAAAAAAAAGTATGCACTCACAAGACATTTGCAAGAGCCACTTGGGAGATCCATTAGAGGTTTGCTTACCTCATTTTGGGTATGATTTTGATGACGATAGTGTTATTTGTGAAGTCAATGCCTTGTTAGACTCCACACCGCTGTTAGACACTAATAAATGGAAACCCAAACGAGAACCTCTAGTTTTGTCCGAGTCTCGACTAGTTCCATCAGTCGAGGATGCTCCGACCTTGACCCATAAGCCATTAAGTTTTGAATTTTTTCGTCTTGATGATATTAATAATGAAACTGTTTTAGATGATAATGGGTCTATAAGTCGTGATATTATTACTCCATTGAGGCCTTGTTCAGAGAGTGCATTTGAACCAACATATGTTTGTGTGCCCGACTTAGCTGAATTTGAACCAATATCAGTCGTGGAAATTATTTCCGCTGACTTAGAACCTGATTTAGGGAGTACAAAAACTGTTCAATTCTTTAAACAATCTTTACTAATTATCTGCGAACCTGATTTACTTCATATTCAAGGTTCGAATTATGTTTTAAATAAGATTGAATTCAGTTTTATTTCTCTGGGTACTAATATTTCTTACTGCAGGTTCATGTTTATGACTAATCATATTAGTTGGGTTGATCCCCAACTCTTCAGGCTTTATATATATGATTCGCAGCTTTCCTTGGGGTACCAACTCCACATTGTTTGAGAACGTGCTACTGGCAAGCAGTGAAACAAATACCTCTCACTTCATGGGAGTCAACCCATCAGATTTGTTCCCTGCACTCTATCTTTTACTTTTATTGTATTTTAAAATTTCCCGCCTTAGTTTTTACGCTGGATGACTCAATTACATTGAGGATAATGTAATGTTTAAGTGTGGGGATGTGGCACTTTCGTTAGGAATTTTTAATAATAAAAAAAAAATTGTTATGACCAGCTGTGTAGCGGGTCTAAAAAAAAAAGAAGATGATCAGCTGTGTAGCGGGTCTTAAAAAAAATGATTTTTAGGGTTATGACCAGCTGTGTAGCGAGTCTTGTGTATAATATTTGTCATGAACAGCTATGTAGCGGGTCTTGGTATGGTATTTCAATTTTTCGTTTTATGACCAGTTGTGTAGCGGGTCTAACTCTCTCTTATAATATGACCAGCTGTGTAGCGGGTCAATTCTTCTGTTTTGCTCGAGGACTAGCAAAATATAAGTGTGGGGGGTGTGATAAGCACATAAATACTATATTTTACACCCATATTTATATTAGCTAGTACTCGATATTTTGGCTAACGATACTATTTTAGTGCTTTTGTAGAAAGTACAAGCATATTTCGATCACCCGAGAAATAAACGCCTAACTTAATTGGCGTTTGCGACGAAAATAACTAAATATCGCTGTCCTAGTATTTTTTATATACCAGCAGCCTGGAGGCCCAGAAATGTTCATTCAAGGGAGCACCTAATTGTTCTTCTTTCCCAGGCACGTGCACCCACTAGTGGAGTAAACAAAAAGCAGACGTGGCCATTCTTTGTGGTATCTCGGAGAAAGTCGACATCATATTCTTTTCTCTACTTCATCATTCTCATATCAAGTAGCTGCAAACAATAAAATCTGCAGATGTGACAAAAGGTAGAAGCTGGGAAGAACGGTGCTGACCGACAATGGCTGAGATGGAGATGTCGAGGACTAATTAAGAGATTGATGCGAACAACAGCGTTGATGGAGAATGAACCGGCAGTACACAAGTTACTTGCGTTTCTGGTGTTGGACAAGGTCGAGACGGAATTGAAGATATCTATGAAGAATGAATGGGAAGCAAACCAGTTACATGAGATGCTGGTGTTGTCTCGAGAGTTATGCTCAGGGATGGAATGGAGACGGCATCAAACTAAAGATTCTAGCTAAGAAGGAAGCAATGGCATCTACGAAGAGTTTCGTTGGCGGAAGAAAACAAAGAAGAAGAGCTCACTGCCATGGAGAGAGGTGTTGCACTGCACTCGGTGAAGGAGATTAAACTGGCAACAAAAAAAAATAACCCGGTGTTTACATTGAACGCGAGAATGAAGAGAAGATCAAGTTTCCATTAAAGCTGCCTGCAATATAGAAGCAGTGTGGCTCGAAATTGGTTTGGACTGCATATCTTGGTTGAGAAATACAGCAACAACGATGAGACTGCGATTCAGCTGTTGAAGGCAGTGAATGAATAAGGTATTTACGCTGAGAAGATGGGTTGGCTGAGATTAAACTGCTATGATCAGTTGTGTTCGATAATGAAGCGATGGAGAAAGCTGTTGGCTTTAATTGTTTTCATGGGTGAAAGCAGTAAGGAGATGAAGAGTTCACTGCCGTTGATGTTGGCAGCTAATGCGGAGTTCTCAGTGGGTCTTTTTGATATGAGCTTGTGCAACCAGTCAGGAACGAGATGCATCTCAGAGAATAGAAACAACTGGTGGCAGTGGTGGTTAAACAAGTCTGCAGACGTAATGGAGATGGACTGTCTGCCAACTGATTTGAGTTCGACATGGAGGATCCCGTGGCCAAGGTGGGGATGCAGATAACGATTGCATGGCATTTTATGGCCTTCTGTCAAACACCTCAACTTGGTGTTGCTCTTTTTGGATTGAACGGATTGTTGTTAGTGCTGATGGAGCTGTTGTTGGTAGCTGAGCTATGGGAAGTTGATGAACCAATGGTGGAACTGGTTGCAAGTTGCAACTGACAAGATGTAGAAGGTCAGGGAATGGAAAGAGATGTTGCTGCCGCCTGCCGGTTAACAAGAAGGAGCTGTGGTCGAGAACTGTTGCAGCAGAATATACCTCGGTGCACGAGACCGGAGTTGGCTGTAGTAATCGATAATGAAGGAGCAATAAAGAGCTCGAGTCTGTGTGACAGTTGAGCAAGTTTGGCAGTTGAGTTTTCGTGACAAAACAGGAAGTCTATGATATCGGTGATGATGGCTATCGTTCGAGACAGCGTGAAAATAGAGTTGCGGCCATGCTCGGGAAAGAACTGGTTTCGAAATCAGTATTTAGTAATGGCCTGAAGGTTGGTGTTTTATGTAGTCTGAAACTGGAGTTAATTGAGAACACCCAGCAACATGGAGAAGTGGTGTTGGCTCGAGTATTATAGGCTCGTGTAAAGTGTCAGGAAAGCAAAGAGATAGAGTTTACCAAGGAGGTTGAGCATGAATGTCAATCTGTGAAGATTTCGGCGAAGATTCAGCTGGAATTTTAAGCCGAGAAAACAGCACAGAGTACTCGTATATCCGGTGGTTTTGTGGTGATGTCAGGTGGTCAGGTATAGGAAGTTGTGGTCGGATCTTGGTAATGGGTCTGAATTTGGAAGCTGGTAATGGACCCGAATGGACTGGGCCTTGGAAAATGTTGCTAGGTCTTGTGTTGTATTCTTTCGCAGCACTATAAAAAAAGAAAAGAAATGCGAACAGAAGAGGGAAGCCGGAGGCGGCTGCAGAGCTGGGAAGAGGAGAAGAACAAGGGTTTGCCGTTTTGATTTTTATTTCTCCATGGTTGGCTAAATCGTTTGTTAGGGTTTAGATGGAAGTCAATTTAATTTTATAAACTCTACGATGATATTTTTAATAATGATTCATTAACTAGTAGTTTCTCTTCATATAGCTTGGTGTTTAATCGTTCATGTGATTTTCTAGATTATTTATGCTTTTGAATTGATATTTCGTGCTTCGATTAAATCCCTAAACGAGGTATGCAAGGATAGATAGGTAACGCGTTAGGATCACTACATACGAAGCGAAGGAAATTACAACGGAGAAACTATATTTTAGAATTTAATATAACATCTTCCGGGACATGAGATTGATTTCAAATTTTGTCTTGAGTGATAAATAGAGATTAGTAGAGTTTTATATGATTGAATTGGTAGAAATCGAAAACCCTCACAACCCTTTCTCATTTTTGTTACGTCTTTGTTATTTATTATTTCATTTTGTCCGAATTTCTGAAAACTCTCAAAAACATCATATTACGATTACTTAGTTTTTGGTATTAGTTGGTAGAGTATTTCACACTCCTCGTGGGAACGACCTGTACTTGCCATTGTTCTACTAGTTAGACACTGTGCACTTGCAGTATTTTATTATAGGTTTCCGAACCTACCAAGTTTTTTGGCGCCGCTGCCGGGGAGTTGTAGAAAAATACTTGCTAGTTGATATCATTGTATATAGCTTATTTCTAATTTTTGTAAATAATTTATTTTTATTGTTATTTTAGTTCTTTTTACGCAGTTTGTTTGATTTTTTTTAGGTACTTTAGTCTGAAGTGCGGGTGAAAAAAAAGTATGCACTCACAAGACATTTGCAAGAGCCACTTGGGAGATCCATTAGAGGTTTGCTTACCTCATTTTGGGTATGATTTTGATGACGATAGTGTTATTTGTGAAGTCAATGCCTTGTTAGACTCCACACCGCTGTTAGACACTAATAAATGGAAACCCAAACGAGAACCTCTAGTTTTGTCCGAGTCTCGACTAGTTCCATCAGTCGAGGATGCTCCGACCTTGACCCATAAGCCATTAAGTTTTGAATTTTTTCGTCTTGATGATATTAATAATGAAACTGTTTTAGATGATAATGGGTCTATAAGTCGTGATATTATTACTCCATTGAGGCCTTGTTCAGAGAGTGCATTTGAACCAACATATGTTTGTGTGCCCGACTTAGCTGAATTTGAACCAATATCAGTCGTGGAAATTATTTCCGCTGACTTAGAACCTGATTTAGGGAGTACAAAAACTGTTCAATTCTTTAAACAATCTTTACTAATTATCTGCGAACCTGATTTACTTCATATTCAAGGTTCGAATTATGTTTTAAATAAGATTGAATTCAGTTTTATTTCTCTGGGTACTAATATTTCTTACTGCAGGTTCATGTTTATGACTAATCATATTAGTTGGGTTGATCCCCAACTCTTCAGGCTTTATATATATGATTCGCAGCTTTCCTTGGGGTACCAACTCCACATTGTTTGAGAACGTGCTACTGGCAAGCAGTGAAACAAATACCTCTCACTTCATGGGAGTCAACCCATCAGATTTGTTCCCTGCACTCTATCTTTTACTTTTATTGTATTTTAAAATTTCCCGCCTTAGTTTTTACGCTGGATGACTCAATTACATTGAGGATAATGTAATGTTTAAGTGTGGGGATGTGGCACTTTCGTTAGGAATTTTTAATAATAAAAAAAAAATTGTTATGACCAGCTGTGTAGCGGGTCTAAAAAAAAAAGAAGATGATCAGCTGTGTAGCGGGTCTTAAAAAAAATGATTTTTAGGGTTATGACCAGCTGTGTAGCGAGTCTTGTGTATAATATTTGTCATGAACAGCTATGTAGCGGGTCTTGGTATGGTATTTCAATTTTTCGTTTTATGACCAGTTGTGTAGCGGGTCTAACTCTCTCTTATAATATGACCAGCTGTGTAGCGGGTCAATTCTTCTGTTTTGCTCGAGGACTAGCAAAATATAAGTGTGGGGGGTGTGATAAGCACATAAATACTATATTTTACACCCATATTTATATTAGCTAGTACTCGATATTTTGGCTAACGATACTATTTTAGTGCTTTTGTAGAAAGTACAAGCATATTTCGATCACCCGAGAAATAAACGCCTAACTTAATTGGCGTTTGCGACGAAAATAACTAAATATCGCTGTCCTAGTATTTTTTATATACCAGCAGCCTGGAGGCCCAGAAATGTTCATTCAAGGGAGCACCTAATTGTTCTTCTTTCCCAGGCACGTGCACCCACTAGTGGAGTAAACAAAAAGCAGACGTGGCCATTCTTTGTGGTATCTCGGAGAAAGTCGACATCATATTCTTTTCTCTACTTCATCATTCTCATATCAAGTAGCTGCAAACAATAAAATCTGCAGATGTGACAAAAGGTAGAAGCTGGGAAGAACGGTGCTGACCGACAATGGCTGAGATGGAGATGTCGAGGACTAATTAAGAGATTGATGCGAACAACAGCGTTGATGGAGAATGAACCGGCAGTACACAAGTTACTTGCGTTTCTGGTGTTGGACAAGGTCGAGACGGAATTGAAGATATCTATGAAGAATGAATGGGAAGCAAACCAGTTACATGAGATGCTGGTGTTGTCTCGAGAGTTATGCTCAGGGATGGAATGGAGACGGCATCAAACTAAAGATTCTAGCTAAGAAGGAAGCAATGGCATCTACGAAGAGTTTCGTTGGCGGAAGAAAACAAAGAAGAAGAGCTCACTGCCATGGAGAGAGGTGTTGCACTGCACTCGGTGAAGGAGATTAAACTGGCAACAAAAAAAAAAAACCCGGTGTTTACATTGAACGCGAGAATGAAGAGAAGATCAAGTTTCCATTAAAGCTGCCTGCAATATAGAAGCAGTGTGGCTCGAAATTGGTTTGGACTGCATATCTTGGTTGAGAAATACAGCAACAACGATGAGACTGCGATTCAGCTGTTGAAGGCAGTGAATGAATAAGGTATTTACGCTGAGAAGATGGGTTGGCTGAGATTAAACTGCTATGATCAGTTGTGTTCGATAATGAAGCGATGGAGAAAGCTGTTGGCTTTAATTGTTTTCATGGGTGAAAGCAGTAAGGAGATGAAGAGTTCACTGCCGTTGATGTGTGCAGCTAATGCGGAGTTCTCAGTGGGTCTTTTTGATATGAGCTTGTGCAACCAGTCAGGAACGAGATGCATCTCAGAGAATAGAAACAACTGGTGGCAGTGGTGGTTAAACAAGTCTGCAGACGTAATGGAGATGGACTGTCTGCCAACTGATTTGAGTTCGACATGGAGGATCCCGTGGCCAAGGTGGGGATGCAGATAACGATTGCATGGCATTTTATGGCCTTCTGTCAAACACCTCAACTTGGTGTTGCTCTTTTTGGATTGAACGGATTGTTGTTAGTGCTGATGGAGCTGTTGTTGGTAGCTGAGCTATGGGAAGTTGATGAACCAATGGTGGAACTGGTTGCAAGTTGCAACTGACAAGATGTAGAAGGTCAGGGAATGGAAAGAGATGTTGCTGCCGCCTGCCGGTTAACAAGAAGGAGCTGTGGTCGAGAACTGTTGCAGCAGAATATACCTCGGTGCACGAGACCGGAGTTGGCTGTAGTAATCGATAATGAAGGAGCAATAAAGAGCTCGAGTCTGTGTGACAGTTGAGCAAGTTTGGCAGTTGAGTTTTCGTGACAAAACAGGAAGTCTATGATATCGGTGATGATGGCTATCGTTCGAGACAGCGTGAAAATAGAGTTGCGGCCATGCTCGGGAAAGAACTGGTTTCGAAATCAGTATTTAGTAATGGCCTGAAGGTTGGTGTTTTATGTAGTCTGAAACTGGAGTTAATTGAGAACACCCAGCAACATGGAGAAGTGGTGTTGGCTCGAGTATTATAGGCTCGTGTAAAGTGTCAGGAAAGCAAAGAGATAGAGTTTACCAAGGAGGTTGAGCATGAATGTCAATCTGTGAAGATTTCGGCGAAGATTCAGCTGGAATTTTAAGCCGAGAAAACAGCACAGAGTACTCGTATATCCGGTGGTTTTGTGGTGATGTCAGGTGGTCAGGTATAGGAAGTTGTGGTCGGATCTTGGTAATGGGTCTGAATTTGGAAGCTGGTAATGGACCCGAATGGACTGGGCCTTGGAAAATGTTGCTAGGTCTTGTGTTGTATTCTTTCGCAGCACTATAAAAAAAGAAAAGAAATGCGAACAGAAGAGGGAAGCCGGAGGCGGCTGCAGAGCTGGGAAGAGGAGAAGAACAAGGGTTTGCCGTTTTGATTTTTATTTCTCCATGGTTGGCTAAATCGTTTGTTAGGGTTTAGATGGAAGTCAATTTAATTTTATAAACTCTACGATGATATTTTTAATAATGATTCATTGAATAGTAGTTTCTCTTCATATAGCTTGGTGTTTAATCGTTCATGTGATTTTCTAGATTATTTATGCTTTTGAATTGATATTTCGTGCTTCGATTAAATCCCTAAACGAGGTATGCAAGGATAGATAGGTAACGCGTTAGGATCACTACATACGAAGCGAAGGAAATTACAACGGAGAAACTATATTTTAGAATTTAATATAACATCTTCCGGGACATGAGATTGATTTCAAATTTTGTCTTGAGTGATAAATAGAGATTAGTAGAGTTTTATATGATTGAATTGGTAGAAATCGAAAACCCTCACAACCCTTTCTCATTTTTGTTACGTCTTTGTTATTTATTATTTCATTTTGTCCGAATTTCTGAAAACTCTCAAAAACATCATATTACGATTACTTAGTTTTTGGTATTAGTTGGTAGAGTATTTCACACTCCTCGTGGGAACGACCTGTACTTGACATTGCTCTACTAGTTAGACACTGTGCACTTGCAGTATTTTATTGTAGGTTTCCGAACCTACCAACCTTCATTTAAGTTTATGTAACCGTACCCAAACGTGTACACCATGTTGGTTCACAAATAGTTAACCGAGGTTATCCATATGATTACTCTCATATCAACCTTATTCATCTTAACCATAACTAGTTCAAATGACTCGAATGAAACTAGTTAAAGAGTTGTTTAATTGCTATATTCTCATGGATTTATACAAGAACACAATTGAAGCAAAATCGGGTTGATTCACTCGAATTAATACATGAATATTATAGCCACGGTTTGCAAAGATTGCACTCCTTATTGATAAAAGTTTTAGGTTCATGTACAACCGATTTTAGAAAGTAACCACTTAAGTATGTGTACGGGTATGCGTACTTAAGCAACCGGATTTGAGTTTATTTTAGTTTTCAAACTCAGCAGAAATTCACGGACGTGAACTTTCCGCCAGTATGCGTACGGGTACGCGTACTTTAGGTAACCAGATGAGTTTGGTTTTGGTTTTCAAACTCAGTAGAAATTCAAGGGCGTGAACTTCCGCCAGTATGCGTACGGGTACGCATACTTACCCAGTTTCCTACAACCTTTTTGTATACACACAAGTATGCATACTTTAGGCTCCCGGTTTTGGACTTATACACTGATGTGCGAACACACTATGCTTATATCCAAAGATGGTTACAGGATTCTAAACTCTTTATTTCATTCATTGAAACATTTTTCTATAATGATAATAGCCGTTTTCATACACTATTAGCATCAAAGAAATTTTCAAGATATTAAAATAATCATTATCGAAACATTCCAAGTCTTACACCAAATGATTGTATCACACAAACCATGTAAGATGTTACTCGGAAATTTTCTCATGATATAAGATGAACTTAGTCGAAGCGAAAGCTTACCAACACATACTTCGAGAAATATGTAAGCGAGATATACTCAGCTCGAAATCTCAAATGTGTATAGAGAAAACTATATCGTAACACGACTTATGTCTCAATATAGGAGACATAAGTTGTGTGCTGGTGCGTAAAGAGGCTTCTTTGGGTCTTTTATCGGATAGCAACAAGGATTTACGTCCAGCAGACATTCTCGTCCTTAATTGGGAGAATGGCCAAGATATTTGCATGGATATCACAGGTGTATCGCCCTTCACAGGTGAGGGGGTTCGTTCTTTCGTCCCAGGTCAAGCCATTTCGAAAGCAATTGCGCGTAAACGTTCTAACTACATGGATGATTGTACTTCAAATGGGTATGGTTTGGGCGTTTTAGCTTTCACCACTTTGGGAGAGCTTGGTGAGGAGTTGCTTTTTTTTTTAAGCGTTTAAAGAACTGTTTAGTTAGTAATGATGCTGGTAGTGGTCTAGGCAGTTTTATTTTTCATAGGTTAGGAGTTGCTATTCAGAAAGGTGTTGGTGCCCAGCTTGTCGCTCGGTTACCAACTAAGGTTGTGTATGAGTCCTAATTTGGGTTAATTCATTCCATAATATTAAAAAATAAAAAATAAGTTATATATAAAATAATAATAATATAGGAGATAGAGTAGAAATAAACTTTCCAAGTGATAGATGAGTTTAAGTCTCCATATACCTTTTGTCGATGAAGTTCCACAAGCTCTCCTTAGAAGTTCTTCGTTTTCAAGTGATAAACGCCGTGAAGTCTAAGCTCAACTGCACAAACTATGTCCTAGTCCGAGACATCTATAAATAGGCTAGAAATCAAGACTTATAGTTTTGATCACTAACATTGACAAACATGCTTGAGATAACAATGCATGCGAGTTTGACCTAGCAGTACTCTAACAATCTCCCCTTTTGTCAATTTTAGTGACAAAACTATCAATACATATGGATTACAAAATAAATAAAAATTGTAGCTTCTCATCCAAATGCTTGATCTCCTTGGCATCTTCGACGCGGCTCGAAATTTTCGTCACTTCCAAGTACTCCATGATCATAAAGGTTGTAAGTTAAGCATCATAGTAGTTGAAGATCCGTAGCGATAACAATGAGAAAACAAATGCTCTCAATCATTGTTATACAATGTCATAGTATTATTACACAGCATCAAAGTTCAATTGTATCACAACTTTGACAACAATACTATGGTGATATGTATCACTCCCCCTTAGTCAATACTTCATCTCGACATGAAAACCGCTCCCCCTTACATAATGATCCGTAAACCATATGTATTTGTAGTATCATACTACACATTAATTCTCCCCCTTTTTGTTAATATAAATTGGCAAAGGTACGAAAGCTAGCGGGATCCTCGTGAAATTTTCATAGAGATACTTCATGACCAAAAGAGAATACCATATCAACTTATTTAGATGCCATCATAAAGTCGAAGCTAAATGCATTCATCCAGGAGTTAAAGATACAAGATAAACCCTATAATATTCCACAACAGCACTCCCCACAAAGATTTGGCAATTAAGCACAAGTTCAAAAAGAACTCTCCCTCATAAAACGTCGTTCCCAAAAGAACAACAAAGGCGACCTTACTTTCACAAGAAAAGAAGGATTTCTTTGGACATAACCAAATCACATGAAAACATGCATTTCAATCCGAAGTATTCAATTTGAATTATTCACAAAAGAATTCATGATTAATCCAATCGAAGTGCACAATTAAATTAACCACAAGAAAACCCATGATTAATTCAATTGGAATTACACAACTAAATTAACCACAAGAAAGCGATCAATTCAATTGGTTATGCTCGTCATAAGAAAACTTTCGGAGCAACAACTAAACTGACCACAAGAGAATGATCAATTCAATTGGTCATGCTCAAACATAAGAAAACTTATGGAGGAACACAGTATATGCACAAAAATGTGGATCGGAGATTGACCAATACTGCAGAATGGACAAGGATTCATTCTATTTTCCATCACTATTTGCACAATGACATACAATAGACTTAATCCTTGTAAACAAAAGTTTTATCCTTTCTTCCATAAAAACAATGACATAAAAGGCTTTAACTTTTGTAGTGTCAAAAGTTCATTCTATCTTCTATCAATACTTTCATACCGACATAATAGAGATAAATTTTGAACAAATATGGGACAGTCACAGGTTCACGGACGTAAACAACATATCCCATAACTATTTGCAATATATAAAATCATAAAGATTGAAATTGCAAAAATCATCTTCCAAATAACTTAGAATTTAAATAAATAAATATAAAAACATTTAAGATGAAAATCGTTGGACATAGCTATGTGTACTTCACAATAATGGCTATTCCAAACCCTAGTAATCCTTCTAAACAAAAACAAGAATAAAAATTCTCATAAGAAGTTTCCTAGACATAATCAAAACGACTGATATGAAACATTTCACTTACTTTGAATACTCTTCTCATATTCCCTATATTTATCAAGCCCATCTTCGATCAGATCAATCCTAGATTCAAGATTATCCATCTTTTCTTCAAGTCTCTTGGAAGAAGCTTCGAGATCACTTTCAGGGCACGTACTTGTTCCAAGACGAGATTCATGGTTAAAGAAAGCTTATCAAAATGATAGGCAGAGGAGTTCCCATCTGGAGAGGAATCCCGTTTGTCAGAGCATATCTCATTATCGGAAGAATCAAAACGAATCTTCTTAGAGGGAAAAAGAACAGTCCAAACATCACTTTCTTTGCTTGTAAGGCTTGAAGAGGACATGATAGAAGAGATAAATGAAATGTTCATACTGAAGAGAAATATTTATTTTTAAAAGGAATGAAGATAGGGAATAAATTTCCCGAAAAGACCCTTGACCAAAACCCTAACAAAAATTGGTTATCCCCATAGGAAGTCTTATAGGAAGGAGTCGTTCATGAGCAAGAACAGTTTTAAGCTAAAACAAATAGAAGCGAAACAACCCTAGACTCAAATATTTCATCACAACCCTCTTGAAAATTATGATTCTTGTATTAAGAGAGATAGACAAGAATAATCATAACAAAATTACAGAATGTAATTGTTCCAATCCAATGCAGGACTAGGAGGTTTCTTATGAGGGGATGAAGTATTGGTTATTCCTTGTTTCTGTGTTGTCTTTAAGAAAGAAGAGTTACGCACATCATTCTTTCCCATTTTAGCACAAATTTGAATGCCTTGATTGTTGATTTTTTCAAACTATGCAGTGCTTTGGAAATCTCTTTTGAAAAGCATGAGGGTTTCATAGGAGATTTCTTTTTCCTCTTCTGCAAACATCGTTTAGCAGAGGAGAACTGCTTTCGATCTTCAGTGCTAATATATTTAAGATGATCATGATCATCACACAAGCCGACCAACACTTGGTAAGTTTGTTGTTAATGTTTAAAAGACTCAATCGAAGAGGTCCGACATATCTTATAAGAATCACAATTGCGATTGACAACCTCTAGTCTTAAATTAAGCAGTTGACATTCCAGATCTTTAATCCTTTTAATCAAGGTTTCCTTTTCCAGTTGAACACTTCTGGAGAAGTAAGATCGTTCATCTCGGAACAATCATGACTATTAGGAGGGTATTTATGGGAGAAAACTGTTTCTGCTGTTTTTGGTAAATTTGGGTGTGTGTGGATAAGAAACGAATCTAAACCCTAAACAAATGCAGTGCACGGGAGTACTTTAAATTCGAGAGATCAATCTGTACAATTCTGGCCTAAACCAAGAAATGGTCGTTCCATACTTGCTTCGGTCACAAAGTGAAGGAGATGGGGTTGATCTTAGGGAGGGAAGCGAAGAAGGTGTTGAGATTATGAAGGTGTTGGTTGTTTATGACTTGGATCAGAATGTTGAACTGGCTTGCATAATGTAAGTTATCAGTTCTGGGTGTTTTTTGGATACTGATGACAACACTTGGTTTTTTCTGTGTTGTTTGAAGATAGGTCGAAGAACCTATTTATACAAGTCATTTGAGCTCTATCCTCATCTCGTAGGAAGTGGAGGAAGTTGAGTGATGGAGTAGTGGGGTCATGTAGGTGATTGTCACACGATCACGCCTTTTCCGACTTCCCTCATCATCGTTAACCGTCCATGCCTCCTGACACGTTCTTGTAATGGGTGCGTTCCACGCCGCACGCTGTAAACCTCCAGACCAATACCCCAGTAAGTATCCCCCAGTTTGTGACATGTTTGATGTCTCGAATGAGTGGGTCAGGTCGTGGGACCCGTCGCAAGAAATAGCATGCGGTGCTATTAGGTTAAATAACTGAGTTATTTATGGAATTGATGTTCATGAAATATCGTGTATGTTCGATGCATGTAATGCATCGCTTTAAATCAAGCAGCTCAAAAAAATCGATATGCATAAAGCATCGTTGTTTTAGCTCGATCGAGTAAGTCGCGAATTAAGCGTCTTAAATGGGCAGCACGTCCAACCATCTTCGAGTGATCGTTTAGAGGCCGCATGAGCGGGCCATCATCCGGTCGATCACTCCCTGTGAAAGAGTGGAGGATGATAATCATTGAGGCACTTCATTGATCGCCTAATTTTTAATCCAAGCCATCAGACCAAGCTGGCAAAGTTGGACGGACGAGATGATTTACGGCACATGTTTGCTGTCGTTGATGGATATAGGGTTTTTTAGAGGTGCGGAAGCATCCCTCTTTGGCTTGATCTAATCCAAGCATTGGCACTATTTTTGAATAGGTCGACCGGGCATGCGTGAAGACGGCTCACTGGCGTGCATGCCTACACCTCTCGGTCCCACAAAGATTCAATCTAGTCCACTCAATTTGACCCGCAAAGATGAGTGGTCGTGATCGATTTGTGGCAGTAATGTATTGCCGCAAAGTAATTTTAGGTTTTTTGAAACAGCGTGTTCACGCTTCTTTGGGATGGCGTTTTGATGCGCTTTAACCTTGTTATGGGCAAGTCGATCGACCACATGTGGAGTTGGTTCGATGTTGAACGCGTTGGCATCTCCTTGATCATTTGAAACACGATCTAAGTCGTCCAATTAGGCTGGCGAAGTTGGACGGATAAGATTGATTCACGACATTTGTGTAACGCTGCTTATTCAATTTAGGGTTTAAAAGGCTGCGCGATCACCCTCCTTGGGGCCGGCGTTTTAACATGCTTTGGTCCCGTTGGGGACATGTTGATCGACCAAGGGAGATCTTAGGCCGATGGTGAACACATCGGCATCTCTGTGATTGCTCGAAATGCGATCCAAGCTGTCCAACTAGGCCGGGTAAGTTGGACGGACGTGATGCGTTTTGAGACCGTTTTTGCCGGTCTCAATTCGTTTGAGTTATGTTATGCAGCGTGAACGCCCATGTTTGGGTCGATGTTCGAAGCATTTGTGAACGAGCTTCATAAGGCTCGATCAACTAGGGAATTAGTGGGCCCGTCGGTGGTCATTAGGGTGATTACCTAGTTCTGCTAGGAGTAATCCAATCTTGTTAAACCGCGCGGCCAAATTGTGTGGCAGTGATCGTTTCTGAGACTGACACTAACAGTCTAGATTTTCTTTATGGAGTAAATACGTGTTCGATCATGCTAACTTTAAAAAAAGTGTGTGAACACATTGATCTCTTTGTCAGAGAGATGTAGCCTGTGTGAGTATTTTTGTGCAGATCCCAGTACTAGCACTTCGGGGGATTCATGCTACTCTACTAAGAGTGAGCATTGATCGTCATGTCATGTCAGTATTGAGAGTTAGGCTGAGAACATTTCATGGAAAAATATCAAGCGAGTCATGCATTAGTTAATAATGCTGGCAGAAAATAGAATTCACAGAATATTTTGGATTGCTACTACGCGCACCATTCTGAGTGAATTTCATATATACATTGAGTTGATCAATGAGTGAAGAGGTTTTTTGCACTCATCACTTCTTAAATGGATTTATACCCTTGTAGGGTGCCAGCGCATTAAATACAGGGTTTTATAATTTTAGCCCTATTCGAAAAACCACCATCAACATTAAGTCCCCTGCTTAGCACGTAATAGTGACATTGTTGCGGGATAAGAAATGAATGGTGGCGGTTAAATATAAAACTTATGAGGCAAGGTAGACAGATGTTACCAGGATAGAGGTCGGCTAGGTCTTTGAGCAAGATACGCTTAACGAATATCAAGGCTTGCAGTGATCGTCCTCCCATCATACGTCAATTGCCTCTAGGTTGATTTTGAAATTTGATAAACTCGATTGCGCTCGATTTTGAGTGGCCTTGACTTAAGTTGCTTGGAGTCCGGACTGCTGAGTCGCAACGAAATCTTCTTTAAACTCCTGAACATTGACTGGAATGGAATTGCGTTCATTCTGACCCTTTATCTCGTAGGCTCATTCTTGCCCATCTGATTGCGATGGTGAAATGCTTGGAATGCTTGTATCGTTAAAATCTTCCGGAGTCTTTGAGTGAAGTAAACGAGCTGAGAGGCGTTCTGTTGCCGATGCGTTGTTATCAAGTCTTCAAGGACTTTGTTCTAAGCAACATCCTTTGAACCATCTTCTGAATCTTGGATGGTTGTATGGAATGGGATGAGATGAGGAGTCCCCAGTTACACTTCATATTTGATGGCGTGGCTGGATACGCGAAACCATCTCCGATTTGTACTTTTGGAGTTTTTAATGCACATGTATGGCTTCATGTTGAGGATTTTCTGCGGCTCGTAAAGCTTCAACAGTGATGATGCTGATATTAGAAATGAATCGGTTGAGGGACGTGAAAGCATACTGGCAGTCCCCAGGTGTAATTATCCTGAGCTTATTTTCTCTTGAAAGACGTACTTCCATTGTATTTGTTGGTAAGGTGTTGGAGCGTCTTCGACCTCTAAAGAGAGCGCTGAAGCGGCTTCGGGGAGAGTGTTGAAGAAGCTTTGAGAGAGAGCGTTGAAGCGGTTTCTTCTGGAGAGATCGTTGAAGCAGCTTAAGGAGAGAGCGTGCGTTGAAGCGGCTTTAGGAGCGTGCGTTGAAGCGCATTCTTCTAGGGAGAGCGTCGAAGAGGCTTCAGGAGAGAGCGTTGAAGCACCTTCTTATGGAGAGAGTATTGAAACAGCTTCAGGAGAGAGAGTGTGTTGAAGCGTCTTCTTCTGGAGAGAGCGTTGAAGCGGCTTCTCTTGGAGAGAGCGTTGAAGCGGCTTCTCCTTCAGTTTGATTTTCCCTTGCAAATTACATGCTTCTTGATTGACCGTCTCTCTTGTATTGAAGAAATCCTTGACTGAAGGTGAAGGAATTTCATGCTGAGTCTCAGTCCCCAAGCGTGAGTTACATGACTATATCTTGTATGGTCGGTGGGTTTACCATAATAAAGATATCACCATCTCGCCTCCGTACTGGTAACTCTATTACTTCTCCATGGGAAAGTAAAATATGCAGAAGTTTGGATTACCTCTGTCCGTAGTGGTTGTTGCTATGGTGAAGCTCTGGCGAGAAATAACGATTCTTGGAAGCAGCTACGATCAGAAGAGACTGGCAGGCAGAGGCATGGTAGCTACTTGCACGAACTTGGCAGTCTTCATATATGGGATTTCAACTTGATAGATGTTGTCACGCTGGGTCTCCGAAGAAATAATTTGGGAGAGAGTTGGAGTTGAACCCAATGTTGATGAGGATAGTACAAGTTACTGATCATGAGGCCGTCTTTGCGTCTACGTTGTGTTTCATAGACATCCAGGCATATCGCTGGTATTTAAACAATATATCTTCTCCCTCGAATACTCTACGTCTTTGGGCATCTTGGAATCATAATGACAGCGGGCTTGCGTCTCTCCAAATTCAGCATCTTTGAGATGGGTAGTGCTAAGTAGTCTCCAGTGACACTCCTTTGCCTTTATCATCTTTGGATCGTGTCTTTGAGGAGTAGGGAAGTCCCCTCATGCGAATGACTTAACTAATAGGTTCTGCAAATATGATGAATCTCTTGACATGGAGAGTCTGCGTGTACCTCTTAAGTTCCAGGCGCAACCTCCTTTGGTGACGCAACTACTTCTTCTACGGGAGACGAAATTCTAAAAGCGTCCCTCATAGATGTTGTTGCGGTCGAGCCATATATGGAATATCTTGGAAGTTTTTTTATCATTGTGATAGTCGTGCACGTGGTACTGAGGTTGGAGTTGGAGGTTTTGGACGCGCAGGATGTTGTATCTCAGTGGTTTTTCTCTTGCTGCTTCAGTAAAACCGCTTACAGAAGGTTTGAAGGTTGTATTGCATGTTGGTCCGACATGTCGAAGAAGATTTATCCCTCATTCATGTCATGAGCAGCATGACTGGGTGCACTGAGGAGGTGGTTTCAAACTAGGAGTTCCACTGAGATGTGTTTATGAAGTTTGAATTCAATGCTTCCTGGTTCTATGAAGGGTTTTCTAAAATCCAGAAGCTGCAAGATGAAACAAACGAAGTTCCCTCCGTGGACTTCATTGCTCACCAAGAGGAGGAGATCGAGAGGCTATCCTTGGAATTGAAGCTGAAGCAGATTGTTCTCCGCAAAAATGAAAGGCGTTATTTCCAAAAATAATGAGTTGTTGCTGAAAGACTTCCCTTGAATACTTGCGCATTTTCTTTTATATTTCCCTTTTAGGTGTCTTGAGTAATGTAAGGAATTCCTTTCACAATTTGATTTTCTTTTTTTTGAACTAGTGGGTGATTGAATTTTTGAATTGGTTTATTTTTGAGATGATTTTATGAATGACTCTCTGAAAGGAATTATGTTTGAATCGGCTGAAAGCCGACATTTTGGTTTTGAATTCGATCATTTTAAGTATCTTGTAAAAATTGCAAATGTTGCATAAAAAGGGAAACATGTAAAAGGAAGATAATGTGGTATCTAAGAACAACTGCATCATTGACTTCCTTCCTCGATGTGGGACGCATGCGTCAAGTGCCCAACAGGCTTTTTAAAATGTAAAATTGTTTAACAAAACTTACTTGTTCACAAGATCTCAGTTGAGCGAGACTTGAATTCTCCAAGGGTAATCGCTTCGAATCCTTGTTATGGCGCGCCTCGAGAAACCCGTAGTTGGTTCGATTACTTCGACGAAACTGCGCACGTTAATCTTCGGAGAAAGGGGGTAACTCTCCTGAGTTAATCTTTCTTTGGAGAATATGCTTCAGGACGTTGCATTCACTGGTAAAACGATGAATGAATCTGCGGCAGTGGCAGTACCTCGGTTCCGTCATCTCTTGATCATTTGGATGTTCGTTGTTTCACTGAAACATTCTTCCTAACAGAGTGATTCGCCCAAACTGCAGATTCTTTCTCGACATGATGACGCAGGCATCGTTATCTTCTTGAGGCTGCTCTCTTGAGGTGTTGGCTCCAGTAGACCTGAAGATGTTTCGGGATCGCTCCTATCCGGGTCGACATAATAGGCGAACCCTTTATGATGATTTGAAGATGTTTCAAGACTCCTTTGTTATTGTAGATGTATGAATTCTCGGAATTACACCATATTCTGGATCTACACGTTTTGTTGATGAAATGATAGCGGATACTCCTGATCTTAAATTGGTAGCAGTGGTGGAATAGAGATAAACCTTTTCTTTTGTGATCTCTGCAGGTGTCTTCCCAGGACTCCATTGGTTTTGAATTTTTTGTCGACTATCTCCATACTGAAAAAACGGCTACACGATTCTTCACTTCGTCTTCCTGGGTGTGGACCCTTTGTGGAATTCCTGGCTTGCTCCATACAACACTTTTGGTGTTGCAGAAAAGGTGATTGCTCCATCCGGATCTAGAGAGAAGCCGTTGCGTTCTTCTAAGTAGTAGTCGCGTCTTTTGTTTCCACGCGGCTTTCCGGTCCTTTCATCTGGGAGATTTACTGGTGCTCAGCTATCCAAGGTATTTCCAGTAGCATTGCTTGAAAAAGCGTTTTTGTGAAGCTTCTTAGTGAATGGAACACCGGAATTGAAATTGGTTGTTGGACCTAAACTGAATTTAATGATTGAATTGAATCTAAGATCTACCCTTTTGAAATTGAGAAAATTGGAATGAATCTTGAGAAACTGATTTTGCAACCGAGAGATCAATCTCCCACTGTAGTCGCCAATTGTTTATGGGTGAAAATTGTTTCTGCTGTTTTTGGTAAATTTGGGTGTGTGTGGATGAGAAACGAATCAAAACCCTAAATAAATGCACTGCATGTGAGTACTTTAGGTTCGAGATATCAATCTATACAATTCTGGCCTAAACCAAGAAATGGTCGTTCCATACTTGCTTCGGTCACAAAGTGAAGGAGATGGGGTTGATCTTAGGGAGGGAAGTGAAGAGGTGTTGAGATTATAAAGGTGTTGGTTGTTTATGACTTGTATCAGAATGTTGAACTGGCTTGCATAATGTAAGCTATCAGTTCTGGGTGTTTTCTGGATACTGATGAAAACACTTGGTTTTTTCTGTGTTGTTTGAAGATAGGTCGAAAAACCTAATTATACAAGTTATTTGAGCGTCATCCTCATCTCGTAGGAAGTGGAGGAAGTTGAGTGATGGAGTAGTGGGGTCGTGTAGGTGATTGTCACACGATAACGCCTTTGCTCACTTCCCTCATCATCGTTAACCGTTCATGCCTCCTGAAACGTTCTCATAATGGGCGCGTTGTACGCCGCACGCTGTAAACCGCCAGACCAATACCCCAGTAAGTATCCCCCAGTTTGTGACATGTTTGATGTCTCGAATGAGTGGGTCAGGTCGTGGGACCCGCCGCAGGAAATAGCATACGGTGCTATTAGGTTAAATAACTGAGTTATTTATGGAATTGATGTTCATGAAATATCGTGTATGTTAGATGCATGTAATGCATCGCTTTAAGGCAAGCAGCTCAAAACAATCGATATGCATAAAGCATCGCTGTTTTAGCTCGATCGAGTAAGCCGCGAATTAAGCGTCTTAAATTGGCAGCACGTCCAACCATCTTCGAGTGATCGTTTGGAAGCTGCATGGGCGGGCCATCATCTGGTCGATCACTCCCTGTGGAAGAGTGGTGGACGGTAATCATTGAGGCACTTCATTGATCGCTTAATTTTTTAATCCAAGCCATCCGACCAAGCTGGCAAAGTTGTACGGACGAGATTATTTACGGCACATGTTTGCTGCCGTTGATGGATTTAGGGTTTTTTAGAGGTGCGCAAGCATCCCTCTTTGACTTGATCGAATACAAGCATTGGAACTTATTTTTGAATGGGCCGACCGGGCATGCGTGAAGACGGCTCACTGGCATGCATGCCTACACCTCTCGGTCCCACAAAGATTCGATCTAGGCCACTCAATTTGACCCGCAAAGATGAGTGGTCGTGATCGATTTGTGGCAGTAATGTATTGCCGCAAAGTAATTTTAGGTTTTCTTAAACAGCGTGTTCACGCTTCTTTGGGATGGCGTTTGATGCGCTTTAACCTTGTTGTGGGCAAGTCGATCGACCACATGTAGAGTTGGTTCGATGTTGAACGCGTTGGCATCTACTTGATCATTTGAAACACGATCTAAGCCGTCCAATTAGGATGGCGAAGTTGTACGGATATGATTGATTAGCGGAAGTTGTGTAACGCTGCTTATTCAATTTAGGGTTTAAAAGGCTGCGCGATCACCCTCCTTTGGGCCGACGTTTTAACATGCTTTGGTCCCGTTGGGGACAGGTCGATAGACAAAGGGAGAGCTTGGGCCGATGGTGAACACATCGGCATCTCTTTGATTGCTCGAAATGCGATTCAAGCCGTCCAACTAGGCCGGCTAAGTTGAACTGACGTGATGCGTTTTGAGACCGCTTTTGTCGGTCTCAATTCGTTTGATTTATGTTATGCAGCGTGAACGCCCATATTTGGGTCGATATTCGAAGAATTTGTGAACGAGCTTCAGAAAGCTCGATATACTAGGGCATTAGTGGGCCCGTCGATGGTCATTAGGGTGATTACCTAGTTCTGTTAGGAGTGATCCAAGCTTGTTAAATCGCGCGGCCAAATTTTGTGGTCGTGATCGTTTCTGAGACCGACATTAACAGTCTAGATTTTATTTAAGGAGTAAATACGTGTTCGATCATGCTAACTTTAAAAAAAGTGTGTGAACACATTGATCTCTTTGTCAGAGAGATGTATCCTGTGTGAGTATTTTTGTGCAGATCCCAGTACTAGCACTTCGGGAGATTCATGCTACTATAATGAGAGTGAGCATTGATCGTCATGTCATGTCAGTATTGAGAGTTCGGCTGAGAACATTGCACGGAAAAATATCAGGCGAGTCATGCATTAGTTAATAATGCTGACAGAAAATAGAATTCACAGAATATTTGGGATTGCTACTACGCGCACCATTCTGAGTGAATTTCATATATATATTGAGTTGCTCAATGAGTGAAGAGGTTTTTTGCACTCATCATTTCTTAAATGGCTTTATACCCTTGCAGGGCGTCAACCCATTAAATACAGGGTTTTACAATTTTATCCCTATTCGAAAAACCACCATCAACATAGGGCAAGTGTGATTATCCGCAAGGAGGTTAAGAGAACATTCATAGATTTCATCCTCAGGACAATAGTCAAGAGTAGCCATCCATGCTTTAGTTAACTCATCAATCTCCGTATCATGATCTTTAGGAGTATCATGGACACTTCTATAGCACTTGAAACTAGTTTTGCTAACATAGTTTTTCTGAATTTTCTTATCTTTTTTATTGATTGATTGAGCTATCTTTTGAGACTTTCTTTTACTTTGTCTAAGAGCTTTCTTAAGATGTTGTATAAACAGTGACAAATAGAATTAAAGCAATTCATCCCTTTCATCAATCAATTTAGGACGTCGAGACGTTCTATCAGATGTAGCAACATGGTTGCTAAACAAGTGACGTTTATCTCTTTGTTTAAGTTCGAGATCGAAAATTTTAAGCTTTCCAACAAGAGTATTTCTGGAAAGTGTATCAAGGTTATTTCCCTTAATGATGGCATGCTTCTTAGAATCGTATCTAGATGGAAGCGATCTGAGAATTTTCATCACAATGTCCTTTTCAGGAATAGTCTTACCCAATGCAAAAGATGCATTAACAATTTCAGACACTTTGTGATTAAACTCATCAAATGAATCTTCATCTGCCATACGAAGGTTTTCCCAATCGGAATTAAGGTTTTTAAGCCTAGCTTCCTTTTCACTGGAATTTCCTTCGAATACGGTTTCTAAGATATCACAAGCATCTTTAGACCGAGTACACGTAGTCACATGGTGCTGAAGATCTGGGGTAATGGCATGTATGATGGCATTCAAACCGTTGGAGTTTTTCTTTGCAGCAAGTATCTCTGCAACATTGTATGCACCAATGTTCTTTGGAACGGTCGCATTCCTTACTGCAACAACGGGAGCATCATATCCATTAACTACATAAAGCCATGATTGAAAATCACGCGCTTGAATAAAGGCACTCATAACAATTTTTCACCACAAGTAATTTGAGCCATCGAAGACTGGTGGTACGTTTATAAAGATAACAATTATGTCCATATCAGGTCGCTACAAACACAGACTTGTAAGGTCTTTAATGTGTTTGCGTGCTTTGATACCAATTGAAAATGCCGGGGTCTAACAACCACACCCAACAATTCGTTTGGCAATCTGAGAGGACTTACTCCAATACACTTTCTAGAGAATCAACTAAACAGTCAGACTCAATCTAGAATAAAGTATATCAAAGAGTTTAATATCTCTAACTGTTAATTCAATCCGCAATCAGCAAATAGAAATCTGCGAGCCCGATTGAATATAAGAGGAATTACCTTAACGGCCAAATACCAATGCTCAAGTGTCAATCAATGTAAATAAACAACCCAAGGTTGGATATTCTAATTGATTGATCTTAACGCAGAACCTGTGATATTTCAATTATATAACAAAATATAATGCGGAAAAGAAATAACACAGACACCAGAATTTTGTTAACGAGGAAACCGCAAATGCAGAAAAACCCTGGGACCTAGTCCAGATTGAACACCATATTGTATTAAGCCGCTACAGACACTAGCCTACTACCAATAAACTTCGGACTGGACTGTAGTTGAACCCTAATCAATCTCATACTGATTCAAGGTACAGTTGCGCTCCTTACGTCTCTGATCCTGATAGGTGTCATGAACACCTTGATATTTATCTGTTTTTTATGCTTTCTTTGCGAGTTTTCTTGTTAATTATGTATCTTATGGTTACTTTTGAGTTTATTAGGTGCAACGGAGTCAACGAGAGCAAAAAGAAGAGGAAATAGACGCAAAATGAGTATTATGGTCATTTCACAGGCCGGTGTTATCTGGAGCCAGTCACAGGTTAAGAGGCTACTACTGGGTGGTCCATATTCATCAGTGGGTGCAAATAGCCATCCCAGTTCACTACACAACACTGTATCGAGAATTCTTTTCTCATTACAACTCACCTGAAACCAAGAAATGTGTAAAGGGCTGCAGGTTTTTGTCTGAGAATCGAGAGAGAAAAGAGGCGAAACAATATCTCAGTTGTTGAATCAACTCGAGAATGAAATGGAGGAGATGATTGTGGTGGTTAGATCGAGAAGTCAGAGATGTTGATATCTAGGGTTTCGTTGGAAGATTTGGAAGCTGGTTCAAAGCTTAAATGGAGAATTGTGGATGAATAACAGATGGGTAATGGTCAAAACTCGAATTCAGAGAGAAGAAATAAGAATTGAAGCCGAGAAACACACACAGTTGTGGTTTGATGCCGTTACAGGTGGTTTGTGCTTGAGATTAGTGAAACAGATGGTGAAGAACAAATCCATGGAAGAAATGTTTGAGTGTTTGTGAAATTAGAAGATGGGTTTTGCAGTATGAGCTCGAATTTGTAGGGAAGAAGATAGATGCAGTTAAGGATTGATTAGATGGAGGAGATTAAGGTTTTGATGTTCATTAATGGGTCGAGACTATAGTTCCCGAGCTGAGAAGGAAATGAAGAAGTTGTAGCCTGTTTGGGTTTGATTTGAAGCTGCTGCTATTATCAAAGTTGCAATGGTTATGAAGTCAGTGGTTAAGCTGCAGAATGGAGTTGGTGGTGAGTTTAGATGAATGCTTAGGTTCAGGTACCAAATGCAGTGGCTTGAGATGGTGGGTTGAGGCATTGCATGCATGAAGCTACAGGTGCTGTTGGGAGCTGAGAACGAAATACAACTGCGTTCTATCTTGGTTTCAATCTGAAATTGGTGGATGAACTGGTGGTGGTAGATGGTGTCAGTGTGGGTACAACAGAAGATGAACTGTTTGCTCAGATTAAGGTGATGCTCTTGTTGGTGGAACGACTGAGATGGTGAATGAAGCTGATTAGATGTATGCCTGGGATTCTGCAAGGATGAACCGAAGGAAGTTACGGCTGAGCTGAAAATGGCAGTGGAGCTTGACTTGGTGGAAATGGAATTACAGCTGAAGCAGCAGAAATGATGATGTTGTAAGCAGCTGAGAACACAAAGGAAATGGTACTCCTGTCGAAGTAGTGAACTAAGGAAGTGCAGACAGGGGGATTTCAGATCTTGTTGCAGGTTGTGATGGACAGAATTGGTAGATGTTGGTCATGTTGCTGAAAATGCACTTGTGAATCTGGTGGCAGTGATGAGTATATGGGTACAAGAATACATAAGCAACTGGTGGTGTTGTAATGATGGCTTATGCTGTGAAGAAGGTTGTTGTTGGCGCTGGTATTGAACTGCAGATGGAGTTACAAGGAGATGGCTATGAGAGTTGGAGGATTACAGGTTATGCTGATGTTGTTGAAGTGTGTGTGCTATAGCTAGGATGCTGGCAAGTTGAACTGCAAGTAGCTGGATGAGATAGTGAGTAGAGATGATGTTGCCAGAATCTGTTGTAAATGAGATTGTGTATGTGGTTGCAGTTGGATAACTGCACCACAACTGCAACATTGGTATTACAGAGAATAGTTGAAATGATGGGAAAGAAGGGTTATGGTGTTGGTTAATGACCAGATGGTTATGAACTTGAACTGAATTGGAGTGAGCTAGAAGGCCGGCAGTTGGAGGAAGTGAAGATGTGATGTCAGTTCCAGAGAAATGACAAGCCAAATACTAATTGGGCTGGACTTCTACAGTAGCTGTGTGGCCCATTGGAATGTTAGAGAATTTATTTTCACAGCCAGATTATGGACGGGATTTTTACTATTTGGGGTCTTGGGCGCATATAAAAGAGGAGTTTTCTCATTTATCTTATCTTATAGTTACTTCTACTTTTGTTCTAGGGTTTAGAAACATGAAAACTTTCTTTTTTCTGCTTGTTATGAACTCCATGAACATGAGCTAGATTATTATTATTGGTTATGGAATAATTGGATTTCACATAACATGAATCCTTCTTTGATATATTAGTTTTGTCTCAGTATTATCGTTTATGATTCACCATTAATATTGCTACATGATTTGAATGCTTGTTTAGTCGAGTCGCGAATCGATTGAGTTTGCTTTCATCTTTATTGATAGATTAGAGTTTATTATACGCAAAAGTGATAAATTTCTGATTGAAAGTAGCATAATTGTGGATATTGCTTGTAGTGATACATCCTAGTAGTCACAAATAAATCATAACCTTTGTTAAATCGGATTAGTGTTTTTACACGTTCGATTGCTTTGATTGGCCTGATTTCATAAAACTTAATGCATCTAGGGAATTAAACTTGATTAGTGCTTTTACACGTTAGGTTGTTCTCTTAGATAGAATTCATATCCGCATCTTTTAATGTGTTTGTTGATGATAAGAGGAGATTTGCGGGATATTCTTGCGATCAAGATATCCTAGGGCCTTTGATAATGAGAGATTAAATATCAATTCTAGTTATTAAGACAAGAACATGTTAGTGAATGAAAACGATATCCTTAACCAATATCTTTATATCTTGATTTGCGTGTTTGCTTTACTTTATTTGTTTTTAGTATAACTTAGTCTTTAAAAATCAGAAAACCCCCCTTGTTACCTTTGTTTATATAAGAAATCGAAACAAAAGACAACCTAGACCTCTCTGTGGGAACGATCCTTTCTTTCCCTTGCTTCATTATATATTTTGAGTTGTAAGAAAGTGTAATTATTTTTGACGCCTATGACAACGATCAGATCCCAGCAGGATACTACGCACTTGATTCCCTTAGCTGATCTCACCCACAACTAAGAGTTGCTACGACCCAAAGTCGAAGACTTGATAATCAAATTTTTCTCACACAAAAAAGTCTATAGGATTGAATAAATCTGTCTCCCACAGAAATACCCAAGAGTTTTTGTTCCGTCTTTTGATAAATCAAGGTGAACAGGAACCAATTGATAAACCGGACTTATATTCCCGAAGAACAGCCTAGTATTATCAATCACCTCACAATAAACTTAATCGACTAGCGAAACAAGTTATTGTGGAATCACAAACGACGAGACGAAGGTGTTTGTGATTACTTTTCTATCTTGCCTATCAGAGCTATAAATAACAAGCCAATTTTACAATTGCACTAAATCACGATAGAAACAACAAGATCACATCACGCAATTACAAAGAGAATAGTTGGGTCTGTCTTCACAATCCCAATGAAGTCTTCAAATCGTTAACCTACAGGGTCTCGAGAACAAACCTAAGGTTAAAGGAGAATCGACTCTAGTTATGCAACTAGTAGCACACAGGAGGTGTGGGGATTAGGTTTCCCAGTTGCTAGAGTTCTCTTTTATATAGTTTTCAAATCAGGGTTTGCAATCCAAGTTAGCTTAGTAACAAAGCCTTCAATATTCACCGTTAGATGAAAAACCTGATTCAACCAAGCTAATATCTTTCAACCATTAGATCGAACTTAACTTGTTACACACAAATTAAATGTACCCTCATTTAGGTTTATGTAACCGTACCCAACGTGTACACCATGTTGGTTCACAAATAGTTAACCGAGGTTAGCCATATGATTACTCTCATATCAACCTTATTCATCTTAAACTTAACTAGTTCAAATGACTCAAATGAAACTAGTTAAAGATTTGTTCAATTGATATATTCTCATGGATTTATACAAGAATACAATTAAAGCAAAATCGGTTTGATTCACTATAGCCACGGTTTGCAAAGATGGCATTCCTTATTGATAAATGTTTTAGGTTCATGTACAACCAATTTTAAAAAGTAACCACTTAAGTATGCGTACGGGTATGCGTACTTAAGGAACCGTATTTGAGTTTATTAGAGTTTTCATACTCAGCAGAAATTCACAGAGGCGAACTTTTTGCCAGTATGCGTACGGGTACGCGTACTTTAGGTAACCGAATGAGTTTGGTTTTGGTTTTCAAACTCAACATAAATTCACGGACGTGAACATCTGCTAGTATGCGTACGGGTACGCATACTTACCCAGTCTCCTACAAACTTTTTATATACACACAAGTATGCATACTTTAGGCTCCCGGTTTTGGACTTATAAACTATATGCAAACACACTATGCTTATATCCAAAGATGGTTACAGGATTCTAAACTCTTTATTTCAATCATTGAAACATTCTTCTACGATGACAATAGCAGTTTTCACACACTATTAGCGTCAAAGCAATTTTCAAGATATTGAAATAATCATTATCGAAACATTCCAAGTCTTACACCAAATAATTGTGCCACACAAACCATGTAAGATGTTACTCGGCAATTTTCTTATGATATAAGATGAACTTGGTCGAAGCGAAAGCTTACCAACACATATTTCGAGAAATATGTAAGCAAGATATACTCAGCTCGAAATCTCAAATGTGTATAGAGAAAACTATATCGTAACACGACTTATGTCTCAATATAGGAGATAGAGTAGAAATAAATTTCCAAGTGATAGATGAGTTTAAGTCTCCACATACCTTTTGTCTATGAAGTTTCACAAGCTCTCCTTAGTAGTTCTTCGTCTTCAAGTGATAAACGCCGTGAAGTCTAAGCTCAACTACACAAATTATGTCCTAGTCCGAGACATCTATAAATGGGCTGGAAATCAAGACTTATAGTTTTGATCACTAACATTGACAAACATGCTTGAGATAGAAACGCATGCGAGTTCGACCGAGCAGTGCTCTAATAAAGTGTACATTTTTACAAATAATATACCTGTATTAGGTATCTCAATCCTGGAAACCAAGCTTGTTCTGTTATATAAACCATCTATAGGACCGATGCTTCCCTCTATGTTTTGTTTGCGGTCAAGGATGGGTGAAAATACTATTGACGTTGAATCTCAACTACGAAAACCTGAAACCTTTCAAGTTGAGCTCAAATGCTATTTCTCAAAAGAACATAAAAAAGAATCATATATCTTTTGAATTTATGCTTATGCTGATGGGAGATTTTGAAGTTGCTCGTGATCTTATGAAAACTGCAGTTATGAATGAAAAACTACTCGAATCAACTCTTTTGAAGTTGATCGTTGAGATGAACCTCTCGAGAGAAGATTCAATCTTCTAAAAGAAAAGAGAAGACAAATGAACCTGATTTCTGAAGAATCTTCAGTAAACAATAAGAGCACCACTAGAGATTAAGATACATGTTGTAATTCTTAATGAAGAAAAATAGACATCAGTTTTAAATTTCTTTCAATAATCGTATAAGGTCTATTATGAATAGAACTATCTTATTTATGAGTAAAATTATTATTTTATAATTTTTCTTGTGATAGTTTTTCGATTACATAGCCTGTGCTTGAATGTTTTATATTATTGCTATGTATGTTTATGGGATGTTTGATTTCGGTTTTCTTAACCTTAATATTCGATCTCATATTGTGTGAACCCTTATGGTTTGGGTGACTTTTTGATTTAGTGGGATTGAGTTCTATCCCATGTTGGTAAGCTTTATCAAAGGATCATAAGGGGTTCCGATTGAAACTCATGTGTGAAAAAGTCACAATATGTTGAATCATTTGGTCTAGCATAAAAGCATATGTGTTTCAGGGTTTCAACTTTTGCATTGCATTAATTAAAACCGGTTTTCAACCTTTCTATGGTAAAGGTTGGTCCTTGTTGTTGTTCTTTTGTTTTAGCGAGAGGATGACAACACAATGGGGGAGAGTTCTAATGTGAACTTGCACTTAATGACATATCTTTCTGGGGAGAAGAGGATGGGAACTTGAGGTAACGAATTTGTTAGTTAATCGTTTTCCTGTTTAAGAAAAGCCTGATTTTATTGCATATATTTATTGCTTTTGCTTAACAAAACTTCGGCACAATTGATGTTTATTTCATTATTTGTGTATGGATGTGTGTGTGATTCAATTGTTTCTGGTTAAGAAAAACTATTGTTATCTTGCTTTATTGTTTGGTATCAATTGTCTAGGCTTACAAAATTACGGTGCAATTGCGGTACTATAATGTCTATGTTTGTTTCAATTGCTTCCGGTTGAGGTAAATAATTATGCAAGTTGATTTATTTGGTTTTTATGAATTTTTTATGGCTTAACAAAAAGGGTTCTCGGGATGAATTGTTTAGTACAATTCGATTACGGATAAGAGAAACTAAGTTAATTCTGATCTTAGTTAGACTTATCAAAGTGGAAGTTTGGTTTATTTAAGTCTAATCGAATGCCTTATAAAGAAATGCTAGTTAACTAACCTAGTACTTGTCTTGTTTAAAATTGAAAGGTCTAAGTTATTATTTCAATAATTAGAACATGATAAGAAAAATAGAGTTAATTCTGATCTTTATTTTGGTCTTATCGAACAAGCGATTGTATTTGTACAATACGAGGTTTATTGCTTAACAATTAAACTTTATAGATAAGACATCGACATAATCATTTGAATGCTATTGTGATTATGTACGGGTATAAGGTGAAGATTTCATCCTAGGAAACAATGTTTTACATTTTTTTTAAGGAAGTAAATTCATGAACTTATTTTGTGAATCGAAAGAGAAATCGCCAGGCATTATTGGTATTGTTATTCATTGCATATTTTTTGAACTAGCAATATGTTTGATTAGTATAACCGCTCATGACTTGTTTATGTTCTTGGTAAAACTATTCACAAAGGCCTGACTTTTGTATTGGTATGACTTTTATTAGTGAAGCCGATCTTAAGTAATCACCTGAGATGGTATGATCGATTTAGTGTTATTGGTATGACCGACTCTGGGTAAAGGGGAACCGATCCTAGTAAGAGGTGCAACCTATCACAAAAGGGAATCGATCCTTGTATGAGGTTGTTGATGGTGGTTTTTAGTTCAGGCCTAAATTTGTAAAACCCTGCATTTAATGTACCGTCACTCTGCAAGGAAACAGAGCCATGTAAAAGTGATGAGTGTTCAACCTCTTCACTGGCGCATTTATTGAGCAACTCAATATTTTCTTATGAAATTTACCCAGAATGGTGCATGTAGCAACAATCCTAGATATTCTTTAAATTTTGGCACCTTGCCTGTATTACTCAGTTAATATAAGTTTCTTTGAATGCTTTCTGTGCTATGTTCCCCGGCTGAACCCTTAATGTTGATATGGCATGACAATTTGTGTTCACTCGTAGCAGAGTAGCACGAATTTCCAAGTATCAAGGTTAAGGTCCTTGCATTAAGTATTTAATTAGAAAACATACGGCTCTCTGGCAATAAACTTAAAGAACTTTGTGTCAACACATAAAATTCAATCAATTTTGTGATAATTCACAAAATTCAAATATTACCCTGATTAATTTGCAGAAATTAGGGTTTTGCGCCTTGCGGAATATACTAGACCCAGTTGGTCAAAATTAAGCGAACTAAGCAATGAATCCGCCATGAATTAGTAGGTGCAAAATCCTACCCAAAATCAGAAAACAAGGAATAAAAAGAGCCGCGGAATAGGAGCAGCAACAAAGGGAGTTGTGGCCATGCCTTAGGCCAGCCGGCACCATTTGCAAAATAGCCACGCCCCCATGTTGCCCGACCGTCCTTATTTCCCCGTCGACCAATCAGGTCGCCTTAAACCCGCCACACGTTGGCTGGGCCCATATTTGCCGGCCCTGTTTCCCATTGACCAATCAGGTCGCTTTAAATCCGCCACACATACACCATAAGTGTGGCCACGCCCATGCTTGGTCGGCCCCTCTTTTTTCGACCAATCAGGTCGCTCTAAACCTGCCACAGTATCAAAAGAGGCAAAGTTGCGCCAGAAGGTCACAATGCCAAATTGGCTTTCCAAAAGCCGCGCCAACATGCTAATTGGCATGCCAAACATGCCATTCCACTCCGGCGTGCTAGTGGCATACCAAACATGCAATGCCGCGCCAATACACCAATTGGCATGTGCCAATGGCGCCATTGTGCTATTTTCAGGCACCAACCAGATTTGTCCATAATCAATGGATACCCTTTCTCATGAGTTACAATCTCAACCGTCCAAGTTCCCCACGAAATTGACAGTCTTGTGACAAGTTTTAGGCGTCCAGCCAAGACGAACCTGATAGCATCACATGCTATTTTCCTGCGGCAAGTCTCTTGACTTTGACTTGCCACACGTAGCAAACTACTACACGTTTTTTATGAAAACACTCGAGACATCAAACATGTCACAAACTGGGGGATACTCATCAGGGTATTGGTCTGGCGGTTTACAGCGTGCGGCGTGCAACACGCCCATCATAAGAAAGTGTCAGGAAACAGGGTAGTTAGTGGTGGCAAGAAGTAATGGGTGTAAACAAACCCGTTTCCTTCATCGTGGAAGTGTGGTTTATGGAAATTGCACATTACTCCACTCTTCCATCACTCAATCACTCCCACTTCCTACGAGACCAGGGTGCGTTCAATTATGACTTGTGTGAATAGGTTTCACCTATTTTCCACCAAACAACAAATTTGGTGAGAACAACACAGTATCCAGAAAAATACCAAAGAACTTATATCTTTCATTCCGCAAGCCAGTTCCAAATTCTGATACAATTCATAAAATAGCCACACCTTCAGAATTAACCATTCTCGTCTCAACACCTTCTTCGCTTCCCTCCCTAAGACCAACCCTTCTCCTTCACTTTGTGACCGAAGCAATACTGGAACAACCATTTCTTGGTTTAGGCCAGGATTGTACAGATTGATCTCTCAGATCTAAAGTACTCCCGTGCAGTGCATTTTTTTTAGGTTTAGATTTGTTTCTCATCCACACACCCAAATTTACCAAAACCAGCAGATATAGTTTTTACCCATAAACAGAGGTGCAACAAGTTTTTAGCAGAAAGGGGAACCGATTCTATGGACATGTGCAACACGTTTTTAGGAAAAGGGGAATCGACCCTATGGACATGTGCAACAAGTACAAGTTAGATACCATATATATGTGGGGAACCGGTCCTAGTACCTAGTCAACCGAATTTTGGTAACTAGCGTGACTATGCAAAGTACTCACATGGAGGTAGAACCGAAACTTTTTTTGGTAGAACCGTGAAACCCATGTTTTAGTGATTGAGTGTTCTTGATCAGTCACGTAGTTCTTGAAAGTCAGACGAACCAATTCTAAACTTGTTTGGAAGTGTGGCAAATCGGTTTCAAGATTGTAAGTATGAAAGAGGACTTACAAAGTAAAGATGTCGACATACTTTGAACATGTGCAATAACACTTATCTTTAATTGTTCAAAGTTATTCCTGAATATCTAAAGGAAGAAAATCCCGGATCGAATAAAATAAATTGAGAATCTTTTATTTAAGGTTTTTAATTTTATTTTTTGGAAAATGAAAATTAGTAATGTGCATTTACTAGTTGGAGATTTTCTAAGAGATTTGCGGTCATTATTTGGACAAAGCATTTCCAGGAATTATGGAAATCGAATTTGGAATATATTCCATATCTTGAGAATATTTTCGGTTTCGGAAATTCCTTGGTGTCCAAACTTCCTTAGTCTATAAATATCAAAGTTTGCATTTCGAGCAAACTAATCCTCAGAGACAGCAAAACTATCTCAGTTGTGATGCTACTGGTGAAGCCGCCTATTCGGAGAGGAGAATAACCTAATTAGGAGAAATCTCTTACAGACGCTCAGTTTAAAGACTTCTTTGGGATTGAGAAGCTCTATTAGTACCGTTGGTGGGAAACTAGATAATTACGGTTTATCTTTTGTTTTCGATTGATTTGATTGACTAACGGTGGTTGAAATTTGATTGGACCTAGTTTGTTTATGCTTGAGAATCTTCTCTTCTGGTATAAATTCACTCAAACTAGATCGAAGTTTCGACGGGGATCTTTAGACTGTTTGTAGATCTAAAGACGTCTTGTGATAATCCATTGTTAACAGACTCTATTCTATGCGTGATTGATCACAAGAGATTCAAGTTGATTATGTGCAGGTGTTTATTGAAGATCTAAGAACATTTGAAGACAAAGAAGACTTTGAAGATTTCTGATTTGGGTTTATAATCTTTGGTGTGCACAATACTTGTTTCGGTAAAAGAGGATCCAACTATAATCGGTTTATCCTTGTTGTAGATTAGATTGATTAGTTGTGTAGATCGACATTAATACAATTCTTTGTGATTAAAAGTATTGATTGCAAAATCTTAACAATTACTTTGGTAGTTGATGATAAGATAGATCTAAGAACCTGACAAAGGATTTTATTGAGATAAACAGAAGAGCCTTTTGTCGAATTCACATCACTTGGTTGAAAAGAGTTGATACCAAACAAATTTGTTGTTCCTTTACTGTTTGGAAGACGAACCAAAGGAATTGTTCCAATTACGTAACTTATTACAGGTCGGAGGCGTGGGAATACAGACGGAACTAGGTGAACTATAGGTTTAGTTGCTTGGTCTCAACTATACGAAGTTCATTTGATTTTGTATAGCGTCTTAATCCTGAGAGTATTCAATTCTGGACAAGGTCCAGGTGTTTTTATGCATTTGCGGTTTCCTCGTTAATAAAATCTTGATGTGTCATTTACTTTTATTTTCCACAATTATAATTATTGTTATTATAATTTAAAGTAAATTACACAAACGTTAATTCCTATTTACTTGATAAATAATCCTATTGTGTTTGGTTAAGTCCGAACCTTTTATCAAGTAAACAATTCATTGTTGTATTGTCTCGATCTCGTATCCATAGACGATCACACGAAGTGTGAACCGATTTGTTGTGTTGTCTCGACTCAGTCCATAGACAATCACTTTCGGAGAAAGGACTTATAGGTGGAAAAGTTTTAGTTTGAGGTATATTTGGGTACCCTCGTCTTTTCACATATTGTATTGATACTTGTAGTTATATGGACTACAAATGGAATAACAAAGACGTGCGGATTGAAAATATACCTATCTTACCTTTAGGGGAGGTATTAGTTTTGTTATTATAATGTCAACAACGACATTTATGGATTGAATATATACAAGTTATTGTGTTGTTGAAACTTGGAATCAAGCGTATGTGTAATGAATTCTTGTAATTTGTTTATCCGTGTGATGTAAGAGTTTTGTCACTAAAATTGACAAAGGGGGACATTGTTAGAGCATAGCTCGGTTGAACCCACCAAGCGTTGGTATGTTAAGTTTGGTTGTCATATTAAAACTCATTTAAATAGTCGCTTGATTATTTACTAGAGTCAACTTCGTATAGGTTAGCTAGAAAGTTACAAGGGTATGAGACTTACAAGTATTACATGAAGACTTGAAGAATGTGAAGAAGTAAAGATCTACAACGACGACATCATCCTTCCACTTGAGGTTAGTAATATTTGACTTGCACTATTTCATTCCTAACGTATCTTTCAGGTCGTGCATATTGAAAACATAACTGCGAAGCTGTGAATGATTATACTCTAGTTAGACATAGTATTAAGGAATTAGAATACGATGTATAACGTCTATCTTTTGAACTTCGTATATAAGACATCAACATAATCGTATGAATGCTATTGTGATTATGTGTATGGGTGAAGATTTCGTCCTAAGAAACAATGTTTTACATTTTTCTAAAGGAAGTACAATTCATAAACTTGTTTTATGAATTGAAAGGGAAATCGCTAGGCTTATTGGTATTGTTATTCATTGCAAATCTTTGGATTACCAATATGTGTGTTTAGTATAACCGCTCATAACTTGTTTATGTATCTTGGTAAAACTATTCACAAGGCCTGACTTTTGTATTGGTATGACTTTGATTAGTGAAACCGATCTTAAGTAATCACCTGAGATGGTATGATCGATATTTGTAATTAGTGTGACCATTCCTAGTCATTGGGTGACCTATCCTAGAACTTGGTTGGGAATAATCACAAGATGTGTAATCGATCCTTGTAGTAGGTTAATAATTTTTAGTAATTGGTGTGACCGATCCTATAACTTGTGCAACCGAATACAAGTTTATACTATATATATGTGGTAACCGATCCTAGTACCTAGTCAACCAACTTTTGGTAACTAGTGTGACCGATCCTAGTACCCACATGGAGGTAGAACTGAAACTTGTTTTGGTAGAAGCGTTAAACCCATGAATGGTGATTGAATGTTTTTGATCAATCACATAGTTCTTGGAAATCAGATGAACCAATTCTAAACTCGTTTGGAAGTGTGGCAAATCGGTTCCAAGATTGTAAATATGTAAAAGGATTTACAAAGTAAAGATGACGAAATACTTTGAACACGTTCAGTAATTCTTACCTTTTATTGTTCAAAGATATTCCTTAATAACTAAAGGAGAATCCTGAATCGAAATAAATTGAGAATCTTTTAATTAAGGTTTTTAGTTTTATATTCTTTTAATTTCCAGCAATTAAAATGCATATCTTTAGAAAATAAAAATTGGTAATGTGCATTTACTAATTGAAGATTTTCTACTGAGATTTCGGTCATTATTTGGACAGAGCATTTCCAGGAATTATGAAAACCGAATTTGGAAATATATTGCATATCTTGAGAATATTTTCGGTTTTGGAAATTCCTTGGTGTCCAAACTTCCTTGGTCTATAAATATTGAAGTTTGCATTTCAAGCAAACTAATCCTCAGAACCAGCAAAACTACCTAGTTGTGTTGTTACTGGTGGAGCCGTCTATTCGGAGAGGAAAGTACCCTAATTAGGAGAAATCTCTTACGACCGCTCGTTTTAAAGACTTCTTTGGGATTGGGAAGATCTACGAGTATCGTTGGTGGGAAACTAGATAATTGCAGTTTATTATTAGTTTTCGATTGATTTGATTGACTAATGGTGGTTTAACTTTGATTTCACCTAGTTTGTTTATGCTTGAGAATCTTCTCTTCTGATATAAGATTAACTCAGATTAGATCGAAGTTTCAACGGGGATCTTTGACTGTTTGTAGATTTAAAGATGTCTTGTGATAATCCATTGTTAACAGACTCCGTTTTGTGTGTGATTGATCACAAGAGATTCAAGTTGATTGTGTGCAGGTGTTTATTGAAGATCTAAGAAGATTTGAAGACAAAGAAGATTGCTTGTTTGATTTCATAATCTTTGGTGTGCACAAAAATTGATCGGATGGGGATCCAACTATAATCGGTTTATCTTTGTGATAATCTTGATTGATTAGTTGAGTAGATCGGTGATAGACACATTTTTGTGTTTAATTTGATCTCAATACTATATATTGTTGGCACTCGAGTTTGTACTAATTTTGGTGTTTTATGTGTTTGTAGGCACCTTTGGAAAATAAACATTTTTTTGGAAAATTCGGCTCGAAAAGTTGGTAAAAGCCTCGGAGGACACGTGTTATTCGGACTCTCACCGTTGGATAAGGGGCACCTCAATTACTAAGGGGCACCCCAGGTCACCCCAAAGGCAGCTGCTATTCTCATCCCAGTTCTGGTTAGGGGGGAGGACATATTCTTCCCAAATTCAAAAACCAAAAATTGGCGGGAAAAAATACTATCAACTGGCAGATGTTTTATTGGAATTTTTGAACGTGTTCTAGGGCGATTCAATGGCTGATTTTGGTAGGAAGTTGTGATATTTCCTAGCAAACACGTTTTGGGCTTTTGGTTCGATCAAATTTGGCCAGAATTAGCTGGATAATTCACGGAATGCAAAACAGGGAAACACGGGTTGGACACGGGATTGGAGAAGATTTGAGCGTGTTCTGCTCATGCATGAGGGCTCTAGCAACATTGTGGGTCGTGTGTAAACATTTCTAGAGTGACCAGGATGGAAATCTACGCGTGAGAAGCTAAATCAGGGAAGAAAATATTCCCAGAATATTTTTTCATCAAACCGAGTTAAGAGAGAATTATCTCGAGTTATAGCGAGACTTCTTGATCCTGTGGAGTATATATAGAGTGCTTGGGACTCATAGAAGGGGTGTCGAGAGTCTGGGGGGCTGAGGAGATCCAGAGAAGAAAAAATTCGAGTTTTCCCAAACTCGGTTTCTGCTGCTGCTGCTGCTGATGAACATGAAGAACACGAAGAACGGACCTGCACCAGCAGTCGTTTTTCTACAGTAATAACGACTCACACCTGTGGGTCGTATATCAGGTAGTCTTATTTGCCACAGCGTTTGCGACACAGCTGCAGCAGTCTTATTTTGTCACTGAGGGTCGTAGTTCTCTGATTTTATTGTATTTCTCATATTCTCATCATTTGTAAACCATTTTTGAGCATCAATGAAATTCTTTGAGAGGTTTTCCAACATGATGAGCGGCTAATTCTCTCGTAACCAAAGCAATGGATGAAGCTATTCACACATGAACAATGGGTAACTATTTCATTTTCTCTAATATTTAATTATAATTCACTCAATCACTGCTTTTGCAGAGTTCTTAAAAGTTTACATAATTTTCTTCATTAGTTGTGATTCAATTAGATAGGTTATGCTTTGGTTAGATAATCAATGCTTAAGGGATACAATTAATTTTTGAGAATATGTTTGATTATTTGTGGATTAAGAAATAAAGGATTAAAAGGATAATTAGAGTTATGAAATATTTGACATCATTCATGTGTAATAGTGGATTCTAGTGTCTTGGTTACCTCTCGCCCACTTTGTTAATATTTTTGTATATAATTTTATTAAATCTTTAAATTTAATCTTCACAAGTCCGAGAGTTTGAACCTCATTACTACAACAACAATCAAAAACTTAATCAATCGGCATCAATATATTGTCTTTGTGACTAAGAGTATTGATTGCAAAATCTAGACAATTACTTTGGCAGTATATTGATAGATAGATCTAAGAACCTAACAAAGGAGTTTATTGGGATAAACGGAAGAGACTTTTGTCAAACTCATATCACTTGTTTGAAAAGAGTTGTTACCGAACAGATTTTTTGTTCCTTTACTGTTTGGAATACGAACCAAAAGAATTGTTCCAAGTGCGTGACTTATTACAAGTTGGAGGCGCAGGGACACAGACAAAACTAGGTGAACTATAGGTTTAGTTTCTTGGTCTAAACTATACGAAGTTGGTTTAGATTTTGTATAGCAGCTTAATCCTGAGAGTATTCAATTCTGGACAAGGTCCCGGGATTTTTGTGCATTTGCGGTTTCCTCGTTAACAAAATCTTGCTCTGTCTTTTAATTTTCTATTTCCGCAATTATAATTTTTTTTATTATAATTAGAAGTAAAATACACAAACTGAAAAAGCGGGGGTACAACAACCACACCCAATATTTCGATTAGCAATCTGTATGGACAAACTCCAATATAATTTCAAGTGAATCAACTAGACTCAATCTTAATAAAGTATTTCAAAGAGTTATATCTCTATTTCTTGATTCAATTCTTTCTCAAGCAAATAGAAATCTGCGAGTCTAATTGAACACAAGAGAAATCACTTGAACGGTACCAAAAACCAATGTTCAAGTATCAATCAATTTCAATCAACAACCAAAGGTCGGATTTCCAATTGATTGATTCTAACGCACTTCCTGGGATATTTCAATCATATAACAAAATATATGCAGAATAGAAATAACACATACACCAGAATTTTGTTAACGAGGAAACCGCAATTGCAGGAAAACCCCGAAACCTAGTCCAGATTGAACACCACACTGTATTAAGCCGCTACAGACACTAGCCTACTACAAACTAACTTCGGTCTGGACTGTAGTTGAACCCCAATCAATCTCACACTGATTCAAGGTACAATTGCGCTCTTTAGGTCTCTGATCCCAGCAGGATACTACGCACTTGATTCCCTTAGCTGATCTCGTCCACAACTAAGAGTTGCTAACACCCAAAGTCGAAGACTTTAATAAACAAATCTGTATCACTCAGAAAAGTCTACAGGAATAGATAAATCTATCTCCCACAGAAATACTTACAATTTTTTGTTCCGTCTTTTGATAAATCAAGGTGAACAGGAACCAATCGATAAACCGGACTTATATTCCTGAAGAACACCCTAGTATTATCAATCACCTCACAATAATCTTAATCTACGCGGCGAAAGAAGATATTGTGGAATCACAAACGATGAGACGAAGATGTTTATGACTACTTTTCTATCTTGCCTATCGGAGATATAAATCTCAAGCCAATCGTTACGATTGTACTCAAAATGATAGAATCAGCAAGATCATATCACACAACTACGAGAAAGTAGTATCGGTATGGCTTTACAATCCCAATGAAGTCTTTAAGTCGTTAACCTGGTTTTTAAGAAGAAACCTAAGGTTAAAGAAGAATCGACTCTAGCTAATACAACTAGTATCACACAGGAGGTGTGGGGATTAGGTTTCCCAGTTGCTAGAGTTCTCCCTTATATAGTCTTTCAAATCAGGGTTTGCAATCAATATTAGCTTGGTAACAAAGCATTCAGTATTCACCGTTAGATGAAAACCTGATTTAGATTCAACTTAATATCTTTCAACCGTTGGATCAAAAAACTTAGCTTGTTACACAAAAATGAAATGCACGATTTTAGGTTTGTGTAACCGTACCCAAACATGTACATTTTTTGGTTCAACAATAGTTAACCAAATTGTTAGCCATATGAGCACTTTCATATTAACCATATTCTTCTTCACCATAACTAGTTCAAACGACTCAAATGAACTAGTTAGAGAGTTGTTCAATTACAAAGAAATCTTATGTAACTACACAAGACACAATCGAGCAAAAACGATTTGATTCACTCGAATCAGTTCATGAACTTTATAACCACGGTTTGCATTTAGCATTCCTTGGTTAATATAAATAAGTTCACAAACAATCGTCTTTAGATATAACCAACTTAAGTTCACAGACTTAGTTCGCGGACTTAAGTTCTCGGAAGGTGTTCTCAAAATCCAGCATATTTTCTCGGGTCGAGAACTTCCGCCAGTTCGCAGACTGGGTTCGCGGACTGAGTTCACGGCTCTTGTTCCGGTTCTATTGATCCACAAAGTTCGCAAACTTCGGTTCAAGGAAAAAAGACTTATACATATATGTGTTGCCACACAATGCGTATATCCATCATTGGTTATATAATCTAAACTCTCATTTCAATCATTGAAACATTCTTAGAGGACGTTATTATATAGTTGTTATTCACAACTATTTTTCGTCAAAGTAAATAATTTTCAAAGTGGTTGAAACGTATCATGACTTTCATCACTAGGTAAATATGAACTTGGCCAATGCAAACGCTTACCAACACATATTTCGAGAAATAGATAGGTGAGATAAACTCGGCTCGAAATAGCAAATGTGTATAATCAAAGTCTATATAGCAAAACGACTTTTGTCTCAAAATAGGAGATAGAGTAGATAAACTTTTGAGTGATAGATAAGTTCAAGTCTCCACATACCTTTTAGTCGATGAAGTTCCACCAGTTCCTTGAGTAGTCCTTCGTCTTATATGATGATTGCCATGGAGTTCTTGATCTCAACTACACTTTCTATCCTAGTCCGAGACTTAGCTATAGTAGACTAGAAATCAAGACTTATAGTTTTGATCACTAACATTGAAAAACATGTTTGAGATAGCAATGCATGCGAGTTCGACCGAGCAATGCTCTAACAATCTCCCCCTTTGTCAATTTTAGTGACAAAACTATCAATACATATGGAATACAAAAATAAATGAATTAACTTTTGTAGCTCCTTTTCCACATGCCTAATCTTCAACATTACTCGAAATCTTCGTCACTTCAAAGTACTCCAATGATCCTAAAGGTTGTAAGTTCAGCATCATCGTTGTTGAAAATCCGTAGCTATAACAATAAGAAAACAATATTTCTCAATCATTGTTATAAAGTGTCATAGTATCATTATATAGTATCAAATTTCAATTGCATCACAACTTCGACAACACTACTATGGTGATATTTATCACTCCCCCCTAGCTAATACTCCATCTCACATGGAAACCACTCCCTCTTACATAATGATCCAAAAACCATATGTATTTGTAATGTGAACTACATATTAATTCTCCCCCTTTTTGTCAACAAAATTGGCAAAGATACGAAAACGGGATCCTAATAAAATTTCCGAAAGAGAAATTTCATGACCAAAAGAAAGCACATATCATCTTATTTAGATGCAATCATATAGCCGAAGCTAAATGCATTCATCAAGGAGTTTATAAAGATATAAGATAACCCCTATAATATTCCACAACCGCACTCCCCACAAAGATTTGGAAATTAAGCACAAGTTCAATTAAGAACTCTCCCCCATTATATGTCATCCCCGAAGGAACACCAAGAGCGACCTTAATTTAAAAAGAAAAGAAGGATTTCTTTGGACATAACAAATCACATACAAGTATGAATTTGAATCCAAAATACTCAATTAAATTAACCACAAGAGAACCCATGATTAATTTAATCGGAAATGCTCAACATAAGTGAACTTATAGAGACTAAAAAAAATACTCAATTAGATTCATCACAAGGGAACCTATAATTAATATAATCGGAATACACAACCAAATTAACCACAAAAGTAATCAATTTAATTGGTCATGCTCGACATAAGAGTACTTACGGAGCAACAACTAAATAACCAAACAAGGATGATTAATTTAGTTGATCATGCTCGACATAAAGTACCTCAAGGAGCAAAAGCTAAGCTAAGAATAACCCAGTCGATTGTGCTCAACATAAGACACCTTATGGAACAACACAGTATGTGCACAAAAAAATTGTAGACCGGAGGTCGACCAAATACTGTGGAATAAACAAGGATTCATTCTATTTTCCATTACCATTTTCACAATGACATACAATAGACATAATCCTTGAGAACAAAAGATTTTAACCTATCTTCCATCAATAATTGACATAATAGGCTTAACTTTTGTATTTGTCAAAAGTTCATTCCTTCTTTTATCAACGCAAGCATATCTACATATAAAGGACTTAACTTTTGACAAGGTATGGGACAATCACAGTTCACGGACGCAAACACACATATCCCATAACAAATTGCAATATATAAAACCATAAATATTAATACTGCAAAAATCATCTTCCAAACAATTTTAGAATTTAAACCAATAAATCTAAAAACATGAAGATGAAAACGTTGTACATAGATATGTGTAATCACAATAATGGCTATTCCAAACTCTAGTTATTCTTCTAAACAACACAAGAAATAGAAGATTTACTAGGCAATCAAATTACTCAAGATTTTCATCATCGGTAACATTTCAAGATGCTTGAATCATGTTCAATTCTTCTTTGAGATCGGGAATCTTAGTTACAACCAATGACAATTGTTCTTGTACGCACTTCAGTCCTGAATTTACCTTACACACACCCTTGTGAATTTTTTGAAGTAGACTCAAGGTGGTCGGGTCACAATCAAGGGAATTATCTCTTTGTCTTTTGAACACATACTCCATTATACGTTTGAAAGTACAGGGACGAACCAATTTGGGAACCCCAAGAGAGTTTCCAATTGCATCATGATGGTATTTTTCAATGATGTTGTAGTAAGTAGTAAGATGATTTGTTCACTCAGATTTGTTGAGAATTTGTTTTAAGACTTAATAAAGAAAATAAGGAAAAATATATATACACAATTTGTCACAAGATGAAGAGATGCTGAGACGTGGGATTCCACTACTTTTCATATTGTTATGGTTCAATCATTATTTCTAGACAATATAGCTCAAACAAAAGAAGTTGTGACTCTAGTTCTTTGCCAAAAATAGATTTCGTAAAATATTATTTGTAAGTTAAAAGCATGACGCATCTAAAGTATTTAGAACTAAGCATGCGGCATCTAACAAAATAACAAATAATTAATAGAAATCATAAAGCAATTAAATCTATGCAGAAAGTCAATAAAAGAATTAATTAATTTACCACAATCATGAAAAGTTGCTTCCTCCGTCGTCCCAGCGATGGGGTCTAGCTCCTCATACTCAAAACACGCTCAAAATAATTTTCCATAGATCAAAAAGGTGTTTTATTGAAGAAAAGATATAAAGAAGTGTGTTTGTAACAGTTATAATTGTTACAAAACCTACTGTTACAAATGAGTTGTTACAAAGTAGCTGTTACAAGAAAACTATAGCTCAAAACTGTCGCAAAACAACAGTCTTATCTGGAAGAAAACGTAACAGTTTTTTCGACACTAGAAAACGACTGCTTTTTGCAGTCTATTGTTCTTCGTGTTCTTCTCTCATGGCAGCAACAACAACTCTCTCCAACTCTAATTCCTACACTCTGTTCTCACCCCTTACTCTTCATCCCCTCGTCTAAAACTCCTCAGCACCTTATATAGCCTCTCATGCACAAGAAATCTCTTCCATAACTACAAATATTTTTCATTACTCGGCATTAACGAAAATATTATCGGGAATATCTTCTTACCTTTTAAACTTCCAAAAACAACAAGAACTCCTTCTTCTATGTTCTACACTTCCACATGTTTCTGAGTTGGCAAAGAAATCTCTTTCAATCAATAGAATATATTCCAGAGAGTAAAATCTTCTCTCACAGTTCACGTATCTCCCATAATCAATTCCAGAATATCAAGTATTTATCACGTGAAATCTTCTTGCATACCATTCCTGTTTTAATGCAACAGGATATTCCCAATCAATTCCAGCGAAAAGATCCCAACAAATCAGCCCAGAAATCAACACAAGAAGTTACGCAATCTGAAACTATTTTCCCTCCAAAATGTATTCTTTAAACCGTGAAGAAGATGGTGATGATTGCCCCTTATCCAGTGACAGGGTGCGGATAAGAAGTTTCTTTCGAGGTGCCCCGGGCAACTTTTCGAGCCGAATTTCCACGCATGTTTATTTCTCCAAAAACACCTACACATACACAAAAACACCATAATAAGTACAAAATCGAGTACCAACATGGAGATAATTGAGGACAACTTAGACACAAAAATGTGTCTATCAAATACCCCCAAATGTATTATTTGCTAGTTCTCGAGCAAAACAAAAAAATAAAAAAAAAACGAGTTAGTCTCGGGTAGGTTTAACAGAGGTGTACCCACAAAAACCATGACTTCTAATTGGTAACAAGTATCTAAAGAGCTATAAGGACATACATATTCTCAACCTATCTCCAAGTAACTAGAATGCCAGAGAAATTAAAGGTGTTAGCTCTAAAGCTGACTGAAGAAAAGGGGAGACACATCCACACGACTGCTAGATAAAGAGATATCCGCTACACAGCTAGATAAACATTGTAAGATGCGTCCGCTGCTTTACAGCTGGATAAGATTAGGATAGAGATAAAAATGAGAGGGACATATGCTACACATCTGGACTAATTACGTGTGATGAGTTAAACCAGTGCTAGAAAGATCTTGTGCCAGATTGAAAGCAGACTAACAAAGCAACCAAAATGCATCTTTCTTCGATTCTCTCACAGTGCTCAGTAGAAACAACGCCTTCTTCGGTCTTCAACTGTTGATGATAAACTCTCGAACCTCATATAACCTTGACAATTAAATCTTCTCTTCGATTTCTTGCTTGACTTATAAATTTCTTCTTCCCCGGCAGCGGCGCCAAAAACTTGGTAGGTTCGGAAAACCCACAATAAAATACTGCAAGTGCATAGTGTCTAACTAGTAGAACAATGGCAAGTACAGGTCGTTCCCACGAGGAGTGTGAAATACTCTACCAACTAATACCAAAACTAAGTAATCGTAATATGATGTTTTTGAGAGTTTTCAGAAATTCGAACAAAATGAAATACTAAATAACAAAGACGTAACAAAAATGAGAAAGGGTGGTTAGGGTTTTCGATTTCCACCAATTCAATCATATAAAACTCTACTAATCTCTATTTATCATTCAAGACAAATTTCGAAATCAATCTCATGTCCCGGAAGATGTTATATTAAATTCTAAAATATAGTTTCTCCGCTGTAACTTCCTTCGCTTCGAATGTAGCGATTCTAAAGCATTACCTATCTATCCTTGCATACCTCGTCTAGGGATTTAACAGAAGCATGAAATATCAATTCAAAAGCATAAATAATCTAGAAAATCACATGAACGATAAAACACCAAGCTATATGAAGAGAAATCACTAATCAATGAATCATTATTAGAAATATCATCGTAGAGTTTATGAAACTAAATTGGCTTCCATCTAAACCCTAATATGGATTAGCTAGCCATGTCTTTCTCCAAAAACCATAAAACAAATTGAAATCAAAATTATCTAATCCAAAATAATTGAAAAATGGGCAATGAAACTTCTCAAACCCTAGCTCCTTTTCACGGCTCTCTGCCGCGCCTCCTTCCAAAAGAACTCCGTTCGGCCTCCCTTTTTTTTTCAGTTTTCTTCTTCTTCTTTTTTTTTTTTTTTTTGAGTACAAAAAATTACAAGACAAAAATTTACAAGGCCATGAGAGAAGGACTTTAAAAACTTGGATCTTCGTAACTTAAGATGTCTTGGTATCATGAATTCCAACAACTTATATCATTTGCTCTTACAACTTCGTGTAACTAAGTCTTCAACTTTGATTTTTGAATTATTCTTTTCTATTGTTGCTTCTAAACCTTAAACGTCTTCAACTTTCTTCATAGATTTTGATGTCGCTCTGTCTGTTGATGATGATAAGTTTCTACTGAGAGATAGTCGTAATCCAGTAACTATGATTACATTGTGAGGTTGCTTTGTCTTTCTGGCATTTCCTGACCTACTTGCCTTTCCATCATGGATGGTTAGGTCCATCACGGGTACCCTCTAAAAGGAACAAGTTCTCTCCTGAATTTCAAAGATCTCAATGTCTTTTTCTCTAATGTCTCAATAAGTTGTTATCCCTAGCATTCCAATTTCTATCTTTTCGGTGATAAACGGTATGTAAACTTAGCTAACCGGATACCATGTGACGCTATAAGTTTCAAAAGTGCAACTAAAAAGTTTCTCCCATACCCCCAAACTTAAATCTAACATTGTCCTCAATGTTCTAAAGATAAAATTAAAAGCATGTGAACAAGGAGAAACTGTTACCATTTGAAGCAAAAGAGTTAAGGAAAGATATTACCGTGTTGCATGAGATTGGGTTACCTCCCAAGAAGTGCTAAGTTTAAAGTCTTCAGCCAGACATCGGAAGGAATTATTCACCTCATAGAATCATATAGAAGTAGCCGGAATAATTGTGGGTCATCTGGATCAAAAAGTGCTAACCGCAAGAAGAGGAAACTGCAACAGACCAAGAAGATACCGAACATACCCTTATTTAACTTTTTGTTTAAGAAAATTATCTCTAGTTGTGGCTCAGGTTCAGGCTCTATAAAAGGGTCTAAATAAAATGTTTTCATAGGCAGGACTTCCTCAAAATAAGGATTCTTAGGATTAGGTTGTAGAGTCTAGAAATACTCAAGTAGGAACTTAAAAGCACATAACAATAACCTGAACAACTGCGGATCCTTAAAGTCAATTAGACTTGACTCACAAAACTGACCACAATGAAAGAGTTGGTCTTCCTTAAGCAAATGTGTCGACCCTATTCTCCTAAAGTAATTAGGTTTAGTCTCAAAACTTAATAACCGACACATCTTAAAATCAAATGTTCCCACAATTGGAAGAAAAGTATTTGGTGGTAAAACAAAGTCAATCTTGGTATCATAGCCTGGGTTAACCACATCAACCAGAGGATGGGTTTCTAATAACTGAGATTCTCTTTGGACATCATTAGGTTCAGGAAAAAGTGTACGAAGATAATCTTGTAAGATGGTTGAGACACAAATGTCAAGTCCTACACGAGGGAACTTTCTAAGAGTTAAAGCACACGGAGACTGATAATCACCCCCAAACTTAGAGTTTTCTGTGTCTCTAGAAAGACTAGTCACAACTTCCCTAATTTCTAGGTCATCGGATTCCTGAAAATGGTCAATTGATTCTTCTAAGTCGGGTTCATCCTCACTCATTTCTACGAGTTCATTTTATTTTTCTAAGTCTAATGTTTCTAAATTTCTAGACTCTAAAACAATATTCTCCGAATAAACTCGTTCCTCAAAACTATCATCGGCTTCGTAGACAGGAAATACTACATCATCTAAAACAGGGGTATCTCTAGTCAAATCCTCGTCCTTTTGAATAGGTGAATAATTAGTAAAATTATTTGGATTTGTACTAGAAACAGTACTATCATTATAAAGCTCAATCGGTGTAACAAATTCCTGATCACTATGCCTACATATTTCATGTTCTTCATCGATACTATCCTCATCATAATCATCATTATAATAACATGAAAATGATAGAACCTTATAAAAACAAGTAGTATTACCAATTCTAACCTCGTCATCTTGATTATGCAAATAATTATCCTCATTTTTAAGGGTATTATTGGAAACACTATATTGGAAAGTAAGATTATTTCGAGCAAGTCTTTCGTTCGTCTCAACCATCAACTTGAGGGATTCCTCTATAGAAAGTTCTCTCTCGTCAAAAACTAAGTTATTCATTTCTGCTAACTTACGTGTTGACTCAGCTAATTTACGTGTTGACTCTAGTAAAGAGGAATTATCAGAAGGATCATAAAAAGGACTACTTTTCAATAGTTTCATTGCATCCTCCAAAGACGAGGAACTAGTGCTATAGTCTTCTTGCTCGTATGACCGGTGCGCATGTGGATAGTAATTGGGCTCACCATGGTATGACCCGTAACCTTCAAAAGTTTCGTGTTCCCAATCACTATTCACACTATGGTCATAAAAAGGATAATGTCCAAGCTGCTCAGTCGGATACTCATTGTATTGGCTATTATAATACCAGTTCGACATCCTAACTGCAGGGGAATTCTAAACAAGCACAAAGAAGGCTGACTCGACCACAACAAGCCTATTTTATCTAGCAAACAAAAAGCATGATGGCTCCACTTAGATTGTTTCTATACCAGCTTCTAATCCTTCGAAAGGGAATTCGTTACAATTTAAGCAAACCCCTCTGGAATCAATCCGAGTCAAAGCAAGTTGAATAGGGGCGAGGGAAGCTCAGTGGAGCTTTGATACCCAAGGCTTCACCGCTATTACAACGCGGCGCAGTCACGCATTCAACTCACAGAAACCATCATGAACTTCGAAGTATGCTTAAAAGAGTAACCAATATTTCTCGAATGACTTTCCTATTAAGCTTGTTACCCTATCGGTCTCGTTCTAGACAAAATTTTAGGCTTAGGGTCGCGTTTGGTTTCGTTTTCCTAAGGCGGGCAAGAAGAGAACGGTGATGAAATCCGAACCCTTATCTTGTATGGCCAGGCCTTGCCCTTTACTAGGAATCTAAAAAAGCCGTATTCGATTCCTCAACATATATGCATACAAAATCATCCAGTAAACCCGCTGACAGGAGATTCGCGGGTGTTTAGAATTCTTACCTCCCGTTCCAGACGGGGGATGAACCGTTGAAGTCGACTCGGGCCACAACTCCAGTGTTGCGTACGAACCCGAGGGGACGAGGTGATATCGTAATCACCGTCCTTCTCTGCAAACAGTTTATTTAAAATTACCCTTCCGTAGGGTTTTAAAAAAATAAAAATGTCCAATGTCCAAAAATAAAAAAGTCCAAAAATAAAATAAAAATTACAAAAATAAAAACCTATTTACAGTTTCCAAAAATAATAAAAAAAAAATCTTTATATACAAAAATCTTCTTCTTCACTCCTCTTGAATTCTCCTTTTCTTTCCTTCTTTGGCTTAGCTTTTGTTTTCAACACTTTCTTCTCTTTCTTTAGCTTGGCTCCAAATCTGAAAACAAACAAGAAATACCAAAAGGCGTAAAAAAGAACAAAAATAATAAAAATGAAACCTAAAAACAAATCTATAAACAAATCCGAGTCGGCGGCGCCAAAAATTGATGGTATTTTTCAATGATGTTGTAGTAAGTAGTAAGATGATTCGTTCACTCAGATTTGTTGAGAATTTGTTTTAAGACTTAATAAAGAAAATAAGGAAAAATATATATACACAATTTGTCACAAGATGAAGAGATGCTGAGATGCGGGATTCCACTACTTTTCATATTGTTATGGTTCAGTCATTAACTCTAGACAATATAGCTCAAACAAAAGAAGTTGTGACTCTAGTTCTTTGCCAAAAATAGATTTCGTAAAATATTATTTGTAAGTTAAAAGCATGACGCATCTAAACTATTTAGAACTAAGCGTGCGGCATCTAAAAAATAACAAATAATTAATAGAAATCATAAATCAATTAAATCTATGCAAAAAGTCAATAAAAGAATTAATTAATTTACCACAATCATGAAAAGTTGCTTCCTCCGTCGTCCCAGCGATGGGGTCTAGCTCCTCATACTCAAAACACGCTCAAAATAATTTTCCATAGCTCAAAAAGGTGTTTTATTGAAGAAAAGATATAACGTAGTGTGTTTGTAACAATTATAATTGTTACAAAACCTACTGTTACAAATGAGTTGTTACAAGAAAACTATAGCTCAAAACTGTCGCAAAACAACAGTCTTATCTGGAAGAAAACGTAACGATTTTTTCGACACTAGAAAACGACTGCTTTTTGCAGTCTATTGTTCTTCGTGTTCTTCTCTCATGGCAGCAACATCAACTCTCTCCAACTCTAATTCCTACACTCTGTTCTCACCCCTTACTCTTCATCCCCTCGTATAAAACTCCTCAGCACCTTATATAGCCTCTCATGCACAAGAAATCTCTTCCATAACTACAAATATTTTCATTACTCGGCATTAAGGAAAATATTATCGGGAATATCTTATACCTTTTAAACTTCCAAAACCAACAAGAACTCCTTCTTCTATGTTCTACACTTCCACACGTTTCTGAGTTGGTAAAGAAATCTCTTTCAATCAATAGAATATATTCTAGAGAGTAAAATCTTCTCTCACAGTTCAGTATATCCCATAATCAATTCCATAATATCAAGTATTTATCACGTGAAATCTTCTTGCATACCATTCCTGTTTTAATGCAACAGGATATTCCCAATCAATTCCAGAGAAAAGATCCCAACAAATCAGCCCAGAAATCAACACAGGAAGTTACGTAATCTGAAACTATTTTCCCGCCAAAATGTATTCTTTAAACAGTGAAGAAGATGGTGATGATTGCCCCTTATCCAGTGATAGGATGCGGATAAGACGTTTCTTTCGAGGTGCCCCGGGCAACTTTTCGAGCCGAATTTCCACGCATGTTTATTTCTCCAAAAACACCTACACATACACAAAAACACCATAATAAGTACAAAATCTAGTACCAACATGAAGATAATTGAGGACAACTTAGACACAAAAATGTGTCTATCACATCAATACCACGTTCACGCAAATTTGACCAATCAAGCATGGGTAACCTAACTTCTTGCTGGGTGAAGTCATCGAAATCATTTGAGAAATGATGAAACCACAAATATCGAGACTCTGAACACCCATTTCAAGGAAATAGACCAATTCCTCAAACTCATGACTCCACTTAGAATTCTCAATTGTGGAGGGACAAAGATTAGAGATACCAAGTTTACCAAAATCCATCGAAGCAACACTAAGAACATTAGTAGGAAACTTTCCTTGATTCCAAGTCACCTTCTTACCACAAAGGCCATGAGAGATGTCATCACGTGATGGTCGTTCATCACTTGGCGAACATTTCCCAATGGAATTTTGGTAATCTTCGAAATCAACTCTCTATTAACAAGAAATATTTCTCTATTGAATTCCATTTTACCAAGATCAACATCATGAATGTTGGCGTAGAAGATTCTTGTGAGAGTATCAAAACCTTGACCAAGACCATCAAATAAGTCTCCAAGATTGAATTTTTCAAAGCAAACTAAATCCTCTTTATGTCCACTAGAAGAATCCAATTTCTTTTCTAGAATAAAACCCATAGATGAAATCCTTTCAAAAATATTAGGACAAGAATCATTGACAAACCTAATTCTAATAGAATTTTGGTATAAAGGAAGATCCATGCTAGAGGAACCCAATCTTTTTGAAGTTCTTTTTGAACCCTTGAGATTCATCACGAGATCTAGAAATTGGAGAAGAATAAGAAGAAATTACTTACTTGGAATGAACTTTGAGCACTTCCTTGTATTATTTTTCTCCAAGGAAGAATTAATGGAGAAAAGAGATGAACCCTAAAAAAGTTCACGTACGGGGACTATTGAGAGGAAAAAGAAGGTCCGCGTACCTCTTCTTTATAGGCTCACTTATGGGCTCGGACCCGTTTATGAACCGTGGCCCACAAAAGGAATGTGGGATTTCTTTTAATGTGCAATCCGTGACAACACAAAATTTTGAGAGGAATCGGATACCATAGAAAGTCTAATCTAACTTTAACCCAACTGTACACAAATCAAACCAATTCTTTCCCCATCTCAAGATATATACAAATGGGGTAATGCCAGGTATGTTACCGAATGGCATGATGTGCAGGGATATCCTCATGCAACATTTCTGGTTGATATTTGTGAACAGTTCCAGTGATATAATCAAAGTAATGATGATAATCAGGGTTGTTTGAGCTTTCTATTTTCCTCTTTGGATGACTAGAAAGAAGATTCTTCCGAGTTTTAGTCCGTACACTATTGTTCGATAGTTTCATATGTACAAGACCTTTATCGGGATGATTCTTAGACTTAACAGAATTAAGTTTTTTTAAGAATTTAAAAACACTTTCGAACGCTCTGAATATTTGTCAATATAATTGATCTATTATGATAGTATTCCTCAAAGAGATTAAGAGTTAATCTAGTGAGGGTCCATATCTTTGAGTGTGATGAATGTTTCCTCAATCTTCCCTTCTTTTTATTTTTTCCTTTAGATTGAATATCATCATCTAATTTATCCTATTTAGATGAATTGGTATTATTATGAGAAACCAGAGGTTTTATCCATCATAATATTTGAGCAATCTTTAAGGATTCCTGGCGTGCGTTACAGATGCCAAGAGCAAGTTTTCCAAAGAAATTTCCCATAAGAAAATTTTTAAGGACCGAACAAACACAAACTTATCAGGTTTAAGGTGTTTTCCTGCTCTGATACCAATAGAAAACGCGGGGGTACAACAACCACACCCAATATTTCGATTAGCAATATGTATGGACAAACTCCAATATACTTTCAAGAGAATCAACTAGACTCAATCTTAATAAAGTATATCAAAGAGTTATATCTCTCTTTCTTGATTCAATTCTTTCTCAAGCAAATAGAAATCTGCGAGTCTAATTGAATACAAGAGAAATCACTTGAACGGTACAAAAGACCAATGTTCAAGTATCAATCAATTTCAATCAACAACCAAAGGTCGGATTTCCAATTGATTGATTCTAACACACTACCTGTGATATTTCAATTATATAACAAAATATAATGCGGAATAGAAATAACACAGACACCAGAATTTTGTTAACGAGGAAACCGCAAATGCAGAAAAACCCCGGGACCTAGTCCAGATTGAACACCACACTGTATTAAGCCGCTACAGAGACTATCCTACTACAAACTAACTTCGGTCTGGACTGTAGTTGAACCCCAATCAATATCACACTTATTCAAGGTACAGTTGCGCTCCTTACGTCTCTGATACCAGTAGGATACTATGGACTTGATTCCCTTAGCTGATCTCACTCACAACTAAAAGTTGCTACGACCCAAAGTCGAAGACTTTAATAAACAAATCTGTATCATACAGAAAAGTCTATAGGAATAGATAAATAAGTCTCTCACAGAAATACCTACAAGTTTTTGTTCCATCTTTTGATAAATCAAGGTGAACAGGACCCAATTGATAAACCAGACTTATATTCCCGAAGAACAACCTAGTATTATCAATCATCTCACAATAATCTTAGTCGACGCGGTGAAAGAAGATATTGCGGAATCACAAACGACGAGGCGAAGATATTTGTGACTACTTTTTTATCTTGCCTATCGGAGATATAAATCTCAAGCCAATTGTTACAATTGTACTCAAAACGATAGAATCAGCAAGATCAGATCACACAACTACGAGAAAGTAGTATCAGTCTGGCTTTACAATCCCAATGAAGTATTTAAGTCGTTAACCTGGTTTTTAAGAAGAAACCTAAGGTTAAAGGAAAATCGACTCTAGATAATACAACTAGTATCACACAGGAGGTGTGGGGATTAGGTTTCCCAGTTGCTAGAGTTCTCTCTTATATAGTCTTTCGAATCAGGGTTTGCAATCAATGTTAGCTTGGTAATAAAGCATTCAATATTCACCGTTGGATGAAAACCTGATTTAGATTCAAGCTAATATCTTTCTACCGATGGATCGAAAACTTAGCTTGTTACACACAAATGAAATGCACGATTTTAGGTTTGTGTAACCGTACCCAAACATGTACATTTATTGGTTCAACAATAGTTAACCAAATGGTTAGCCATATGAGCACTTTCATATCAACCATATTCTTCTTCACCATAACTAGTTCAAATGAAATAGTTAGAGAGTTGTTCAATTACAAGGAAATCTTATGTAACTACACAAGACACAATCAAAGCAAAAACGATTTGATTCACTCGAATCGGTTCATGAACTTTATAGCCATGGTTTGCATTTAGCATTCCTTAGTTAATATAAATAAGTTCACAAACAATCGTCTTTAGATATAACCAACTTAAGTTCGCAGACTTAGTTCGCGGACTTAAGTTCCCGGAAGGAGTTCTCAAACTCCAGCAGATTTTCTCGGGTCGAGAACTTCCGCCAGTTCGCGGACTGGGTCAGCAGACTGAGTTCACGGCTCTTGTTCCGGTTCCCTTGATCAACAAAGTTCGCAAACTTCGGTTCAATAAAAAAGGACTTATACATATATGTGTTTCCACATAATGCTTATATCCTTCATTGGTTATATAATCTAAACTCTCATTTCAATCATTGAAAAACATTCTTAGAGGACGTTATTATATAGTTGTTATTCACAAACTATTTTTCGTCAAAGTAAGCAATTTTCAAAGTGATTGAAACGTATCATGACTTTCGTCACTAGGTAAAGATGAACTTGGCCAAACCAAAAGCTTACCAACACATATTTCGAGAAATAGATAGGCGAGATAAACTCGGCTCGAAATAGCAAATGTGTATAATCAAAGTCTATATAGCAAAACGACTTTTTTCTCAAAATAGGAGATAGAGTAGATAGAATTTTGAGTGATAGATAAGTTCAACTCTCCACATACCTTTTAGTCGATGAAGTTCCACCAGTTCCTTGAGTAGTCCTTTGTCTTGTATGATGATTTCGATGGAGTTCTTGAGCTCAACTACACTTTCTATCCTAGTCCGAGACTTAGCTATAGTAGACTAGAAATCAAGACTTATAGTTTTGATCAATAACATTGACAAACATGCTTGAGATAACAACGCATGCGAGTTCGGCCGAGCAATGCTCTAACACAAACGTTAATTCCTAATTACTTGATAGCAATCCTATTGTGTTTGGTTAAGTCTGAACCTATTATCATGTAATCACACTTCGTTGTTGTATTGTCTCGATCTTGAATCCATATTCAATCACACAAGTTATCTTGTTTTCGTATTGTATCGATCTCGTATTCATAGACGATCACACGAAGTGTGAACCGGTTAGTTGTATTGTCTCAACTTAGTCCATAGACAATCACTTTCGGAGAAAGGATTTATAGGTGGAAAAGTTTTAGATTGAGGTATATTTGAGTACCCTTGTCTTTTCAAAAATAGAATATTCTCAAGATATGCAATAAATGCCCAAATCGGTTTTCATAATTCCTGGAAATGCTTTGTCCAAATTGTAGGATCAGAATCTCGCACAGAAGAGTATGCTTGCGAAATTATTAACAACACATCGCGAAGACATCGCAGGATGATTTCAGAAACGACATAACTGATGACATAAACTTAAACATGAGAAAAGTGTGATGATCTTGCGAAAATTGGGAATGTTGCGAATGTTACATTTGTAAGCTTGCGAAAATACCGCAAGCCAGATCCGAAATTAGGGGAAATGTTAGATGTACATTAGCTGTCATCAACTATGTAAACACCTATATAAAGAGAAAGTCAAGAGAGAAAAAGGATATAGATAATCAGAAAGAGAGACACGCTTTAGGAGAGGATACATTTTGTAGAGAGAGAAAGTAGAATTGGTTGTATTATCATCATTTTATCATAGTAAAACCTAACCCCGTGGATGTAGATCAAATTGATTGAACCACGTAAACCTTGTGTCTCTTTACAATTTTAGCATTCTTATCATCATTTTTATGTTTAGATCTACAAATTATTACAAGGGGTGTGTTGTAGGATTTCCTGCAACTACATTTTGGCGCTAGAAACAGGGAGGAGTAAAGGATTTATCCCTCCTGTAGCTTGTTGGTTCAAGAAATTTTCATGAAGATTAGCTACTGTTCATATTTTTCTAGATCTACAAAGTTTAGGTTCAAAAATGGAAATTTTATGGAAGAAATCACACTTTCAGGGAGTAAACATCATCAACAATTCAAAGACATGAAAGAGTGAGAGAAAAAATTAGTTGTTATGGTGAAATTTAAGGAAAAAATGGAAGTTTCAGTGGAAGATTTTCATGTTCAGGAGATGAAGGCAAATGTGAAAGAAGTTAAGGAAGGACGAAGATAATGATAAGAGTCAGAAGTTGTGATTTATGTCACAAATAGAAATTCGCATTGATGGTTCAAGGCTGAGCGAACAACAAATAGGTCACGGGTTCGAATTCGCAGAGACACATATTTTTCATTTTCTTCTCATTTGCATGGGAGAATAAAAGAATAAGGAAAAAAGTTATGCGTTAATTTCGCAGAGAGGTCCTTGCATAATTGGTCCAGAGAGCAGTATGTGCGTTCTTGGTCGCAAGTTCGAATTCTCCTGCGAACATAGTTTTATTCTTTTTTACAGAGAGAGAAAAAATGAATAATTTAGCAATATTGTTTCATTATTTCGCAAACAAGAGGCAGCACAATTAGTCATGTGCGAAGTTTATGAGCTTATTGTCGCGTGTTCGATTCCCACCCCACGCGTGCCTTTTTCGCATATTTATATTTAAGCTATTAAGGGTGAAGATGAGGATAAAGGTTTATAGTTGTTTAGTTATTTCGCACAACAGAGTTTTCACAGATGGTTCAGTGTGATACTTCGCAAGGAGAATGTCATGGGATCAATTCTTGCCACTCGCATATTTGTTTTTGATTATTTCGCACACTTGGTTCGCACAGAAAAGAGTTGATGATAATTTCGCAGAGACATTTCTCAAAGAAGAAGCTTGCACAGTTGGTCAGGAGGCATGAATACAAGCAGCGGGTCGCGGGATCAATTCTTGCTTCTCACATGTTTATTTTTGTTATACGAAATTTATACAGAATTGCCTCTCATACAGTTGGAATTTGATTACTTCGCAAGACCTTTGATTATTTCGCAAGAGAGGCTTAGCACAGTTGGTATGGTGCGAGAAAATCCAAGAAGCAGGTCAAGGGTTCAAGTCTAACTTCTCACACTTCTTTTTGCTGCGCGAAATTCATACATTTCAAGGCATTTATTCACTTCTTTGACAACAACAGCGACTCACATAAAAGATAAGTACCACTTCCTTGAACATTTTACTTTATACTAAGAGCGAATAAAAAGATTTTAGATTTGATTTACAAAAAGCGATTCAATCGCACGATAACAAACATTTCAAGATTTCAAAAATTACTAAGATTTCGAGATTTCAAAATTACAAAAAAAAAAAAAAAAAACCGAAAAAATTCGATTTATATATATTTGTAAAATATTTTTTTTACAGAAAATAAAAGATTTTTGATTTGATTTACAAAAGGCGATATAATCGCAGAATTACAGAAATTTCAGAATTACAAAGTGTAGATGGTGGATTTTCGACAAGTGCTAAAATCGTAAACTCATAATTATATGAAGCTCCGATCCAGCAATCAGACGTGAGTATCGAGACACGGGTCTCTCATCGAATTCTCAACGGAGAGTACTTTATCTAAGAGTACATGTAGATATGTAGTCTCACGACTGGACAACGACATATCTCATGAATACTGAATACTTTCAGTGATTATTTCTATATAATATCACGAGATGGACGGCTCCTAGACAGCTTGCTCTGCCAGTATAGAGCGAAAACGTCTTCAGGAACAAACAACGAGTTTACCCTGACTATATAAAGGATATGACTTACCGACAAGCTCATATCGGGATAATTAATGCTCCTAGACAGCTTGCTCTGCTAGTATAGAGCCACGAAGTTAATTATTCCTAATTACAATTGCTCCTATTCCATGGTCGAATCCACGACTGGTCCCATGGAATGGCAATAACAATTGATCCTATTCCATGGTCGAATCCACGACTGGTCCCATGGAATGACAATAACAATTGCTCCTATTTCATGGTCGAATCTGTGACTGGTCCCACAAAATGGCAATAAACAATTGTTTTGATTCTATGATCGAATCCACGGCTTGATCTCATAGAATAGCAATAACTATATTATCTCATTACTCCGATTTCATGATCGAATCCACAACTAGTCTCATAAATGGTAATAGATAAATCTTAATTACTCTGATTTTATGGTCGAATCTACGAACCCATGGAATGGTAATGCTCACTTTATTATTCTGAATTCGTAGTCGAATCCTCAGCTGATCCTATGAATTAATAATAAACATCTTATTACTCAGTTTTGTGAATTATTCTCCACTGAATTCCACAATTAGTAATAAATAATCAACAACCGGGCGTATGAGCTACCTCCAAGTAAGCCCCGATTCAAATGGTGAAAGTGTATTCAACGACGATACACTAACAGTCACCGCACGAACGAGTATTTCAAAATACAACGAAACGATGAACCTATGCAAAATAGGGAAGAAAATAATAAATAATTAAAAATATTGACCAAGGTGCTGGGAACACGGACACACGACCTACCGACCGTGTCGTGGTCAGTTCCACGCCAGTTTTATATTTTTAATACATTTTATTATTTTCCATGATTTGATGAAAATTCTCTCATCTGATCAAATCTCCTTCGTCTCGAGGAAGCTCCTCGGTTTCATGGTACTTCCATAAATCCATAACAAATAATATAAAATTAAGTAAAGGAGTGTGGGGCGTGACCATTGGCCAACCAGCCATGCCTTGGTCCCAGCCGGCCCCACACCCCACGGTTCCTTATTATTTTATTATTATTATTATTATTATTATTTCTCTAATTTCATGAAAAAACTCCTTGATTTCATGGCATTTTTTGCACAAATCATCATATAATAATAAAATAAAATAAAATTATGAAAACTTATGGGACCGGGCCACTAGCCGGCCGGCCATGCCCTAGCCGGTCCGACACGCCCTTTGCTTTATTATTTTATTATTATTTATCCTATTTTTCCTTGAATTCATCAAATTCCTTGATTTTATGGTATTTATCTCAAATTAGGAAAAATTCCCTCAAATCATCAAAAATACCTAAAAATATTAAAAAATTATGAAAAACTTGTGGGACCGGTCCATAGCCGGCCATCCATGCCTCCATGGTCCTACACGCCCGTGTTTTTATTATTTTAATATTTTGCTTCCATGAACTCATGAAAACTCCTTCAATTCATGGAAACTCCCTAAATTCATCAAATTTCTCAAAATTCATGAATTTTTCATAAAATCATCAAAATATTATAAAATTAAGGAAAAGGCACCACGGGACCGTGGTCATGACCGACCGACCATGCCTTGACCACGGCGGTCCCACGCCTCCTCATTCCTTGTTTTATAATTATTTTTCATCATCTCATGGTGTTTTCCTCGGTTTCGTCGAAACCCTAATTTTGGCATATTTTCTCGAATGGATGCTCAATGGCATGCCAGAAAATATCAAAATTCTCAGGACTGAGACGCGGACGCCTTGGGGACACGAGCGCGCTATCTTGACCGACCAAGATTGGCTCTTTGTCTCACGGAAGCCGGTCCCATCAATTTTCACAGTTTTGACCTAATTTGCACAATTGCTCGTATTAGGTCCAAAACTCTTCCAAACACTTTGGATTTTCATGAAGTGATCATCAGGCGGTCACGTGAAAATCCAGGGACGGTTTCATGACTTCATGGTCGGTCCCTCGCCTCGTCATAATTAATTAGGTTTTCTCACCTAAGGCTCAGACGAGCATTTTTGAATAAATGATTAAGCCAGCATTTAATCATTCTTCCACCAACAAATCGTCAAATCTTCAGGAGTTCTTCGTATTTGCTCACGTGATCATATGGACACTATATGGTTGATCCACGGTCCCATATAGTCACTCCCTCCTTCGTCCTACGGTTAAACTTCTGACGAACCATGAATTGATCATCAATTGATCAAATTAGGGTTTCTGAATCCAAGGATCATCATTCTAGATTCCAACCTTAATAATTTTACGACGGCTTCGTGGTCATTAATTTTATTAATTATGCTCGGTTCAACGACCAGTATTCTAATTAATATTTTTGGTGTGCTGCCAATAATCCATCAGATGAGCAACACATGCTCAGACGATCAAATATTCAACAATTCATCACATGATCAACACTTGCTCAGATGATAAATATTTTCTCAAACCAAGGAATATTGGTTCAACAATCAATATTCAACGATCCATCGAATGAGCAATACTTGCTCACTTCATCGTAAGAATTATACCTCTGTCTCATGACATGTTCAATTCATGAGTTTCAGAACATCATGTTCGACACTCGGCAACTACATGGACTCATCGTCCCATCAAACCACGAAGTCATCAATTGACTAACAAACCACAAGATGTCAATCGTGTCACTTGGGGGGATATCAGTTAGGGTTTTGGTCTGGCGGTCTACGACACGTGTGTTCAAACACACGATGGAATGTGAGCAAGTCGTGCAATCAGTTGAAGGAATTAACGAGGTAGTGGGTGGAAAATCGACCAAGTCTCCACACGTTGAGCAACTGGTTTCAAACACGATCTCCACTTCCCCACTCCTTGATTCCATCAACTGTCACACTTCATGGGATCATGGTGTCTAAAATTCCAGCAATATAAATAAGTCTCTGAATCATGATTGAATCATCAGCATCATCAATATCATCAATCTCACGTCAAACTGACAACACGAGATCATCAACTCATCAATTGAGCAACTACTCTCAATTGAGCAATTTCAATCATTCAGAGCTTATCATATTCAGAATTCACACACCCACAATCTTTGATTACCATTGATTCCACGCATTTCTCAGCTTCCCTCCTACAAATCAACCCATCCTCTCTTGTGACCGAATTTACTCTGGAACGGTCATTGTCTTGATTTAGGTTGGAGTACTACATATTGATCTCTCGAATCTAAAGAACCCCCTTTGCGTACATCTGTGTGAGGTTTAACATTTCGCTCGGTTCGAGGAGTCTCCTCCGTACGGTCGTCTCCTAAATTCCTTAAAAACCAGCAAATCGTTTTTCCCCATCTACAGATTGGCGACCACAGTGGGAGATCATTCTCTCGGTTGCAATCTCACAAAGATGGTTGATCTTAGGTCCGGTTTAATTACCAATCCGGTTTCAACACCCGACTCTCATATCGCAATTTCTAGTGATACTGCAATCGCAAGTACTACTACTCTCAACATTGCAGGCTTCAGTGGTACCGATAATACCACTCCTCCAGCCAGCAATGTCATGCCACATGTTACTACTACTCCTCCAAACACTGGTGCTCCAGTGATCATCCCTGCAAGTGACGACACTGGCGCCATCAACAATCCACTCTTCGGTCGGTCTCCTGAAGAAACCAGAGGAAATCAGCCTATCATAGTTGATCTCATGAAGGTTCATACTGACGTGGCTGCAACACAGAAGCAGTTGTGTGTTTATATTAAAACTCTCACAGACAAGCTTGCGTCTGAACGAACTCAGCCTCAGCGCGAGAAAGGAAAAGCTAAAGAAACATCTTCAACCGCTGATCCTGAAATCTCTCCAATCCATGTTGTACATGATGAAGAATTCCGCAAAGCTGCAGATGACTCTCCAGCAACGGAACCTGCAAGTTTCATCACTCGTGAAGATATGGAGTGCTTTTTGAGGATCGATGGAAAGACAAGACATCATCTGTCCATCGTCACCAACCTCCATACTGCCATACAGAGGATTCCTCTTTCAAAAGGTTATACCGCTCCAACATTCATTCTTTATGATGGAACATGTAATACTCAAAGACATATTTCTCGGTTTCTGGAATTATTGGGGGAACACGAGCACAAGTATGTCGTCCGTCTGGAGGAATTTTTAAAATCCTTGAGAGGCAGGGCATACACCTGGTACAACAACATCGCACCAGGAAGTATCACCGATTGGGGAGAGATTATTAATGCTTTCTACATAAAATAATTATTCCTGATCTAGGAAAGATGATTCAAAGGAGCAGTGAACATACCGATGATTATGTGAAAAGGTTCAGAGTTCAAGTCTTGGACTGTCATTGTCTAAACGTCACGGAGCAACAACTGGTAGAATTGTGTATCAACGGCATGATACCGGTCTACAGAGTTTTATTGGAAAATCTTCGTTTCCAGACCTTCTCAGATCTTCATGAAGCGGCGAAGAGATCGACAATTACTGTGCCTGCTTTACTGGAAAGAACAAAAGCTACAAATTCTGAAGAACCGCGAGACACTCGAGATGGCGGACGTCTGATCAAGAAGCAGTAAAACCTCCATCCTTCCACAAACACTGTTGGAGAAGGGAGAAAATGGAAAGCCAAACCGCTGCACAAGCATACCCCAGCTCCTTCAAAAGCACAAAAGGAGGATGAGCAAGATGCACAAGCCTCTGACCAACGCACAAGAGTTCTTGATCAAGAAGCACCTGACTTTCCTTTTTCCATTAAAGAGGTGATCAAACTCCTAGATGTCTGGGTCCAAGATGGTGCAATCAAGTTGCCATATGTCAAGAAATAATCAACTGAAGAAGACATGGAAAGTCCTCGTTACTGCCGCTTCCACAGGTTCGTCAATCATCCCACAAGCGACTGCGAGTTTCGAAGCACATTTTCAAAGAGAAGGTTGATCCATAATAGCTTCAACTGGGGACTGAAGGAGTACACAAGAATCCTCTCCCAGTCAGAACCTTTACACTCTTTAAACAACCTATCAAAGTGGCAGTTCAATCCGTCGAATGTGAATTGCTTTATCTGTCGAAGGCACAAAGGAGAGACATGTTCACAGAACCACATCGTGTTAAGAAGTCTATTCCGTAAATACTTCTTGAGCCTCTAGCTGCATATCAAGAGATGTACGACTGGGGACTGCTTACCACAGTCAATCTCAGAAGAAATGAATTTGGAAGAACGTTGATCGATGCTGGCACACCGTCAACAACATTCCACTGAAAACCATTGGATCCAAGGGCATCACTCGACAATAAGATACTCATGCTCCCATCTCAATCATAGGCCTTGAAGGAGCGCTCGGAAATACTTATGGCTGCATCACTCTCAAAGTGAACATAAGTTCAACCTGGACAGAAACCAAGTTTCACATAATCAGGAAGATCCAGGATATGACATATCCTTCAGACGAGCGTGGATCCACGCTAAAAATATGGGTACTTACAAAGCGCCTTTGGTTACACATCTCTCCAACGAATAAAGTTCTGATCCAGAAGATTTGACGGACATTCCATCATCAGAGTACTTTGAGGAATTTCAAACTTTGACGAGGTTGAAGCAAGAACCTGCGAAAGATGCATATACATTCATCAAGAGGTTCCGCACTCAGGCAAGTCACATTCCATGTTTATCTCATTTATTTCCTCATATGCTATCCTAGCATGGGGACTTAATTATGCTAGCAACTCTATAAGACGTTATGAATGGTAGCTTCACCGCATTAGTATTTTACCAAGTGGTTGAATCTGACGTTTCTCCGAATCAAGCACCGAAACATTCATCACTGACGTCCAAACATGAAAAAGAACACTTTGGGCGTTTCTCCTGCAAGTCCATGTGTTCCACAAAATCTGAAAGCTCTGATGTCTGCACAAGTGTTGAATCCCACTACTGCAACGAAAGGTATGCTGAATCAACATAAGATACTCCAGGTTCGAGACGATCAAATCTAAGACATTCGATGCTTAAGTAATATGCGCTTCAACGCTCAAGCACCTAAGAAGTCTTCAAATTGTACTCCCAATCAAAGAGTACACCTTCGCATCTGGCTTCAGCACCAATATCTCGACGATGATACACTGATTCAACACCAGCACGATCAAAGTGTAATTAAAGAATAAGTCTTCATTATCCCATGATAAGACTTCTGAAGCATATGCAACATCATTCATACATGGATGACATTAACTCCTTCAATATACACTGGGCAACCTAAGGTGATTCAGTGAAACTTCATCAACGGGTTTTCTCTACATCACAAGCCCATGCATGATTGAGGAACTTTCTCTCTTCACCAATCACATCCAGTATGAAAACTGCTGATGCTATCTACCGCAACAATGTCGACTCACTGATAAAGCCAGTTCGTGGTAAAGTTATGCTTTCAGTAGCATTCAGGTTGAACTCTCAGTACACCTTCATCTTACGGACGCTCAACTCATCAACTAGCTCGTGAATGTAAAAGGCTCACTAGATGAAGTAGCAAAGATTATATCTATAATCATGGTTCTAGCCTTTTCGGTCTTTGGAACAACTTCAACCATGGTATCAACATCAACAATAATCTCTAGAGGAACACCATCCATGATCTCAGCATCGACAAGGATCTCTGGAGCGTAATCATGGTCTCAGGAGCAACATCCTCAGGGATTCATCAATTAATCATTCTCAGAAGTGTTACACATGAAGCAGACTCCTCTAAGAACCAATGATTCATATCAAGATGTGTAGACCTGATAACATACTCACATGAAAGTCTTTCCAAGCACGACTGGTGGGCATATTCCAAAGTCTTCTACAAGATGTTCTCATCACCTCTACAAATGAGATACAACACACTTCAGGCCATGGGTTTGCAACAACGTACCAATGGGTGAGGAATGGGACAATGCTTCCTGAACAAAAGATGTTCGTCTATGTTTCTTCTACAACATACCAAAAGGGTGCATCAATCGGACATACGAGTAGAAAGATATGGCCTTTACCGTCAGGTGTACGGAATCTGAAAATTTTGTACGGGATTAAAAATTGCAAATGAGCACGCTGCGTTGGATGACCTCTACAACTTCAAATTGAGTGATTCCTTTCTCATGTGATAACTCAGTCTCTTAGCTTCGAAAGTTGGGGTCAAGCATCAAATTCCGACCTTGTATGAGGTCCCTACAACTTCTAGAGCGTACAACATGCAAGCAACAATTTTTAGACGGGATTCATGACTTCCACAGTCGATCGGTGTCCACCAGGTCTTTTCGCTAAGTCCTTCATCAAGGTACCTCCAACTTCGACTACCTGGGTCTTTACATCAATTTTTCTACCCGGATCCTCTATTTAGGTCCTGCCAGAAGAAGGGAAAACGAAAGAGAGAGATTCAACAAAATACTGGGGATTGACGGTCCACTGGTCAAGACGATCAATTTCACAATCCAAAACCAACCAAGAAATCAAGACCAGAATAAAACCTCACATCTCTCAGAAGTCCAAGGTTCAAGATATCATGGAAAGAAAACTAAAGAAAGTCAGCAAAATAAGATTTCTGCTTTTCTGCATCCTCCAAGACTTGCAAAGAAGCTTTCTCCGCCTCCAGCTTCTTGGTCATCCCAGCAACTTCCTCCATCTTCTTCAACACCGCATCACTGGTGGTGAAAGGAGTGTCACCTTCCACTGCTTTCCTGATAGCATCAATCTTTTGACGAAGCCATGTCAGATTGAAGCCAAGTTCTTCAGCTTTCTTCAAGTTGTACTCCCAATCAAAGAGTACATCCCGGGTGACAGTATTTCTAGCTGTGATGCGGATATCATTTATAATACGCAAGATGGCTTCTACTTGCCTCGTCAAGAAATAACTATGCTCCAGATCCTTGGTAACGACAATGTGCCCATACATCTTCCACGGTTTCTTGTACATAGAAGCATATCTAATGGGAACGCTAAATCCACCAACAAACCTGCGATATGGGAGTATCTCACCAAATGGAGGAGTAAAAGCAGTCCCTGCGTTGGGATACTCATGCATTATTATCCGGTTCTCAATCGTTGGAGCAGCGTCAACAATCATAGGAACAACTTAGGTTGAAGCAGCTTCTTCCATTCTCGATTCGGATTCCACCATCTCACGCAAAATTGGAGTTTCAGTCACCTCCATGGCATCAACAACAATATTTCCATGACCTTGAGGTACAGGGATGGAGGTCTCATTATCAACGGCTCCATGGTTGCTCAAGTCATCATTGTTGGATCCGTTATTCCCAACTTCAGCATTTGGCACCTAATGTGAAGATTACATGGGATTAGAAAGATTCAAGCGTGGAAACCCAACACAACCATAAAATTCAGAATGTAAGTGAACTGACATCATCTAAGTTCCTTATTATGCCCCCAAGACATGCGCAAGTAGTGTAGAAGTCATGAAACACGTTTTCAAACAAGCTCAGTTGAAGAGATTTTACACTACCCTGTATTCAACGGAGAACTGGGAGCAATTGATAAGTAATTTAAGGTTGGTTCATATACCATTCTCTTCGTATGGATGTTGAATACAACATACCAAATTTTCATAGCAATCGGATGAATGAGCTAACATATGTGACCAAAACATCGGACAACATGCAATCTGGAAAAGTTTTGAAGGTCTCCTGGAAGTTCACTATTTCGCCTTTTTCAGGCCCTAAACATGCTCAAACTTCAAAGAGCTTCTTTGATAAATCTTGGAAATTTCCTGGGATTTAAGATACATATGCAAACCGAGAAAATCTGACTTCGGACGAGGATTCTACAGCGTGTCTAGTAAAATATGAAGTCTGAAATTTTCTGGTGACGTATTTCGGCAAAGTTATCCATAAATTCACATGGATTTTCATTCATTCATTCACGAATCAGCGATATCATACTTCTTTGAAGAAATTACAGGATATATACTTACTAAGGGAGTCTCTAAATCATTTGAAGCCTCGACAATGCCAAAATCTCCGTTGACAACACCGCTATCTCCATTCGGTTCGGGATTTCGGGAATTCTCCATATTCCCATGCCCCAAAGAAGAGTGCACTTCATCAACATGCTTCTTATCTACAATGGTTTCTTCCTGGATTCATCAACAAAATTTATTATTATTTCATTCAAGGAGATGCCGCGATCACCTGCACTAAAGAGATATTTACATCGACTTCTTCATCAGTACTGGATTCCTGAATTGTTCGCCTGGGAACAAGTTGAAGACCGTCAATCTATGGAGAAAAGGTCCGAAAAGAAATAACAAAACCTTGGTCTCGTGATCCTAATTTCACTTGATAAGGAATTTTGGTTCAACAATCCCCAGACGTTTACCAAGAAGTAAGGACGTCTCAGATGATAAATATTTGCTCAAACCAAGGAATATTGGTTCAACAATCAATATTCAACGATCCATCGAATGAGCAATACTTTCTCACTTCATCGAATGTGAGCAAGTCGTGCAATCAGTTGAAGGAATTCACGAGGTAGTGGGTGGAAAATCGACCAAGTCTCCACGCGTTGAGCAACTGGTTTCAAACACGATCTCCACTTCCCCACTCCTTGATTCCATCAATTGTCATACTTCATGGGATCATGGTGTCTAAAATTCCAGCAATATAAATAAGTCTCTGAATCATGATTGAATCATCAGCATCATCAGTATCATCAATCTCATGTCAAACTGACAACACGAGATCATCAACTCATCAATTGAGCAACTACTCTCAATTGAGCAATTTCAATCATTCAGAGCTTATCATATTCAGAATTCATACACCCACAATCTTTGATTACCATTGATTCCACGCATTTCTCATCTTCCCTCCTACAAATCGACCCATCCTCTCTTGTGACCGAATTTACTCTGGAACGGTCATTGTCTTGATTTAGGCCGGAGTACTACAGATTGATCTCTCGAATCTAAAGCACCCCCTTTGCAGCGGTGCATCTGTGTGAGGTTTAACATTTCGCTCGGTTCGAGGAGTCTCCTCCGTACGGTCGTCTCCTCAATTCCTTAAAAACCAGCAAATCGTTTTTCCCCATCTATACAAAGATTCCACAATTACAAAAGAAACCGAGAAAAATCTCGCACAGATCAATTTATATATTTCTCTTGAAAATTTGCTTTGTTTCAAATGAGAATGATATCTAACATGGAAAGTAGTAGGAGGCAAAATAATACCTTCCATCAACAGGCTAGTAAGACCTTCCATCAACAGGCTGCATAAGACCTCATTAGGATCATTTCCCTGAAAGATGTTTATCGGATGAGACGAAACAAGTTATACAAAGGAAATCAAAAAAAAAGAAAAACGATTTGAACTTGCAATTAAATGAAATTTTTTGATAAAATAAATGTATTACAAAGATTTCACAACTACAAAGATTTCAGAATTACAATGTATTAGAATTTCTCTTGAATATTTATTTTGCTTCAAATGATATAATATTATGAGAATGAAAGAATGAATGAAAGAGATGACATAAATGAAAATATGAATGAGAGAATAAAGAAACGCGAACATTTCGCAGTAACAAAGAGACGCGAACATTTCGCAGAAACGCGAATAAAATTTCGCAGATAGAGGCGAACCTTTATGGCGTACACCCTAGTTCGCGAATAAAATTTCGCAAGAGGAAAATGTAAGACCTAAAGTACGTCATAGAAGGGGATACCTGTTGCATGACTCATCGAAAAGGTTACACCGCCCCTGGAACCCGAGTCATGGAGATTTGGGGTCAATAAAGCCCATTCAGGAGAGGTACCTTGGATTTTCAACCTAAGCTTTTGCTTTAGGTTGGACGACTAGGGGTCTCTTCTAAGGAGTGCAGAATCTGATCAAGGCGCCGAGGTACACGGTTGAGTCAAGAGTGCCAGGGGCGTCTGTAGATTACCTTGCCATTCTTGACAAGTCTTGGCTTAAACTGCACTCGGCCCGAAGAAAACCCCACTTAGGGTGCAGTCTCGTAATCATAAGCCCTATAGGTAAAATAGACAAGAGGCTGCAAAAACAACTGGTTGTTGTTAAGACCGGATGGGAGGATCTAACCTTGTATGGTAGAAGTATGCCTCCTTGATGGGTCAACCAGGGGGGAGATAAGGGAGGCACCCTCCATTAGGGAGCTGATAAGTGTCTTAAGACGCAAATGTCATGAGGCTTTTTACTCGCAAGGGTATTAAAACTTGTCATATTTGTGCTACAATCCTGAAAAGGCAATAATACTAGAGAAAAAGATAAGACGAGATCAATGGGTCATTACATGAAAGTGTGAAGACGTCTTGCGATTTCGTCGCAATACGGCAATGTCATGGGGCTTTATTTTCGCAAGAATATTTAGGCCTGTCATATTCTCGCAACAATCCTGAAGAGGCAATAATACAAAAGAAAAAGTTAAGGCAAGATCAATGGGTTTTTGCATGAAAGTGCAAAGACGTCCTGCGATTTTGTTGCAATGACAAGAGGTGGAAAAATATGACCTTTAACTAGGAAGGCAAAATAAGACCACATAAGAAAATGAGTAAGCAAGTAAGCTTGCGAAAATGATTATATGTAAGCAAACAAGCTTGCGAATATGTACATGGAAATGAAACTGAGGCAGTGAAAATTCCGCAGACTTGATATTATGATCATACTGTTATGAGATACTAATAGTGCAGGAAAGAGGGAAGATGAAAAACAAGTAAGAACTTGTGAAGAACAATAACTACATGAAGAAGAATGTATACACTAAAGAAAAAGGAAGAGAAATGAAGAATGGAAGCAATTTAGAGCTACATCAATTTTAGACGACAAAATGAGCTAATTAACACAAACATTAACTATACATTACAAGAGATAAGCATTCTCATCATACAAGCATCATAAAAGCATTGCATAAGCATTTCATGGCATAAACATCGCATACACATTTCATAACATAATCATCACATAAGCATTATATTCACACAAGTACTTTACAAAACTGTAAGGAATAATATTGCAGAATTTCGCAATAATATCGCAGAATTATTCAGGATTATTCAGAATTTCACAGGATTATTCAAGAATTTCGCAAGATTACTCAGAACTTTTACAAAGTGATTCAGAATTTCGCAGAATGATTCAAAATTTCGTAAAATGTGTCAGAATTTCGCAGAATATGATTCTTCCGAATGATGTGATTATCTCGCTCAATTATTTCGCACAATTATAAGCAACTTGAAGAGATTATACTATTGCATGAGCACAAAACATGAGACAGAGGCAAAGATAAGAATAAGGAAACAATTCGCACATTCAACATTTTCTCAAGGATTCTACCCTCATAGATAAAGAACAGAGGCAACTATGGATTACCAAGAAAACATTTTATGTTCTTTATCTCCTCGGCAAGAATCATTCCCAAAGTGGACGTTCGCTAATGAACAATAAGAATCCTCACTAAAAATGGAGTAATAATTTCGCACGAATAGAGGCAATACTTATTATTCAAGGACAGATACTTCTTATTTACTTCGCAGAGTTCTTCTTATATTTCGAGGACTAAGTACTTTTTATACTTCATCAAGGATACTTCATACTTCGCATACTTCAAGGGTTGATACTTCCTATTTACTTCGCAACGTTCCAGAACTTCACAAAAGAATAAAGGCAAGTACGTACTTTTCAAGTCCGATATTCTTTCGCTCGTTCCTCCAACAACTACAACAAGGTGGATTTTTTCTTAAAGATCGCTTTTCAAGCAATATTCAAGAAAAAAGAGGCAAGATGTAGGATCAGAATCTCGCACAGAAGAATATGCTTGCGAAATTATTAACAACACATCGTGAAGACATCGCAGGATGATTTCAGAAACGACATAACAAATGATATCAACTTAAATATGAGAAAAGTGTGATGATCTTGCGAAAATTGGGAATGTTGCGAATGTTACGAAAATACCGCAAGCCAGATCCGAAATTAGGGGAAATGTTAGATGTACATTAGCTGTCATCAACTATGTAAACACCTATATAAAGAGAAAGGCAAGAGAGAAAAAGGATATAGATAATCAGAAAGAGAGACACGCTTAAGGAGAGGATACATTCTGTAGAGAGAGAAAGTAGAATTGGTTGTATTATTATTATTATCTCCTTCTTCTTCCTCTTTCAAGAACCTAGAGCTCCAAATACTCATTAATGGAGTCTCCATGTAATCAAGATGTAATTACAAATAATCATAGTAAAACCTAATCCCGTGGATGTAGATCAAATTGATCCACGTAAACCTTGTGTCTCTTTACAATTTTAGCATTCTTATCATCATTTTTATGTTTAGATCTACAATTATTACAAGGGGTGTGTTGTAGGATTTCCTGCAACTACACAAATATCTACCGAAATCTCGCTAGAAAATCTCCAATTAGTAAATGCACATTACCAATTTTTATTTTCCAGAGATATGCATTTAATTGCTGGTAATTAAAAGAATATAAAACTAAAAACCTTAATTAAAAGATTCTCAATTTATTTCGGTCCGGGATTCTCCTTTGTTATTAAGGAATATCTTTAAACAATAAAAGATAAGAATTACTGCACATGTTCAAAGTATGTCGACATCTTTATCTTTGTAAATCCCTTTTCATATTTACAATCTTGGAACCGATTTACCACACTTCTAAACGAGTTTAGAATTAGTTCATATGATTTCCAAGAACTATATGTGATTGATCAAATATCAATTATCAAATCACTAATCATGGGTTTACGGTTCTACCTCCATATGGTTACTGGGACCGGTTACATCGGTCATATCAATTACCAGGACCGGTTACCATATACTCATGGTATTACTTGTGATCGGTCACACCAGTTACCAGGATCGGTTACACCAATTACCAGGACCGGTTACACCAATTACAAGGATCGATTACACACTCTTTTGTGATCGGTCACACCAATTACTAGGATCGGTCATACCAATTACAAATATCGATCATACCATCTTAGGTGATTACTTAGGATCAGTTACACTAATAAAAGTCATACCAAGGCACTGTGAATAGTTTTACCAAGATACATAATAAATTTTGATCGGTTGTACTAATCACACATATTGGTAATCCAAAGATATGCAATGAATAACAATACCAATAAGCCTAGCGATTTCCCTTTCGATTCCTTTAAATGAATGTAAACATTGTTTCCTAGGACGAAATCTTCACCCATACCCATACACATAATCATAATAGAATTCATACGATTATGTCGATATTTTATATACGAAGTTCAAAGGATAAGCGTTATACTTCGTATTGTAATTCCTTAATACTACGTCTAACTAGAGTATAATCATTCACACCTTCGCAGTTATGTTTTCAATATAGTACGACTTGAAAGATACGTTAGAAATGAAACAGTTCAAGTCAAAATATTAATAACCTCAAGAGGAAGGATGATGTCATCGTTGTAGCTCTTTACTTCTTCACATTCTTCAAGTCTTCGAGTAATACTTGTATGTTTCATATCCTAATAACTTTGTAGTTTAACCTATACGAAGTTGACTCTAGTGCATAATCAAACGACTCTTTAAATGAGTTTTGGTTCACTAAAATATGACAACCATACTTGACATACCAACTCTTGGTGGGTTCAACCAAGCAATGCTCTAATAGTTTTGGGTCCGGGAACCTTGTTTGCATACCTAGTTTGCGAATGGTATTAATTGTTTAAGTCCGGGAACCTTGTTTGCATACCAGTATGTGAACGGTTCTACCTAAGTTAGGTCCGGTACGGTTGTTTTCATACCCGTTTGTAAACGGCTAGACAAGACCAAAGTACGGAAGCTATAGTTTGCGTACATGTTTGCAAACTTAGTGGTTAAAGTTATAAAATCGGTTAAGTATGTTTTTCATACTCATGAACAATTACATTTATGAATTAAGGAATGCAATCTTTGCAAACCGTGGCTTAATGTTCATGAATTGATTCTTATATAAGTACTTTGTACGATTACGAATCAATCCGATTTTTGTTTCAATTGGTTCATATATATTTCTATGAGATAGTGAACAATTGAACAACTCTATGTGAAACACAATTAGATTCATTTGATTATCTTTCATGATTGATTGATCATCATAGTTGATCTAGATGTGTTAGATGAATGTGGTTAAGACAAAAGTATTCATATGGCTAAATTCGATTAACTGTTATTGAGCCAAATCAATATACACGTTTCGCTACTGTTACCCATATCTAAATGAAGGTATATTTCATTTGTGTGTAACAAGATAAGACCATCTAACGGTGGAGAGATATTGTTTTGGTTTTAAGCAGACTTAGCTTGAATCTTAAATCAGGATTTCATCTAACGGTGAATATTGAATGTTTTGTTACTAAGCTATCTAAGCTTTGATTGAAAGCAAAACCTGATTCGAAAGACTATGTAAGGGAGAACTCTAACAACTGGAAATCCTAATCCCAACACTTTCATGTGTCCTAGTTGCGACTAGAATCGATTCTCCTTTAACCTAGGTTTTTCCAAAACCATTATAGGTTAACGACTTGAAGACTTCATTTGGGATTCGTGAAGCCAGATCCAACTATTTTCGTTGTAGTTTCGTATTCTGATCTTACTTGTTCTATCGTATTGAGTACTATCTTCTCTAAGATTTGCTCGAGATTTATCTCTGATAGGTAAGATATAAAAAGTAATCACAAAGCTTTCCGTCTCATTCTTTGTGATTCCACAATAACTTCTTATACTGTCATATAGTTGAGTTATTGTGAGGTGATTGATATTTTTGGGTTGTACTTCGGGAGTATAAGACCGAATTATCAATTGGTTCCAGTTCACCTTGATTTATCAAAAGAGGGAACAAAAACTTCGTAGATACTTCTGTGGAAGACAGATTTATCTATCAGAATAGACTTATCTGTGGGAGACAGATTTGTTTATAAGTCTTCGACTTTGGGTCGTAGCAACTCTTAGTTTTGGGTGAGATCATCTAAGGGAATCAAGTGCGTAGAATCCGGCGTGGTTCTAAAGGCGTAAGCAACGCGACTGTACCTTAATCGGTGTGAGACTTGGTTAGGGCTCAACTACATTCCAGTCGTGAAGTTAACTTGTAGTAGGCTAGTGTCTGTAGCGGTTTAATACAGTGTGGTATTCAAATCTGGACTAGGTCCCGGGTTTTTCGGCATTTGCGGTTTCCTCGTTAACAAAACTTCTGGTGTCTGTGTTATTTCTTTTTCGCGTTATATTTGTTTATATAATTGAAATATCACAGGTTGTGCGTAGTTCAATCAATTGGTAAATCCGACCTTTGTTTATTGGATATAAATTGATTGGCACTTGGGCATTGGTCTTTGGTACCGTCCAAGTTATTTCTCATATCAATCGGGCTCATAGACTTCTATCTGTTCGATTGTAGATTTTATTGAGAAAATGAGATATAACTCTTTGATATATTTCTTGGTTGAGCTCGCTTTATAAGTTGGTGCTCTCGGAATCATATTGGAGTCATTCCATACATATTGCCGAACGAATTATTGGGTGTGGTTATTATACCCCTGCTTTTTCAATTATCTTGCTTCTGAAAGTATTACAACTTGGTCCGACATGAAGAAATTGTTCTTAATTAGAGAAGCATTTTCGTGCTTCTAAAGCAGTAGCAATCCATAAGGAGATTAGTGGTATTTTGCAAATTACTGGAGAGACTATGTATGAATATTGGGAAAGGTACAAATGGTTATTAGCGAGCTGCACATACCACAACATCACTCCATCATTCACCATTCAATACTTTTATGAAGGGTTACTTCCAGACCAGAGGTATTTGATTAATGCAGCCGCTGGTGGTTCACTTACTGAAAAGACAATCTCGCAAGAAACTAATTTGATTGAGAGTATGGTATCAAATGCACAACAATTTTATATAAGAAACGACTCAAATGTTAGAAGAGTTAGAGAGATGGGAGAATCTTTACATACATGGCATAGATTGAATACCATTGAGAAAGCAATTCAGCGTAATAGCTTCAGTAGTTGTTCAACCATACGAAGAGGAAGCCGAGGTCAATTCTTTGTTCCCTAACCGAGGCCAAGGTAAGATCCATATTCTAATACTTACAATCCAGGTTGGAAAGATCACATGAATTTCAGCTACGCAAACAAACAAGCTGCCGCTAATCCATTTGGGCAACAAAGTGGATTTCAACAACCACAAGTACAAACACAACCTCAAGTTCCTAAGGAGTACGCCTCCAAAAATATGATTACTATGATGCAAGGTCTTACATCTATGTTCCAACAAAGTCAGCAACAAACCAATTCCGCCATTAAGGATTTGCAAACTCAATTGGAATAATATCAACAACAAAACCTGCAATACCAACAAAAGAATGATGTTGATGTAAAATATAAATAGGGAAAATGACAACCGATATGAATTTATTGAAACCACAAGCCTCAACAAAGTATCCATCACAACCTTTTGTGAACCCAAGAGAGCATGTTAATGCAGTGACTTTAAGAAGTGGAAGGGAAGTCGAAAATTCAAATCTGGATACAGAGGCAGTACGCGTACATGCTACACATACCGGCGTAACTGCAGTTCCAGAATCTAGTGGGTACACGTACCCGATACATGTACTTAGTGACGATATCAAAATGGAAATAGATGCGGAACCGTACCAAAGGAAAAGCCAACCCTAACTGGCCAACCTAAGGACATTGTTCCCACCTTTACTATACCACCTCATTTCCTTAGTCGTTTTTCTATATCCAAGAAAGAAGATCAAGATAAGGAAATTATGGGTATTTTGAGCAAGATTCATATCAACATTCCATTTATTGAGGCCATCAAAACAGTACCCAGGTATGCAAAGATTTTAAAGGATTTATGTACTAGGAAGGATAAATTGATTGCTAATGAGATTACTCGGGTATGCTAAAGTAGTACAACTATGTTAGTGAAGAAGACACCTACAAAGTGTAAATATCCTGGTAATTCCAATTACCATAGGTAACTGACGATTTGAGCGTGCTTTGCTTGATTTGGGAGCATCCATAAATGTTATGTTAACAAATATTTATGATTATTTGAATCTCGGACCTTTAAAAGAGACGCGGATTACTATTCAATTATAAAACAAGTCCAATATATATCCTAACGTACTCGTGGAGAACATGTAATGACCGACCCTCTACCGATATTGTCCCCACTTAGCCACTGCGGTTATCCGGAAGTGTGGGGTTTTCAACGGGCATCGCTGCGGTAATCTAGTAGAAACTTCCTGAGAGGTCACCCATCCCTAGATTACTCCCTCCCGAACACGCTTAACTGCAGAGTTTTCTTCCTAATTTGGAGCCAATTGTGCTGAAAAGTCCTCGATGTTAAGAAAGGACAAACCATTATACTTGTATCCCATTCACATACCACTGTCGAATATCGGGGGTGTTACAATACATTTACAAGCTCAGATCTCCGATGTTCCCTACCCCTCATGAGAAGCACCCGGACTAACCCCATCCAGCGTACCTTCCCGCCCTCGGCAGGTGACCCATCGTCGGCTTTGATACCATTTGTAATGATCCGACCCTCCATTGATATTATCCCAACTTAGTCACTGCGGTTATCCAACAGTGTGGGGTTTTCAACGGGCATCACTGCGGTAATCTAGTAGAAACTTCCCGAGGGGTCACCCATCCCTGGATTACTCCCGCCCGAGCACACTTAACTGCAGAGCTTTCTGCCAACTCTGGAGCCAATTGTGCTGAAACGGCCTCGTGTTGGGAAAGGACAAACCATTATTGTTAGAGCACTGCTCGGTCGAACTCGCAAGCGTTGCATATCAAGCTTGTTTGTCAAGTTTAGTTGTCAAAACTATAATTCTTGATTTCTAGTCTACTTATAGCTATGTCTCGGATTAGGATAGAATGTGTAGTTGAGCTTTAAACTTCACGACATTCATCGATTGAAGACGAAGAACTACTAAGGGGAGCTTGTGGAACTTCATCAACAAAAGGTATGTGAAGACTTGGACTCATCTATCACTAAAAAGTCCATTTCTGTTCTATCTCCTATTGAGACAAAGTCGTATATCTATATAGACTTTAAATTATACACATTTGATATTTTGAGCTGAGTTTAACTCGCTTACATATTTCTCGAAATATGTGTTGGTAAGCTTTCGCTTTAACCAAGTTCATCTTTTATTCTTGACGAAAGTCAAAAGATGATCATGTGAAAATCTCCTGGTAACATCTTATATGATTTGTGTCAGACAGTCATTTGATGTAGAATCAAAATGTTTCGTATTGATTATTTGATCACTTGAAAATTGCTTTGAAGCTAATAGTTTGTGTGACGCAGCTATTCTCGTCTTCTAAGAATGTTTCAGTGATTAAAATGGAAGTTTAGAACAATTAACCATTGATTGGATATAACATAGTATGCGTACTTGTATGCTAACTGTTGCAAGTGTATTCCAAGTCCGATAATTTAGTATGCATACCCGTATCCATACTGATTCAACAGTTGAAGTCCGGTAACTATAGTAAGTGTACCCGTATTCGTACTGATTTCAACTGAGTTCGATCATTAACGACAGTATGCGTACCCGTTTGCATACTGGCAAACAAGACCAAGTCCGGGAACTTAAGTATGCGTACCCGTTTTCATACTTGAGTGGGTTAAGTTTTAAAATCGGTTAAGTATGTTTACATACTCATGAACAAATACATTTATATAATAAGGAATGCAATCTTTGCAAACCGTGGCTATAATGTTCATTAATTGATCTGAGTGAATCAAAACCGATTTTGCTTCAATTGTGTCTTGTATACTTCTATGAGAATATAAACAATTGAATAACTCTATAACTAGTTTCATTTGATTCATTTGAACTAGTTGTGATTAAGATGAACATGGTTGATATGAAAGTGTTCATATGGAAAACTTAGGTTAACTATATGTTGAGCCAACTAAGTGTACACGTAGGTGCGGTTACCCATATCTAAATAAAGGTACATTTCATTTGTGTGTAACAAGCCAAGACCATCTAACGGTTGAAAGATATTGGCTTGAATCTAATCAGTTTTTCATCTAACTGTGAATATTGAATGCTTTGTTACCAAGGTACATTGATTGCAAATCCTGATTTGAAGACTATATAAGGGAGAACTCTAGCAAATGGTAAACCTAATCCCCACACCTCTTGTGTGATACTAGTTGCGACTAGAGTCGATTCTCCTTTAACATAGGTTTTCAAAAACCATTATAGGTTAACGACTTAAAGACTTCATTGGGATTCTGAAGCCAGAGCCAACTATTTTCTCTGTAGTTGCGTGTTCTAATCTTACTTTATTATATTATATTGAGTACTATCTTCTCTAAGATTTGCTCGAAATTTAATATCTGATAGGTAAGATAAAAAGTAATCACAAAGCTCTTCGTCTCATTCTTTGTGATTCCACAATATCTTGTTCCGCTACCATACTGTTAAGTTATTGTGAGGTGATTGATATTACTATGCCGTTCTTTGGGAATATAAGACCGGTGTATCAATTGGTTCTTGTTCACCTTGATTTATCAAAACACGGAACAAAACTCGTAGGTATTTCTGTGGGAGATAGATTTATCTATTCAATAGACTTTTATGTGTGAGACAGATTTGTTTATCAATCCTTTGACTTTGGGTCGTATCAACTCTTAGTTGTGGGTGAGATCAGCTAAAGGAATCAAGTGTGTAGAGTTCTGCTGGGATTCAGAGGCATAAGGAACGCGACTGTACCTTAATCAGTGTGAGATTGGTTAGGGCTCAACTATATTCCAGTCCGAAGTTAACTTGTAGTAGGCTAGAGTTTGTAGAGGCTTAACACAGTGTGGTGTTTAAAGAAACGCGACTTCTGTCCCTTTCATCTGAATGGGAATACCTTAAAATGATGATAACGATACCTTTGAGGAGTTTAACACTAAATTTTCTGAGATTATCAATGCTTCTTTCTTACTAGGAAAGTCTATACCTGAAAAGGAAATAGTAAGCAAAATTCTCAGATCGTCACCATCCAGATACGAGTCTAAGAAACATGCCATAATAGAAGCAAATGATCTTTCTACACTTTCTCGAAGCTCTCTTGTAGGAAAGTTAAAGATCTTTGATAGAGAAATTTTGTTGAAGAATCAAACTGAGAAACGTTGCCAAGAGGACAAGGTACCTGTTGAAAAAGAGCTTGACTCAACTATTGTGCTTCTAGCGCAACGAATTAAGGACATCTTATCTAATGATAAATGTGATCCTGGTTCATTATCGTTTTCTCATAAAAAGGGTGATGAAGAAGTACAATGCTTCAAGTGCCGTAAATTTTGACATATGGAAAAACATTGTCCCAGCAGAAGAACTCAGAAGAGCAAAATGGCGTATGTCTCCACTCTTGATAATATTTCGGAGGAAGAATACAATGAAGAAATATCTAATTGTAATGCACCTCTTGCCAACTCTAACAGTGATGAATCATGTGAGTCTAATCAACTCCTAGAAAAACTTAAGTTGGGATTTAAGGAAAATAAAAGGTTAAGCATGGTACTTGAAAACCTTTTGAAATTCCTATCAGATAAAACCTGTAAGGTAAAATCTGAACAAGAAAAATTGGGTGAAAAACCAAAAGAATCAGAAACTAGTTTTTCTGATAACATGATAAGTTTTTCATGTGGAAAATGTTAGAGCATTGGTCGGTCGAACTCGCATCGTTGCTATCTCAACCATGTTTGTCAATGTTGGTGATCAAAACTATAAGTCTTGATTTCTAGTCTACTATAGCTAAGGTCTCGGACTAGGATAAAAAGTGTAGTTGAGCTTAAGAACTCCATGGCAATCATCATACAAGACAAACGACTACTCAAGCAACCGGTGGATCTTCATCAAAAGGTATGTGGAGACTTGAACTTTTCTAACACTCAAAAGTCTATTTATCTCCTATCTTGAGACAAAAGTCGTTTTGCTATATAGACTTAGATTATACACATTTGCTATTTCGAGCCGAGTTTATCTCGTCTATCTATTTCTCAAAATATGTGTTGGTAAGCTTTCGCTTTAACCAAGTGCATCTTTACCTAGTGATGAAAGTCATGACAAGTTTCAATCACTTTGAAAATTGCTTACTTTGACGAAAAATAGTTTGTGAATAACAACTATAGAATATCAACGTCCTCTAAGAATGTTTCAATGATTGAAATGAGAGTTTAGATTATATAACTATTGGAGGATATAAGCATTGTCGTGGAAACACATATATGTATAAGTCCTTATTCCTTGAACCGAAGTTTGCGAACTTTGTTGATCAAGAGAACCGGAATGGTGGCGTGAGCCAAGTCCGCGAACTGGCGGAAGTTCTCGTCCCGAGAAATTCTGCTGGAGTTTGTGAACTCCGCCCGGGAACTTAAGTCCGCGACCCCAGACCGCGAACTTGAGCAGGTTATATCTAAAAACGATGTTTGTGAACTTATTCTTATATAAACTAAGGAATGCAAATTGCAAACGGTGGCTATATAGTTCATGAACCGATTCGAGTGAATCAAATCGTTTTTGCTTCAATTGTGTCTTGTGTAGTTACATAAGTTTTCCTTGCAATTGAACAACTCTCTAATTAGTTCATTTGAGTCACTTGAACTAGTTATGGTGAAGAACAATATGGGTGATATGAGAGTGATCATATGGCTAACCATTTGGTTGACTATTGTTGAACCAACAAATGTACAAGTTTGGGTACGGTTACACATGCCTAGAAACGTGCATTTCATTTGTGTGTAACAAGCTAGTTTTCGATCTAACGGTTGAAAGATGTTAGCTTGAATCTAATCAGGTTTTCATCTAACAGTGAATATTGAATGCTTTGTTACCAAGATAACATTGATTGCAAACCCTGATTTGAAAGACTATATAAGGGAGAACTCTAGAAACTGGGAAACCTAATCCCCATACCTTCTGTGTGATACTAGTTGTGCTAATCTAGAGTCGATTCTCCTTTAACATTTGGTTTCTTCTTCTAAACCAGGTTAACGACTTAAAGACTTCATTAGGATTGTGAAGCCAGACCGATACTACTTTCTTGTAGTTGTGTGATCTGATCTTGTTATTTATATCGTACGAGTACAATTGTAATAATTGGCTTGAGATTGATATCTCCGATAGGAAAGATATAAAAGAAAGAACAAACACTTCGTCTCATCGTTTGTGATTCCGCAATATCTTTTTTCGCTGCGTCGATTAAGATTATTATGAGGTGATTGATAATACTAGGTTGTTCTTCGGGAATATAAGTCCGGTTTATCAATTGGTTCATGTTCACCTTGATTTATCAAAAAACGGAACACAACTCGTAGGTACATTCGTGGGAGACGGATTTATCTATTACCGTAGACTTTTCTGTGTGATACATATTTGTTTATTAAATTCTTCGACTTTGGGTCGTAGCAACTCTTAGTTTTGGGTGAGATCAACTAAGGGAATCAAGTACGTAGTATCCTGCTCGGATCAGAGACGTAGGAGCATAACTGTACCTTGGATCAGTGTGAGATTTATGGGGGTTCAACTACAGTCCAGACCGAAGTTAATTTGGAGTATGCTAGTGTCTGTAGCGGCTTAATACAGTGTGTGTTCAATCTGGACTAGGTACCGGGGTTTTTCTGCATTTGCGCTTTCCTCGTTAACAAAATTATGGTGTCTGTGTTATTTCTTTTCCGTATTATATTTTGTTATATAATTGAAATATCACAGGTTGTGCATTGTTCAATCAATTAGAATATCCGACCTTTTGGTTGTTGATTTAAATTGATTGATACTTGGATATTGGTCTTTGGTACCATCCAAGTTATCTCTCTAGTATTTGATAAAAACTCGCAGATTTCTATTTGCTTGAGTATATATCAAATCGAGAGATTGAGATATAAACTCTTTGATATACTTTTTATCTATATTGAGTCTGACTTAGTTGATTCTCTAGAAAGTATATTGGAGTTTGTCCATACAGATTGCTAAGCGAAATATTGGGTGTGGTTGTTGTACCCCCACTTTTTCAATTGGTATCAGAGCAGGCAAACACGTTTAAGACCTTACAAGTCTGTGTTTGTAGCGATCTGACTCTATGGACAGAGGTGATATCTCAATTAACATACCACCGCTCTTCGATGGCTCTAAATACTTGTGGTGGAAAATTGCTATGGGAGCTTTTCTTCAAGCACGTGATTTTCAATCATGGGTATATGTTGTTAATGGCTATAATGCTTCCGTCATGGCAGATGAGATGTAAACGTTCCCAAGGATATTGGTGAATACACCCCTGCCGAGATAAATGTTGCAAAGAAAAATTACGACGCTTTGAATGCCATTATACATGCCCTTACCCAAAATCTTCAGCACCATGTGTCAAATTGCACAAGGTCTAAAGATGCGTGGGATATTTTAGAAACCGTATTCGAAGATAACTCAAGTGAAAAGGAAGCTAGGCTTCAAAACCTTAATTCCGATTGGGAAAACCTTCGTATGGCAGATGAAGATACATTTGATGAATTTAATCACAGAGTTTCTGAAATTGTTAATGCATCTTTTGCATTGGGTAAGACTATTCCTGAAAACAACATTGTGATGAAAATTCTCAGATCGTTTCCATCTAGATACGACTCTAAGAAGCATGCCATCGTTGAGGGAAATAACCTTGATAATATCTCCAGAAATACGCTGGTTGGGAAGCTTAAGATCTTTCATCATGAACATTCATCCAAAACTAAGGATGTTGTGTTCAAAGCTCAAAAGGACACTAAATTACTTGATAAGAGTAAAAAAGTGTATACCTCTGAAGATTATCACTCTGAGACGGATTCATCAGATGAAGATCTTGACAAGTCAGTCTCGATGATCACAAGACAATTTAGGGATCTTCTGTTGAAGAGAAGTAAACGGTTCTCCAGAGATAAGCCTAAAGCATCAGTTAAACCTCATAATCGTATTCCTCCTAAAAACAGGGAAACATATGAAACTGATGATGAGGATATGCCTCAGTGCTTTAAGTGTAAGGGATTTAGTCATTTTGCAAACGAGTGCCGAAATCGTAGAAAATACACCGGGAACAAAGGTCTTGCTGCAACTCTTGATGAAATGTCTGACAATTATGATTCTAATGAAAACGAGAAATCAAGTGTTGCACTTCTTGGTGAAAATATTGATTTTTGATAATTGTAGCAATACATACATCAATCTCGATATTCTTTCATAAGAGAACCCAAATAATATGGAAGAAAATATTGACCCATTTCTTGGAAACTCTGTTTGTAATGTTTCAGGTTCCACCATGTGTCTAGATGCGTGCACATCTCAGAAGCCTGACTTTTATTCCAGTTTGACGTGCTCGTATTGTTCTCTAAAGGGTCATGAACTTTCAAAGTGTTACAAGTACAAACACCAATTGAGGCACGTCAACAAATTTCAACGAAGAGCAAATCAATTAGAAAATAAGCTTAAACTTGCTCAGAAGACCGCTGAGGTATGTAGGATTTTATCTTCGTCTAAGAAGTTAGTTTCCAAGGATAAACCAAGACCATTAGAGAAGAAAGTATGGTCGAGTCATTTTGATAGACAGAGGTCTGTGGATTCCTCTCAAGAGGAAAATGGTGGACAAATTGTTGTTCACCACCACGCAACTTGATTGTGTTGTTTTGGAAATCTTGTCTCATGTGCCTGATCAAAAGATACAATAATTTTGTACCTCTCAGGCTTTAGGAAAAGTTTTTTTTATTTTTTTCTTAGTTTTGTTCTTCCCTGTCTATCAACAAAAGAGGGTTATTATCGACAATTCTACTCTTTATAGGGTTGTGAGTTGGACGTGTACGAACTTGTTTAAAGGTTTCGAAATCCTACATTCTTTTTTCCTTCTTCAAAACCTCTTTTCATCTCAAGACTACTTATTGAGTTCAATTTGTGATTTCCTCTCACAAACCCATACGTTATGGATACTCCAAGCATGATGTCTTCTGATGGAAAAGATGTTAATATGATTGTTAAGCCATCAATCATGAAGGAAAAAAAGAAATCTCCGTTATCTCCTACCTTGAAAAGAAAGAGAAGGAATGTGAGGAAGCCAAGAGTCGTTCCTTCAAACTCTCGGAAGTTTTTTGATGTTCTTGAAGAGTTGAAGAAGATGCAAAAGGAGATTCAACAAATAAAGGATTTTGTGTATAAGACTCATGAGATTCAGAAGGCCCTGGTTCGACATCATCAGCCAAGAAGGTTTATTGATATAAACTCCTACCTTAATGAACCTTACGTCCCAATGGCTGTTGACGACAAGGAGTTCGGGGACGATAAAGAATTCTTCAAAGGTCTTATTGCCTAGTAAATCTTCTATTTTCCTGTTTATGTTAGAAGAATAACTAGAGTTTGGAATAGCCATTATTGTGATTACACATAGCTATGTCCAACGTTTTCATCTTCATGTTTTTAGATTTATTGGTTTAAATTCTAAATTTATTTGGAAGATGATTTTTGCAGTATTAATCTTTATGGTTTTATATATTGCAATATTGTTATGGGATATGCGTGTTTACGTCCGTGAACTATGATTGTCCCATACCTTGTCAAAAGTAAAGTCTTTCGTATGTCGATATGCATGTATTGATAAAGAATGAATAGACTTTTGACAAATACAAAAGTTAAGCCTATTATGTCAATTATTGATGGAAGATAGGTTAAAATCTTTTGTTTGCAAGGATTATGTCTATTGAATGTCGTTATGCAAATAGTGATGGAAAATAGAATGAATCCTTGTGTATTCCGCAGTATTGATCTTCCCTGATCCATATTTTATGTATTACCGTGAGGCTCCGTAAAGTGTCTTATGTTGATCACTAAAACGGCCAAGTTGATTATTTTTATGATTAGCTTAGTTGTTGTTCCGTGAGGTACTTTATGTCGAGCATATTCAACTAAATTAATCATCTTGTTTGGTTATTTAGTTGTTGCTCCGTAAGTTTTTTTATGATGAGCATGACCAATTAAATTGATTTCTTTTGTGATTAGTTTGGTTGTGTATTTTGATTAGATTAATTATGGGTTCTCTTGTGATTAATTGTATTTTTTTTTTGAGTCTCCATAAGTTCACTTATGTTGAGTATCTTTCGATTAAATTAATCATGGATTCTCTTGTGGTTAATTTAATTGAGTTTTTTGGATTCAAATTCATTCTTGTATGTGATTTGTTATGTCCAAAGAAATCCTTCATTTCTTTAGAAATTAAGGTCGCTCTTGTTGTTCTCTCGGGAATGACATTTTATGGGGGAGAGTTCTTAATTGAACTTGTACTTAATTGCCAAATCTTTGTGGGGAGTGCGGTTGTGGAATATTATATGGGTTATCTTGTATCTTTATAAACTCCTTGATGAATGCATTTAGCTTCGGCTTTATGATTGCATCTAAATTAGATGATATGTGTTTCTTTGTTTTGGTCATGAAATGTCTCTTTCATAAATTTCATTAGGATCCCGTTCTTGTACCTTTGCCAATTTTATTGACAAAAAGGGGGAGAATTAATATGTAGTTCACACTACAAATACATATGGTTTTCGGATCATTATGTAAGGGGGAGTGGTTTCCATGTGAGATGGAGTATGGACTAAGGAGGAGTGATACATATCACCATAGTATTATTGTTGAAGTTGTGATACAATTGAACTTTGACGTTGTATAATGATACTATGACACTGTATAACAATGATTGAGAACTCTTGTTTTCTCGTTGTTATAGCTACGGATTTTCAACAACGATGATGCTGAACTTACAACCTTTGGGATCATTGGAGTACTTGGAAGTGACGAAGATTTCGAGTAATGTTGAAGATTAGACATGTGGAATAGGAGATACAAAAGTTAATTTATTTATTTTTTGTATTCCATATGTATTGATAGTTTTATCACTAAAATTGACAAAGGGGGAGATTGTTAGATAATTGATCGGTCGAACTCGCATGCGTTCTATCTCAAGCATGTTTTTCAATGTTAGTGATCAAAACTATAAGTCTTGATTTCTAGTATACTATAGCTAAGGTCTCAGACTAGTTTAAAAAGTGTAGTTGAGCTCAATAACTCCATGGCAATCACCATACAAGACGAAGGACTACTCAAGGAACCAGTGGATCTTCATCGACTAAAAGGTATGTGGAGACTTGAACTTATCCATCACTCAAAAGTATATTAATCTCCTATCTTGAGACAAAAGTCGTTTTGCTATATAGACTTAGATTATACACATTTGCTATTTCGAGCCGAGTTTATCTCGTCTATCTATTTATCGAAATATGTGTTGGTAAGCTTTCGCTTTAACCAAGTTCATTTTTACCTAGTGACGAAAGTCATGAAAATTTTCAATCACTTTGAAAATTGCTTACTTTGACGAAAAATAGTTTGTGAATAACAACTATAGAATATCAACATCCTCAAAGAATGTTTCAATGATTGAAATGAAAGTTTAGATTATATAACCATTGGAGGATATAAGCATTGTTGTGGAAACACATATATGTATAAGTACTTATTCCTTGAACCGAAGTTTGCGAACTTTGTTGATCAAGAGAACCGGAATGATGGCGTGAGCCAAGTCCGCGAACTGGCGGAAGTTCTCGTCCCGAAAAATTCTGCTGGAGTTTGTGAACTCCTTCCGGTAACTTAAGTCCGTGAACCCAGTCCGCAAACTTGAGTAGGTTATATCTAAAAACGATGTTTGTGAACTTATTCTTATATAAACTAAGGAATGCAAATTGCAAACCATGGCTATATAGTTCATGAACCGATTCGAGTGAATCAAATCGTTTTTGATTCTATTGTGTCTTGTGTAGTTACATAAGATTTCCTTGCAATTGAACAACTCTCTAACTAGTTCATTTGAGTCACTTGAACTAGTTATGGTGAAGAAGAATATGGTTGATATGAAAGTGATCATATGGCTAACCATTTGGTTGACTACTGTTGAACCAACAAATGTACAAGTTTGGCTACGGTTATACAAGCCTAGAAACGTGCATTTCATTTGTGTGTAACAAGCTAGTTTTCGATCTAACGGTTGAAAGATATTAGCTTGCATCTAATCAGGTTTTCATCTAACGGTGAATATTGAATGCTTTGTTACCAAGCCAACATTGATTGAAAACCCTGATTTGAAAGACTATATAAGGGAGAACTCTAGCAACTCGGAAACCTAATCCCCACATCTTCTGTGTGATACTAGTTGTGCTAAGCTAGAGTCGATTCTCCTTTAACCTTTGGTTTCTTCTTCTAAACCAGGTTAACGACTTGAAGACTTTATTGGGATTGTGAATCCAGACCGATACTACTTTCTTGTACTTGTGTGATTTGATCTTGATGTTTCTATCGTACGAGTACAATTGTAATAATTGGCTTGAGATTGATATCTCCGATAGGCAAGATATAAAAGGAATCACAAACACTTCGTCTCATTGTTTGTGATTCCGCATTATCTTTTTTTCGTTGCGTCGATTAAGATTATTGTGAGGTGATTGATAATACTAGGCTGTTCTTTTGGAATATAAGTCTGATTTATCAATTGGTTCATGTTCACCTTGATTTATCAAAATACGGAATAAAACTCGTAGGTATATTCGTGGGAGACAAATTTATCTATTACCGTAGACTTTTCTGTGTGATAAAAATGTGTTTATTAAAGTCTTCGACTTTGGGTCGTAGCAACTCTTAGTTGTGGGTGAGATCAGCTAAGGGAATCAAGTATGTAGTATCCTGTTGGGATCAGAGACGTAGGAGCATAATTGTACCTTGGATCAGTGTGAGATTGATTTGGGTTCAACTACAGTCCAGATCGTAGTTAATTTGGAGTAGGCTAGTGTCTGTAGCGGCTTAATACAGTGTATATTCAATCTGGACTAGGTCCCGAGGTTTTTCTGCATTTGCGGTTTCCTCGTTAACAAAATTCTGGTGTCTGTGTTATTTCTTTTCCGCATTATATTTTGTTATATAATTGAAATATCACAGGTTTTGCATTTTTCAATCAATTAGAATATCCGACCTTTTGGTTGTTGATTTAAATTGATTGATACTTGGATATAAGTCTTTGGTACCATCCAAGTTATCTCTCTAATATTTGATAAAGACTCACAGATTTCTATTTGCTTGAGTATATATCAAATCGAGAGATTGAGATATAAACTCTTTGATATACTTTGTATCTAGATTGAGTCTGACTGTCTAGTTGATTCTCTAGAAAGTATATTGGATTTTGTCCATACAGATTGATAAGCGAAATATTGGGTGTGGTTGTTGTACCACCAATTTTTCATAAAAAATAATGACATTGCAGTCTCACTTGGAAATAGATTTATCAAGGCACTTCACAAGGGGATAAAGATTTTGAAGGCTGGTAAATTTATGAGATCTTAAAAGGAATTTGCAAATTCTTGAAATTACAAGAGAAATAAAGAATGAAAGGAAACACAGTCTATTGTGTTTATATGTCATCATAAGGATGTCTTTGTTACATATGGTGAGAATAATTCTCATCTCAACACACATTGATTGTGTTGAAATATGCAACCTCGCTTGTTGCCCAAAATTCTGATTGTGAGGAAGCATAAATCTGGGTAGGTATGTGGAGACTTGATCTTATCTATTACTCAAAAGTCTATCTACTCTATCTCCTATCTTGATACAAAAGTATTTTTGCTATATAAACTTTGATTATACACATTTGCTATTTCGAGCCGAGTTTATCTCGCTTATCTATTTCTCGAAATATGTGTTGGTAAGCTTTCGCTTTGGCCAAGTTCATCTTTACCTAGTGAAGAAATTCATGTTATGTTTCAATCACTTGAAAATGGCTTTGACGAAAAATGGTTTGTGAATAACAACTATATAACGTCCTCTAAGAATGTTTCAATGATTGAAATGAGAGTTTAGATTATATAACCATGTTGGATATAAGCATTGTGTGGTAACACATACATGTATAAGTCCTTATTCCTTGAACCAAAGTATGTGTACTTTGCTGCTCAGGAAACCGGAACAGAGTCCGTGAACCCAGTGCGCGTACTGTCGGAGGTTCTCTTCCCGAGAAAATCTGATGGAGTTTGTGAACTAGTTACAAACTTATTCTTGGTACTTGAGTCCGTGTACATGGTCCTCGTACTTAGGTTGGTTATATTCTAAAAATGATTATTCGTGAACTTATACTTATATTAACTAAGGAATGCAAGTTTTCAAACCGTGGCTATAAAGTTCATGAATCGATTTGAGTGAATCAAATCGTTTTTCCTTCGATTGTGTCTTGTATAGATCTAAGAAATTGAACAACTCTCTAACTAGTTCTGGTGTAAATAACCAGTCCGTACGGACATACCTACTTAAGTCGGGTGTTTCTCAGACAACTAGTTTGTCTTTCATTAATACAACACATGAAATTGAGAGAAGAGATGGCGGCTTTATTTTCTGAGGAATAAAGAAATCGATAAAGGATTTTGGCTACAGAATTAGCTGAGACAACAGAGAAGAATTGGATTTGAAATTGAGAGAAATCAGGGGAGAAACAATGAAGATTTGTGTTCATAGAAACCAGATCGAAGAATTGTAACCATTTACTGTTAGCTGTGGGAATCATTGATTATCATGGGAATTTGAGAAGGATTAGAAGATGATTTACATGGAAGAGCTGATGGTGATGTTACTGCTATCTGTTGCAGTCAATTATCGATTGAGGGTTTGTGTGGTGTTGGTGTTCTTGAAGAACAGATTTAAGGATTTTCTGCTGTGAATTTGAGACGGTGAATATGGGTTTTAACAAAGAAGAATAAGATGGGTTTTGAACTGAGATTGGAAGAATGGGAGTCAAGATGGTGGTACGGCTACATATGGGTGCATAGGAACTATTGGAGGTGTTTATGATCCATGGGTTTGAGTTGTGAGATTGAACTGATGTTTGCAGTTGAATACAAAGAAATCGGAAAATGGGGTTTGATGTGTGAGATCAAGGAGGTGGTTCTTGTAGTTTGAGTTACTAGTAGATGAATTTGGTGGAATGATGGTTGCAATGGAAGTTTGTTAATGTTTCCAATGATGGCTAGTGAGCAGCTACAGGTGGTTCCATGGTGTTGTGGTTCAGATAGGCAGGATTAATAAGAGATGTTGTTGGTTGCAGCTGTTGATGGCAGTACGGGATTTGAAAGAAGATGAAGTTGGCCTTGCAGGAAGTTTGTGTTGCTGCTTCCAGTTGTTGCTGATGCAATGGCAGAATTGGAGATAATGGTCGATGCAATCACAGATATGAGAAATGGAGAGTTGCGCTGAGATTTGAGTTTGTTGAGCTGAGCTGCATAGAAGAGCAAATGGGTACCAGTTTGTTATGAGCAGAATGGTGTTGATGCTATGGTTCGTACGCAAGAAGTGAATCATAGGCCTGGTAATGAACGGGAATGAAGAATATAGATGTATGTTAGAAATTTTCTGGTGGAATTGTGCACTTGCAGGCAAGGATGAATGGAACAGTTGGTATTGTGCTGAGATGCTTCTGGTGGCTTGAACTGAAATAAATGAAATCAGATACAACAACAGGTGGATGTACTTGCTCAGAAAGGGGATTGAGGTACAAGTGAAGATGCAGGAAATTGAGTTGTCATTGTTGCAGTTTCAGCTGGTATTGCAGGTTGGACTTTCAATGCATTGCAGGTGATGGGATTGGAAGTTGAAGTTGAGAATGTGCAGAATGTTGTGCTGGAGCTGGATTCGATGTTTTGATTTCTGCTACCATTCAATGAGGGATGAGACAATGAAGAGAAGGAATGAATGAGAATGCAGAAACTGTGCGAAAACGCAGCAAGAATGGGGAGCCAGTGAGCATAGGCCGTGATGCCGAATTTCAGAGATTAGAGTGTGAATCGTAGAGTTTCAGTGGATCATAAAGGTAGAGTGTGTTGAATGCAAGAGTCGTCCGCGGGACATATGAGCTATGAGTCACGCTTTTGGGCACGTTTTCGCAAGAACAAGGAATTGACTTGGATGGTATTTTGTGAATGTTTGAACTACAGAGAACTAGAGTTGAGATGCTGGAAGTATGCAATTGCCTGGCGACAGTTTCAGATATGTCAGGTGGCCAGAGCAAGTTTCCCGGTGACCAAATTCCGGAAACGGTGACCAGGAACCGGCGATGACGTCAGCAACCCGACAACCCAGTTTTGCACCCAGAATTTCCATAGGAGATGTTTTAACTCATGGGCTCGGTGGACCACGTGGAGATGGGTTTTGAGAAGATATAAACTTGGAAATAATATCCTTTTGGAATTGGAGAAGCATATAAATAAAAAACTCTTTCTCTAAACCTAGAGATATCTCCGTTAGGGAAGCTTCTACTTGTTTTCTAGGGTTTCACATGATAGTTCTTCTTTACTTTCTATGATGATTTCCAAAAACACAAGTAACTAAGTTTTATAATTGGTTAAAGATGTAGTTGTATTTTGCAACCAAGTTATTGATTTTATGAATTAGTTTTCTCTCAATATTATCGTTTGACTTCTACTGCGTATAATAATTGCATGATTGATGTATTGCAATATGATTGAATGTTTATTTAGTTAAGTCTAGAATTGATTGAACTCACATCCATATTTATAGCTAATTTAGGATTCATCATCGAGCGATAACCTTGAATACGAGTAGCATGATGTGATTACGGTTTGTAGTGATACACTTTTGTAATCATATGTAGAAATTGACCTTTGTCCGAATTGGCATGCACAATGTATGACAATTGCATTGATTAGCCTATTTATTAAACTTAATGCTCCTAGGAATTGAAATTAATTAGCGCAAGGCGTTAGGTTATTCTTTAGGTAGAATTCACATACGCAGCTCTAATGTGTGTGTTGATGAAATTAGGAAATTTACGGAGTATTCTTGCAATAAGGTATTATAGGGCTTTTGATGATAGAGAGATTAAATAAGAATTCTATTCATATATTCAAAAAACTTGTTTACAATTGAAGATGAAACCTTTACCCAATATTTCACATCCTTGATTTGCGTTTTTACTTTTTATTGTTTTGCTTTACTATGTGAAACACAATTAGATTCATTTGATTATCTTTCATGATTGATTGATCATCATAGTTGATCTAGATGTGTTAGATGAATGCGGTTAAGACAAAAGTGTTCATATGGCTAACTTCGATTAACTGTTATTGAGCCAACTCAATATACACATTTCGGTACTGTTACCCATATCTAAATGAAGGTATATTTTATTTGTGTGTAACAAGCTAAGACCATCTAACGGTGGAGAGATATTGCTTTGGTTTTAAGCAGACTTAGCTTGAATCTTAAATCAGGATTTCATCTAACGATGAATATTGAATGTTTTGTTACTAAGCTATCTAAGCTTTGATTGAAAGCAAAACCTGATTTGAAAGACTATATAAGGGAGAACTATAACAACTGGAAATCCTAATGCCAACACTTTCATGTGTCCTAGTTGTGACTATAATCGATTCTCCTTTAACCTAGGTTTTTCCAAAACCATTATAGGTTAACAACTTGAAGACTTCATTTGGCATTCGTGAAGCCAGATCCAACTATTTTCGTTGTAGTTGCGTATTCTGATCTTACTTGTTATATCGTATTGGGTACTATCTTCTCTAAGATTTGCTCGAGATTTATCTATGATAGGTAAGATATAAAAATTAATCACAAAGCTTTTCTTCTCATTCTTTGTGATTCCACAATAACTTCTTCTACTGCCATATAGTTAAGTTATTGTGAGGTGATTGATATTTCTAGGTTGCTCTTCGGGAGTATAAGACCGGATTATCAATTGGTTCCAGTTCACCTTGATTTATCAAAAGACGGAACAAAAACTTCGTAGGTACTTCTGTGGGAGACAGATTTATCTATCAGAATAGACTTATCTGTGAGAGACAGATTTGTTTATAAGTATTCGACTTTGGGTCATAGCAACTCTTAGTTGTGGGTGAGATCATCTAAGGGAATCAAGTGCGCAGAATCCGGCGTGGTTCTATAGGCGTATGGAACGCGACTTTACCTTAATCGGTGTGAGACTTGGTTAGGGCTCAACTACATTCCAGTCGTGAAGTTAACTTGTAGTAGGCTAGTGTTTGTAGCGGTTTATACATTATGGTGTTCAAATCTAGACTAGGTCCCGGGGTTTTTCGGCATATGCGGTTTCCTCGTTAACAAAACTTCTGGTGTCTGTGTTATTTTTTTTCCGCATTATATTTGTTTATATAATTGAAATATCACAGGTTGTGCGTAGTTCAATCAATTGGTAAATACGACCTTTTTTATTGGATATAAATTGATTGGCACTTGGGCATTGGTCTTTGGTAACGTCCAAGTTATTTCTCATATCAATCGGGCTCACAAATTTTTATCTATTCGATTGCAGATTTTATTGAGAAAATGAGATATAACTCTTTGATATATTTCTTGGTTGAGCTCGCTTTATAAGTTGGTGCTCTCGGAATCATATTGGAGTTAGTCCATACATATTGTTGAACGAATTATTGGGTGTGGTTATTATACCCCTGCTTTTTCAATTATCTTGCTTCTGAAAGTATTACAACTTGGTCTGACATGAAGAAATTGTTCTTAATTAGATAAGCATTTTCGTGTTTCTAAAGCAGTAGCAATCCGTAAGGAGATTAGTGGTATTTTTCAAATTACTGGAGAGACTATGCATGAATACTGGGAAAGGTACAAATGATTATTAGCGAGCTGACCATACCACAACATCACTCCATCATTCACCATTCAATACTTTTATGAAGGGTTACTTCCAGACCAGGGGTATTTGATTAATGCAGCCGCTGGTGGTTCACTTACTGAAAATACAGTCTCGCAAGAAACTAATTTGATTGAGAGTATGGTATCAAATGCACAACAATTTTATATAAGAAACGACTCAAATGTCAGAAGAGTTAGCGAGATGGGAGAATCTTTACATACATGGCTGATGGTATTTTTACAGTGGTTCTAGAAGTGGTAAGAAAGTGGTTCGTTAAGACTTGTGAAGGTTGTGATTTTAGATGTAAATTTTAAGAATAAAGAAAATAAAGCAAGTAAAAGTTGATGTAAAGATTAAATTAGAGAGATCGGGGTTCAGGATTTCACCATTCACCAATATTCATGTGATTCAATGTTAATTTTTATCATGCAATTCTAGACAATATTACTCCAATTTAAAAGAACTTGTGATTCTAATCATTGCCTTAACTAGATTTTCAAAACATTAATTGTTAATCGCAAGCACGAAGTATCAAAAATCCTAAACTAAGCATACTTCATCAAGAGAAAACACAACTAATTAATAAAAATCATTTACTCAATTTTCATTCGGTGCAAATAATCATAAAAGAATTGCGTAAATAATTTTAAATAAATTTTACCACATAATTATTGGAAGAATGGCTTCCTCCATCGCCCCGAAGGTTGGGTTTAGCTCCTCATGTTATTCACTCTCTCAAAATATTGGTTCATAACTCAAAAGTGTATAAAAAGAGGTGAAAAGAGCTAATACAGAGATTCGCAACAGTTATAAGTGTTGCAATTACACTGTTACAGAGAACGATAAAGATGAACTGTCGTTTTTACTGTAGAAAATAAGTCTGCCTACAGAGTGTCGCTGTTACTGTAGCATGAACGACAGTTTTTGGTGGGTCATTGTTCTTCGTGTTCTTCACAGCACCAGCAAAAACTCGTCTCTGCAACTCTGATTTCACGCCTCTGTGATGCTCTAAACTCCGCCAAAACTCTCCATCCTCCTCAATGAGACCCCAAGAATCTATTTATACCGCAAAACACCAAGAAATATCGCTCATTATCCCACAATAATCCTCCATTACTCGGTGTTAAAGAAAATATTCTTGGGAATATTTCCTTTCCATTATGGTCTTCTCACGCGATTCTGGTTCTGTCGAATATCCTTATTTGTCTTCTACACGTTTCTTCTCCAGTTTAACACACTCCAAACACGTCTAAATCTTGTGCAATCCCGCGATAGCCTCTTCCGAGAATAAACTCCCCTGAATTTTGCTTGCGGGTTTTCTAGTCCAACTGGACTGAATCCAGCACCTATACCACGCCTGTTGAGCCAAATAACACCTCCCCTAACGATTTCAGACGTTGAGTCTCATCAAAACACAATCGAAAGTTCGAACAAAATTTTGCAGCGAGTCTGCAAAAAGTTTCCCGCCAAAAACCAGATTTGAAACTTTTGCTTCAAATCTCTGTTCTAGCCATTTTTGCTTCTATCGGACGACCATACCAGGCATGTTTAGTCATAAGAAATATACCCATTTAATATCAGCACTTTAGTCTTATTGTAAAGCTTCCAATTCTCAAATCCTAATTCTGGCCATTCAAACCCTAATTTTCCCGCCAAAATTCAAATATTCAAAGGTTGAAGATGAAGTGCCATGATCCAATATACGGGTGCCTTTAACAACTGGGATTCTAGGGGTGCCCTTATCCAAAATGAGGGTGCATTTAACGCCTTTTCTGGGATGCCTTTAACACTTTTTCTGGGGTGTTTCAAGTACTTTCTCCGGGAGTTCTCCGAGCAACTTTTCGAGCCGAATTTTCCAACAATATTTATTACTCAAAAAAACCTAAAAATACATAAAAAAGCACAATATTAGTACAAAAATCGAGTTCCAACAATACAGACATTGATGACAATTTAGACACAAAAATGTGTCTATCAATGGCATAGATTGAATACCATTGAGAAAGTAATTCAGTGTTATAGCTTCAGTAGTTGTTCCACCATACGAAGAGGAACCCGAGGTCAATTCTTTGTTCCCTAACCGAGGCCAAGGTATGATCCATATTCTAATACTTACAATCCATGTTGGAAAGATCACCTGAATTTCAGCTACGCGAACAAACAAGCTGCAGCTAATCCGTTTGGGCAACAAACTGGATTTCAACAACCATAAGTACGAACACAACCTCAAGTTCCTAAGGAGTACGCCTCCAAAAAGATGATTACTATGATGCAAGGTCTTACATCTATGTTCCAACAAAGTCAGCAACAAACCAATTCCGCCATTAAGGATTTGCAAACTCAATTGGAACAACATCAACAACAAAACCTGCAATACCAATAAAAGAATGATGTTGATGTTAAATATAAATAGGGCAAATGACAACCGATATGAATTTATTGAAACCACAAGCCTCAACAAAGTATCTATCACAACCTTTTGTGAACCCAAGAGAGCATGTTAATGCAGTGACTTTAAGAAGTGGAAGGGAAGTCGAAGATTCAAATCTGGATACCGAGGCAGTACGCGTACATGCTACACATACCGGTGTAACTGCAGTTCCAGAATCCAGCGGGTACACATACTCGATACATGTACCTAGTGACGATATCAAAATGGAAATAGATGTGGAACCGTACCAAAGGAAAAGCCAACCCTAACTGGCCAACGGACACTATTCCCACCTTTACTATACCACCTCATTTCCTTAGTCGTTTTTCTATATCCAAGAAAGAAGCTCAAGACAAGGAAATCATGGATATTTTGAGCAAGATTCATATCAACATTCCATTTATTGAGGCCATCAAAACGGTACCCAGGTATGCAAAGGTTTTAAAGGATTTATGTACTAGGAAGGATAAATTGATTGCTAATGAGATTACTCGGGTGTGCTAAAGTGGTACAACTATGTTAGTGAAGAAGACACCTACAAAGTGTAAATATCCTGGTAATTCCGATTACCATAGGTAACCGACGATTTGAGCGTGCTTTGTTTGATTTGGGAGCATCCATAAGTGTTATGTTAGCAGATGTTTATGATTCTTTGATTCTTGGACCTTTAAAAGAGACGCGGATTACTATTCAATTATCAAACAAGTCCAATATATATCCTAACGTACTCGTGGAGAACGTGTAATGACCGACCCTATACCGATATTGTCCCCACTTAGCCACTGCGGTTATCTGGCAGTGTGGGGTTTTCAACGGGCATCGCTACTGTAATCTTGTAGAAACTTACTGAGAGGTCACCCATCCCTAGATTACTCCCGCCCGAACACGCTTAACTGCAGAGTTTTCTGCCAACTCTGGAGCCAATTGTGCTGAAAAGTCCTTGGTGTTAAGAAAGGACAAACCATTATACTTGTATTCCATTCACCCACCACTGCCGAATATCGGGGTATTACAATACCACCACCTTAAATTGGAGTCGTCCTCGGCTCCGGAATATATTTACAAGCTCAGATCTCCGATGTTCCCTACCCCTCATGAGAAGCACCTGGACTAACCCCGTCCAGCGTACCTTCCCACCCTCGGCAGGTGACCCATCGTCGGCTTTGATACCATTTGTAATGACCCGACCCTTCATCGATATTTTCCCCACTTAGTCACTGCGGTTATCCGGCAGTGTGGGGTTTGCAACGGGCATCACTGCGGTAATCTAGTATAAACTTCCCGAGAGGTCACCCATCCCTGGATTACTCCCGCCCGAGCACACTTAACTGCAGAGTTTTCTGCCAACTCTGGAGCCAATTGTGCCGAAAAGGCCTCGTGTTGGGAAAAGACAAACCATTATTGTTAGAGCATTGCTCGGTTGAACTCGCAAGCGTTGCATCTCAAGCTTGTTTGTCAAGTTTAGTTGTCAAAACTATAATTCTTGATTTCTAGTTTACTTATAGCTATGTCTCGGATTAGGATAGAATGTGTAGTTGAGATTTAAACTTCACGGCGTTCATCTATTGAAGACGAAGAACTACTAAGGGGAGCTTGTGGAACTTCATCAACAAAAGGTATGTGGAGACTTGAACTCATCTATCACTCAAAAGTATATTTCTGTTCTATCTCCTATTGAGACAAAGTTGTATATCTATATAGACTTTAAATTATACACATTTGATATTTTGAGCTGAGTTTAACTCCCTTACATATTTCTCGAAATATGTGTTGGTAAGCTTTCGCTTTAACCAAGTTCATCTTTTATTCTTGACGAAAGTCAAAAGATGATCATGTGAAAATCGCTTGGTAACATCTTATATGATTTGTGTGAGACAGTCATTTGATGTAGACTCGGAATGTTTCGTATTGATCACTTGAAAATTTCTTTGAAGCTAATAGTTTGTATGAGGCAGCTATTCTCGTCTTCTAAGAATGTTTCAGTGATTAAAATGGGAGTTTAGAACAATTAACCATTGATTGGATATAACATAGTATGTGTACTTGTATGCTAACTGTTGCAAGTGTATTCCAAGTCCGATAATTTAGTATGCATACCCGTATGCATACTGATTCAACAGTTGAAGTTCGGTAACTATAGTAGGTGTACCCATATGCGTACTGATTTCAAGTGAGTTCGGTCATGAACGACAGTATGCGTACCCGTTTGCATACTAGTGAACAAGACCAAGTCCGAGAACTTAAGTATGCGTACCTGTTTGCATACTTGAGTGGGTTAAGTTTTAAAATCGGTTAAGTATGTTTACATACTCATGAACAAATACATTTATATAATAAGGAGTGCAATCTTTGCAAACCGTGGCTATAATGTTCATTAATTGATCCGAGTGAGTCAAAACCGATTTTGCTTCAATTGTGTCTTGTATACTTCTATGAGAATATAAACAATTGAATAACTCTATAACTAGTTTCATTTGAACTAGTTGTAATTAAGATGAACATGGTTGATATGAAAGTATTCATATGGCGAACTTCGGTTAACTATATGTTGAGCCAACTAAGTGTACACGTAGGTGCGGTTATCCATATCTAAATAAAGGTACATTTCATTTGTGTGTAACAAGCCAAGAACATCTAACGGTTGAAAGATATTGGCTTGGATCTAATCAAGTTTTCATCTAACGGTGAATATTGAATGCTTTGTTACCAAGGTAACATTGATTGCAAACCTTTATTTGAAGACGATATAAGGGAGAACTCTAGCAACTGGGAAACCTGATCCCCACACCTCTTGTGTGATACTAGTTGCGATTAGAGTCGATTCTCCTTTAACCTAGGTTTTCAAAAACATTATAGGTTAACGACTTAAAGACTTCATTGGGATTCTGAAGCCAGACCTTACTATTTTCTCTGTAGTTGCGTGTTCTGATCTTACTTTATTCAATTATATTGAGTACTATCTTCTCTAAGATTTGCTCGAAATTTAATCTCCGATAGGTAAGATAAAAAGTAATCACAAAGCTCTTCGTCTCATTCTTTGTGATTCCACAATATCTTTTTCCGCTACCATACAATTAAGTTATTGTGAGGTGTTTGATATTACTAGGTCGTTCTTTGAGAATATAAGACCGGTGTATCAATTGGTTCTTGTTCACATTGATTTATCAAAACACGGAACAAAACTCGTAGGTATTTCTGTGGGAGACAGATTTATCTATTCAATAGACTTTTCTGTGTGAGACAGATTTTTTTATCAAGTCTTCGACTTTGGGTCGTATCAACTCTTAGTTGTGGGTGAGATCAGCTAAGGGAATCAAGTGTGTAGAGTCCTGATGGGATTCAGAGGCATAAGGAACGCGACTGTACCTTAATCAGTGTGAGATTGGTTAGGGCTCAACTATATTCCAGTCCGAAGTTAACTTGTAGTAGGCTAGAGTCTGTAGAGGCTTAACACAGTGTGGTGTTCAAATCTGGACTAGGTCCTGTGGTTTTTCTGCATTTGCAGTTTCCTCGTTAACAAAATTTCTGGTGTCTATGTTATTTCTTTTCTGCATTATATTTATTTATATAATTGAAATATCACAGGTTGTGCGTAGTTCAATCAATTAGATAATCCAACCTTTGGTTGTTGATATAAATTGATTGACACTTGAACGTTGGTCTTTGGTACTGTTCAAGTTGTTTCTCATAATAATCAGGATCGCAGATTTCTATTTGTTTGATTTGTTGATTACATTGAGAAACAGAGATATAACTCTTGGATGTATTTTCCTTGATTGAGTATGACTGTCTAGTTGATTCTCTTGGAATTATATTGGAGTTAGTCCATACAGATTGTCGAAATGAAATAATGGGTGTGGTTGTTAGACCCCCCGTTTTTTCAATTATACATATATTTCATTCATCCACCACTGCCGAATATCGGGGTATTACAGGACGTGTTAGTTCAAGTGAATGAGTTAATCTTCCTGGTTGACTTCTATATTGTGGATATAGAATGGAGAAAATTTTCCATCTACTTCGTACTTATTGGGAAACCGTTTATGAAAACAACAAAGGCGAAGATTGATGTTGATAGTGGTACACTCGCTATGGAATTTGATAAGGACATCATACGGTTCAACATATTTGAAACCATGCGTTATCCTAGTGATATTAACTCTGATTTTTCTATCGATTTTATTGGTTCGTTAGCGCAACAAATGTTTGATTTGAGCAATGAAGATGGACTGGGAGTTGTATTGCAAAACATCATTGATTTGGACGTTCGCGGGCAACCGAATGCGGAAGTTGAATTAGCCAAAGAACTGGTGGAGATATGTGGTGCTTTAACGGCATTACAAGAAGCTAAACTGGGTAATATTTCTTATATTTCTTTTCTCGTAGCTAATGAGGTTCCGCTACCTTCTATTATGCAGGCACCGAAACTAGAATTGAAGCCGCTTTTGGACCACTTAAAGTATGCTTACTTAGGTGATAAAGAAGAACTTCTGGTGATTATTGCAAATAACCTCATCCCAATACAAGAAGAACATCTACTTAGGGTTCTAAAAGAGCACAAAACGGATATTGGTTCGACGATTGCTGATATCAAAGGAATTATTCCATCCATGTGTATGCATATAATCCTAATAGAAGATGATTACAAGTCGGTAAGTGATGCTCAGCGTAGGATTACCCCCCAATGATGGAGGTCGTGAAGAAAAAATCCTCAAATTGCTAAGTGTGGGGGTGATTTACCCTGACAGAAAATGGGTTAGCCCAGTACAAGTGGTAGAGATGTTAGCGGGACATTCACATTATTGCTTTTTGGACGGCTATTCGGGGTACAATCAGATTGTTATTGCACCGGAGGATCAAGAGAAGACTACTTTTACTTGTCCTTTCGGTATGTTTGCGTATAGACGGATGTTGTTTGGTCTTTGAAATGCGCCAGCTACTTTTCAGAGATGCATGGTTAGTATATTTCTGACTATGTGGAACGCATCATTTAGGTATTTATGGATGATTTTAGTGTTTATGGAAATTCATTTGATATTTTTTTTACAAGATCTTGAACTTATGGTTAAAAGATGCATAAACACTAATTTGTTTCTTAATTGGGAGAAATGTCACTTCATGGTAAACCATGGTATAGTGCTCGGTCACATTATGTATTCTCGAGGGCTCGAAGTTGACAAAGCAAAGATAAACTTAATAAGAAACTTACAATACCCCACTTCGGTGAGGGAAATTCGCTCGTTTCTTGGCCATGCAGGTTTTTACAGGCGGTTTATCAAAGATTTCTCCAAAATCTCAACACCCGTGTGCAAATTATTACAAAAACAGGTTGTTTTTTACTTCAACAAGGAGTGCAAGGATGCCTTTGATAGATTGAAAGAATTGTTGACAACTGCACCAATTATCAAGTCACCAGATTGGAGTTTGTCGTTTGAATTAACGTGTGATGCAAATGACTACGCAGTTGAAGTCGTTTGATTTTTTCATGTGATTATCGTTTCTGTCTACTCTATTGAATGTTTATGATTGATTGACTGTTCTAGGTGGCCAACTAAGCCAGTTTCTTAATTAATCTAAAGATAGTAAAGGGTTAGGATATCCGTATAATTTTTGAATAACCATTACACAAGTAGAAAATGTGAAACCTTGCAGAGGGATTCTATGGATCAATCGCGTGTAGAAATAACGCTAGAAAGTGGACCTTGCGCTAAGAGTTTAACTACTAGGATTGACCTAAGTCACAAAACATAAAGCATCCGATCAATATATACCTTGAGTGCGCTACTACTTGGTGGTTTGGAAGAATATAATCTGGTATTCGAGTGCTTTGGTATCCAGTGACCAAATGACTTTAGAGAATAGCACTGCTCTAGCTTCTTTCCTATGGTTGGTGATAATCTATGATTAATGACGAATAGATGAATATGTTAACTCATTGACAGTTTAATAACGAATAAAGATTCCTCTATCATCTCTCTCTTTATTGCTTACAACTTAATCTTTTCAATTGCTTTATTTTATTTTGTTTAAAATCTAAAACAAAAACCCCTTTGTGAAACTTTGATAACTAAAACTCACTGCTCTTCGTGGGAACAAACTTGACCATTATATTGTTTATGATTGAGTGGAAAATAAGATCACTAATTTGTTATGCATACGACACGCATCATGAGTCTCTCTGTTTATAGATTTTCAAGGCTCTAGGTAGCTTTGAGTTCAAGTTAAGATAATTTGAGATTTAAACAAACACTTTCTCATTTAAGATGAAATTCTTATTAGGAATTCATGTAAGCATGTGATAAGTCCGCCTTGAAATCACACATAAGAATATACACTATGGTCTAGGGTTCTGGGACCATGTACGATAATGATTCATGTTAGCTAGTATGCCTATTGAACGTACAAGCACAAATGGTGTTCATAACACTCACGACTTAAACCATGATCCACAAGCACTGAGTGATTTTAGTGAACAGAGTTGTCTTGTAAGTGTCCATGAGAGTTGTAGCAAAGCCAAATATATTTGTAAAAATAGTTTGAGTATCTGCTTAATCAAAATTGGCCAAAGGTATACTGCCGAGTATGCATATTGTTAGAGCATTGCTCGGTTGAAACCACCAAACATTGTGGAAAGACGAGGGTACCCAAATATACCCCAATCTAAAACTTTTTCACCTATAAGTCCTTTCTCCGAAAGTGATTGTCTATGGACTGAGTCAAGACAATACAATTAATCGGTTCACACTTCGTGTGATCGTCTATGGATACGAGATCGAGACAATACAACAACAAGATAACTTGTGTGATTGACTATGGATACAAGATCGAGACAATAGAACAACAAAGTATGTTTACTTGATAATAGGTTCGGACTTAACCAAACACAATAGGATTGATATCAAGTAAATAGGAATTAACGTTTTTGTATTTTACTTCTAATTATAATAAAAACAGTTATAATTGCGGAAATAGAAAAGTAAAAGACACAGCAAGATTTTGTCAACGAGGAAACCGAAAATGCAGAAAAACCCCGGTACCTTGTCTAGAATTGAATACTCTCAGGATTAAGCCGCTAAACAAAATCTAAACCAACTGCGTATAGTTGAAACCAAGCACATAAACCTATAGTTCACCTAGTTTCGTCTGTATCCATGCGCCTCCAACTTTCAATAAGTGACGCACTTGGAACAATTCCTTTGGTTCGTATTCCAAAAAGTAAAAGAACAACAAATCTGTTCGGTAACAACTCTTTTCAAACAACATGATATGAGTTTGACAAAAGGCTCTTCCGTTTATCCCAGTAAACTCATTTGTCAGGTTCTTAGATCTATCCAATAACAATTACCAAAGTAATTTTCAATCAATACTTCGAATCACAAAGAAACATATTGATTCTGATCTACTCAACTAATCAATCAAGGTTATCACAAAGATAAACCGATTATAGTTGGATCCCCAGCCGATCAACTTTTGTGCACACCAAAGATTATGAACCCAAATCAGAAATCTTCTTCGTCTTCAAATCTTCTTAGATCTTCAATAAACACCTGCACACAATCAACTTGAATATCTTGTGATCAATCACACACAGAACGGAGACTGTTAACAATGGATTATCACAAGACGTCTTTAGATCTACAAACAGTCTAAAGATCCCCGTCGAAACTTCAATCTAGTTTGAGTGAATCTTATATCAGAAGAGAAGATTCTCAAGCATAAACAAACTAGGTGCAACCAAAGTTCAACCACTATTAGTCAATCAAATCAATCGAAAACTAATAATAAAATGCAATTATCTAGTTTCCCACCAACGGTACTCGTAGAGCTTCCCAATCCCAAAGAAGTCTTTAAAACGAGCGGTCGTAAGAAATTTCGCCTAATTAGGGTACTTTGTTCTCCGAATAGACGGCTCCACCAGTAACAACACAACTAGGTAGTTTTGTTGGCTCTGAGGATTAGTTTGCTTAAAATGCAAACTTCAATATTTATAGACCAATGAAGTTTGGACACCAAGGAATTTCCAAAACCGAATATTCTCAAAGATATGCAATAAAGCCAAAATCAGTTTTCATAAGTCCTGGAAATGCACTATCCAAATATTGACCGAAATCTCAGTAGAAAATCTCCAACTAGTAAATGCACATTACTAATTTTTATTTTCTAAAGATATGCATTTTAATTGATGGAAATTAAAAGCATATAAAACTAAAAACCTTAATTAAAAGATTCTCAATTTATATCGATCCGAGATTCTTTCCACATTTGTAAATCCTTTTTCATATTTGCAATCTTGGAACCGATTTGTCACACTTTCATACAATTTTAGAATTGGTTCATCTGATTTCCAAGAACTATGTGATTGATCAAAAATATTCAATCACCATTCATGGGTTTAACGGTTCTACCAAAACAAGTTTTGGTTCTACCTCCATGTGGGTACTAGGATCGATCACACTAGTGACCAAAAGTTGGTTGACTAGGTACTAGGATCGGTTACCACATATATATGGTATAAACATGTATTCGGTTGCACAAGTTATATGATCGGTCACACCAATTATTAAAACTTGTTAACCTACTACAAGGATCGATTACACATCTTGTGATTAGTCCCAATCAAGTTCTAGGATCGGTTACCCAATGACTAGGAATGGTCACACCAATTACAAATATCAATCATACCATCTAAAGTGATTACTTAAGATCGGTTTCACTAATAAAAGTCATACCAATACAAAAGTCAGGCCTGGTGAATAGTTTTACCAAGATACATAAACAAGTTATGAGCAGTTATGCTAAATACACATATTGGTAATCCAAAGATTTGCAATGAGCAACAATACCAATAAGCCTAGCTATTTCCTTTTAGATTCATAAAAAAAGTTTATGAATTGTATTTCCTTTAAACGAATGTAAAACATTGTTTCCTATGACGAAATCTTCACCCATACCCATACACATAATCACAATAACATTCATACGATTATGTCGATATCTTATATACGAATTTCAAAAGATAGACGTTATACTTCGTATTGTAATTCCTTAATACTATGTCTAACTAGAGTATAATCATTCACAGCTTCGCTGTTATGTTTTCAATATGCACGACTTGAAAGATACGTTAGGAATGAAACAGTTCAAGTCAAATATTTCTAACCTCAAGTGGAAGGATGATGTCGTCGTTGTAGCTCTTTACTTCTTCACATTCTTCAAGTCTTCACATAATACTTGTAAGTCTAATATCCTAGTAACTTTCCAGCTAACCTATACGAAGTTGACTCTAGTAAATGTTAGAGCACAACTCGGTTGAACCCACCAAGCGTTGGTATGTCAAGTTTGGTTGTCATATTTTAGTGAACCAAAACTCATTTAAAGAGTCGCTTGATTATTTACTGGATTCAACTTCGTATAGGTTAGCTTGAAAGTACTAGGATATGAGACATTACAAATATTACATGAAGACTTGAAGAATGTGAAGAAGTAAGGAGCTACAACGACGACATCATCCTTCCACTTAAGGTTAGTAATATTTGACTTGAACTGTTTCATTCCCTAACGTATCTTTCAAGTTGTGCATATTGAAAACATAACTACGAAGCTGTGAATGATTATACTCTAGTTAGATATAGTATTAAGGAATACAATACGAAGTATAACACTTATCTTTTGAACTTCGCATATAAGACATCGACATAATCGTTTGAATGCTATTGTGATTATGTATGGGTATCGGTGAAGATTTCGTCCTGAGAAACAATGTTTTACATTCGTTTAAAGGAAGTACAATTTATAAACTTGTTTTATGAACCGAAAGGGAAATCGATAGGGTTATTGGTATTGTTATTCATTGCAAATATTTGGATTTCCAATATGTGTGTTTAGTATAACCGCTCATGACCTGCTTATGTTCTTGGTAAAACTATTCACAAGGCCTGACTTATGTATTGGTATGACTTTTATTAGTGAAACCGATCTTAAGTAATCACCTGAGATGGTATGATCGATTTGTTGTAATTAGTATAACCAACTCTAGACATTGGGGGACCGATCCTAGTAAGAGGTGCAACCGATCACAAAAGGGGTGTCGATCCTTGTAAGAGGTGCAACAAGTTTTTAGTTATTGGGAACCGATCCTATGAACACGTGCAACACGTTTTTATTTATTGGGAACCGATCCGATGAACATCTGCAACAAATACAAGTTAGATACCTTATATACGTGGGACCCGATCCCAGTACCTAGTCAACCAAGTTTTGGTAACTAGGGTGACTAATTCTAGTACCCACATGGAGGTAGAACCAAAACTTGTTTTGGTAGAACCGTGAAACCCATGATTTGTGATTTGATAGGATAATCAATCACATAGTTCTTGGAAGTCAGATGAACCAATTCTAAACTTTTTTGGAAGTGTGGAAAATCGGTTCCAAGATTGCAAATATGAAAAAGGATTTACAAAGTAAATATTTCGACATACTTTGAACATGTGTAGTAACTCTTATCATTTGTTGTTCAAAGATATTCCTTAATATCTAAAGGAGAATCCCAGATCGAAATAAATTGAGAATCTTTTAATTAAGGTTTTTAGTTTTATATGCTTTTAATTTCCAGCAATTAAAATGCATATCTTTAGAAAATAAAAATTAGTAATGTGCATTTACTAGTTGGAGATTTTCTACTGAGATTTCGGCCATTAATTGGACAGAGCATTTCCAGGAATTATGAAAACCGATTTTGTGTTTATTGCATATCTTTGAGAATATTCGATTTTGGAAATTCCTTGGTGTCCAAACTTCCTTGGTCTATAAATATTGAAGTTTGCATTTCAAGCAAACTAATCCTCAGAGCTAGCAAAACTAACTAGTTGTGTTGTTATTGGTGGAGCCGCCTATTCGGAGAGGAAAGTAACCTAATTAGGCGAAATCTCTTACGACCGCTCAGTTTAAAGACTTCTTTGGGATTGAGAAGCACTATTAGTACCGCTGGTGGGAAACTAGATAATTGCAGTTTATTATTAGTTTTCGATTGATTTGATTGGCTAATGGTTGTTGAAATTTGATTGCACCTAGTTTTTTTATGCTTGAGAATCTTCTCTTCTGGTATAATATTCACTCAAACTAGATCGAAGTTTCGACGAGGATCTTTAGACTGCTTGTAGTTCTAAAGACGTCTTGTGATAATACCTTGTTAACAGACTCCATTCTATGTGTGATTGATCACAAGAGATTCAAGTTGATTGTGTGCAGGTGTTTATTGAAGATCTAAGAAGATTTGAAGACGAAGAAGATTTCTGATTTGGGTTCATAATATTTGGTGTGCACAATACTTGTTTCGGCTGGAAAAGGATCCAACTATAATCGGTTTATCTTTGTGATATATTGGATTGATTAGTTGAGTAGATCGGCATCAGTACAATTCTTTGTGATTCAAAGTATTGATTGCAAAATCTTGACAATTACTTTGTTAATTGTTATTGGATAGATCCAAGGACCTTACAAAGAAGTTTATTGGGATAAACGGAAGAGCCTTTTGTCAAATTAATATCACTTGGTTGAAAAGAGTTGTTACCAAACAGATTTGTTGTTCTTTTACTGTTTTGAATATGAACCAAAGGATTTGTTCCAAGTGCGTGACTTATTGCAAGTTGGAGGCGCAGGGATACGGACGGAACTAGGTGAACTATAGGTTTAGTTCCTTTGTCTCAACTATACGAAGTTGGTTTAGATTTTGTATAGCGGCTTAATCCTGAGAGTATTCAATTCTGGACAAGGTCCTTGGATTTTTCTGCATTTGTGGTTTCCTCGTTAACAAAATATTGTTGTGCCATTTACTTTTAGTTTCTGCATTATATTTCTTTTTATTATAATTAAAGTAAATTGCACTTTGTATGTTAACATGGCACTTGATATTGATCCCATTGGTTTCGGTTATTTCTGTACCTTTTATCAAGTGATCACTTTGTTGTTGTATTGTGTCGATTCCATATCCATAGACAATTACACAAAGTGTGTTGGTTTTCTCCACTTGCCTTTGATATTTAATTCACGAGTTAGGCCAGTTCGGACTAACCTTATATCAAGTGGACATTGTGTTGAAATATTCCTTGAGTGATTGTATCTCCAAGAGGTTTATACACAGTGGTCTTGTATAGGTTGTGATCAAAATAAAAGATTATGGTGTATTTGGGTATCCTTATCTTTTCAATTGGTATCAGAGCAGGCAAACACGAAAAAGATCTAACAATCTGTGTTTGGTGCGATCCAACCTATAAGAAAATGGATTTTATGAATGATTCAGTTAACGTACCACCAAGATTTAATGGGATGAATTACCCATTTTGGAAAGATTCTATGAGAACATTTCTTTAATCCCGAGATTTTAATACTTGGATATTAATCGAACACGGATATGAAAGACCTAGAGTAGAATATGCAGAAGTAGAGTTTAAACGCTTAGCATTCTACACTTTTGAAGAAAGAGCTCTTGCAAAACAGAACTATGATGGTCTAAATGCCATCATACACGCAGTAAGTGATGATCTTCGTCATCATGTTCTATCTTGTGAAACTTCTAAGGAGGCATGGGATAATCTTGAGACCGTATTCAAAGGTAATAATACCGAAAAAGAAGCGCGACTTCTGTCCCTTTCATCTGAATGGGAATACCTTAAAATGATGACAACGATACCTTTGAGGAGTTAAACATTAAATTTTCTGAGATTGTCAATGCTTCTTTCTTACTAGGAAAGTTTATACCTGAAAAGGAAATAGTAAGAAAAATTCTCAGATCGTTACCATCTAGATACGAGTCTAAGAAACATGTCATAATAGAAGCAAATGATCTTTCTACACTTTCTCGAAGCTCTCTTGTAGGAAAGTTAAAGATCTTTGATAGAGAAATTCTGTTGAAGAATCAAACTGAGAAACGTTGCCAAGAGGACAAGGTACCTGTTGAAAAAGAGCTTGACTCAACTATTGTGCTTCTAGCGCAACGAATTAAGGACA